>NC_079198.1:90103889-90711389 GCF_029499605.1 Hyla sarda
GCCCTACGTCCTTAAGGACTCAAGATGCAGGGCGTATGCATACGCCCTGCGTCCTGAAGAGGTTAAAGTGTAAGTTCAGTTCTGCAGAGATCAGGGCAAAGAGATGCAGCTCACGCTCCACCGTAAAGTTGCCAAGATGAGTAAGACGCCCAGTAAGTTCTGTGCACGAGTCTTGTTAATCAAAAAAGTGCTTGTGCACAGAACTCACTGGGTGTCATACAGTTGCTTTGCCAACTTTGATAACTCTGCAGAACTGATGGGAGACTAATGCTGGATTTACATTTTAATGTGAATCTGTCACCTGGATTCTCTTTTACTGATCGAAACATGTTTTTTTTTCATATCTGTTTCTATTTTCTGATTGCAGTTTCTTTTTTTATTTTACTTTTTTCACATTCCCATGTATGAAAAAAGCATACTGCCTGGACAACCCCTCTAAGCCCTAAAGGTGCCTTACGTGTGTGTATGGGTATTGTGTAATTTTTGGTGAGTTTTGTGTATATTTATTATGCGTTTATTATTATAAGTTATGTTAACATATCAAAAGCAAACAAATGGCATTCTCATATATTACTATTTTAGGGACATTTGGACATTAAGTACTGTAATGGCACAATATTATTTTTGAATTGTGTTACATTGCATGTTCTAGGGTTGGGAAGGGATTCCATGGCATGTTTACAGTAATAAAGTAATGTTTATGGTCACAACAGGAATGACTCCCTTCAGATCGATCAGCAGGAGAGCAGTGAACTACTGCAGAAGCTGGCCTGGAATATATTTCTCTAGCAGTAAGGCTTGGTTTCCGGATTTGAGTTTTTAGAGTCTATATTTGTCAATGAGGTAAAGGAATGGAGTGTGCACTCAATTAAGGTAGGTGATGGGAAGAAAATCACTGAGCGTGAACCAAAACCAACTGTGGAACTGATACAGAAAAAGGTGCACATCTTTCCATTATAGTTTCTCTTTGTCCTACTCCTGGTTTTGGTTAAAATACTAACCAAAATACTGTGTGTTAACATAACCTTTATGCTGACAGACAGAATACACAGCTGTAGTATACTGGAGCCCGAAACCTCACACTGCGCTGAGCTTATCATCGGTCCAGCAATTTCCCTCCTCAGCTGGTATTATGCATGTCTCACTGTCCGGGCCCATTACATCACACAGCCACTCAGTGTATCACCGGCCAATACTGTTCGTGTGTACCAGGAATTATTGTATTTTCCACTCTACGTGACGACTTTTTAACCCTTGAAAATGTTCCCAAAAGTCGGGGGTCGTCTTATACGCCGGGTTTCGTCTTATAGGGCGGGTGCTGCAGTCTGCCGGGACTGCCGACTGCAGCACCCGCCCCATCCCCCCCCCAGATTAATTTCTCCCGTCACATTCGGGACATCCTTGTGTAGGTAGCGCATGCAGGGACGTCATTGACGTCCCGTGCGTGCGCCCATAGAAGCAGCAGAGTGGAGAAGCGAGGACACGCGCATTTAAGTTACTAGCAGCACGTCATCTTCAGTGCTCCGACCTCCGGTCCCGGGACCTACTGCTATGGCCCATACACTGTATATGGCTGAAGGCTGTATGTCTGTGGGGGCCACTGCCAACCTAATGTGGGGGGAACTATACTGTCAACCTAATGTGGGAGAACATAATGCCTACCAAATGTGGGGGAACTATACTGCCAAATTAATGTGGGGGAACTATACTGCCAACCTAATGTGGGGGAACATACTGCCTACCAAATGTGGGGGGAACTATACTGCCAACCTAATGTGGGGGAACTATACTGCCTGCCTAATGTGTGGGGAACTATACTGCCAAACTAATGTGGGGGAACTATACACCCAACCTAATGTGGGGGAACTATACTGCCAACCTAATGTGGAGGAACTATATTGCCAACCTAATGTGGGGGAACTATACTGCTGACCTAATGTGGGGGAACATACTGCCTACCAAATGTGGGGGGAACTAAACTGCCAACCTAATGTGGGGGAACTATACTGCCAAAATAATGTGGGGGAACATACTGCCAACCTAATGTGGGGGGAACTACACTGCCAACCTAATGTGGGGGAACTATACTGCCAACCTAATGTGGGGGGAACTATCCGGACAACCTAATGTTGGGGGAACTATGCTGACAACCTTGTATGGGGGAACTATTCTGCCAACCTAATGTGGGGGAACTATACTGCGGGCAGTACCTAGAGGGGTATTCTTATACGGCGAGTATATCCCAAACTCTATATTTTAACTGTAAAAGTTGGAGGTCGTCTTATACACTCAGTCGTCTTATACGCCGGAAAATATGGTAAAATTGGGAAACTATTATACCTGAAACTGAAGTGATATAATCAGCATATAAGTGGATTCTAATTAAAGAACCATAATTTGGAATTGTAGATACACATATAGGGTGGGATTTATCAAAACCTTTCCGTTGTCTGCCTAGCGACTTCCTCAGAGGTGTTATGGGAAAGTCGCTAGGCAGGCGACGGAACATGTGGGGTTCCTGTGTGGCCCAGTCCTTGGTGCATTTTCTGCATTTTTTCTCCTACCAGTCTGGTTTGCTATCCACATTTTTACTTTTATTGTGATCATTACTGCTCATTTATAGAGTGTGTATTAGTACAGCCTAGTACAGGTTTTATCACTATTAGTTATTTTGGGTACCAATATATTGTTCTATTGTGCATTTCACCTGTTTTGGGTACACATTCTTAGCATAAGCACTTTATACAATTTTGTATTGTTCATACCTTACAGTGGTAGGATATATTCTTATGTAATATTCTATAGGACGGGGTCACTTTCCTAGGGGAGGGGGTTCATGGCTTCTCTCCAGGATTGTGCTGGTGCTCTTTTTGAGCATTTTTAATTGGTTTTATATTGTCCTTCCACTCATTTTGTATCTGGTATTTTTGTATATTGACTATGTATAATAATGATTTATTGACGTTAATATGTATCTAGTGGTGTGCACATTTACCCAGTGTCAGCTTTTTAGTGTTTTTTATTTTTTATTTTATTTTTTTACACTGAAAGTAGCACCTAACTTCACTATTGGGTAGAGCCCCCCTGTCTTATATAATAGATATAGTATATACAGGGATATCACAGCTAAGGGATAACATATATTCATGTTTCAGCTGAGAGACAAAATGCACACTAAGGGGGAGATTTATCAAAACCTGTCCAGAGGAAAAGTTGCTGAGTTGCCTATAGCAACCAATCAGATCACTACTTTCCTTTTTCAGAGGCCTTTTCAAAAATGAAAGGAGAAAGCTGATGGGTTGCCATGGGCAACTCAGCAACTTTTCCTTTGCACAGGTTTTGATAAATCTCCCCCAAAATGCATATTATAGGGATTACACTATCCATCCAGCCAATCACAGAGTTGAGCGGGGGACAGGTAGTGGGTGAGCCACTAGCAGACATAATCAGAATCTCCTAGATCTCCCCATGAATGTACCCCAGTACTTCACAACACCCACCACACATAACTGATGTATTAACCATAGGTTAAACTTTATGTATATATACAAAGCTATTAATTTATGCTGTTAGGATGTTTGTTTTTACATGTTGCAGTAGGTAAATATTTAAAAATTTAAAAAGTAGGTAAATATTTAAAAATCTATCAATTGAATCCTAATTTTGTTGCATCTTAAGTCCAGGATTGATTTCTACTACAGACTTACTTCAGTCAGGATGAGAATGTACAATCATTCACAATGATATGCACATCCTAATTCAACTTTTAACTGTATTGCGTTTTGCGTATCGAGTAATGAGAAAAATCACATTCCATCAAATGCTATATTATGTAGAGAAAATACTTCTAGGACAGCATTTATAGAGACACCATTCTGTTGCACACATACGGAGGTGTTTATTAAAGATTTTTTTGGTCTAAATGGTCACTGTCATTTTAACAAATGTTGCATAAATCATAATAAACTTTCTAATTAATCTTATCAGAGAAAAACTCTTCTTTCTTCTCTTAACCAGTACCTACCCCCCATGCTAAACAGCTCAAATCCATACTGTGTTTACAACATGAACTATAAGTTTGTCGGGTGACGGGCTACATGCAACTCATACAAGTCTATGGAGAAGGGAAGGGTGAGGAGGGAGATGGATTGGAGTGTGAGTTAAGAGAATGACTGACACAGAGAGACAGCAGTGACTGCACAAGCTATCTATAAGTAACCGATCTCTATAATGTTCTCCATGCTGCTGCTTCGTAGAGTGTATTATAAAAAGATGAAGAAGCAGAATATCCTCTTGTGTGTGTGTAATGTATGGGAACCATTATAGAGGCTAGCCTCCGGACACTAGATTAAGGCATCTTTGGATAGGGGATAAGATGTCTAGGGTGGGAGTACCCCTTTAATAATAAGATTCCACTGTATCATGGTAACCATATCAGCTATCTTAGAGAGAGCTCAGCTAGTCCACATGCATACAACATAACAGTGAGGCCGTGCAGATTTCACACATGAATATGAGAAGAGTTTTATGCATGATGTGGTTATCGCAGCTTCCTCTGAGCATTATATTAAGCTTTCTTCAGACTCCATGTTTGATACAAGAAAAGACTAAAACCACCTCACTTATTTATAAACCCCTAATACAGAGCAACTGGGAGAAGATGTGTTTTGCAGCTTCCCACTACCATTAATGGATACTATTGTATATGAGGCTCACTGTCCGTTGTAGAAAATGACTGTTATGAGTAATTTTTATAAGGTTTGAGGTGCAAAATGACAACTACCTGTAAAGGCTCCTTCATTCTTGATATTATTGATGTGATTTTATCTATTATCCTTTCCATCTGGAAATGAATAAAAAAGTATCTATGTTCTATGATCCCTGTGTGTTTGGGAAGGACCTCAGTGTTAGAGGAACTTATATTATTCTAGTAGTTGTATCCATAGTTCCTTGTCATGATACCAGTCTCTACCAAAAAATCAAAAAAAAAATGTTTTCCATAGTTAGGATAGATTTCCACACAGGTTTATTCCTCGTGTTTTTTGGAGAACTGCCACTGCAGTTTTTGCGTCAAAGTCAGATGTGGATCCAGTAGGAAGGAGAAGTGTAAGTCCTTCCTTTATATTTCCCATTCCTTTTGAATACTCTTCTAGCTTTGGCTCAAAAACTGCAGAAGCAGATTTCCAAAAAATGCCAGGAAAAAAACTGTGTGAGGAAATCTAGCCTTACAAAATTTACAAAAAATTTTATAAAAATACCCCTATTGGATGGAAGTGTCATTTTAATGGGTTTGTTCTACTGCAATTTTTTTTAAATAATAAGAACACAATTAATTGAGAACACAGGAGAATGTGATGCTCATTAAAGTAATACATTTCAATATCTCTATTTACTCTCCATATGTTATTAGAAATACATATGCAGGATAGATACATGATAATCTCTCTCTCTCTCTCTCTCTCTCTCTCTTCCTCTCTCTCTCTCTCTCTCTCTCTCTCTCTCTCTCTCTCTCTATATATATATATATAGATATATAAAGGGGATGAGTATTTAACTCAGGGCGAGTTCACCACTCCTGGTGTGACGGAGCTTTCAAGGGCCACTAAGCATTCCGCGGGCATTCTGGGTATGGGAATATGCAAAGCAGCTCATTACATCACCTTTTCAGGCGATGTTCCCTGGTATCAGCTTAGCTCCAGTTACGCCACTCTACGTGACGACTTTTTAACCCTTGAAAATGTTCCCAAAAGTCGGGGGTCGTCTTATACGCCGGGTTTCGTCTTATAGGGCGGGTGCTGCAGTCTGCCGGGACTGCCGACTGCAGCACCCGCCCCATCCCCCCCCCAGATTAATTTCTCCCGTCACATTCGGGACATCCTTGTGTAGGTAGCGCATGCAGGGACGTCATTGACGTCCCGTGCATGCGCCCATAGAAGCAGCAGAGTGGAGAAGCGAGGACACGCGCATTTAAGTTACTAGCAGCACGTCATCTTCAGTGCTCCGACCTCCGGTCCCGGGACCTACTGCTATGGCCCATACACTGTATATGGCTGAAGGCTGTATGTCTGTGGGGGCCACTGCCAACCTAATGTGGGGGGAACTATACTGTCAACCTAATGTGGGAGAACATAATGCCTACCAAATGTGGGGGAACTATACTGCCAAATTAATGTGGGGGAACTATACTGCCAACCTAATGTGGGGGAACATACTGCCTACCAAATGTGGGGGGAACTATACTGCCAACCTAATGTGGGGGAACTATACTGCCTGCCTAATGTGTGGGGAACTATACTGCCAAACTAATGTGGGGGAACTATACACCCAACCTAATGTGGGGGAACTATACTGCCAACCTAATGTGGAGGAACTATATTGCCAACCTAATGTGGGGGAACTATACTGCTGACCTAATGTGGGGGAACATACTGCCTACCAAATGTGGGGGGAACTAAACTGCCAACCGAATGTGGGGGAACTATACTGCCAAAATAATGTGGGGGAACATACTGCCAACCTAATGTGGGGGGAACTACACTGCCAACCTAATGTGGGGGAACTATACTGCCAACCTAATGTGGGGGGAACTATCCGGACAACCTAATGTTGGGGGAACTATGCTGACAACCTTGTATGGGGGAACTATTCTGCCAACCTAATGTGGGGGAACTATACTGCGGGCAGTACCTAGAGGGGTATTCTTATACGGCGAGTATATCCCAAACTCTATATTTTAACTGTAAAAGTTGGAGGTCGTCTTATACACTCAGTCGTCTTATACGCCGGAAAATATGGTAAAATTGGGAAACTATTATACCTGAAACTGAAGTGATATAATCAGCATATAAGTGGATTCTAATTAAAGAACCATAATTTGGAATTGTAGATACACATATAGGGTGGGATTTATCAAAACCTTTCCGTTGTCTGCCTAGCGACTTCCTCAGAGGTGTTATGGGAAAGTCGCTAGGCAGGCGACGGAACATGTGGGGTTCCTGTGTGGCCCAGTCCTTGGTGCATTTTCTGCATTTTTTCTCCTACCAGTCTGGTTTGCTATCCACATTTTTACTTTTATTGTGATCATTACTGCTCATTTATAGAGTGTGTATTAGTACAGCCTAGTACAGGTTTTATCACTATTAGTTATTTTGGGTACCAATATATTGTTCTATTGTGCATTTCACCTGTTTTGGGTACACATTCTTAGCATAAGCACTTTATACAATTTTGTATTGTTCATACCTTACAGTGGTAGGATATATTCTTATGTAATATTCTATAGGACGGGGTCACTTTCCTAGGGGAGGGGGTTCATGGCTTCTCTCCAGGATTGTGCTGGTGCTCTTTTTGAGCATTTTTAATTGGTTTTATATTGTCCTTCCACTCATTTTGTATCTGGTATTTTTGTATATTGACTATGTATAATAATGATTTATTGACGTTAATATGTATCTAGTGGTGTGCACATTTACCCAGTGTCAGCTTTTTAGTGTTTTTTATTTTTTATTTTATTTTTTTACACTGAAAGTAGCACCTAACTTCACTATTGGGTAGAGCCCCCCTGTCTTATATAATAGATATAGTATATACAGGGATATCACAGCTAAGGGATAACATATATTCATGTTTCAGCTGAGAGACAAAATGCACACTAAGGGGGAGATTTATCAAAACCTGTCCAGAGGAAAAGTTGCTGAGTTGCCTATAGCAACCAATCAGATCACTACTTTCCTTTTTCAGAGGCCTTTTCAAAAATGAAAGGAGAAAGCTGATGGGTTGCCATGGGCAACTCAGCAACTTTTCCTTTGCACAGGTTTTGATAAATCTCCCCCAAAATGCATATTATAGGGATTACACTATCCATCCAGCCAATCACAGAGTTGAGCGGGGGACAGGTAGTGGGTGAGCCACTAGCAGACATAATCAGAATCTCCTAGATCTCCCCATGAATGTACCCCAGTACTTCACAACACCCACCACACATAACTGATGTATTAACCATAGGTTAAACTTTATGTATATATACAAAGCTATTAATTTATGCTGTTAGGATGTTTGTTTTTACATGTTGCAGTAGGTAAATATTTAAAAATTTAAAAAGTAGGTAAATATTTAAAAATCTATCAATTGAATCCTAATTTTGTTGCATCTTAAGTCCAGGATTGATTTCTACTACAGACTTACTTCAGTCAGGATGAGAATGTACAATCATTCACAATGATATGCACATCCTAATTCAACTTTTAACTGTATTGCGTTTTGCGTATCGAGTAATGAGAAAAATCACATTCCATCAAATGCTATATTATGTAGAGAAAATACTTCTAGGACAGCATTTATAGAGACACCATTCTGTTGCACACATACGGAGGTGTTTATTAAAGATTTTTTTGGTCTAAATGGTCACTGTCATTTTAACAAATGTTGCATAAATCATAATAAACTTTCTAATTAATCTTATCAGAGAAAAACTCTTCTTTCTTCTCTTAACCAGTACCTACCCCCCATGCTAAACAGCTCAAATCCATACTGTGTTTACAACATGAACTATAAGTTTGTCGGGTGACGGGCTACATGCAACTCATACAAGTCTATGGAGAAGGGAAGGGTGAGGAGGGAGATGGATTGGAGTGTGAGTTAAGAGAATGACTGACACAGAGAGACAGCAGTGACTGCACAAGCTATCTATAAGTAACCGATCTCTATAATGTTCTCCATGCTGCTGCTTCGTAGAGTGTATTATAAAAAGATGAAGAAGCAGAATATCCTCTTGTGTGTGTGTAATGTATGGGAACCATTATAGAGGCTAGCCTCCGGACACTAGATTAAGGCATCTTTGGATAGGGGATAAGATGTCTAGGGTGGGAGTACCCCTTTAATAATAAGATTCCACTGTATCATGGTAACCATATCAGCTATCTTAGAGAGAGCTCAGCTAGTCCACATGCATACAACATAACAGTGAGGCCGTGCAGATTTCACACATGAATATGAGAAGAGTTTTATGCATGATGTGGTTATCGCAGCTTCCTCTGAGCATTATATTAAGCTTTCTTCAGACTCCATGTTTGATACAAGAAAAGACTAAAACCACCTCACTTATTTATAAACCCCTAATACAGAGCAACTGGGAGAAGATGTGTTTTGCAGCTTCCCACTACCATTAATGGATACTATTGTATATGAGGCTCACTGTCCGTTGTAGAAAATGACTGTTATGAGTAATTTTTATAAGGTTTGAGGTGCAAAATGACAACTACCTGTAAAGGCTCCTTCATTCTTGATATTATTGATGTGATTTTATCTATTATCCTTTCCATCTGGAAATGAATAAAAAAGTATCTATGTTCTATGATCCCTGTGTGTTTGGGAAGGACCTCAGTGTTAGAGGAACTTATATTATTCTAGTAGTTGTATCCATAGTTCCTTGTCATGATACCAGTCTCTACCAAAAAATCAAAAAAAAAATGTTTTCCATAGTTAGGATAGATTTCCACACAGGTTTATTCCTCGTGTTTTTTGGAGAACTGCCACTGCAGTTTTTGCGTCAAAGTCAGATGTGGATCCAGTAGGAAGGAGAAGTGTAAGTCCTTCCTTTATATTTCCCATTCCTTTTGAATACTCTTCTAGCTTTGGCTCAAAAACTGCAGAAGCAGATTTCCAAAAAATGCCAGGAAAAAAACTGTGTGAGGAAATCTAGCCTTACAAAATTTACAAAAAATTTTATAAAAATACCCCTATTGGATGGAAGTGTCATTTTAATGGGTTTGTTCTACTGCAATTTTTTTTAAATAATAAGAACACAATTAATTGAGAACACAGGAGAATGTGATGCTCATTAAAGTAATACATTTCAATATCTCTATTTACTCTCCATATGTTATTAGAAATACATATGCAGGATAGATACATGATAATCTCTCTCTCTCTCTCTCTCTCTCTCTTCCTCTCTCTTCCTCTCTCTCTCTCTCTCTCTCTCTCTCTCTCTCTCTCTCTATATATATATATATATATATATAGATATATAAAGGGGATGAGTATTTAACTCAGGGCGAGTTCACCACTCCTGGTGTGACGGAGCTTTCAAGGGCCACTAAGCATTCCGCGGGCATTCTGGGTATGGGAATATGCAAAGCAGCTCATTACATCACCTTTTCAGGCGATGTTCCCTGGTATCAGCTTAGCTCCAGTTACGGAATATAAAAAACTGATCGGGATTAATGCCGAGCCAGACTTACTCCCCAAAAGGGAAGTTTCTACCCATCTGCAGACAGCTGTTTCGGGTTTACTGAAAGAGCTTTATTGTCCGTTCAGTCATTACAAGTCATACAATAAATTACAATCACACAAAGCATGACAGTACAATACACAGCAAAGGTTCCCTAAGCTATACATTGCACATTATGCTACTCTAACACTCCGCTCAATCCTGTAATAGAAAAGCACAAGATATTGAATAACAAAACAATACAATCTGTGATCGGGGTAGGGGCGTGGGCTGTTGGGCGGGGGCGTGGGGGGTATGGGCGACTATGTGGGGGTGGGGAGGGGGCGGATCACAGGGCCAAACTGCTGGGCTGTATCTTCAAGGAGACATGGGAGAAGGAGAGGGGTCTTCACTCCTCTTCTTCCTCATCGACGGCCGGGCTGTCCAAGATGGAATAGTCTCTAAGCAGGCTCTTGATGAACCTGCGGCAGTCCTGGACGGACATGTTCTCCCTGTTGATCACGAGGCGGTTCCTGGCACCTTAAAACAGTTCCTGTCCTTAAAACAGTTCAGGCCTCCTGGATGGCCTCCACGTCGTGGGTCCCAGGGAACAGACCGTAAAGCACCGAATGGTATGATAGGCAGTTCCTGGGTACAGAGTCTCTGAGTTCATGTTCCAGGGCATCCAACAGACCCTGTGCAAAGGGGCACTGCCAAATCACGTGCAAAGATGTTTCCTCCACCTAGGGGCACCGGGGGCAGTACCGGGTTGTGCACAGGTTGCAGGCATGCATGAACGACCTGAGAGAGAGTCCTCCCTTGACGGCTATCGACGACAAGTCCTTATGACCATTGGTAAGCCGCTTTGAGGCCACATTAGTCCAGACAGTCTCTGCAGTGGCTGCGGGGAGTCCCGGAACCAGCTCAGTCAAGTCCTTAGCTCGGATGAGCTTGTAGATTGTCTTCCATAGGTCAGGTTTCAGTCCTTCCAGCTGGTGCTCTCTCACAAACCGGACAACATCCCCATAGAACCAGGGAGCGGTCCAGTTGTAAGGGATGGAGCTGTCCCACTGTCCCAGCCCAGCTGTCTCCAGAGGGGCATGAGAAACAAGCGAGACATGGACCTGCTCGCTGAGCCAGTCTTTTAAACAAGAGCCCGCTGCACGTTGACACATGCAAAGGAGGCCCTCAGCAGAGTGGGGATATCGGGTATTCCCTTCCCACCCTTGCTGGGATCCTTGAACATCACAGTCCTCTTGACTCTGTCCATTTTGCCCCGGATGAAGCAAAACACTGTCCTGTGCGGTATACTGGAGCACAGGCAAAACTTCACTCCGCAGGACAAGTGCTTTGCCTTCAATAGAGAGCTTTCTGGAGCTCCACAGTCCGATCTTAGAGTTCATCTTTCCTAATCGGTCTTGCCAAGACTTAAGGGCCGCTCCTTCCTTCCCGAACCAGACTCCAAGAATTTGAATGAAGTCAGGCTTAACAGTAAAGGGGAAGGGGGCAGAAGAAGCCAGGTGCCATTCCCCGAAGAGCATGGCCTCCGACTTCCTGCAATTGACTTTTGCCCCCGAAGCTCTGCTGAAGTCCTCGCAGGTCTGGACGAGTGCAGTCACCGAACGCTGGTCAGCACAGAAGACGGTCACGTCGTCCATGTAGAGCGAGCACTTGACCTCGTAGCGATCTGGTCCTGGTGCGGTGATCCCTCTGATCTCTCCATTCTGCCGGATAGTCTCAGCGAAGAGCTCTATAACACAAACAAAAAGAAGAGGTGAAAGAGGGCAGCCTTGTCTAACCCCTGAAAGGATGGAAAAGGGGTTAGTCTTCCAGCCGTTCACCAACACCGTGCTGTAAATATCAAAATACATGACGTTAACAAAAGAGCAAAACATCTTCCCCAGACCTAGCCTGCGCAAAGCCCTGTCCATGAATGCGTGGGAGACATGGTCAAACGCCTTCTCCTGATCCAAACTGACCAGGGCGGCGCGGCCACGACGGTCCTGGATGTAATGGACCGTGTCTCTGACAAGGGCAAGGCTGTCAGCAATCCTGCGACCAGGAGTGCCGCAGGTCTGGTCCGGATGGACGATCTGCCCAATGACAGATTTCAGCCTGTTGGCCAGCACCTTGGCGAGGATCTTGTCAGGAGAGAGATGGGACGCCAGTTTTTCAGGTCACATCTCTCCCCCTTCCGCTTATACAGGATCGTGATCATCCCTTCCCTCAACGACGGAGGCATTCTGCCCACTAACATCTCCTTGTACACCTCCAACAGGTCTGGACAGATCAGGTCACCCAGCGCTACATAGAGCTCGGCCGGGAGACCGTCACTGCCCAGGGTCCTGCCGGGCTTAAAGGATTTAGCGGCAGAGAGCAGCTCCCTCACCATCAAGGGATCGTTCATAGCAGCCACACCTGCGGGATCAACAACGTTAGTGATACCTGACAGGAACCTCTCAGCGGCTTCGGGTTCGGATGACTTGGGGGCGTAGAGGTTGCTGTAGAAGTCGGAGATGACCCCCACCACCTCCTCCTTGCCCCTCCTCATGTGTCCGGTCTCATCTTGTAGCTCAGACAGGGGCGTGTGGCCAGCATGGAGCTTCCTGAAAAAGAAAGAGTTACACTTCTCACCCTTCTCCAGGTTCTCCACCTTGGAACAAAAGACGATTCGCTTGGATTCCTCCTCAAAGTGCCTTTTCAGGCTCTTTTTGGTCTCCTCCAGCACCTCTGCGGATTGGCGGCCCCCAGCTACAAGGACTGCCCCCAGAGGGAGAGAACATGGGCATCTGTTGCAGCAAGAGCACGGAAGCCAGCCCCAGCTCCGGAGCCAGCAGCACGGATGGCCAAGCCGACCAAGGAGGGTAAAAAGGCGAAAGCCACCACCCCTGCCCCGTCCTGTCCCTCCCCTGCCCCTCCCGCCCCTTCCCCTCCCGCCCCCTCCCCTGCCCCTTCCCCTGCCCCTCCCGCTCCCTCGCCTGCCCCTTCCCCTGCCCCTTCCACCCCACCCCGTCCCACCCCTGCTCCTGTACCCCACCCCGGCCCACCCCTACCCACTGCCCCGTCCTCCCCGGCCCCGTCCTCCCCTGCCCCGTTCTCCCCTGCCCGGCCCTCCCCTGCCCGGGCACTCTCTCCTGCCCCCTGCCCCACCCAGCCTCCTTTCTCTCCTGGCCCAGCAGCACCTAACCCCCCTCCAGCTGTTGGTGCCCGCTCTTCGGAGGATTTTCCTGTGCTTCCTCTCCCAGGTACCATACAGAGGAAGAGGAAAGGAAGGGACAATGCATCAGCTGAGTCCCACAAGAGAAAGATCATCGAGACCTGCGAGACCCCTCAAGCTTATGAGGAAGAGGAGGGGATGGAGCAGGTCTGCGAGAGCCTTCAAGCTTCAGATGGAGAGGAGGAGATGGAGCAGGCCCAAGTGGAGCAGGTCCAAGCGGAGCAAGTCCAAGCTCAGTCTATGGAGGAGCTGCTGCAGGACCCAGAGGTCAAAGAAATCCTAGATGCACCGGCCAACTTGGTCTACGACGAGTTCTTGGAAGGGCGCTATGAGAAGCCACAGGAGGTGACAGGTGCCAGAGAAGGAGACCCGCCCGACCGGAGTGGTAACTAGTATCTGAACTAACCTCTCTTTTTTTTTTTTTATTCCCATGGCTGATCTCAACATCTTCTGCATTAATGTGAGGTGTATTAGAGCTAAGTTTAGATTTCAGACTGTCCTTACGTTCTTAGATTCTCAGAGGTGTGCTGCAGGAATGTGCCTTGTCTGCTTCTAGGTCTTACAACCATCTGGCCACGCGGTTGTCTCGCGGCCCTTCCTACTGGTCTAGTGGAGGTGACAGTAGGTCTGCAGGGGTGGCCATCCTGATCGGGGGAGGTAACTTTGCACTTGATTCCATCCGGGAGCTCGTCTGTGGCAGATTTCTCGTCGCAGACGGTTCCTGGGCGGGTGAGCCCGTGCGGCTCATCAACGTGTATGCCTCCTCTGAGAAGATTGTCCGACTGGAGGTTCTCCAGGCCCTGCGGGCTCAGCTCGCCACCACTAGGGCAGTAGTGTTGGGTGGTAACTTCAACTGCCCCATTGAGGTGGACGGGCACAGTTCTGGCACATCCGCCAATCTGGACTTGACGTCTAAGCTGCTGATTGAGATGGTGACAGAGGCATCCTTGCAGGACGTTGTTGGGTCAATCGGGGATGTTGACTATACGTAAACTATACGTGGAGCCACCCCGATGGCTCGCTCCGTTCTCGAATAGACTTCATCTTCACTTCGAGAGCAATCAGAAAGGTGTCGTACTCTATGGTCCCCTGCTTCTTCTCTGACCACAGGGCCATTCAATTTTGAGGGACTCTGGGCCATGGATTCCCACCTGGCCCAGGCTCCTGGAAGTTGAATTATGCCCTGTTCAAGCAGAGGGAGGTCATGGAGGAACTTAGGGATGTGTACCTTGTGTGGCGTAATGACAAATGTCTGTTTAACTGCATCAGCGATTGGTGGGAATATGTTAAAGTCGAGTTCCGTTGTTTCTTTCAGGCAAAAGGCAGACAACAGGCGTGTGCGAAGAAGTGGGACTTCAGGAAACTGCAACGCGAGGTGCGGTCCCTGCAGGACCTGCTCCAGTGTGGCTGGGACATCAGGGAGGAGCTGGAGGAGACCAAAAAGAGCTTGAAAAGGCACTTTGAGGAGGAATCCAAGCGAATCGTCTTTTGTTCCAAGGTGGAGAACCTGGAGAAGGGTGAGAAGTGTAACTCTTTCTTTTTCAGGAAGCTCCATGCTGGCCACACGCCCCTGACTGAGCTACAAGATGAGACTGGACACATGAGGAGGGGCAAGGAGGAGGTGGTGGGGGATGTATCCGACTTTTACAGCATCCTCTACGCCCCCAAGTCATCCGACCCCGAAGCCGCCTAGAGGTTCCTGTCAGGTATCACTAACGTTGTTGATCCCGCAGGTGCGGCGGCTATAAACGATCCCTTGACGGCTGGGGAGCTGCTCTCTGCCGCTAAATCCTTTAAGCCCGGCAGGACCCCGGGCAGTGACGGTCTCCCGGCCGAGCTCCATGTAGCGCTGGGTGACCTGATCTGTCCATACCTGTTGGAGGTGTACGAGGAGATGGTGGTGGGGGGCAGAATGCCTCCGTCGTTGAGGGAAGGGATGATCACGATCTTGTATAAGCGGAAGGGGGAGAGATGTGACCTGAAAAACTGGCGTCCCATCTCTCTCCTGAACGTGGACTACAAGATCCTCGCCAAGGTGCTGGCCAATAGGCGGAAATCTGTCATCGGGCAGATCGTCCATCCGGACCAGACCTGCGGCATTCCTGGTCGCAGGATTGCTGACAGCCTTGCCCTTGTGAGAGACACGGTCCATTACATCCAGGACCGTCGTGGCCTGGTCAGTTTGGATCAGGAGAAGGCGTTTGACCGTGTCTCCCACGCATTCATGGGCAGGGCTTTGCACAGGCTAGGTCTGGGGAAGATGTTTTGCTCTTTTGTGAACGTCATGTATTTTGATATTTACAGCACGGTGTTGGTGAACGGCTGGAAGACTAACCCCTTTTCCACCCTTTCAGAGGTTAGACAAGGCTGCCCTCTTTCACCTCTTCTTTTTGTTTGTGTTATAGAGCTCTTCGCTGAGACTATCCGGCAGAATGGAGAGATCAGAGGGATCACCGCACCAGGACCAGATCGCTACAAGGTCAAGTGCTCGCTCTACATGGACGACGTGACCGTCTTCTGTGCTGACCAGCGTTCGGTGACTGCACTCGTCCAGACCTGCGAGGACTTCAGCAGAGCTTCGGGGGCAAAAGTCAACTGTGGGAAGTCGGAAGCCATGCTCTTCGGGGAATGGGACCTGGCCTCTTCCGCCCCTTCCCCTTTACTGTTAAGCCGGACTTCATTCAAATTCTTGGAGTCTGGTTCGGGAAGGAAGGAGCGGCCCTTAAGTCTTGGCAAGACCGACTAGGAAAGATGAACTCTAAGATCGGACTGTGGAGCTCCAGAAAGCTCTCTATTGAAGGCAAAGCACTTGTCCTGCGGAGTGAAGTTTTGCCTGTGCTCCAGTATACCACACAGGCCTGGCCTCCCCATACCACCGTTTGCAAGGCCATCACCCGGACAGTGTTTTGCTTTATCTGGGGCAAAATGGACAGAGTCAAGAGGACTGTGATGTACAATGATCCCCGCAAGGGTGGGAAGGGAATACCCGATATCCCCACTCTGCTGAAGGCCTACTTTGCATGTGTCAGCGTACAGCGGACTCTTGTTGAAAAGACTGGCTCAGCGGGCAGGTCCATGTCTCGCTTGTTTCTCATGCCCCTCTGGAGACAGCTGGGCTGGGACAGGTGGGACAGCTCCATCCCTTACAACTGGACCGCTCCCTGGTTCTATGGGGATGTTGTCCGGTTTGTGAGGGAGCACCAACTGGAAGGACTGAATCCTGACCTATGGAAGCTGAAGACAATCTACAAACTCATCCGAGCTAAGGACTTGACTGAGCTGGTTCCGGGACTCCCCGCAGCCACTGCAGAGACAGTTTGGACTAATGTGGCCTCAAAGCGGCTTACCAATGGACACAAGGACTTGTCGTGGATGGCTGTCAAGGGAGGACTCTCTCTCAGGTCGTTCATACATGCCCGCAACCTGTGCACAACCTGGTACTACCCCTGGTGCTCCTATGTGGAGGAAACATCTTTGCACGTGTTTTGGCGGTGCCCCTTTGCACAAGGTCTGTTGGATGCCCTGGAACATGAACTCAGAGGCCATCCAGGAGGCCTGGCGGCTTATGAACTGTTTTAAGGATGCAGTGTGGCTTGCCAGGAACCGCCTTGTGATCAACAGGGAGAACATGTCCGTCGGGGACTACCGCAGGTTCATCAAGAGCCTGCTTAGAGACTATTCCATCTTGGACAGCCCGGCCGTCGATGAGGAAGAAGAGGAGTGAAGACCCCTCTCCTTCTCCCATGTCTCCTTGAAGATACAGCCCAGCAGTTTGGCCCTGTGATCCGCCCCCTCCCCACCCCCACATAGTCGCCCATACCCCCCACTCCCCCGCCCCACAGCCCACACCCCTACCCCGATCACAGATTGTATTGTTTTGTTATTCGATCTCTTGTGCTTTTCTATTAAAGGATTGAGCGGAGTGTTAGAGTAGCATGATGTGTGATGTAAAGCTTAGGGAACCTTTGCTGTGTATCGTGCTGTCATGCTTTGTGTGATTGTAATTTATTTTTTGACTTGTAATGACTGAACGGACAATAAAGCTCTTTCAATAAACCCCGAAACAGCTGTCTGCAGATGGGTAGAAACTTCCCTTTTGGGGAGTAAGTCTGGCTTGGCATTAATCCTGATCAGATTTTTATATTCCGTAACTGGAGCTAAGCTGATACCAGGGAACATCTCCTGAAAAGGTGATGTAATGAGCTGCTTTGCATATTCCCATATATATATATATATATCTGTAGTAAAAATGGAGTCAGCACAACCAAATGCAGTCCAAAGTACATAGGGGTGCAGGCAGGCAAAAAGTATGGCCCCAGTCGCAGACCATGAAAGTAGATCCAAGAAAATTATCCTTGCAGCACGCCCATGTTGTGTATGTATTATCCTTTTCCTGTCACCTATTTATGTAGGGGAAACCACGCTGGATTTCCGTACCTGTCTCAATCAACAGCGGTATTCCATACGTAAGGCATGTATGGATTTACCGGTGTAAAAAAATTTAATTGAGGCGGGTCATAGGGAAAATGATTTATGGTACACTATAATTGATCACATACCTATCTGCAAGCGTGGGGGGAGATCGGATCAGTAGACTAAAAAAGAGAGCTATATTGGATCCATACATTGGATACCTTGCGGTCCAGGGGGATGAATGTTAAGTTCTCTGTCACCCCCGCCATTTATTGTGCATAGTGATGCCACCCCAGGATCCATTATGTTTTAATTTTGGTTACATCTTGCTCTGTATTTATACTTTTTTATTTTCTCTTTTAGATTCTTGGAGTTTTCAAATTCCGGGGGACAGCTCAAGCCACCTGCCCTACAATACATGCCTTATATCATGTCTTTATACAAAAAAACTCCTTTTCTTCTAATAAATGTATATAAGTTTGAACAATTTTTGTATTCTACTCTGTAGAAATTATTTTTATTTTTTTGGCTGATCATATTTCCTTGGTACTAAATTCTACACTCACATTGTCTGTAGTAATTATCATATATTGATTTGATTATCACATACAGTTTCATTACACACCCCTTTCTTTCTACACTCATCACTAGAGATGAGCGAACCAAAGCTGACGAACCCAAATTTGTTACGAATTTCATGAAAAATTTGATTTGCAACGAATGCGAATATTGCCACGATTCTATCGAGCGAATCGCTTCATTAAACTCCATTTTACAACGTTCCAGGCTATTGGAGACCTAAAATGGCAGATCCACATGTGAGTACATGGGGCAGGGGATTATGGAAGGGCGGGAAACAGCGGAGGAAATGAAGGTAGGCGGGCTGACTCTGAATCACATGTGAGATGCAGCCTATCAGTGTTCACTGACTACTGTGATTTCACAGCCCCTATATAATTGGCGGACATCTTGCCTCTCTTCATTTCATCTGTGCACTCAGATGGAGAGGACGGGACTGCGTGTGTGTGAATAGCTCATACCACATCGTTACACTGCAACTGCTACTCACATCAGCATTAGAGAAAGACAGGACTGCAGTGCTGTTGTGTTCTCACTGGGGAAGATCTTACGATATATAAACCAACTATTGACGTTATTGAGCATTGCAGCAGAGAGGGGCAGATAGCTGTCAGCTGCCTCATACAGATCTCCAAGCTGCCTGAACTTTCTGAAGCATCTTATCTCCTCATTTTTCAGCCCAATTGAGTTATTTTTTGCTTCACAAATCTCCTGCTGCTCAGAATTGTGTGACAGAGTGCAATTTAGGGTTTAATCTCTGTATTTTTTGTAGTGCTGCACTGTTGGGTCCTGCTGCTGTTCAGAAATACGTGATTGTTCAGTGGACTGTAGTGCATTTGTACCATTTTGTACCTGTTAATCTGTCAAGGGGCTACATACTGTGCAAGTCCAAACAATAGTATTCACCAGCTGGTGTTTTACAAAAATACAGAGTTTTTTCTGCCTATAGTTGCACATATTACTGCCCTCATCAGTGCATACCGCATACGGACATCCAAGTATTGTACCATTTAGTACCTGTTAATCTGTCAAGGTGCTCCATACCGTCAAAGTCCAAACAATAGTATTCACCGGCTGGTGTTTTTAAAAAATACAGAGTTTTTTCTGCCTATAATTGCGCATATTATTGCCCTCATCAGTGCATACCGCATACGTACATCCAAGTATTGTACCATTTAGTACCTGTTAATCTGTCAAGGTGCTCCATACCGTCAAAGTCCAAACAATAGTATTCACCGGCTGGTGTTTTAAAAAAATACTGAGTTTTTTCTGCCTATAGTTGCGCATCTTACTGCCCTCATCAATGCATACCGCATACGTACATCCAAGTAGTGTACCATCTTGTACCTGTTAATCTGTAAAAATACAGAGTTTTTTCTGCCTATAATTGCGCATATTATTGCCCTCATCAGTGCATACCGCATACGTACATCCAAGTATTGTACCATTTAGTACCTGTTAATCTGTCAAGGTGCTCCATACCGTCAAAGTCCAAACAATAGTATTCACCGGCTGGTGTTTTAAAAAAATACTGAGTTTTTTCTGCCTATAGTTGCGCATCTTACTGCCCTCATCAATGCATACCGCAAGGCGGTAGCGCGGTTGGCAGTCAGCGTGGTGGCAGGAGTGGAAATTCAGGAGCCAAACATGCCCAGGGGAGACCACCTGCTTCGCGGCAGCCTACCTTTCCGGGAGGTAGTGGAACAAGGGTTCCTGGAGACGGTGCCAGTAGCAGTTAATTAGTGCGGACTGTGGGTGGGAAAATCAGCTACTCGGCGGTGTGGAAGTTTTTCATAAGGCATCCGGAGGAGGTTCACGTAGCCACATGCAAGATCTGTCGTTAGAAGGTGAAGCGTGGCCAGGGTCCCAATGTCGGCACCACGGCCCTGCGTCAACACATGCTTCGCCACCATAAAGCGGCCTAGGAGAACCGTGGGTCTGATGTAGTGGTCCAGCCTGCTGCATCACCCAGTGGCCATCCGTTCCCTCCTTCATCCAGCCAAGGCTCCACCACCTCACCTCTGTCGCTCCTGCTTATCCCACTTTTAGTCAGCCATTCCGCCAACAATCCATCGGCAAAGCCATGTCCAAGAGACAACAGTATGTGCCCACTCATCCAACGGCGCAAAAGTTGAATGTGCTCCTGCCCAAGTTGCTGGTGTTGCATTCCCTCCCTTTTCAAGTGGTGGAATCTGCACCTTTCAGAGAATTGATGGCTTGTGCCGAGCTGAGGTGGAGAGTCCCAAGCCCAAAATTTCTTTGCAAATAAGGCAGTACCAGCCCTGCATAAGTTTGTACAAGAGAAGGTGGGCCAGTCCTTGAGCATGTTCGTGTGTTCAAAAGTGCACGGCAGTGCCGACGTGTGGAGCTGTAACTACGGGCAGGGACAATACTTGTCTTTTACGGCCCACTGGGTAAATGTGTTTCCTGCACAGCCACAACAGCATCTTGGACAGGTCACACTGCTTCCTCCTCCACACTCTTGCTCCCAGGCAGTTGGTCCTGTTACAGTGTGCGACGCCGTCTCCTCATCCTCCACCGTGTCCTCGGCCTCCACTGCACGTCCAAGTCTCGATGGCCCTTCATCGTACCATGTGTGTAGGGAATGGCGGTGTCAAGCTGTTCTTCACATGGTTTGCCTTGGCGAACAGAGTCACACAGGGGAGGAACTGCTAAAGTTCATTCGTAAAGAAATCCGAGTATGGCTTACTCCACGAAATCTGGAAATGGGAACCATGGTGACCAACAATGGGAAGAACATTGTGTCCTCGCTGCAACAAGGAAGTGTGAAACATGCACCCTGCATGGCACACGTGTTGAATCTGGCTATCAAGCACTTCCTCAAGTCTTCACCCCATTTGCAAAACATCCTGAAAATGGCAAGCAAACTGTGCATGCACTTCAACCACTCGTACACCGCCAAGCATATCTTCCTTGAGCTGCAGCATCAGAACGGTATCCCACAACATAGTCTTATTTGTGACGTTGCCACACGTTGGAATTCCACCCTCCATATAGTTACATAGTTAGTACGGTCGAAAAAAGACATATGTCCATCAAGTTCAACCAGGGAATTAAGGGGTAAGGGTGTGGCGCGATATATGTTGGACAGACTATATGAACAAAGAAAAGCCATCACCGATTTCTTGATGATCCAAGCAGATAGGAGTACTCCCCTGTGTAACTTCAATGTGAACCAATGGCAGCTCATACGTGACACCTGCCATTTGTTGAGGCCCTTTGAGGAAGCCAAATTATTTGTAAGTCGATTGGATTACGCCATGAACAATGTAATTCCACTCCTACATTTCCTACAAAAAATGATTGAAACCATGGCTGGTCACGGCAATGGAGATGTTGCACCTACATCTCAAGGCTACTTGAGCCCTGTGGGGGCTGAACTGGAGGAGGAGGATGATGAGGGGCAGAACGGAGCACAGTTTAGGTTGTATGAGATGGCCGGTGTTTTTAGTCATTGGACAGGAGAGGAGGAGCAGGAGCAGCCAGAGGAGCTGGAGGGTTATGAGGAAGGCGAGACAGAGGACCCGGAGGGTTATGAGGAAGGCGAGACAGAGGACCCAGACACTCCGTGGCAGTATGCAGTGGAGATGGAGACAGGTAGTCCCTCCGAGTCACTGGCGCCAATGGCACGATGCATGCTCATTTGCTTGCGTAGTGACCCCCGAATTGTCAAAATTCGTCAGCGGTATGACTTCTGGATCTCCACCTTATTAGACCCTCGCTACCGTCCCAGAATGGGGGCCTTTTTTACACCCACTGAGAGGGAGGACAAACTGACCTACTACAGAGAGATTCTACGTAGTTAGTTGGCCGATGCCTATCGGCCACATGGTCCATCCACCCGCAGATCTGACTCGGGGGGCCCTCTGCACTAACCTTCCACTGCCATGGCTGCTGGGGAGGGGTGGCAGGAGCATTACCAGCTCAATCAGCAGCAGCCTGAGTCTACATTCGCTGATGACTAGCTTTCTTCACCCACATAGTGAAGCAACTGTCAGGATTCGGCAGGCTGGAGGTGGATCCTCTGTGTCAGAGAGGGATTGGCGTGGACCGTGCCGGCGGACCGGTTCTAAGTTGCTACTGGTTTTCACCAGAGCCTGCCGCAAAGCGGGATGGTCTTGCAGCGGCGGTAGCAACCAGGTCGTATCCACCGGCAACGGCTCAACCTCTCTGACTGCTGAGATAGGCGCGGTACAAGGAATAAGGCAAGAGCAAGGTCGGACGTAGCAGAAGGTCAGGGCAGGCAGAAAGGATCGTAGTCAGGGGCAACGGCAAGAGGTCTGGAACACTGGCTTGGGATACACAAGGAACGCTTTCACTGGCACAATGGCAACAAGATCCGACAAGGAAGTGAAGGGGAACTCAGGTAATATAGGGAAGTGCACAGGTGAACACACTAATTAAAACCATGCGCCAATCAGGGGTGCACTGGCCCTTTAAATCGCAGAGAGCCGGCGCACGTGCCCTAGGGAGCGGGGCCG
Organism: Hyla sarda; assembly: GCF_029499605.1. Classification (NCBI taxonomy): domain Eukaryota; kingdom Metazoa; phylum Chordata; class Amphibia; order Anura; family Hylidae; genus Hyla; species Hyla sarda. Next base: position 90,126,808 of record NC_079198.1, read on the forward strand.
CGCGCGCCGGGACAGCACAGACGGGGAACGAGTCTGGTAAGCGGGTCGGGATGCGCACCGCAAGCGGGCGCCTCCCGCATCGTGAATTGCATCCTGACTAGGGACATTATCGCAGCGCTCCCGGTCAGCGGGTCTGACCGGGTCACTGCGAACAGGAGAGCGCTGCGAGCGCTCCGGGGAGGAGCGGGGACCCGGAGCGCTCGGCGTAACAGCAACTCATCAGCAGCAGGTAGACATGGAGCAGGACCTGAACCAGCAGGTGGTGGCATACCTTGAAATGACCATGCCAACAACCATTGAAGATCCGCTGGACTTCTGGGCAGCCAAACTTGATTTATGGCCGAAACTAGCAGAGTTTTCCCTGGAAAAGCTGTCCTGCCCGGCCAGTAGTGTGCCATCAGAGCGGGTGTTTAGTGCAGCCGGGGCCATAGTCACCCCAAGGCGAACTCGTCTGTCCACTAAAAATGTGGAGAGACTGACGTTTGTCAAGATGAATCAGGGATGGATCAGCCAAGATTTCCAGCCATCAATGCCAGATGCCTCAGAGTAGATTGACCATGCTGCTACACCAACATTTCCCAATTAGGGTTGGTTATGAAACCCTCTTGGGTTATCAATTAGGGTTATGAAACCCTCTTTGGTACTGCCATTGCCTGCTCCTGGCTCATCCTGTGTCTTTCAGGAACTACTTGCCTCACTGATGCTTCTGGCCTTGGGCCTTTAATTTTTGGAAGTTTGGCAGTAGCTAAATACATGCTTAATGCAAACGTCAACATTGATCTTTAAATGTAAGGGGTTATGAAACCTTCTTGGGTACTGCTCCTGACTGCTCCTGACTCATTCTGTGTCTTTCAGGAACTACTTGCCTCCCTGATGCCTCCGGCCTTGGCCCTTCAATTTTTGGATATTTAGCAGTAGCTAAATACATGCTTAATGCAAATTTCAACATTGATCTTTAAATGTAAGGGGTTATGAAACCATCTTGGGTATTGCGAATGACTGCTCCTGACTCATTCTATGTCTTTCAGGAACTACTTGCCTCCCTGATGCCTCAGGCCTTGAGCCTTACATTTTTGGGGTTCAGCGGGTTACCCACACCTGTCGATGAAAGATAGCCACACGCTGGTCCGTTCAGTGTTTTGCACGTGCAGCCCAGGACATCTGAGGGCATAACACTAGTGTTATTGCTAGATCTTGCAATTGATTGTGCAATGTAAAGGGTTATTGAAGCCTCCTGGGTACTGCTGATGCCTACTCCTGACTGCTCCTGTGTCTTTCTGGAACTACTTGACTTCATGATGCTTCTGGGCTTGGGCCTTTAATTTTAGTATTTTTGAAATACATACATACATGCTTAATTAAAATTTCAACATTTATGGTGCAAGGTATGGGGTTATTAACCCCTTAAGGACTTAGCCCTTTTTCACCTTAAGGACTTTTTTTTGCAATTCTGACCACTGTCATTTTAAACATTAATAACTCTGGGATGCTTTTAGTTATCATTCTGATTCCAAGATAGTTTTTTCGTGACATATCCTACTTTAACATAGTTGTCAAATTTTGTGGTAACTTGCATCCTTTCTTTGTGAAAAATCCCCAAATTTGATGAAAAAATTTTAAATTTAGCATTTTTCTAACTTTGAAGCTCTCTGCTTGTAAGGAAAATAGATATTCAAAATAATTTTTTTTTGGTCCACATATACAATATGTCTTATTTATGTTTGCATCATAAAATGTATGACTTTTTACTTTTGGAAGACACCAGAGAGCTTCAAAGTTCAGCAGCAATTTTCACATTTTTCACAAAATTTTCAAGCTCACTATTTTTTAGTGACCAGTTCAGTTTTGAAGTGGATTTGAAGGGACTTCATATTAGAAATACCCCACAAATGACCCCATTATAAAAACTGCACCCCCCAAAGTATTCAAAATGACATTCAGTCAGTGTTTTAACCCTTTAGGTGTTTCACAGGAATAGCAGCAAAGTGAAGGAGAAAATTCACAATCTTCATTTTTTACACTCGCATGTTCTTGTAGACCCAATTTTTGAATTTTTGCAAGGGGTAAAAATGAAAAAATGTTTATTTGTATTTGAAACTCAATTTTTCTTGAGTAAGGACATACATCATATGTCTATGTAAAGTGTTCGGCGGGCGCAGTAGAGGGCTCAGAAGGGAAGGAGCGACAAATGGTTTTTGGGGGGCATGTCACCTTTAGGAAGCCCCTATGGTGCCAGAACAGCAAAAAAAAAAACACATGGCATACCATTTTGGAAACTAGACCCCTCAGGGAACATAACAAGGGATAAAGTAAACCTTAATACCCCACAGGTGATTCACGACTTTTGCATATGTAAAAAAAAAAATTTTAGTTTTTCCTAAAATGCTTGGTTTCCCAAAAGATTTACATTTTTAAAAAGGGTAATAGCAGAAAATACCCCCCAAAATTTGAAGCCCAAGTTCTCCCGATACAGAAAACACCCCATATGGGGGTGAAAAGTGCTCTGCTGGCGCACTACAGGTCTCAGAAAAGAAGGAGTCACATTTGGCTTTTTGAAAGCAAATTTTGCTCTGGGGGCATGCCGCATTTAGGAAGCCCCTATGGTGCCAGAACAGCAAAAAAAAAACAAAGCACATGGCATACTATTTTGGAAACTAGACCCCTCTGGGAATGTAACAAGGGGTTAAGTGAACCTTTATACCCCACAGGTGTTTCATGACTTTTGCATATGTAAAAAAAAAACGTTTTTTTTTAACCTAAAATGCTTGTTTTCCCCCAAAAATTACATTTTTAAAAAGGGTAAAAGCAGAAAATACCCCCTAAAATTTGTAACACAATTCCTCCTGAGTACGGCAATACCCCATATGTGACCCTAAACTGTTGCCTTGAAATACGACAGGGCTCCAAAGTGAGAGCGCCACGCGCATTTGAGGCCTAAATTAGGGACTTTCATAGGGGTGGACATAGAGGTATTCTATGCCAGTGATTCCCAAACAGGGTGCCTCCAGCTGTTGTAAAACTCCCAGCATGCCTGGACAATCAGTGGCTGTCTGGTAATACTGGGAGTAGTTGTTTTGCAACAGCTGGAGGCTCCGTTTTGGAAACAGTGGCATACAAGACGTTTTTCATTTTTATTGGGGAGGGGAGGGGGGCTGTGTAGGGGTATGTGTATATGTAGTGTTTTTTACTTTTTATTTTATTTTGTGTTAGTGCAGTGTAGTGTAGTGTTTTTAGGGTACAGTCGCATGGGCGGGGGTTCACAGTAGTTTCTCGCTGGCAGTTTGAGCTGCAGCAGAAAATTTGCCGCAGCTCAAACTTGCAGCCGAATACTTACTGTAAACCTCCGCCCATGTGAGTGTACCCTGTATGGTCCCATTGGGGGGGGGGGGGGACATCCAGCTGTTGCAAAACTACAACTCCCAGCATGCGCTGACAGACTGTACATGCTGAGAGATTTAGTTTTGCAACAGCTGTTGGCACACTGGTTGTGTATCACTGAGTTTGTGACCTAACTCAGTTTTTCACAACCAGTGTGCCTCCAGCTGTTGCAAAACTACAACTCCCAGCATGTACGGTGCATGCTGGGAGTTGTTGTTTGCAACAGCTGGAGGCCCACCGGTCGTGAAACACTGAGTTAGGTAAAAAAAAACTCTGAGTTTCACAACCAGTGTGCCTTCAGCTGTTGCAAAACTACAACTCTCAGCAGTCACCGACAGCCAACGGTCAAGCTGGGAGTTGTAGTTATACAACAGCTGAAGGTGCACTTTTCCATAGAAAAAATGTGCCTCCAGCTGTTGCAAAACTATAAGTCCCAGCATGCCCATAAGGGAATGCTGGGAGTTGTGGTGGTCTGCCTCCTGCTGTTGCATAACTACAGCTCCCACATCTTTACAGCTCCTACAGCTTTTTGCATGCTGGGAGCTGTTGCTAAGCAACAGCAGGAGGCTGTCACTCATCTCCAACTGCTGATCCACTCCGCTTCAGGTCAGTCCCTTGCCGCCGCCGCCGCTCCTGGGGCCCCGATCCCAACATTGACGCCGGGGATCGGGTCCCCAGCTGCCGGGGTTCTCTTCCCGGAAGAGGGGCGGATGGGGTTGAGGGAGTGACACCCGCAGCAGATGCCCTGATTGGTCGGCCGGTAAACCGGCCGACGAATCAGGGCGATCGTGAGGTGGCACCAGTGCCACCTCTCCCCTGCTGGCTATGGCTGTTCAGGGCCACCAGAGACGGCCCCGAACAGCCTGTAATTCCGGGTCACCGGGTCACTGGAGACCCGATTGACCCAGAATCCGCCGCAGATTGCTGGGCTGAATTGTCCAGGGATCTACGGCCATCGCCGACATGGGGGGTCATCATGGGCGATATGCCGCGATGCCTGCTGAACGATTTCAGCAGGCATCGGGCACCGGCTCCCCTCCAACTAGCGGCGGGGGGCCGGGATTTGACAGGGCATACTCAAACGTCCTGAGTCCTTAAGCACTCGGAAAAGGGGCCGTTTGAGTACGTCCTGAGTCCTTAAGGGGTTAAAGGGGTACTCCGGTGAAAAACTTTTTTTTTTAAATCAACTGGTGCCTGAAAGTTAAACAGATTTGTAAATGACTTCTATTAGAAAATCTTAATCCTTCCTGTACTTATTAGCCGCTGAATACTTCAGTGGAAATTCTTTTCCGTTTGAAACACAGAGCTGTCTGCTGACATCACGAGCACAGTCTGCTGACATCTCTGTCCATTTTAAGAACTGCCCAGAGTAAAAGGAAATCCCCATAGCAAACATATGCTGTTCTGGACAGTACCTAAAATGGACAGAGATGTCAGCAAAGAGCACTGTGCTCATGATGTCAACAGACAGTTCTATGTTTTAAAAAGAAAAGAATTTCCGCTGTAGTATTCATCAGTTAATAAGTACAGGAAGGATTAAGATTTTTTCATAGAAGTAATTTACAAATCTGTTTAACTTTCTGGCACCAGTTGATTTAAAAAAACATAAGTTTTTCACCGGAGTACCCCTTTAAACCCCTCACCGGAGTACCCCTCTTGGGTAGTGTTTTTTTCAAATTTTCTGATAATTATCACAGTAATAAACTTGAATTTTCTATAATAATAACCATTACACCATTGAACGCTTGTTGCGTGTGATTTTTTAAGTAAAATTTTCCCAAAAAAAATAAATACGGAGAGGGATGAACTCTGCTTCTTCATTTCATAAAAAATTATTTTATAGAAGAATGTCTTTTGGTGGTCCACCGTCCTGCATTATAGAGTCTTCTGGACTCTTGGATATGCGCTTGTTCTTAAACAAAGGTACAAAAACCAAAAATGGCCGGTCAGGGCTATGGAGACATTGCGCCTACATCTTACGGCCACATGAGCCCTGTGGGTGCTTGTGTGGCGGGGTCTGGGACACAAATTTTGATTTAAATTTCAAATAAAAAAATCACACATTTCAATGGTCTTCTCATGCTGCAGCCAACTCCAGGCTGCGTCATTCTGGTAATATATAGAGAGCACTCGCTGTCCTAAATTTTCGTAAAATGTTTGTCAGCCAACTCCAGCCTGTGTCATTCAGGCAATATATGGTGTCCTCACACTGCCAACACCTCCACGCTGTGCCATTCAGCCACTATATGGTCTCCTCATGCTGTCAACACCTCCACGCTGTGTCATTCAGTCACTATATGGTGTCCTCATGCTGCCAACACCTCCACGCTGTGCCATTCAGCCACTATATGGTGTCCTCATGCTGCCAACACCTCCACGCTGTGTCATTCAGCCACTATATGGTCTCCTCATTCCTGCCAACACCTCCACTCTGTGTCATTCAGCCACTATATGGTGTCCTCATGCTGCCAACACCTCCACGCTGTGTCATTCAGTCATTATATTGTCTCCTCATGCTGCCAACACCTCCACGCTGTGTCATTCAGCCACTATATGGTGTCCTCATGCTTCAGCTTCATCCAAGCTTATATGTACATAGGATGTGCGCATCCATTCATAGAATATATCCTGTGACTTGGCCTTATTACACATGGTCTCGCCGATTACCTGAGGTGTTCTGCGCATGTGCAAACATGGATACAGGGCCGGCAGTGATGATACTTCACCTGTTACATATACTATTGGCTGCACGTACATCACGTGTTGAAGACGCGCATTCTCAGTCACACAGGCCCGCAGTGGTGATACAAATCAGGCGTGTGCTGGTAGGTTGCTCTTGACAACTCCCGGAATCTGTTTGTTTCGCTATACATTGTTTTTATACTTCAGAGCTGCACAGCATTCCCTTGTTAAGCACTGTATATGAATTTATGCACTGTAACTTGAGATCGATGTTGTATATTATATTGCTAACATACATTGTTCACTATGTAATCTATATAGGGCTTTTTCTTCACTTTTAATATATTTGAAATATGTCTTTTATTGTATTTTGTACCGACTGAGACTAATTACTCTGTAAACTGTTCACCTGATAAAAACTAGCACTTGTTACCACATGTCATGTTTGAGAATGGCAGCGTGATGCTGCTGAAACGTTGTATCATTCACAGGGGTAAATAAAAAAAATAAAAAAAAATATATATATATATATATATATATATATATATATATATATATATATATATTGTAAGGAATTCACTAGAGATGAGCGAACTTACAGTAAATTTGATTCGTCACAAACTTCTCGGCTCGGCAGTTGATGACTTTTCCTGCATAAATTAGTTCCGCTTTCAGGTGCTCCCGTGGGCTGGAAAAGGTGGATACAGTCCTAGGAGACTCTTTCTTAGGACTGTATCCACCTTTTCCAGCCCACCGGAGCACCGGAAAGCTGAACTAATTTATGCAGGAAAAGTCAGCAACCGCCGAGCTGAGAAGTTTGTGACGAATCAAATTTACTGTAAGTTCGCTCATCTCCAGAATTCACCCTGGGGATAGCTCTGGGATCGTCCTTGACAGCCACAGGACACGTTTCTTCACAATAAACCGGCAAACAGCAAGTCCTTTGTGCAAATCTGGCTCCTCGCCAGCTTTATTAGACTGGTTGCAGGATAAATAAAAACATAAGACAGGAACAAACCAAAATTATAGACCGTCCACTTCACTGTTGTGGGTGTCACTCACAGCCCTGGCTGTGTCCTCCTCACATGGACCCCTGCCTCCCCCCCCAAAGCCACCTGAAGACAGACTACACTGTCTGACTTCCTTTTAAACATACTTCGCCTCATTGATTAGGCCCCAGGTGGAGGTTCCTCCAGGATCAGCTAGGGAAATACACCCTTTCCATGCCACACTGTCACATATCCCCCCCCCCCCCCCCCTCTGCTCAGACCACCGGGGATGAGCACTTTTCTTCAAAACACCATGCATCCGTATTCCTCTTCCTCCTCTGTCTAATGTTATGTGATATATTCCTGCAGAGAAGATATAACGGCAATAAAGTGCAACAGCAATATAGGATTGATATATCCCTGCAAGGAATTAAATCCCTGCAAAAAAAGTAGCAACAATTGAATACAGCAACAGTGTCCCTGCGAAAAAAGATGTAGCAACAGTATGTCAATATAGCACGCTACTGTTGCTAAATCTTTTTTCACAGGGACACTGTTGCTGTATTCATTTGTTGCTACTTTTTTTGCAGGGATTTAATTCCTTGCAGGGATATATCAATCCTATATTGCTGTTGCACTTTATTGCCGTTATATCTTCTCTGCAGGAATATATCATATAACATTACATACCAATAATCTATTTTATCCACTAGATGTGAGCAATATTCTTACTCCCCAGGGCATATCTACCATTTGTGATAGAAATTAATGCTATTATTATACATAATTTTAATCTCACACAGCCGTAGGGCCCTACGACTGTGATTTTAGGATTGTTTTGCTATTTCTTACATTAAATATTATAACCTTAATTGGTCTGGAAAGTAATGTTTTTCATCTGAACCATCCATCCATCATACACTTTTTTGAGTGATATAATTGAGGACTGAGTCTCCTATTTTTTATAACTTATAAAACACTTTATGAGTTTGCCTTACCAGGTATGACAATAAAAGACTGCTATACTGCAGTACTAAAATAATTATGTTTATAGGAACTTTATTGGTTAAGAACAATTGGAGAAACAATTCAGAGCAGGAAAGGGGTGTAGATGACCAGGAAGCCCCTTTAACCCCTTAAGGACCAATACAAATAAACCTGTACGCCCCTGAAAGACCAGGCCTGTTTTTTCAAATCGGGGATGTCTGTCTTTATTAGAGAATAACTCTGGTAACGTTTTGCCAATCACGATAATTCTGACATTGTTTTTTTCTCACAAGTTGTCCTTCATGTACATAGTAAAAGTAAGCCGATATCATTTGTAGTTTTTTTTTACAATGCAAAAAATCATGAAATTTTTACAAAAAATTACGATTTTTTGCTATTTTAACACTAATAGGTTGCATATATTTATACTTACTGACCAAATAGTTTATGAAACTTATACTTTCAGATGTCTACTTTATTTTGACTCATTTTTTTGTTTTTAATTAACATTTTAAATTTGTTAGAAGCCTAACAATTTAACTTGAAATTTTTTTGTGTGCTATGCAAGGTTTGCAGAAATTAAAAGGTAGTAGGACATAGGACCACTCCCCCAAATGACCCCATTTTAAAAACTAGACCCCTCAAGGTATTCGCTAGGGGGTACAGTGAGTCTTTTAACACCATAGTTTTTTGGCAGGAATTATTACAAAGTCAGTGTTAAAAATTCGAAATTTGCAATTTTTCACAAATGCATCATTTGGGGGGCATATTTTTTGTACATCACTTCTGATATTGAAAATTTCTTTCAATATCAGAAGTGATATATTTTATTTAGCTGCTTGTCCCATGTTCGGAAATACCCCTGCTTAGGCCATATATGGTTCCTTGGCCGCGTGGTAGGACTCAGAAGGAGAGGAGCGCCATTTGGCTTTCAGGGCAGAACAGTACCCCCACCCCCACAAGTGACCCCATTTATATACCGCACCCCTACAAGTTATTGGCTGCACCAGGGACCACTCTGATTGGTCCTTGGTCGGCTGGCAGTATAACGCGTCTGTCTGTGACAGTTAAGGCTCCTGATGGATATATCCGCCATGTTGTGGGAATAAGCACCCGCTCATGGCGAATATATCCATCACTGCTGCGGCTGGGTAGCTCAGTGTGTCCGCTCATGACTGCTGGCGGGAAATCCGCCGCTATGAGTGGACACACAAAGCTACCCAGCCGCAGCAGGGAGCTCATTACCGTGACTGCTGCATAATGTGTAGGATCACATGATGGACATCCGCAGCATATTAAATGCTGCGGATGTCCGCCAATGCGATCCTACACATTATGCATTTTTTTTAAATTAGATTCATTTAATAAATGTATTTTTAATATATATATATTTTTTTTATTTATTTTTTATTTATTTATTTATTTTATTTTTTTACACTTTTATTACATTTTTATTTATTTTTACACTTTTATTTTATTTACTTATTTTTACACTTTTTAATGCTTTGGAATACTTAGTATTCCAAAGCATTGCAGTTATATGCTGCCTGACAGTTTTCACTAGCAGGCAGTATATTAGGACGTGCCTCTGGCACGTCCTTTCAGGCAATACCCAGGGCAGACCTGGGGGTCTTTGTAGGACCCCCGGCTGCCCAGGTATGCAGCAGCACCCCGCGATCGCGCTGCGGGGTGCTGCGGAGTGACAGAGGGAGCTCCCTCCCTCTGTCATAACACTTACAGCCCGCGGTCAATTCCGACCGCGGCTGTAAGGGTTAAAACTGCCGGGACCGAAGTTTACTTCGGTCCTGGCAGTGCAGCAGGGTCCCGGCTGTGTGATACAGCCGAGTCCCTGCCGCGATCTCGTGGGTGACCTGGGCAGCACCTACGAGAATAATGGACGAGTATAGACGTCCAGGTGCGGGAACAGCCGCCAACCTGGACGTCTATACTCGTCGGTGGTCGTTATCGGGTTAAAGAAAGCCCCCAGAGTGGACAGCATGGGAGGGGAGGGGGAACATGACAGAGGATGTAGGAAGCGGGCATAAAGGGTTACATTTTGCAGGGTATGTAAAAAGTATCAAGGGGTTAAGAGAGGGGAGGAGCGAGGAGGCCGGCAGAGAGACAGGAGGCAGTGAAACATGAAGGGGAGGAGCCATTCGGCATGGAGAAAGCATGTCCCGCCTGCCTACCGTAGGAATCAGGTGTGCTGGTGGGGACTTTGGGTAGGATTGGTTGTAGCGTTTTTTTGGTCACAGCTGCGGGAGCTGGAGGAGTATTTGGAGGCATGCTGGAAGGATGGTAGAGGCCCAGTTATTATGGCCGGGGGGGGGGGGGGGGGTCTGAGTTGGTAGCCAGCTATTTATGGGGGTCCATAACGGAAGGGGAAGAGGGGTCTCTGAAGGTGGTGCCCTTGAGTCAGGTGATGGCCGACCAAGGACAACGTAGGAGAGGGTGTCTGGACGAGTAGGTGCCTTCAGGTCCCCTTCCAGCCTGTTGCTAGCAGGGAGTGGGGTCAATTGCACTATGTAACGGTTATTTAAAGGGCACGGTTATGTTACCCCAGAATAATGGTTATAATTGTTATATTTTGTTATTTATATTTAGGTTATATTATTTATAAAGAGAATTTAAGATGTTATATTTTGTTACTTGTTTAATAATAAAATGTTGGTCCGCTGTGGCCTTTGCACCATACTAAGGAGTCTGTGTTTCTTGGGAGGGATATAATAGTGGGGCAGGGTGCAAGGGAAGCAAACCTCTACTCTCCCCTAGTCCAGGAATGTTCCCATCTCAAGATGTTATTGTCTATCCATAGCTAACAAGCTAAGGGCTAACAAGCTGATTGTCACGATTCGGCTGGCTGGAGGTGGATCCTCTGTGCCAGAGAGGGAATGGCATGGACCGTGTCGGTGGACTGGTACTAAGTTGCTACTGGTATTCACCAGAGCCCGCCGCAAAGCGGGATGGTCTTGCAGCGGCGGTAGCAACCAGGTCGTATCCACCGGCAACGGCTCAACCTCTCTGACTGCTGAGATAAGCGCGGTACAAGAGAGTAGACAAGAGCAAGGTCGGACGTAGCAGAAGGTCAGGGCAGGCAGCAAGGATCGTAGTCAGGGGCAACGGCAGGAGGTCTGGAACACAGGCTAGGAACACACAAGGAAACGCTTTCACTGGCACAATGGCAACAAGATCCGGCAACAAGCCCTTTAAATCGCAAAGACCCGGCGCGCGCGCGCCCTAAGGAGCGAGGCCGCGCGCGCCGGGACAGCACAGACGGGGAACGGGTCTGGTAAGGGAATCGAGATGCGCATCGCGAGCGGGCGCGTCCCGCATTGCGAATCGCATCCCAGCTGGGAACATTATCGCAGCGCACCCGGTCGGCAGGCCTGACCGGGGCGCTGTGAATAAGAGAACGCTGTGAGCGCTCCGGGGAGGAGCGGGGACCCGGAGCGCTCGGCGTAACAGTACCCCCCCCCCTTGGGTCTCCCCCTCTTCTTGGAACCTGAGAACCTGAGGATAAGACTCTTGTCCAGGATGTTGTCCTCAGGTTCCCATGATCTCTCCTCTGGGCCGCAATTCTCCCAGTCAACCAAAAAGAATTTTTTACCTCTGACCGACTTGGATGCCAGAATTTCCTTCACCGAAAAAACGTCAGAGGACCCGGAAACTGGAGTGGGAGAAACAACTTTGGGAAAGAAGCGGTTAAGGATGAGTGGTTTAAGGAGAGAGACATGGAAAGCATTGGGAATACGTAGAGAAGGAGGAAGAAGGAGTTTGTAAGAGACAGGGTTGATCTGGCACTTGACTTTGAAAGGACCAAGATAACGTGGTCCCAGTTTATAACTGGGGACACGAAAGCGGACACACTTGGCGGAGAGCCATACCTTGTCTCCGGGAGAAAAAATGGGGGGAATTCTTCTTTTCTTATCGGCATATTTTTTCATCCGGGATGAAGCCTGTAAAAGAGAATTTTGAGTCTCTTTCCATATGGTGGAGAGGTCCCGAGTCACTTCATCAACAGCGGGCAAACCAGAGGGCATGAGAGTGGGGAGGGGGGGGGAAGAGGGTGACGGCCGTACACCACGAAGAATGGGGATTCAGCAGAGGATTCGGAGACTCTGAAATTGTACGAGAATTCGGCCCATGGTAGAAGAACTGCCCAGTCATCCTGACGGGAGGAAACAAAATGTCGCAAATAGTCACCCAGAACCTGATTAATTCTTTCTACTTACCCATTGGATTGGGGATGATAAGAAGATGAGAAGTTTAATTTGATTTTGAGCTGATTACAGAGGGCCCTCCAGAATTTAGACACAAATTGAACGCCTCTATCCGAGACGATATGCGTGAAGGCGAAAAATGTGTATAAAAAATTGCTTTGCCAACTGAGGCGCCGAAGGAAGACCTGGAAGAGGGATAAAATGTGCCATCTTGGAGAATCGATCAACGACCACCCAAACAATTGTGTTGCCATGGGATAAAGGTAAGTCAGTAATAAAGTCCATACCAATCTGAGACCAAGGTCGTTCAGGAACAGGCAGAGGATGGAGGAGACCAGCAGGCTTCTGGCGAGGGGTCTTGTCCTGGGCACAGACTGTACAAGCCCGCACGAAATCAACAACATCAGTTTCCAGGGTAGGCCACCAATAAAATCGAGAGATGAGTTGGATGGATTTTTTGATGCCAGCATGGCCTACGAGGTGAGAGGAGTGTCCCCACTTGATAATCCTGAGGCGCTGGCGTGGAGAGACGAAGGTCTTCCCTGGAGGAGTTTGTCTGATGGAAGCTGGAGAAGTGGAGATCAGACAGTCCGGAGGAATAATGTGTTGCGGGGAAGCTTCCACTTCAGAGGCATCTGATGAACGAGAGAGGGCATCAGCCCTAATGTTCTTGTCAGCAGGGCGAAAATGAATTTCAAAGTTAAAACGGGCAAAGAACAACGACCACCTAGCCTGGCTAGGGTTCAGCCGTTGGGCAGACTGAAGATAAGAGAGATTCTTGTGGTCAGTGTATATAATAACTGGATATTTGGATCCCTCCAGCAGGTGCCTCCATTCCTCAAGCGACAATTTTATGGCCAGTAGTTCTCGATCACCAATGGAGTAGTTTTTCTCCGCCGGAGAGAAGGTCCTAGAAAAAAACCCACAAGTAACAGCATGCCCGGAAGAATTTTTTTGTAGGAGAACTGCTCCAGCTCCCACCGAGGAGGCGTCTACCTCCAATGAGAAGGGTTTAGATGGGTCAGGTCTGGAGAGTACGGGAGCAGAAGAAAAGGCAGTCTTGAGATGTTTGAATACGTCTTCCGCTTGAGGAGGCCAGGACTTAGGGTTGGCGTTTTTCTTGGTTAGGGCCACGATAGGAGCCACAATAGTGGAAAAGTGTGGGATAAATTGTCTGTAATAATTGGCAAACCCCAAAAAACGTTGGATAGCACGGAGTCCGGAGGGGCGTGGCCAATCCAATACGGCAGATAGTTTATCTGGGTCCATTTGTAGTCCCTGGCCAGAGACCAAGTATCCTAGGAAAGGAAGAGATTGACATTCAAAGAGACATTTTTCCATTTTGGCACATAATTGATTGTCCCGAAGTCTCTGAAGAACCATGCGGACATGCTGGCGGTGTTCTTCTAGGTTAGCAGAAAAAATCTGAATATCGTCTAGGTAAACCACAACACAGGTATATAGAAGATCACGAAACATTTCATTTACAAAGTCTTGGAAGACGGCAGGGGCGTTGCAAAGGCCAAAGGGCATAACCAGATATTCAAAGTGTCCATCTCTGGTGTTAAATGCAGTCTTCCACTCGTCCCCCTCCCTGATGCGGATGAGATTATAAGCACCTCTTAAGTCCACCTTGGTAAAGATGTGGGCGCCTCGTAGGCGGTCAAAGAGTTCCGAGATAAGAGGTAGGGGATAGCGTTTTTTTACAGTGATTTTATTAAGTCCGCGGAATCAATGCAAGGGTGTAGGGAGCCGTCTTTTTTGGAAACGAAAAAAAATCCAGCTCCGGCAGGGGAGGAGGACTTGCGGATAAACCCCTTTTTTAAATTCTCTTGGATGTACTCCGACATGGCTTGAGTTTCCGGAGCAGACAGAGGATAGATTCTGCCCCGGGGTGGAGCAGTACCAGGGAGGAGGTCAATAGGACAGTCATAAGGCCTATGAATAGGCAAAGTCTCTGCTTTTTTTTTGCAAAAAACATCAGCATAATCCAGATAGGCCTTGGGGAGACCAGATAACGGGGGAACCACAGGGTCTTGACTGACAGTACAGGGAGCAGGCTTAAGACAGTCCTTGTGGCAAGAAGTACCCCAGTTCTTGATTTCCCCGGTGGTCCAATCAAGGGTTGGGGAATGGCGTTGAAGCCACGGTAATCCAAGAAGAATTTCTGAAGTGCAGTTAGAGAGGACCAGAAATTCAATTTTTTCGTGATGGGGTCCGATGCACATTAAGAGGGGTTCCGTGCGGTAACGCACAGTACAGTCCAATCTTTCATTATTAACAGAGTCAATGTAGAGGGGTCTGGCGAGACTGGTCACCGGGATGTTGAACCTGTTGATGAAAGAGGCCAAAATAAAATTTCCTGCAGATCCGGAATCCAAGAAGGCCATAGCTGAGAAGGAGAAGGTAGAAGAAGAAATCCGCACATGCACAGTAAGACGTGGAGAAGCAGAGTTCACATCAAGAGCTGTCTCACCTTTGTGCGGAGTCAGCGTGCGTCTTTCCTGGCGTGGAGGTCGGATAGGACAATCCTTCAAGAAATGTTCGGTACTGGCACAGTACAGGCAAAGGTTCTCCATGCGGCGTTGTGTCCTCTCTTGAGGTGTCAAGCGAGACCGGTCAACTTGCATGGCCTCCACGGCGGAAGGCACAGGAACGGATTGCAGTGGACCAGAGGAGAGAGGAGCCGGGGAGAGAAACTGCCTCGTGCGAACAAAGTCCATATCCTGGCGGAGCTCCTGACGCCTTTCGGAAAAACGCATGTCAATGCGGGTGGCAAGATGAATAAGTTCATGCAGGTTAGCAGGGATTTCTCGTGCGGCCAGCACATCTTTAATGTTACTGGATAGGCCTTTTTTAAAGGTCGCGCAGAGGGCCTCGTTATTCCAGGACAATTCGGAGGCGAGAGTACGGAATTGGATGGCGTACTCGCCAACAGAAGAATTACCCTGGACCAGGTTCAGCAGGGCAGTCTCGGCAGAAGAGGCTCGGGCAGGTTCCTCAAAGACACTTCGAATCTCCGTGAAGAAAGAGTGTACAGAGGCAGTGACAGGATCATTGCGGTCCCAGAGTGGTGTGGCCCATGACAGGGCTTTCCCAGACAGAAGGCTGACTACGAAAGCCACCTTTGACCTTTCAGTTGGAAACTGGTCCGACATCATCTCCAAATGCAGGGAACATTGCGAAAGAAAACCACGGCAAAATTTAGAGTCCCCATCAAATTTATCCGGCAAAGATAATCGGAGGCTGGATGCGGCCACTCGCTGCGGAGGAGGTGCAGGAGCTGGCGGAGGAGATGATTGTTGAAGCTGTGGTAGTAGCTGCTGTAGCATCACGGTCAGTTGAGACAGCTGGTGGCCTTGTTGCGCTATCTGTTGCGACTGCTGGGCGACCACCGTGGTGAGGTCGGCGACAACTGGCAGCGGGACCTCAGCGGGATCCATGGCCGGATCTACTGTCACGATTCGGCTGGCTGGAGGTGGATCCTCTGTGCCAGAGAGGGATTGGCGTGGACCGTGTCGGTGGACTGGTTCTAAGTTGCTACTGGTATTCACCAGAGCCTGCCGCAAAGCGGGATGGTCTTGCAGCGGCGGTAGCAACCAGGTCGTATCCACCGGCAACGGCTCAACCTCTCTGACTGCTGAGATAAGCGCGGTACAAGGGAGTAGACAAGAGCAAGGTCGGACGTAGCACAAGGTCAGGGCAGGCAGCAAGGATCGTAGTCAGGGGCAACAGCAGGAGGTCTGGAACACAGGCTAGGAACACACAAGGAAACGCTTTCACTGGCACAATGGCAACAAGATCCGGCGAGGGAGTGCAGGGGAAGTGAGGTATAAGTAGAGAAGTGCACAGGTGAAGGTACTGATTAAAACCTGATGCGCCAATCAGTGGCGCACCGGCCCTTTAAATCGCAAAGACCCGGCGCGCGCGCGCCCTAAGGAGCGGGGCCGCGCGCGCCGGGACAGCACAGATGGGGAACGGGTCTGGTAAGGGAATCGAGATGCGCATCGCGAGCAGGCGCGTCCCGCATCGCGAATCGCATCCCGGCTGGGAACATTATCGTAGTGCTGTGAGCGTAACACTGATTCTGAGATCAAGGACAAAATTGAATGGAATGAATGGTGGATACTGAACATGCGTGGCCAGTACTCTGTTCATTCTCTATGGCGAAACTTCAATGTTTTCCAATGGTAAAAAGTCTGATGTTTCCCTTCAACTAATGATAAAATGCAACTCTGCAATGATGTCCTGAATATGTAATTGTTATTCCACAATTTTATTGGAACTTTCGGTGTCATGGTTCAACCTGCAACAGCATCATGAACAAGGACTGTCCTCAAGTAGGCTTCAGAGAAGAAATCAAAATTATTGATCCCCATTTGTCCTGTGCTCACCCAGCTTTGTTATTTTTTTGTTGAGTCTTCACTATTACACGAAATCCACCTTGTGATTAGATATTTTATATCAAACCATTATGTGTATTCATCCATTTCACATCTTCTTTCCCTAGGTAAAAGACGATACAATACTTTGTCTCATGACTTTGAAATTATTATTACTATCATTTTATTTCCAGCTGTCAGTATAGCTTAGTATTTATAGCAATTGAAGGGACACTAACATTTTCTCAGTGCAGATGAATCTTTATGTTATACAATTCTATTTTATTCCTTTATACAATTGATAATGAATTAAAACGCTTGTGTGTCTTCAATTTTATGGCCTTCTCCACTGTGGAGTTCCTTGATGTTAAGGTCACTCCGACATTGCACACTCTGATTGACATAGGGTCACACATCAAGCGATTGCATTGTGAGGGGATTATCACACCAAATTATTGTTTTGTGGGGGAACTTTCATGCTTCTAAAAACTCTTGTGAGGAGATAAAGAGATTCTAGGATGAATAAAAGGATCAATAGAGGTTTGCACAATTGAGAGTTTTGCAGACAGATCTAAAGACATCTTCATAGAAACATATAGGAGAACACACTTGTATAGTCAATCTTTAGCGCATATACCAAGTAACCATATAAAAATGGTTTAGGGAGATTTAGAAATCTTTGTTACAAAAATGGAAATCCAGCCTCTATGCATTAATATTATTAGCTCAAAATATGAGCTTGAATGAGGTTGGGCTGCATTACCAGGCACAGCCACAAGTATGGCCTCCCCACTGCATTGATCCATCCATAGGCCATCATGATCATGTGTGTTCATGGAAAACCACTTTAAAGGCCCCCTCCCATAGACATGAATGGAGGGGGCGTGGCGTGACGTCACGTCCCCATACCCGGAAACCCGGAGGCTTCCGAAACTGGAGATTCAGCACCCGCATAGAAAGCGGGTGCTGCATGGAGATTGCGGGGGGTCTCAGCAGCGGACCCCCCCCCGCGATCAGACACCTTATTCCCTATTCTTTGGATAGGGGATAAATGGTTTTGCCCAGAATACCCCTTTAAAGGGGTACTCCGGTGCTTACACATCTTATCCTCTATCCAAAGGATAGGGGATAAGATGCCTGATCGCGGGAGTCCCGCAGCTGGGGACACCCGTGATCATGCACGCGGTACCCCATTTGTAAACAGTCCCCGGAGCTATCACGCCCCCTCCTGTAGGCTTGCATTGAGGGGCGGAGCGTGATGTCACACGGGGGCGGGGGCGTGACGTCACACGCCGCCGGCCCTGCGGTCGACCGTAATCAGTCCCGGAGTGAACATGCTCTGGGGACTGTTTACAAACGGGGTGCCGCGTGCATGATCACGGGCGTCCCCAGCTGCGGGACTCCCGTGATCAGGCATCTTATCCCCTATTCTTTGGATAGGGGATAAGATGTGTAAGCACCGGAGTACCCCTTTAAGGGTGTAAGGCTCTGTTCACATTGTACACATTGTACATTTTGTTCACATTGCACATTTTGTACAATCGAGCCCCTATCTCGCTGACCCATGCAAAGCTATGGCTTTGCAGGGATCAGGGTAAAAGATCAGTGTGTGCAGTGCTATAGCCCCCTATGGGACCTATAACAATGAAAAAAAAAGTAAAAAAAAAAAGTTTAAAAAAAAGTTAACAAAGGTCATTTAACCCCTTCCCTAATAAAAGTTTGAATTACCACCCTTTACATATGTGGTATTGCCACGTGCGGAAATGTCCAAAATATAAAAATATATTGTTAATTAAACCGCACGGTCAATGGCGTACACGCAAAAAAATTCAATGAATGAGAACCTTCTATATTGTTGTAAAATGTCCCTGTCACATTAAAAACGTTTACCACTCTGATTTGGGGGGTGCTCTAATATTAGAGATATGCATCATACATGGCGGTCTTGTGCAAAGGTTGCTACATTATGGTCTGATGCACTTGGTATGTTCTCTGCTGTGACGGGTTACTTATGTTCTTCCAGATGCAGTTTTTGTCTCGTGGAACATAGACCTTCACATATGCCCAATAACGTATTTAACTTATTACATTTTCTGTTCCTGGTTACTTGTATTCATATTGCCCATAAGGAGAATTCCCCATCTTTTCAGCTTTCTGCAGTAATAGAATGGTATTAATTTTATTATGTTAAACGAAAAGATAGCGGCACTGAGAGAGGATATGATGATCCATTTTGACAATGTCTGGCAACCTTGGATATCCTCTTCCTATATAAATGACATGAGTTACTATATTTCTGTATCATTTCCGTATGGTTTAGAATCTTTACCCTTCCTGCCTTTCTTTTCTCTACTGTGTACTTCTTTTCTTTCATACTCCCACTTGATTCCTACGATTTTTCTGCTATTCTGCTGTTTGTGATCTGCCCTTTTATCTCAGTTTTGTACATGAGGTTTATGTACTTTGTTTATACATGCTTACTGTTTGCCTGTGAAAGTGAAATGTCTGCAACTTAAAAACTGAAAGGGGCATTCCACTGCTCAGTGTTTGGAACAAAATGTTCCGAATGCTTGGAGACGGCGCCGGGAGCTTGTGACATCATAGCCCCGCCCCTCATGACGTCACGCCACACCTCAATGCAAGTCTATGGGAGGGGGCGTGACAGCCATCATGCCCCCTCTCATAGACTTGCATTGAGGGGGGCGGGGTGTGATGTCATGAGGGGGCGGGGCTGTGACGTCACACGCTCCCATTGTCGGCTCTAAGCGTTCGGAACATTTTGTTCCAAACGCTGAGCAGCGGAGACACAGACTAGGGACATGCCAATAGTTTTGATCAGCATCGATTTGAGAGTTCAGACCCCGATTGTTAGACACAGCCAGGAGAAGCCCACAGCAAAGCTCTTCTATCCCTGGCTCACTGTGATCTCCATCTTTGGCAGATGGAAAAGGTAACGAGACAGGGGGTGAAGGGCTTAGTCAAGTGTCTCTCAGCTCTATGTAAAGATCGGAGGGGCTCAGGAACATAAAACTACTGTCAGATCTGTCTAGCATGTGCTAGACGTTTTTTAAAGAGACAGTTCCCATTTAATAAGTGATATGATGGTTGTTCAAAATAGAAGGAATTCTAACACTTACTGCTGATGTCATATACAAGTGAATACTATTTAAAGGGGTAATTTTTTTTTTTTATCAACTGGTGCAAGAAAGTTAAACAGATTTGTAAATTACTTCTATTAAAAACATCTTTATCCTTCCAGTACTTATTAGCTTCTATATACTACAGAGAAAGTTCTTTTGTTCATGGATTTCTTTTTTTTTTCTGTCCACAGTGCTCTATGCTGGCACCTCTGTCCATATAAGGAACTGTCCAGAACAGGAGCAAATCCATATAGCAAACATATGCTGCTCTGAACAGTTCCTTATACAGTAAAGAGGTGTCAGCAGAGAGCACTGTGGACAGAACCCCCCCCCCCCCCCCCCCCGTGTATTCCTAAAGTGTATGCACTGACTGGTGTCTGATAGCGCCCCCTACAGTACAGGGAGGTATTACATGTTCTTTACTACTCTTTACCTGTGCCAGGGTTAGCTGCCCCTTTGGACACCAGGTGAGGGTGGCTCCATTTTCCTTTTTTTAGGACACTGCGTGTTCTGTACAGGACCCTGAAGAGGCTTCTGTCCTCTACATAGACCAGTGTTTCCCAAAGAGGGTGCCTCGAGCTGTTGCAAAACTACAACTCCCAGCTTGCCCGGAAAGCCTTCGGCTGTCCGGGCATGCTGGGAGTTGTAGTTTTGCAACATCTGGAGGCACTCTGGTTGGGAAACACTGACATAGACAGTGATTTACAGCTCCCAGAAGCTCTTTATTACTTTTTATATGTAAGGATTTGCTTTATCTATATTAGTTATCTACTTATTTTTGTTTAATCCTCACTTTTCCTGTTTTTGGATGACATTTTGGTGGCTTCAGATTACCAATTACCAGATTTCCATAGAGTTATGGTCTCAACATACAATGGTCATCCTGGAATCAATTAATATTGTAACTTGAGGGACTACTGTATATTAGAAAGGTTAATGTTTTGCCAAGATGTACAACATATAAAATGTTTTCGAATCTAACAGTGCTTATTTAAGAAGACAACCCTATTAATTCATATTGTACTTGCTTTATGGAGTATCCATGAAATGCGTATTAAAAGGGATGTCCAGGATTAGGAAAAGGTATCATGTTTTTCAGGCATAGTGCCACTCTTTTCTGTTGAAAGTGTCTGGTATTGCAACTTAGCCCGTTTTATGCGATTGGAACTGCACTGCAATACCAGACCACATCCAATGGATAGGAATGATGCTGTGTCTGAAATAAAAATAGAAATCTGATACATGATCTTGGACAGCCCTTGTTATTCCGTGTGCTTTGCACTAAAATATGAAGCAAGGAATATGCCTTTTCATACATTAAAACATTGCTTATTGACAGTCTATAGATTGCTCATTACCAGCTATAAGGCACAGTGCTTAGTCAAACAGATAAGCTAAAGCTAATTGTGAAAGAGATGGATAGGGAGAAATTAAATCTCAATCAATTTTCACATGATAAAATCCTTATGCAAATTCTGTTCTGAACCTAGTGAGAACATTACTGTGGTGTTAATGTTAATATATAGATATTTTATTATCCTGTGAAGCGATAGTGATAGTTCTTATTCATTAACACATGCCCAAAAAGATGTATTATATTGTAATCCATAACACATGTATGGTATGGTAAAACAAACACATTCATATAATCATCACTATCACAAAGATCAGAAAATGTAATTAAAATAAATAGCTGCAAAAATGAATGTCTGCCCCGGTGGGGGTTGATTATTTCTCTTTGCACAAATATCACTCAGCAGCGGGGAGTTATTTAAAGGAATCAATTATCTTCTTTAAATAAAACCAACCAGACAAATGAATCATTCCTAAAGAAGATGAGTAGATGTGACATGAATGGCCGGTTTCTGAGGCCACTGCAAATAGTTTCCCAGCCTACAGAATCCATACAGAGGGAATTCTGGGCTGATACAATAAAGGAGACAGTGGAATGCTACAATACTAAAACGATATAGAATAATAAATATATAGTGACATACTTTTCACTCTTCAGCAACTCACTTCAAACACAGACACAACAGAGCTGGCTTCATCAATGCAGAGAGCTGAGGCTGGCAGTTCATCGCGATGCTGCAATGTTGTAAGGCTAAATTCACATCACATTTTTTCATCCTGTTTAAATGTCACATTCATATTCACAAGAAGCTTTTTAAAGGGAATGTTTCATCAGAGTATTACCGATTGTTTAAATCAGGTTTTTATATTAACCATATTTTTAAAGAATGTTTCATTATGTTTTAGTTTTTTTTATAAGTTCCATTTTGCTCTATCTTTATCTTAAAATGATCCTAAAATCATGCAATTTGAATTCTGGCCACTAGGGCTAAAACTAAGTTGAGACTTCCTGTTCTGGAAATATAGTTTCCAAGTAATGCCTTTCTTCCCAAGAGCAAAGAAAAAGGTGAGACCAGTAGAGAGATAACACTGGATCCATCACCATTCACAGCAAAGATTAGCATCCCCCTGCCCTGTAGAATGATCTCTGAAATGGTATAAAATTCAGTCTGAAAGGAACAGGTCCTGTCTATTGCTGCTTAACCTCTTCAGGACGGCGGGCATATGCATACGCCTTGCATCCCGAGTCCTTAAGGACGTGGGGCGTATGCACATGCCCGTGATAATTCCGGTCCCCGCCGCTAGCCGGTTGGGGACCGGAACGGGATGCCTGCTGAAATCATTCAGCAGACATCCCGACACATCGCCGAGGGGGGTCCTGAGACCCCTCCATGTCGGTCATCGCAGAAAATCGCATGTCAATTCAGACATGCGATTTTCTGCTTTTCCGGGCTGATCGGGTCTCTGGATCACCCTGAGGAATAGGAGCGAGGTCGCAGTGCTGCCATTGGTCAGAACTGATTCTGAAAAATGGCAGTGCAGGACAGTGGGTTGCCATGGCAACCCCCCGTTCTGCCCATCCCTGGATGTCGGGCAGAATGGGGGGAGAAGATGGAGACCGGTACCATACCTGAAGATGGCGTGGGTACCTAAAATCATCGTGGAGACTGCTGAGATCTCGGCTCAGGTAGGGAAATGACGGTTGGTGTGTGTGTGTGTGGGGGGGGGGGGGGGGGGTTAATGAAAGTGAAAGTAAAGCGGTCTTTACTGTGGCAACCACTAGGAAGGCAGAACTGCAACTCCCAGCATGCCCAGATAGCCAAAGGCTGTCTGGGCATGCTGGGAGTTGTAGTTTTGCAACATCTGGAGGGTCACAGTTTGGAGACCACTGTTACAGTGGTGCCCAAACGGTAGCCCTCCAGATGTTGCCAAACTACAACTCACAGCATGCCTAGACTGCCCAGGAATGCTAGGAGTTGTAGTTCTGTAACATCTCTCCCTTCAATGCAGGTGCAATTTTCATGACATTTTTGAAAATTGCTGCTCTACTATGAAGCCCTTTGAAAAATATGTCCATTTTATGATGCCAACATAAAGTGGACATATTGTATTTGTGAATAAACATAAAATGTATTTGGAATATTCATTTTCCTTAGAAGCAGAGAGCTTCAAAGTCAGAAAAATGCTAAATTATCTAAAATTTCATGAAATTTTGGGATTTTTCACCAAAAAAGGATGCAAGTAACAACGAAAATTTACCACCAAAATAAAGTAGAATATATCACGAAAAAACATTCTCAGAATCAGAATATTCGGTAAAAGCGTTTTAGAGTTATTAATGCGTAAAGCGATGGTGGTCAGAATTGCGAAAAAGGGCTCAGTCCTTAAGGTGAAAAAGGGCTGCGTCCTTAAGGGGTTAAGGTCCATGGGTACTGCAGTAAAGCATATCACTAAATGTTGTAAAAAATATATCGGACAAGATGGCAGCCCCCATAATATACAAAAAATAAATAAACACAAATTACAATAAAAAAAATATTAAAAAATATTTGGCAAACACATCCCCCCTTTAAAGGGGTACTCCGGCCCTAAGACCTCTTATCCCCTATCCAAGGTATAGGGGATAAGATGCCTGATCGCGCCGCTGGGGACCCCCGCAATCTCTCATGCAGCACCCTGCTATCATCAGCCTCCGGAGCGAACATCACTACGGGTCTGATGACTCACGATCGCGGGGCCGGAGTATTGTGACTTCACGGCTCCACCCCCATGTAACATCACGCTCCACCCCCTCAATGCAAGCCTATGGGAGGGGGCGTGACATCCACCACGCCCCCTCCCATAGGCTTGCATTGAGAGGGAGGAGCGTGATGTCACGATCACGGGGCTGGAAGATCGTGACCTCATGGCTCCGCTTCCTCAATGCAAGCCTATGGGAGGGGAGCATGACTTCCACCACACCCCCTCCCATAGGCTTGCATTGAGGGGGAGGAGGGTGATGTCACACGGGGAGGAGCCGTGATGTCACGATATTCCGGCCCCGTGATTGTGATTCATCAGACCCGGAGCGATGTTTGCTCCGGAAGCTGATGATAGCGGGGTACTGCATGCAAGATTGCGGGGGTACCCAGCGGCTTAGGGGATAAGAGTACTGCTTTAACCCCTTAACAACAATGGACGTAAATGTATGTCATGGTGAGGTGGTACTTAACGCACCATGATGTACATTTACATTTACATTGCCATGACCGTGAGCACCTATCCGCCTATCAGCAGCCAGGGACCCGTCGGTAATGTCAGACATCCGCAATTGCGCTGATGTCCACCATTAACCCCACAGATGCCGTGATCAAAACAGATCACGGCATCTGCGGCAGTGCAGTACTTTAAATGGATGATCGGATCGCCCGCATGTCTGTCTCTCTGGGTCTTCTGCTCTGGTCTGAGATCAAGCAGACCAGAGTAGAAGATCGCTGATAACACTGATCAGTGCTATGCCCCATGCATAGCACTGAACAGTATTAGCAATCAAATGATTACTATAAATAGTCCCCTGTGGAAACTATTAAAGTGTAAAAAAAAGAGTAAAAAAATAAGTAAAACAATTAGAAAAATCCCCTCCCCCAATAAAAATGTAAATCATTAGTTTTTCCCATTTTACCCCCAAAAAAGTGTAAAAAAAATTATTAATAAACATATTTGGTATCACTGCGTGCTGCATATTAATTATCCCGTACAGTGAATGGTGCAAACGTAAAAAAAAAAAAAAGTCCAAAATTGCTGCTTTTTTTTTGTCACATTTTATTACAAAAAAAAATAATAATAATAATAAATAAATAGTAAAGTATAAGCAATTGTGGTACCGATAAAAACTACAGATCATGGCGCAAAAAATTAGTCCTCATACCGCCCCGTATACAGAAATGGGATGTCTTCGTGGTTACGAACCTGTCAATTAGGGCAGGTACGTAAGTAGGCAGGAACAGGGGGAGCCGGTGAGAATAGAGTGCACTCCTTCCCTGCCCATTCCTGACATTATAGCAAGCCCATATACCTTCAATTGCTCTGTTCCTGCATTATGGAAGCAATGTCTGTTTTGGTGGAGCAAATGCAGGGCTTGACTCAACTAGTCCCGGATTTAGCTGAGAAGGTACAGCAGCAAGAGTCGTCTCAATCTCAGTCCAAAATAATTCAGGACTTGACTCAGAGACTTGAACATCAGGAGCAGCTGAATCAGAGGTTGTTTTCCAGAATCTTGGAGCCTGAGTCTTCTCAGTCTCAGCCAGTATTAGTTCAGACCTTGACTCAGAGACTGCAAGATCAGGAGCACTTAGTTTAGAGCTTGTTAGCCAGAATTCGGGAGCTGGAGTCTGCCCAAAATCAGGTGTCATCTGTTTCTGCTTCTGCTCCTCTGGAGCCACAAGTTAGTTTCCCTGACCGATTTTCGGTTAACCGCAAAATGTTTAAAATCTTTTGTGACAGCTGCAAATTGTACTTCCGGTTAAGGCCTTACACATCTGGTACTCAGGCCCAAAGAGTTGGTATTTTTATGTCTCTTTTGCAAGGGGGTCCCCAGGAATGAGTATTTTCCCTTGGTCCCGATGCTCCGGAGTTGTCCTCAGTGAACGCCTTATTTGCGGGATTGGGTCTTTTGTATACTGATCCTGACCTTGCTGCGCATGCTGAGAGTCAATTGCGTACATTAAATGGGTTCTCCGGTGCTTACACATCTTATCCCCTATCTAAAGGATAGGGGATAAGATGCCTGATCTCGGGAGTCCCACAGCTGGGGACGCCCATGATCATGCACGCGGCACCCCGTTTGTAATCAGTCCCCGGAGCGTGTTCCCTCCGGGTCTGATTACGGGCGACTACAGGGCCGGTGGCGTGTGACGTCACGCCTCCGCCTCCGTGTGACTTCAAGCTCCGCCCCTCAATGCAAGCCTATCCTTTGGATAGGGGATAAGATGAGTAAGCACCGGAGAACACCTTTAAAGCAAGGTCACAGACCAGTAGAGGAATGCTGTGCAGATTTTAGAAAATGGTGTGTAGCCTCTAACTGGAATGCTCCAGCCTTGATTTGACAGTTCAGACTAAGGTTTTCTGACACCTTAAAGGACATGCTTGTTACATATCCCTCTCCTGACACCCTTGACCAAGCCATGACTCTAGCTGTACATTTACGAGAACGCAAACAGGAGTGTTCTTCATCCTCTGTCTCTCCTGTCCTGCTTGATTCCTCTCCTGTTTTCAAATTCATCCGTGAGGATGAACCTATGCAGATAGAGCCCATTCGTAACCCGGAAGAACACAAGAGGTTTCGTCAACTTTATGGCCTGTGTTTCTATTGTGGTGAGGACACTCATTTCATCGCCTCCTGTGTCAAGCATCAGCGTCCAAGAGGCAATCGTGGTGGCGACTTGGGCGCACAGGTATGTCATGCCTCCCAGAGAGCTATGCCTGGCAAGGTTCTTATATGGGCATTGTTCCTACTAATGTTAAATTGGCATCTTGTGACATCATTGGCAATAAGAGTCTGAAAAGCACTCCAGTTGATTTGGGGTCAGAGGGTAGTAATGAGGATCTGGAGGATGACTGTGAGGACACCAATGAGTGGTGTGATTTGGAGGATAAGGTTACAGATGAGGACATTGATGGTCTATCTGTATCCAAGTCAAGACTTCTTTACTCTCAGGTTGTGAAGGGTCCGGTGGCCCCTCCTAAAAGGGGGGTACTGTCAGAACCTATAGAGTTAAAAAGTTCTGACAGCTTCTTTGTTGTTTTTTGTTGCTGGGTTACACCAGGCTGTCTGGACTGGTCAGCTGACCTTGATTGCAGCACCTGTTCTGGTTCCATATAAGCTGGCAGTCTCCTCCCAGTCAGTGCTTGCTATAGAGCTCAGTTTGTACTCCAGCTAGCTGTCTTCTGAATTTGTTATATTTGGCTTTCTGAACCTTTGGCTCCTCTCTCTGACTATTCTCTCTGGTATTAGCGATTTTGTACTGTGACATCCGACTTGGACATTGGACTTATTGTGTGAGTGTTTAGTCTTCCTTTGTTATTCTGTCCTGTCTGTTCCTACTGTCCCGGACCTAGTCTGTGTCATTGTAGTTTATTATTTTGACATTTATGCCCCTCAGGTATATAGGAAGGGACTGTCTTTGTGGTTACGGACCTGTCATTTAGCGCAGGTACGTATGTAGGCAGGGACAAGGGAGCGGGCAAGAATAGAGTGCACTCCTTCCCTGCCCATTCCTGACAGTCATGTTGTACAAAATCAGAAGGCAAATGCAATGTTAGGAAACAGGGAATAGATCAAATCAAGACTGCAGTGTAGTGCAATATCAAAAGACAAAGACAACAGGCACAGCATCACTGGCAAAGGCTTGAAATCAGATTAGGCTTACATACCCTGCCTCCGGGATGAGTGAGCACTAGCACTAGCACTGAGCTGTTTGGTCCTATGCTCTGATAGGCTGAACATTACATCACTCACTGACAAACAGCCCTATAATGTGCAGAGCTGTTATCAAGATGAAGAGGGAAGCTGCCAGGTGCACTGAGAGGAGGATGGACATCCCGCTGGAACATGGTAAGCTATGTGTATAACAGATGGCATACAGGAACATTCATAAAGTTCTATAGACTATCAAACACAATGGTTTATCTTCTGTCTACTTTTATCATTTAATTTTAGGTTTGGTGTTACTTTTTAAATTTGGGTTCAGCATGTACAGAGGTGGCATGTTGCCTTAAGTAGGAGGCAAAGAGAGACTAATTTCTTTACTTAGTTTTTCTTAGTTTCTTGTTTTTATGTATTTTAAGTGCACTCTCTGTGAGTCTGAACAGTACTCATATTGATGGTCTGGAACTGTTTATTTTGGGCTCCACTGACAAAGGACTGACAACAAACTCTTGTTTGGAATAGTGGAACTTTTGGACTCCTTGAGGGCATGCTGACCCACACTTCACTGTATTATAGAACTGTCTCTGACACAGGAACCACACACATACATGCTTATATGGTTTGATAATGATATATTTTCTATTGATTAAAAAACTAATAAAAACATGTTCTTGAAAAAAATATATTTTCCCATAATCTCAGAAACAATCCTGCCTGTATGCAGCCTGTAAAGCAAACTGCTTTGGTCCAGAGAAGCATACTTCTTTGTTCAGAACACCTGCCGTTAGCTGTTTTATGATTTGTATTTTGGCATCTATAAAAAGAATAGCCTTCTCTGGAGACTTTAGTTATCTTTTTTTTTTTCTTTTTTAAGATGTCATATTTTCCTGTTACAGGCTTTGAATATATTGCCACAAAATAGCTGATTAATTCATCTGCTGAGCCAATAAAAGATGCATTAAGCAGATGTGCAGAACATTGTGTGAGCAATAGGATGTATGATTCATATTATTTATTTCAGATCATGATAAAAATATATTTTAAAAATACAAACTATATCCTGACAAAGTCTACATAGTAATGTTCACGGTGCAAAGAGCATGGGGATCAATGGTGAACACTGTTGCCTTACTTTCACATCTTATTTCCTTGGACTTTGTATGTTTGCATGGGGTTCCTCAAAAATGTACTGATATGTCAATTTAAAAATTAGATTGTGAGCCCCAATGGGGACAGAGACCAAGTGATGATAATTTTTGGGAAGAATTTCTCTAAACAATGACAGAGAAAAAAAAAATCTTTTATTAATAGTTGGGCAATCAAAACTAATATGATGGTAAAGATTTACTGTTGTAAATGTGCCAGAATTGGATCCAAAGTACACTCTCACCATAACCTGCACCAAATGTATTATGAGTTTTAGACACTTTTCCCCAGTATCAAACAAAGGGGGCATGGCCATAGAAAAAAAAAGTTTACTTAGGTCAAAAAGGGTTGTAGCTTCAATGGGCACTGTCAGAATAAGAGGAACTGCATACAATAAAGCAATGCCTGGCACTTCAATGTAGGTCTGTTATTCCTTTTAATGAATCAATACTGAATGGAGTAAACATAGTCCTGTTGCTGTCCACTGGTGGTGCTCAGTACATATAGGTAAAGAAAATGCAACAGCAAAGTAGAAAGGGGAAATAGAATGCCGCACTCACCACTTGTGATCAGCCTTTTCTTTATTCAAATAATGTTGGCAGGTACATAGGTCAGATGAATCGGGGCACCTCTGTGGGACAGTATCGATTTCGTGTGTCAAGCACACTTTGTCTGCAAGCGTTCAACATATATCACAACATCTTCACAGGTGCACCAAATTACTATATGCCCAAATACAAAGCATAAACTGCAAAAAGTGTAAAAGAACCAAGTACAACTATAAAAAAGAACTTGGATCATTCCATTTATTAAGACCGAAGGTCCCAAGGCATCTAATTCAATAATTTAATGCACCTCGCACTCGAGGAGATTAGAATGTCGGTCTCCACCATTGCGGATTAACCACTTGTAAAGCAGCAAACTTAATAACATTGCAATCCCCATTGTGTCGTTCTCTAATGTGAGCAATAAGGCAATGAGAGACATGTCCAGAGCAGACTAAATAGAAATGTTCTCTAACACAAAGCTCCTAATCATCTTGCCCACAAAGAAGAACCCAGAAGGGCAAATCAGGGTGTAAACAAAAAATGATGAGTAACAAGTCATAAACTGATTTACGATGTGAACATAGCTACCTAAGACTATCTATGACTAAGGCCGCAAACTGTGGCCAAAACACGTCACTTGTGCATCTTCATTATTGCTTGATTGCTGAATATAAGACGTATTTCATCGAGATTGCGCTGGTCATCTCTTTTGTATCTACTACTATATGCAGAGGTCCAGTCATGTCCGAGACGCATTGGAGACAAAGTGGGTGAGCTGTCCGGGAACTCTTGCTTTCTACAGCTACCTAGCCATTCGACTTCACCATACGACTTTTTAAATTATGATTGCAAAAATTACAGTGACTGCAGGCAAAATTACCTTTGGGGATGCTCCTCTCCAACCAAGTGCTGTTTGAATCATCAGACTTTGGAATAGATAGGGCGTCACCCAAAGTAGTAGTCCTGCGATATGTCACAAGAGGGTTATTTACAGGCATATACCAATACCTGCAAATTGTGGTGGAAGTTAAGGTTTGAATTTGCAACCGAGAAGTTAAACTGACTATTTGTATTTCTACACATTTTACCTGGTAGAGGGATATTTTCTTTTGTTTTTTAGGTTTAAATAATTTTCGGTTTTCAGGATAATTTCTTTTGCGCAACCTATTCTTCAATTCCTTAGATTGTAGTAAATAAGTGTCATGGCTAGAGATGAGCGAACTTACAGTAAATTCGATTTGTCACGGACTTCTCGGCTCGGCAGTTGATGGCTTTTCCTGCATAAATTAGTTCAGCATTCAGGTGCTCCCGTGGGCTGGAAAAGGTGGATACAGTCCTAGGAGACTCTTTCCTAGGACTGTATCCACCTTTTCCAGCCCACCGGAGCACCGGAGCACCGGAAAGCTGAACTAATTTATGCAGGAAAAGTCAGCAACCGCCGAGCTGAGAAGTTTGTAACAAATCGAATTTACTGTAAGTTCGCTCATCTCTAGTCATGGCTACTGTTAATCCTTTTTAATCTGAAGAATTAGGAGTAGGGTGCACTCCTTTTTACATGGGCCAGATGAGAGCTGGAACATTCTAACAGTGTGTTGCGGGCAATTTGTTTCCTAAAGCCCTGAGTACAGATGGAATTGTTAGCTTTCTGAATAGAGACATCCAAAAGTTGTAAATCACCAAAAACATATGTAAAAAGCATATTGACATTGTTAAAATTCAGAATGCTAACAAATCCATCGAGATGAAAGACTTATCTGTTTCCTGGAGGAGTTCTCGAATAGCCTCTATACCTGCATCATGAGGGAAGTGGGTGTACAGGTTCTCGACAATTGACACAAGATGGTAGCCATCAATCCTGTATAGTATTAGACATAACCCAAACCTAGTATATGGAAAGCGAATGACGAGGAAGAAATTATAAACGAGGAACAGGAAAAAGCAAATATATTAAACAAATTCTTCTCCACTGTATTCACCGAGGAAAATGAAATGCCAGGTGAAATACAGCGAGATAAGGTAAACTCCCCAGTACAGGTCACCTGTCTAACCCAGGAAGAAGTACAGTGCCGCCTACAAAAAATCAAAATAGACAAATCACCAGGCCCAGATGGCATTCACCCCCGCGTTCTAAAGGAATTAAGTAATGTAATAGACAATATATAAAAATACATAAAAAATGACGCCAAAACCAGGTGAGCTGGTGACGTCATGTGGGGTAGATGCCGGGGCCAGGTAAAGGCCTGGCCTTTACCTTGCCCCGGCATCTACCCCACATGACGTCACCAGCTCACCTGGTTTTGGCGCCATTTTTTATGTATTTAAACATGTATACCTGTTACCTTGCCATACAGCAACCACCTGCAATTGATAAAGGGAGCTGTGACTCCCGAAATGCGTCTTGCTTTATATTTATTATTTTCTTTGATTTCTTATGCTGTTAGAATAAATTATTTATTTTTCACCAATACCCACGACTTCGAGTTATTTCCTTGGGAGCGCCATCGCAGCCTTTTTTCCCTATACCTCGGCATTACTCTATGGACTCTCCTCTGGGCTCCGTCATCACGCTGCTGGCCTGCATACCAAGCTACCATCACCGGCAAGGAATACGCTACCCCCACCTGGGTACCCACCTACACCGGCTAAAGACCTACACCGCACCCGGCGCTACCTCCGCTTTTTTCCTCCATTTATTGCCCAGTAGGTCATGACACCCACTACCCCAGATGGCTCCGAGGGGGTCCCAAATGGACAGCACCTGCGTATTCTGAGGAATTGCACTTCTGATGCTGACTGCGATGCGCAGGCTACTGTCCTGAGGACATGCTTTAAGGAAAAGGGTTATCCTAAATCCTTTTTGACTAAGGCTAGGTTTCCACTCAGCATCCGACCCACAGAGGGGTACCCTGAAGACAGTGAGAAAACTGCCACAGGGGACAAATTTGGCTGTTTCCACACACCAGCAAAAATGTGTTTGCCAGTTTTTCTGGTGTTTTTCCAGCCAAATTTGTCATCTGTGGCAGTTTTCTCACTGTCTTCAGGGTGTTTTTTTTTAATTGAATTTTCAGGCTTAGTAGTGGAAACTGTCCAATAAACAGAATCCATTACTAAGCTGGGGCTTAGCGTTAGCCCAAAATACAGCTAGTGCTAACCCCCAATTATTACACCGGTACCCACCGCAACAGGGGTGCCATGAAGAGCCGGTACCAACAGGCCCAAAGTGTCAAAATGGTGCTCCTGGGCTTAGGCGGTAACAGACTGGTGTTATTTAGAATGGGGAGGGCCAGTAACAATGGTCCTTGCCCACCCTGGTAACGTCAGGCTGTTGCTGCTTGGTTGGTAACTGGCTGAGAATAAAAATGCAAGGAACCCTATGCGTTTTTTTTTTAAATAAAAAAAAAATAAAATAAAAACGCATAGGGTTCCCCATATTTTTTATTCTCAGCCAGATACCAACCAAGCAGCAACAGCCTGACGTTACCAGGGTGGGCAAGGACCATTGTTACTGGCCCTCCCCAGCCTAAATAAAGCCAGCCTGTTACTGCCTAGGCCCAGGAATGCCATTTTTGATGCTTCGGGCCTGTTGGTACCTGCTCTTCCCACCACCCTTGTGGCGGTGGGTACCGGAGTAATAATTGGGGGTTAGCGCTAGCTGTGTTTAGGGCTAACGCTAAGCCCCGACTTGGTAATGGTTTCTGTCAATAAGACGGCTTCCACTACTAAGCCTGAAAATGCAATAAAAAAAAACACAACAACAAAAATTATTTAATCTTAAAAATCACTCTCCCACAGCCCTCGTTAGCCATTTTATTAAAAGAAAAAAATCCAGTTCATCTGCAGTAGTCCTCCAAATCAGCTGTAATCCTCTGCATACACGGATCACAAACGAGAAGGAAAATTGGTAAGTACATTTTTGGCACTCTCCGCTGGGGAGAGCACCCATAATGGAATGTCTTCCCCAACAGGGAGCCTCCAATTGTTGCAAAATTACAACCCCCAGCATGCCCAGACAGCTACTGGGAGTTGTAGTTTAGTAACAGCTGGAGTCTCCCTGCCTGAGAAGACTCTGCCAGAAGGGTCTGTTCACATTTTACAAAATGTACAATGTGAACAGAGCCTCACACCCTTACCAGCCTGGCTCCTGTCTAAAGCAACGCCCCTAATTACATGATCACTAGGGGCGGAGCTACATGGACCCAGTTGGGACTGGAGGGAGGTAAGCAGACTTCGTCTTCTGTATACACTATATACAGCTATCTATAGATAGCTGTATATAGTGTATACCGACCAAAGGGTCAACCTACACTGTCCAGCAGTTTAAGTTAACTCTTATCTTGCTGGGCTGGCGCATAGCACAAAGCTCAGCAAGAGGTTAAGTGAGCCAGCAATGTGTATACTGTATACACATTGCAGGCTCACTGTAAGTTCTTGCTGGGCAGTAGATATATGATCAGATCACAGCGAGTGTCAATCCTGACACCCGCTGTTATCCTCCTGTATAATGTATAGATGCGGCCGGATGCTCTTCTATGGTCCCCTGTACTGATGTATATATACACCTATTCATATTTTCCCCAGAGTTGTGATTGGCTGCAACCATCTGGCCAATCAGAGCTCTCGGTGGTAAATATGAATAGATGTGTATATACGGCAGTGCAGGGGACCATAGAAGAGCGGCCTCCCGCATCTATACAATATACAGGAGGATCGCAACGGACCCGTGTGATCTGTCAATTAGTACAGGTACTACTACTCCCATCATGGAACAGGGAGTTCTATGCTGGGAGTAGTAGTACTACCTAAAAAAAATAAAGTAAAAAACACACACACACTACATTTTTATTATTGTTGGCTATATTTTTAATGCCCTACCCGGCCACATAAATTGATCCCTGTTTAAAAATTTATTAAGATTTTACAAAAGATACATTTAGTTAAATTCTATTTTTTCCATCACTACTATATCTTTTTTTATTATTTTTTTTTTAAATGTACCCTACTACAAAATTTTAATAAAAAAAGGTATCTCCATCACTTTTTTGGATCGTTAAAGTACAAAAAAAGAATAAAAACAGTATGCAAAAACACCAAAGTTAAAACCCACATGCCATTTTTTCACTTCCATAGACTTCTATGGGAGGAAAACACCCGGATTTTTCCGGAAAAATGCCAAAGTCTCATCAAGAGGGCGTTTTTGAAAAACTGCCAAAGGAGCCCAAAATAGCAGAAAAACGCCAAAAGGATAAAAAAATATGCCAAACTGAAAACTGCCAAGTGGATATGGCATTTTGCAGTTTCCTATTGACTTGCAGCTAACATCTGGCCGCAGCAGTTTTTAACCAATAAAAATGCCATGCGACAGAATGGGCGTTTTTATTGGCGTTTTTGCCAATAAACCTAGCCTAATGCTTATAAAAAAGTCAAAGATATCAAGCAGGCAGATTTAGTTATCCCAAAAGCTAAAGACTCAGATCCTTGAGGGTAGAGTAGAGTCTAAATTTAGGTATAATGTTATCACTAATTTCTATAGTGAAGCATCTAAGATCAGAAAAATTCTACAAAAGAATCGGATTATTATTCGTAATGACCCTGTCCCCAAGGATTTCTTGCCAGAGACCCTGGGCATTACTTTAAGATGCCCAGCAAGCTAAAGAGTTTAAAGGAAAACTGTCAGCTTGCTCCCACCGCACTAACCAGTGGTACTGGCTGAAAGTGCGGGAGACACTGATCAGTTTGATGCTTACTGTGCCCGGATCCGTCCGGCCGTTCTGTCGATATCTTCGTTATTCTCTATATGCTAATGATGTGCTAACTGGCACAGGCGGGGTAACTGGCACTCTGATGTCAGCCGCCCTCCGGCTGACATCAGAGGGAGGGGAGGAATATTGATGAGCTGTGCCAGTTAGCACTTCACTAGCGTATAGGGAAAAATGAAGATGTTGGCAGAAAGGCTGTTCTGATCCGGGCACAGTAGGCATCAAACTGATCGGCCAGTACCGCTGGTTTGTAAGGGTTGAGCAATCTGACAGTTTTCCTTTAACACCTCATTCTGGGATTCAGATTGAATCTAGCTAAAGGCCCTTTGGCAAAACTCGATGACCTTGTTGTGAAATAATAAAGGGAAATATTAGTAGTTTCGAGTCTATCCAAACCCAGAAAACCTTTTCAGTTAAGGGTAAACTTACCTGTGAGACAAATTTAGCAATATATATGTTATCTTGTAGTTGCAATTTGCAGTACGTGGGCCTCACCGTGCAGACGGTGCGAGCACGGCTTAACAAACAGGTGGAATATTACACATGTAGTTATACTCCATAGAGTATCCATGCATTTTTCTATTAGCCATCAGTGAAGTCTGGATACACTTAACTTGATTATTTTGGATTCAATTCCAGCAGAAGTCCCAAATAGATTTCAATGTCTGATAAATCGTGAGTCCTTTTGGATCCACAAGTTGGCTGCTTTAACCCCACAGAGCCTCAGTGAAACAATAGAAAATGCTAGATAGCCCCTCTTTGATACCTTTTTCTTTTTTTGTGCAATATGGTATTGTTACCTTTTTAGGGTATAATGATTGTTGTTATTTTTAGATTGTATTTGCGCAAATCTTTGCCATGCCTAGGGCTGTTCACTGCCCACAGGTGTGCACCTACTTTGGTGGTGTAGACACTGACCAGAGTTTTTTAGGATCTTTTTAATAATAATATTTTTATGTTTTGTTTTTGTGATATTGATTGTTTCCTGCATTTTTCCCAAGATTGGTCTGCAGGGACATGTTATCCTTATAGGGAATATTAACAGGTGTTGTAATGATGTAATTATGTGTTTTTGTGTATTTTAGATACTTTGCACTGAAAGGGTTACAATCCTCCTGTATAAAACCAGGAGGGTTTCCCTCACCTTACATGCCTGATAAAGCTGTGTATGCACGGCATGTTGCATGCCACAATATAGGTGTTTTACCATCCTCTCTTGGCCTCCTGTGACCTGTACCCTGATCAGCCCTATCAATTGCTGATTTATTGAAGTCACTCTACTTATCTATATAGTGTACTGTAGTATACTTTATTTATCAAGTAAAATCCACCTGTCTAACAGAACCTGGAGAAATACTGGATGACTACCTCTGTTTTGCAAAGTTTGCTGTACAGTTAAACCAAACCAAGAAACTCCGGCTAAACTGAGGACCAGAGTTTACTCATTTTGATTACCTGAATAAATTCGGTATTTGTTTCAATATTAGCTCTCTAAATATCAGAATTAATTATTCTATCAATAATAGTTTGAAGAAAAAGTTTTTCAAATCGATTGAAATGTTGAACAATTTTAAAGGGTGAGGGCAGCATGTTCAACAGAACGGGAGCAGTGTCATGATTCGGCAGGCTGATGGTGAATCCTCTGTGTCAGAGAGGGATTGGCATGGACCATACTGGAGGACTGGTTCTAAGTTGCTACTGGTTTTCACCAGAGCCCGCCGCAAAGCGGGATGGTCTTGCTGCGGCGGTAGCAACCAGGTCATGTCCACCGGTAGCGGCTCAACCTCGCTGACTGCTGAGACTGGCGTGGTACAGGAGGACAAGACAGAAGCGAGATCAGACGTAGCAGAAGGTCAGGGCAGGCGGCAAGGTTCGTAGTCAAGGGTAACGGCAGAAGGTCTTGTAACACTGGTAAGGGCACTCACAAAAACGCTTTCACTAGGCACAAAGGCAACAAGATCCGCCGATGACAGGAAGGGGAAGTGGGTTTTTATAAGGAAGGCACAGGTGCAGGTACTGATTGGGCCAGGCACCAATCAATGGCGCACTGGCCCTTTAAATCTCAGAGAGCCAGCGCGCGCGCGCCCTAGAGAGCGGGGCCGCGAGCGCCGGGACGTGACTGCTGGGGAACGGGACAGGTGAGTAGATTCGGATCCCATCCCCGCCGGCAGTGACAATGCATCTCTCCTGGTCTGCGGGTCTGACAGGGGCGCTGCAGAGAGGAGAACGTCGCGAGCGCTCCGGGGAGGAGCAGGGACCTGGAGCGCTCGGCGTAACAAGCAGCACCAGAGATGTCCTGAAGCCAGAAGTGGAGGTTGTACTGAAGGAAGATGACAGTTATACGTCTTGGTCTGAGTCAAGGACACAATTAGGTTGTTAAAAGGAGATTAGAGCAGCATTGCGGAGAGTTTTGTAGACTAGTAGGAGAGTTACATTTTAATTATAAAAGAAACAAGTAACCAGTGTAATGAGTGTCAGAAAGCAGAGCTATTAGTGTAACTTCCATACTGACAGATCATCCTAGCTGTTGTGTTCATGATAGATTGAAGCAAGGTCAGTCTGTTTACAGGAATACCGATTAATAGCGAGTTACATTATTCATGGTGAGAACTAATCAGGGCCCAGTGGTTTAGCAGTTTCAGTGGTTGTATTGGGAAGAAGAAGAGAGGGGCTTTTAAGTAAAGCTGACATGATTTAGTAACCGCTTGTGATCATATTAGCATAATACATAGTAGGAGATTTATCAAAACCTGTATAGAGGAAAATTGGTGCAGTTGCCCATAGCAACAAATCAAAATCCCCTTTTTCAGAGGCCTTTTGAAAACAGAAAGAAGCAATCTGATTGCTATGGGCAACTGGATCACTCTTCCTCTACACAGGTTTTGATACATCTCTCCGCTAGTCTGTATGGAATTAAATATTATAGTATACCTTTAATTTCATGTTAACGGCAAGAATAAGTTGTCATGTATGTGTGTATGGGGAGTAGAGATGAGCTAGCTGAGCCCTGTGAACCATGTCTCACTAAGAACTGTGGGTAAAATAAGGCTTGCCAAACATGGAACTTTGCCAGGCTTGACCCACACGAGCCTGGCAATGGCACTATTATAGTAGAAGGGTCGAGGAACACATGTCATTTAGGCTTTATGTAAGTTTAGGATAAGGAAGTAGGACCACTGAGCCGATGTTAGGGTAGCCCAGCATACTTTGCAGCTAGCAGCATGATTACAGGACTGCACGTTAGCCAGTGATTGCTTGCATACAGGTCACAGGCCAATCAGGAGACAGTATAGAGGTGGGTCTAAAAGGAGTGGTAGAACCCTATACACTGCATTGTGGTCGCAGTGAGAGAAAGAAGCTGGGAGAAAAAGATGACCAGTGAGCAGTGCAAAGAACTCAGTGTGAAACTACTGATCCCATAAAGCCTTCACAAACACAATACAAAGCAATTTAAGCAAATCATTGCGCAGTTGGCTGACCTCAGTGATCTGCATTACTGTGTCCAGTTGCCGCTCTACAAATCCCAGCAGTGTGACTGCAGAACGAGCGAATAGAAAGCTATCCTGCTACAATACAAACCGATTTGAGCAAAACAATGTGCAGTGGGCCGACCTGTATTTTAGCAAAAGTCCACATTTGTTACCATGTGAATTAAAGTTGAATAGGCCTTTCATGCCATATTACCTTAATTTTCTGTGTTTAATCAAATACATAGTATTTCTAGTTGGGTTTAAGATAAATCTGCATTTCAAGTATTTGGAGTGAACACAGAATAGGCCTTTTACCCCAAATTGCCTGTATTTTTGGTGTTTAATTAAAAAACAAAGCATTTATAGTTGGGTTTAACATAAATCTGCATTTCTAGCATTGGGAGTGAATGTAGATTACGCCTTTTACACCAAATTACCTGGATTTTCTGGGTTTAAAAAAAATAAAACATTTTATAAATTAGCATTTTTAGTGTTGAGAGTGAAAGCTGGTAGTTTCAATGCCACTTGACTAATCAGTGCCCAGTGACCAATCACCCCAAAAACATAAAAAATAACCTCCAAATCCTTTTGAATAACAAAAAAAAAATATCTAGTAAAGAAATGGTTGGATGAGGACAGGGTAATGGATAGAGTATCCCTACCATGTCCACTGAGAGTGAACGTGTTGGTGACAGTAACAGCACTGTGGGCACCACCCATTCCCTGCTGTCCGCTGACTACTACAACTACCACCAGTCCATCAATACCTGCTGTCCGCTGGCTACTACAACTACCACCTTTGTTGCTGCTACTACCAGTCAGGCATTTTTTTTTTTACAAAAGCTATTTCTTCACTGTTTCGGGACACTGATCCTTTTGCAACTCCCAAAAGGGAGAATTTTTGGAAAAAGCCATTGTATCCTTTTCAGTTGCCAGCAACAAAACCTGTTGCTAATCCCAAAAATGGTGGGATTTTCTGACAAGCCATAACCCTAAAAAAAGGGATTGGTTTTTCTGGCTTTTCATAGAAAAGCTATTTCTTTTTCACCATTTTAGAACACCAATTCTGTTGTAAATCCCAAAATGGATAATTTTTGATAATTTTTCAACTATTCAATGCTTAAAAAAGCTACTTTTTTTATTACTATATAAAAAAAAAAAATCCTATTGCAACTCCAAAGAAGGGAGAATTTGAGAAAAAAAAAAGAAAAAAGCCATTGCATCTTCCAATACCTCTGCGTGCATTTTAACATCGACAGGCATCAGCCAACAAAAAAAGAATACTTTATGCATCTTAATTCTAATGTTAAAAAGCATACAAATCCACTAGTGCAGTGGGTTATTAAACAAGCTGTTTGTTACCATGGGTTACCACATTTTGCCATGACTTAAAACACTTTTAAACTACTTGCATTCCTAGATGACCTATTCTTAAACGAAAAAACACAACTAGCATTTTTATTTCTTTTCCTAATAAGGAAAAGAAAGAAATATAATCCAAGATGTGTTTTTTTTTGGTTAATTATACCCCATTAAATAGAGTGGTGAAAAATGCAATAGTGGACAACTGGTATATTTTGCAAGAAGATGATGATTTGAAAAAACTGTACAAGTAGGAAACCTATTTTTTTTCTTTTGCTGAGAGAAGAAAAAGGATTGGTTATCTGTACTAAGACCTAAGGACAGGGCTCAAGTCCTGCAGGAACGCATGGGAACTGAGTTCCTGGACTTTTTTCAGCAGGAACACCATTCCCATTAGCAGGACCAGCCCTTGAGTGGAAATCTTCTGAGTTCCCTCACATTTTTTTCCAGGACTTGACCCCTGCCTAAGGGGAATTTTTGTTGTGGCTCCTGTGCCTTTTGCAGGCTAAATTCAAAACTGAAAGAGATCACTTTATCAGGCTATACTATTAAAATCCACCAATTCATTGCCGGCCTTTCAACATGTACGTGTATGCCTTTGTTTGTAAGTGTAACCTATTTAATATAGGTAAAAAGAAACGGCTGCTCTTCCATCAAATCCATGAGCATGTCCGACAGGGATAGAAGCGAGATGCTTTATTCATATAAATGAAGTGCATAGTAACGAGGTAGATGGGTTCTGTTTCACTGCCCTGGAGAGAGTGGAATTCCCATGGAATGGATATAATTGGCACAAACTGTTTCTTAAAGGGGTACTCCAGTCGCCAATGTGATTTTTTCAATTTCAACTTACCCTTGCAGGTGAGTTTTCTTGTTATCTCTGGTCTGGTGTTTGCTCTTTGTTTGTCTTTCTTTTCCTTTCTTTGCATAAGTGTGTCCATGTAGTGTAGCATCTATTTCCGTTTTGCCTTTGTTTTAAAAACTACAGCTCCCAGCATGCCTCATAGCCAGTCTCCTATTTCAGTGCCTTGCCCAGATTGTTTTGCGTTGCCCCCCGGCCCTGTTTGTGGCTGGCTTTTTTTCCCCCTTTAGCACGCCTCTTGCCCGTCCTGCTCATTAGTATACTTTGCCTCTTTTTTTTTTCTATCTGGTCTGGATGTGTGCTTATCATTGGTTGTGAGGTAAGCACATTGTCAGCCCAATCATCTGGGTCCGTGACACGTGACCAGGATGTTGGCCAGTCAGCGTCTGTTACCATGCTTGTCTGTAACAACAACAATGCGTTTGATCACATTGCCTGATGAAGTGCCCTTTACTGGCAAGAAACGCGTTGTTGTTGTGCTTTGAATAAATCTTATGAAGTGAACCCACGTATACCGTCATCTGTCTTCAACTGTTACAGCGCCTGATAAAGATCCACTTTTATTTCTGCTAAAACTGCTGCTTTCTATTTTAAAGGAGATACATATAATGTTTAAAGGAGATACATATAAAGTTTTTGCAAACAACAGGTACCCTTTAATACAATTTGTTGGGGGTACTTGGCTTAGAAATGTGTGGTTATTATAGTGACGAAGGAAAGAATTGTGCATATCGGGGTGTGCCACAGGATTTCTGTCTTACTGATAATATGCTTATGTGCTGTTTCATATGTATCTATCTTTCACTACTACTATATGTGATCATTACGTGCAGACTGGTCTTTGACTCAATGGTAACATAGCTATCCATTTGGATTTTATATGGTGACTCCATACTTGATTGCTAATGTGAACAGCTTTATACTTTGTTTATATGTCTGCCACTGGGCACTTTATTTATAATATGTACCTCCAGTAGTGACATAGGGGGGAATTTATCATTGGTTTTACCCTGGTTTTTTGGTGTACATTTGTCTCACAGGTTGTCTCAGATGCTGCTCTGGGGTCCTGTCCCTGTGTACATCGTTATGGTTCCTCTGTCTGTGGCTGCCATTATTTGGTGATATTATTTACTCTGTTTGCACTTATTTAATCTTTTTATTCAGTAGTCATATTGTACCTGCTTGTTACTATCCAGAGTTGTTTAGCGGTTGCTATACATTGACCTGATATTGTGCACCTACAGCCACACGGAGTGAGTATATTACAGGGACAGGACATTGGTGAGGGGGGGGGGGGTTCATGGCCCCTCTCCCATGTTGGGTCATGCTTTGTTTAGCTTTTTAATTGGTTTTAGCCCTTTATGTGTATTTTGTATTGTATTTGGTAAATAATAAAAATTACTGATTATTATATTTATGTGGTGTGCACTCTATACAGTATTTCTCTTTCTTTGGTGTTATGGTAGTCTTTATTATACTGAGTAGTAGCACCCATTGTGTATTCGATATGTGGTGAGCCCCCCATTCTTTTATAATGTCAGATGCTGCTTTGAGACTTTTCATTGCGACTTTTGATTTAGAAGGTTTTTATAAAAGAACATACCAAGTGGTGATTTCAGTTGATATCATGCAGTGGTAAGGAATTCATCAAAGGCAACTTTTCGGTTTGTCTCATCTTTGTCGCAACTGTGCTCAATTAGACGCAAATCTACACCAGCCCTGACTTGGTTTACAAAACTGACGGCAAACAGCATTATTAAAAAGTCGCACATTTTGTTGCACTGGATAAAAAGTTGCACAAAAAGTCGCAGAGGGGGAACCATACAAAGTGGTTTACTGAAGTAAGAAATGCGATCAGCACCAGATTTATCACGTTATAAACCTGGTGCAGGTAAACAGTTTCCACCACATGAATTAATGGGGTAAAAAGATGTTCCCCATTTTGTAGTAATTTAATGTATTTAATAAAATTGTATGATTTTATATATCCAATATGTACTTGCAATCTAATAAAATAAATTTACTGTTTCATAAATTCTTGGGTGTTAATGCGCTATTGCATCTAGGGTATACAGTACATATTGGCTTTTGTGGTCGCCCTGTGTCACTGTGGGTGACACTTAGCGGTGTTATTTGTTGAATACCTTGTGTCTTTTGATTCATGAGGCAATGACAGGGGGAACATTTAGATAATTCACTGATATGTTTATGAACAGCTACACTTATTAATTCTAAATATGTTGTATAAATAAGGATATGATAGCAATAATACTAAGAATACTAATAATATTTGTAAGCCGCTTCTGTCACTTTTGCATTTTCTATTGTTCCGTTTTATCTGCATGCTTTACAAGTGTCCCTAGAGGATGATTGCTTTTGGAAAGAAAGAGGCAAGATGAAAAGGAAGCAAAGTCTTGAAAAATATAAAATAACAGCAGTGATATAGGTTGAGACAAAGAGGGCACTATGTGATTGAACAATCAAGATGGAAGGACAACCTGTGGTGAACAAGGTTTCATGACTAATGAAATTAACAAAAGCAGAACTTTGACAAAGTAAAGTGAATCTGGCCGAAGGCAACATCTGTATGGAAGTACTGAGAGAAACAGAGGCCGGCACTGCCGTATAAAACATGTGGGTTTTCCAATGCACACACTGGCAACAGCAGCAGGACTCGAATGCGGGACCACTGCAGTAACTCTTCCCGTGCTCAACCCTTCTTGAAATACAGATAATGCCAAGCAGTAGAAGAGAAGAACAGATGGAGCACTCACAGTTAGGGAGTAATTTCAAGTGGTGGCTTTATTCTTAGACATCGGTGCGGTGCAAACACTCCATAGAGCGGGACACCAGAAGCCCGCGGACAGACCCGGTGAACAGCTGCTTTTGCGCTGAACAGGCAGCGCTTCTTCTGACCAACCCCTTCTGCTACCTGGGTGCAGGTAAATACACCTACTTCACCCACATCCTGGAAGAGGGCGTAACACTTCGTCCATCTAAACAGTGAATTAAAACAAGGTACAAAATCTTTTTACAAGCCTTCAGCCACAGCTAAATAAATGCATTCATTTCCAATCTGTCATTTAGTGCCGGGTCACCTAAG
This sequence comes from Hyla sarda, assembly GCF_029499605.1. Taxonomy (NCBI): domain Eukaryota; kingdom Metazoa; phylum Chordata; class Amphibia; order Anura; family Hylidae; genus Hyla; species Hyla sarda. The sequence goes on from NC_079198.1 coordinate 90,170,592, forward strand.
GCATTAGTTTTGAGTATCCAAATACCTTCTCTCTTCAAGAGACTATTGCGTAAGTTCATGCCAGCCACTGCAGCTACCCGTTCAACACCTAAAAATTGCAGTGATTTTGTGTCATTATTATGTACCTCCTTCACATGCTGCTTCAATCTAGTGGAGCCCTTACCCATTTTGAGGGAATTGATGTGTTCCCGAAATCTAATATTGAGGGGCTGAGTAGTGCACCCAATGTAGAACCTTTGGCAATTGCATCGGATGGCATAGACCACGTTCTTGGTACGACAACATACGAAACCCCTACAACGTACCTCTACACCTCCCAAGGTGACAAATTTATCGGTGCAGCAAAAGCTAAACCAATTACAGTTTCCATATCTAAACGTCCCTTTCAGGGTACTTTTTCTCAGCCAGCTCTTTTCTGAGGTGATATTGAAGCTGCTTCTAACCAGGGTATCTTTCAGGTTTTTAAATTTTTAAACGTTTCCAAAGGGCGATTAGAAGTAAATTTTTTTAATTCAGGATCATTCTGCAAGAGGGACCAGTTATTGTTGATAGCTTTCTTTATCTTCTCTGCCACATAAAAGAAAAAGAGAAGCATTTTTTTTCATCCTTCTCTTGATAATTACTACGGAACCTTCAATTTTTTTAGTAATTCGGTATGGTCACAATTGTATGCCCTCACGAAGGCCTCTTCCACAACTTTATGGGGATACCCTCTCTGACTAAGTCGAGTCTGTAGCTCCCTAGCTTGCACCACAAAGTCCTCATCCCGACTATTCATTCTCCTTAATCTAAGGAGCTGCCCATATGGGACTGCTTTTATACGTGCTCGGGACGATAGCTCCCATAGTGCAAAAGGGAGTTGCAGGCTGTCGGTTTACGGTAACCTCTGGTTACAAATCTTCCTGGGACAGACTAACCTTCACATCCAAGAATTCAAGTTCCGAACCCCCAGTCTCCCAAGTTAATCTAAGATTCATGTTATTTTCATTGTTCAGAGCGGCCACGAAGTCCGCAAAGGTGGATTCCGTGCCTGTCCAAGCAATGAAAATGTCATCCAAAAATCTGTGGTAACATGCCATAAAGCCAATAAACCTATTGTTCTTGGAGAAAATAAATGTATTTTCGAGCATGGCTACGTAAAGATTGGCGAGGGTGCAGGCTACGGGTGTCCCCATAGCCATTCCTCCTACTTGAGTATACCAGTCATTACCGAATCTGGCGTCCCGCTCTATGGAGTGTTTGCACCGCACCGATGTCTAAGAATAAAGCCACCACTTGAAACTACTCCCTAACCGTGAGTGCTCCCTCTGTTCTTCTCTTATACTGCTTAACATCTGTATGGAGTTTGTATTTTCTTCCTGTGTTTATGCTTCCTTCAGGTGGGTGTCCTTCTGGGTTCCTTTAGAATAGGAATGTTTTTTTTAAATCCTGTGTTATTGGCAGGAGCATATGTAGGGCATAAAAAACTCCTTGTCAGGGCAGGGGTTACATTGTGCAGCCCTTTTCTCCACCCACATACCTGTCCCAATCTACCAGATAGCGGCCCCCAGCTTGGTGAAGAAGTACAGAGGCGATAGATAAGGATGATAAAAGGCTTATTGTCAGCAAAACAGGGTCAGTACCAGGATGTACAAATACGCCCAGAGAGGGATGGCCTGAAAACAGGTCTAAGAGTCAGGGTCCAGGAGAGTATAAATATATACGTATATAAGTCCAGATTGTAAGGCAGAAGGGGTAGTCCAGGATACAAGTAGGATATTTGAAGCACAGCAATCCAATTAAGGAAACAACACTATTCTTATAAGGCTATGAGGACCAATCACAAGGGACTGTGGCCAATCACTGGCACTGTAAGACAACTTGAAACACCAGTGTCAAGCCTGACTGGCCTGGTGCACATGCTTTCCGATAGGCTAACTGGCCCCACTGTCAGTGGGGCTGGCAACTGTGATGGCAAATTAATGCCGCCTGAGCTACTAGGCTACCATTGCACAACAGCAAGGTAAGCATCTTAACCTGAATGTGAACTGTGAACCTTACCTTTTTTTAAATGCCAATAATGTAGGCCATCGATGAAGGGCTATCTGTCCTTGCACAGTGGAAGAACTTGGACATGCTGTCTCAACTACTGCCTTTTAAGGTGGCCAAACACTTTCAATAGCTTTCAGCCTAACTTTCATTTGGTTAATAGTTATCTATCATGGTCTCCCTGTACACATGAACATTCAGCAAATACAGGAGAAGTAAGCTGTTGTAAAATAGCCCTTTCTCTTTCAAAGAGCAATAGGGTTATGTAGTTGTAATCCAAAGGGTTATGTATTTGTAATCCAACATGCTCAATACTTCTCCCCCCACATCATCTGTTGGGGGAGAGTTAGGAGGCTGCCATACACTTAAAACAGTTTGCCACTACTGATGAAGTTGGCTGGTTTGGCTGACTTTTTTCGAAGATTTATAGAGATCCTAAAAGTAAATGGAAAGTTTCTTAAAAGAAATGTTTCATCAGAAAATGACCTATTGCTTAAATCTGCTTTTTATGTTAACCATAGTAATGTTTATCCTATTTTCCATTTTTCTATCAATATTTTAAAATAAATCTGAAATCTTGTAGTTTCCATTTTTGCCCCTATTTCTAAAACTAAGCTAAAACTTCATGTTCTTTACAGTGATGCTTTTCTTCACAGCAGGGGTGTTGCTAGGGTTGGTGTCACCCGGTGCGGTAGAAAAAGGTGTTACCCCCATACCTACCCCCCCAGTAAGTTTTTAGCCTGTTGTGACAGACACCACTGTTGTAGCGCATTGTGAGAAATTCCAGTATAATAATCAGATATACCAGTTGCCACAGAATAGGAAAGTGTTAAAGAAGTTTTCACCATTTGAATATACAGCTCCCAGAATTACTTAAAGGGGAACTCCACTGGAAAACATTTTCTTTTATATCAACTGGTGCCAGAAAGTTAAACAGATTTTTAAATTACTTCTATTTAAAATCTTAATCCTTACAGTACTTATAAGCTGGTGTATGCTCCACAGGAAGTTGTGTGGTTCTTTCCAGTCTGACCACAGTGCTATTTGCTGACACATCTGTCCATGTTAGGAACTGTCCAGAGCAGGATAGGTTTGCAATGGGGATTTGCTCCTACTATGGACAGTTTTTGACATGGACAGAGGTGTTAGCACAGAGCACTGTGGTCAGACAGAAAATAAATTAAAAAAGAAAAGAACTTCCTGTGTACAGTGAGGGACACTGGACTCGAGGGACAGGGACATAATCCTCCCTCTTTATAAAGCATTGGTACGGCCTCACCTGGAATATGCTGTTCAGTTTTGGGCACCAGTCCATAAAAGGGACACTGTGGAGCTGGAAAGGGTGCAGAGACGCGCGACTAAACTAACATGGGGCATGGAACATCTTAGCTATGAGGAGTGATTAAAGGAGTTACAATTGTTTAGTCTTGAGAAGAGACGTTTAAGGGGGGATATGATAAACGTATATAAGTATATTAATGGCCCATACAAAAAATATGGAGAAAAACTGTTCCAGGTTAAACCCCCCCAAATGACGAGGGGGCACTCCCTCCGTCTGGAGAAGAAAAAGTTTAGTCTCAAGGGGCAACACGCCTTCTTTACCATGAGAACTGTGAACTTATGGAACAGTCTACCTCAGGAACTGGTCACAGCAGGAAAAATTAACAGCTTTAAAACAGGATTAGATACATTCCTGGAACAAAATAACATTAATGCTTATGAAGAAATATAAAATCCCATCCCTTCCCCAATATCGCGCCATACCCCTACCCTTCAATTGAGACAGACACACACACTCACCCATCCAGCGCAATGCTCCTTCTTTCCGGGCACCCTGCGAGTGACGTTACGTCCTCCAGCGTGGCCCTGCGGAGGGACGTCGGGCCAGCGCAACAGAAGACGTGGGGGCGCAGGCCGGTTCACTGTGCAGGTGACGGGGGTGGGGGGGGCCTTTGCTCATGAGTGCTAGTACGGAGGCGCAACAAGTGAGGACTGGGGGGGGGGTGCTGCTAGTACGGAGACAGCGCAAGTGAGGAGGGAGGGGGGGTGCTAGTACAGAGACAGCGCAACTGAGGACCGGGGAGGGGATGCTGCTAGTACGGAGACAGCGCTAGTGTGGAGGGGGGGGTACTAGTACAGAGACAGCGCAACTGAGGACCGGGGGAGGGGGGGGGGTTGCTGCTAGTACGGAGACAGCGCAACTGAGGACGTTGGGGGGGCAGTGCTGTTAGTCAAGGGTGCGTACCTGGTGCCAACCCATCAGGATGGTGTCACCCGGTGCGGGCCGCACCCCACGCACCCCAGTCGCAATGCCACTGGTAGAGTTTGTAAGTTCTTCCGATGTTTGTGCTGGTTTCCTCTGAACATTCTGATAGGTAATTGCAACGTTCACCTAACAAAGGAGATTAGAGTGTGACTCTTATTGGGTAGAGCAACTTATGAAAGTTTGACAATATCTCTATAAAAACAATGGTTCCTCAATTAACCTAACAAATATTTAAGTAATAGAACATTTCTTAATATTTAGGTGGACTTAGCGTTAAAAAGATCTCTTATAACACTGTTTGAGAAAAGCTTTCCTTGCTCTCGTCACTATGAGAATAATAATGAGCGTCTGCAATAAAATTGCAACAATAGAGACAGCGTGGACGCGTTTCGGTTAAGACTCTTCGTCAATGCACATTGACCCTTATTTACTAAGAGTGTTGTGTAGGTTTCTTTGTGGGTTTTAATTTCCTACAATTTATTTTCCACGGTATTTACTAAGCTTTCCCTACAGTTTCCACTTTCCCTACACTTTCCTTTTTTACACATGCTCTGATCTGTCTGGTTTTCCTCAGCTGAAATCCACCACATTTTCTGTGGAAACTTTAGCAAATATGTTGGGATTTTGTGAAAATGTCGGGAACACGCCCCTTTTCTGTGACCACGCCCCCTGTTCCCAACGGCTATGCCCCTTTTTCGGGTTTTCTTAGCAAATTGGAGAGTTAGTTGGGTTTTTTTCAATTCAGGTGCAATTTCAGGCAAACATTCAGGCACAGACAGAATTTCAGGCGCATATTCTGGCGCAGACAGAATTTCAGGTGCAATGCGCCCGAAACTGGCGCACAACCCGACAAAACATGTCGGGTTTACAATAGTAAATGAGGGCCATTGTGTGCATTGACAAAGGGTTCTATCCGAAACGCGTCCACGCTGTCTACATTGTTGCAATTTTATGCTGGCTGTACCGGTTGCCTTGCATTTTTTATCTAGTTCTGAATAAAGCTGTCATTTACCACTGGCTGTTCTACTGTTTGGCTATTTGTTTGGAGTAAAGCCTTGTTGGGGATCGTGTGAGCAGACCTAGTTCCTACTAATAAATGACAATAGTAAACCATAAAAATAAGCATTTAACATATTGGTTGAAGAAAAAAGCAAAACTAAATGTGTGTGGCTGGTCTGCTCTAGGCAGAACTATTTTGTTCTATTACTGGAGACTTTCCCTGAGATGTTAGTGTGATCTTTTAAGAAGTTTAGGTACTGTAACTCCTGAACTCTCACAAACATTAAAATTCTGACAGCATCAGAAAAGCGATTAGACCAAATCTACATTACCACTTTATTCTCCATAATCATCCATCAGACGGCAGAATGAGGGGATTGAAATTGTCTATGTATATGAACATTTGGTATTTCTAGGCTGGTGTCTGTACCCTGTTAAGGAGTCATGATAGACATTTACATTAATTCACCTGTCAACATTGCTTCCCTTTAATAGGATTTCAAGATTTCTATTTAGGTTCTTTGCTTGATTGAAAATACAGTGTTTTTCCTGTTCCACAGCTTTTCGGAAGCTATGATGGAGAAATTTTTGCAAACATTTTCTACTTACATTAGGGTACCTATAAGTTTTATGGAAATGGGTCTTTTTATTGTTTCCTGAAATGGCAAGGCTTGATGATTTATAAATGTGATTGTAGTTGTAATGTGAGCTCCTGAAAGAATGTATTTTTCCCAGTACAATCTTATGAAGGAGAAAAGGGTCACATTAACTAAGTAGTGGCGCTTCACAGTGGAAGACATAGTCAATATACTGCAATGTAAAGACCTGCTTTGCGAGATAAATGGTACAGCGAGATAAAACTTTTTCACTTCTGTCTACTCTTACTGAATTGAGGGTACCAAATGGGGGACCTTCTCTTTATTAGGGATATTCCTATCTTCAAATTTATCCTTTAACCTGTGGATAACAAGCTGACTTATGGTGGTCCAACCACTGTAACTGTCACAGATCCAGGGCTCATCGCTCAGCAATGTTAAAAAGCCCCATAGATAATGAATGAAGTGCTGGCCACGCATGTGCACTGCATTTAATTCATTCAGGCAAAATGCTATGATGGAGAAATGTTTCCCCGTTCTCAAGATCAATGGGAATCCCAGCAGTCAGAACCTCTCCAATCAGCTTGCTATATCTGATTTTGGGCATCTCTTCCCTACCTAATAGGGTATGCGGACATAGGTTATTAAAACAACAACAAATATAACAAATTTAACACAATAAGGACACAGCCCATTTTGGCCTTCATTTTTGTTTTTTTGTCTTTTCCTCCTTGCCTTTTAAGAGCCATAACTCTTACATTTTTCCACGGACCCATATGAGTGCTTGTTTTTGCGTGACCAATTGTACCTTGTCATGACACTATTCATTTTACCATAAAATGTACAGCACAACCAAAAAAATATTATTTGTGGAGAAATAATTGAAATGTTTAATTAATTTTACATGCTTCTGTTACTGTACTGCTTAAAAAAACTTTGGATTGCTATTACTGATCGGTATAATCTGCAATCTACTTGTATAGGTTGCTTCTCTGGGCAGACTATACAAGAAGATCCCTGGAGTGGCAGAAGACAGGTGAGGAGACCTCCAGCCCCATCTTCACTCATCGGACCCCCACAATCATGCTGAGTGTGGTCCAATGAGTGTATCTAATCACTGCCTTAGATGCAGACATCAGTATTTATCATGGCATCTAAAAGGTTAATGGCAGACATAAGTGGAATCAGCAGCCGGGACCTGCCGTCCATCAAGTGAACACAGCTCCTGTGCTCATTTCGTAGTCAGTATGCCACATAGAAAGTAAATTATGCCATGTTGTTGTAACGGGTCACGGCAGGTGGTGGATCCCGTGGGCCTGTGTGGATGATGATGTGAGCCGTGCCAGGGAGCGGAGTCTAAGGTGCCGCTGGTTTTCACCAGAGCCTGCCACAAAGCGGGATGGTCTTGCTTTGGCAGGTGGCACCCAGGTCGATACCCCTGGCACCACTCGTCCACACAGGTTTCTGGGATTTGGCGTGACACAAAAGGAAACTGGCAAGACGTGGTCAAGGTAGCAGTAGGTCAGGGCAGGCGACACAGGTGCAGGGTCAGGTAACGGAACAAGGATCAGGTACACAGATATCAGGCACAAAGAAACACAGTAGCATTCTCTAGTGCACAAAGGCAACAAAGATCCGGCAGGTATACAAGTGAGGAGATGGTACTTAAAACAAGAGCACAGGTGAATACACTTAATTAAATGAATACTGGCCCTTAAAAATTTAAGAGCTTCGGCACGCATGTGCCCTAAGAGGCAGGGGCACACGCGCCTGGGCTTCGGGAACAGAAAAACCAGGGAGGTGAGTGACAAGCTGGGAATCGTATGCGGGCACGTCCCGCGATGCGAATCCCAGACCCCCCGGCAGCGGGGACATGACAAGAGAGCGCTCACGGCCAGTGTGTCTGGCCAGAGCGCATATGTTACAGTACCCCCCCTCCTTGGTCTCCCCCTCTTCTTTGGAACTCAGAAAGTTCCCCACTACATGAGACCAAGGGGTTTCTGGAATGGGCAAAGACTGTAAGGGTCTAGCAGGTTTCTGTCATGGAGTCTTCCATCTTCTAAGGTGACCAACTGGCAAAGAAGAATGTCCCCAATTCAAGACTTTACGTCCGAGTTTATCAGGCACAGAAGATATCACATGAGGAACATTATGCCTTGGCGTGGAGTCCAATCGTGCGACATCGGAGGATCTGTAAAGAGCGTCGACTCTGAAGCTTTTATTAGCAGGCCTAAGAGGAGGCATGAGACAATGATCTTGGCGAAATTGTCCCCAACATGTGATTTCCAGTCAAGTTGTGGAAAATGACATTGAAGCCAAGGAAGACTAAGAAGAATCTCTGAAGTACAATGTGGTAGCACATAAAACTAAATTTTTTCCTTATACAAATCCCCTGCTTGCATGACGAGGGGTTCACTGTGAAATTGTACCTTACAGTTCAGATTTTGTCCATTAACAGAAGAAATGTAGAAGGGCTTGACAAGACGCGTCACTGGAAGACGGTGTTTATGAACCTGGGAGGCACCAATGAAGTTGCCAGCGGAACCGGAGTTCAAAAAAGCAGAAGCGATGAAAGAAGTCTTGGCAGAGGTAAACACTTGAACCAGGGTGGTCAAGCGAGGAGAGGTAGTATTCACATCATGGGATGCGACTCCTACTTGTCCAAGATTAGAGCATTCTCGCGGAAGCGGAGGACGTACAGAACAGTCTTTGAGAAAGTGCTCCAGACTGGCACAATATAGGCACAAGTTCTCATTGCGTTGACGGGATCTTTCCGGCTGCGATAAGTGAAAACGGTCCACTTCCATAGCCTCTTCGGCAGGAGGCAAAGAAGACAGAAGAGGTGTATGTTGGAACACGAGTGCCAGACGAAGTAATTCCTGTGTTTGGGCAGGTTCTTTTTCCAAAGGAAGTTCTTCCTGTCTCTCGGCAAAACGCACATCAATTAGAGTGGCTAAATGGATAAGTTCGTTCAGGTTAGTCGGAGAATTTCGAGCAGCGAAAGCATCCTTGATTCTAGAGATAAGTCCTTTTTTAAAGGTAGCACACAAGACCACGTCGTTCCAAGCAAGTTCAGAGGAAAGAGTGCGGAACTGAACCGCGTAGTCACCAACGGAGGAGTTCCCTTGGCAGAGGTTCAGTAGAGCCGTCTCGGCAGAGGAGACTCGCACGGGTTTTTCAAATGTATTGCGGAATTCTGCAAGGAAGGCTGACATGTTTAAGCAGACCAGATCTCAATTATCCCAGAGAGAAGTAGCCCAGGCTAAAGCTTTTCCAGAAAGTAGCAAAATAGTAGAAGAAATGTCTGCACTCACCACGGTAATCCTTTTAAAATCCGGACTGTATTCAAGCAAATAGCAATGTCCATAAAAAAGGTAATCACACCCGGGTGAACAGGGAGGGAGAGCAGCTAGCGGCTATGCAGCCGGAGTATACTGGAACGACAGCACCATTTCTCGTCTATGAATCTTCTTCTGGTTCCTAGATCTTTGGATTACTATCCAGGTATATATAACAAGGGGAGGGGGGAGGAGTGACCCAACACCAGGTAAGTATACAAATCACAATAGTAAAAACAAAGATAAAACAATTATCCTGCGATCTATAAAAATGAACTAAAATCGTTTCTTTCATTTAACCTATTAGGGCTCAAAGCTTTTAATTTGGTAATCCAATTTGCTTCACATTGTAACAGTTTTTGATGTCGGTTGACACCTATTGGTTGTAAAGGAATTTGTTGTATTCCTGCAAATTTGAAGTCTTCTGACTTTCCATTATGGAAATTATCCATGTGTGCTATAAATCGCGTTGCACCTACTTTAATCCGCAGTGAATAAATATGTTCACGTATGCGAGTAGATACATTTCTTTTTGTTTTACATATATAGTATAAGCCGCAATTGCATACAAGACAATATACTATATAGGTGCTTTTGCAAGAAATAAACTGATTTACAGTAATAGAATAACCACCTAGGTTGAAATTTTTCTGTCGCCACATATATTTGCAATAATTGCAATTACCGCAAGGAAAATTACCGTGCGGCACTTATTTTGAGAGCCAGTCTGAATTAGGTTTTTTCATTTTTTTCTCTTTTTTAATATAATCATGAATTGTCTTATTTTTTCTGAATGTGACTATGGGTTTATTTTTAGCTATTTTTGATATCAAGGGATCTTGTTCTAAAATAAACCAGTTAGCAAGGATTGCATTTTTTATTGTATTGTTCATAGGGCTATTATCAAAAGAGAAAATAAATCTTTCATTATCAATGCTTTTACTTTTTTTCTTCTTTTTCAATCTATTGGGGACTAGTAATTATTTTCTGTCTCTTTTTTCTGCTTTTTGAAATGTGTCTTCTATAATTTTATCTGGATAATGTATTTCTTTCAAGCGTATCTTTAGCTCTTCGGCTTGCTCATAATATTTTATTTTATCACTATTTATTCTTTTTAAGCGAAAAAATTGGGAGTAAGGAATATTATTTTTTACATAGTGGGGATGAGAACTATTATAATCTAATAGAGAATTTTTTGCAATATTTTTTCTGTATCCTGCTGTAACTAGTTCTTGATTTTTTAATGTTAGATTAATATCCCAAAAATTTAGTGATTTTCCTCCGAATTCAAAAGTAAATAACATATTCATATAATTTCCATTTAGGTATAGTACAAATTGTTTAAACTCTTCACATGTACCGTCCCATATAATTAGCTAATAATTAGCTAATATAATTAGCATCGTATGTCTTAGGGGGGATTAAACTGTCAGAGTCACTGGTAGAGAAGGATCTGGGTGTACTTGTAGATCACAGACTACAGAATAGCATGCAATGTCAGGCTGCTTCTTCCAAAGCCGGCAGGATATTGTCATGTATAAAAAGAGGCATGGACTCAAGGGACAGGGACATAATACTCCCCCTTTATAAAGCATTGGTACGGCCTCACCTGGAATATGCTGTTTAGTTTTGGGCACCTGTCCATAAAAGGGACACTGCGGAGTTGGAAAGGGTGCAGAGACGCGCGACTAAACTAATATGGGGCATGGATCATCATAGCTATGAGGAGCGATTAAAGGAGTTACAATTGTTTAGTCTTGAGAAGAGACGTTTAAGGGGGGATATGATAAACGTATATAAGTATATTAATGGCCCATACAAAAAATATGGAGAAAAACTGTTCCAGGTTAAACCCCCCCAAAGGACGAGGGGGCACTCCCTCCGTCTGGAGAAGAAAAAGTTTAGTCTCAAGGGGCGACATGCCTTCTTTACCGTGAGGACTGTGAATTTATGGAACGGTCTACCTCAGGAACTGGTCACAGCAGGAACAATTAACAGCTTTAAAACAGGATTAGATAAATTCCTGGAACAAAATAACATTAATGCTTATGAAGAAATATAAAATCCCATCCGATCCCCAATATCGCGCCACACCCCTACCCCTTAATTCCCTGGTTGAACTTGATGGACATATGTCTTTTTTCGACCGTACTAACTATGTAACTATATGTAACACATCGTCCACATATCTCAAGAACCGCTTCACACAACGGGTGAAGGGGTTCTTGAGAGTGTGGACGTATGTTTTTTTTTAAAGATAGACAAATAAATATTAGCTAGGGTACATGATACTGGTGACCCCATCGGGGTACCATGTAATTGTCTGTACCACTCATTGTTATACATAAAAGTATTATTCTCCAAAATAAACTTCAAAGCTTCTGTGACAAAAGAAATAAAATTATCACTTTTACCTGAAAAAGACAAAAAATGGGACATAGCTCTTATACCCCCATCCCATGGAATGCGGGTATATAAACTTTCTATGTCCAAAGACACCAAAACATAGGAATCTTGCCAAACAAAATCGCTAAGTGTATTGATAAGATCACTAGTATCTCTTACAAAAGAGGGAATACCGGGAAGAAGAGGTGAAATTAACCATTCTAGATATTTGGACAGTGACTCTGCCACTGACCCGATCCCCGCCACAATAGGGCAACCAGGGGGTCGGGTCAGCGACTTATGCACTTTTGGAAGTATATACCATTTTGCATGTTTTGGGTTTTCAGGAAGAAGTCTGGGAGCCATTTTTTCTGTAATAAGATTTTTTTTCTACAGAAATTCTTAATAGAGACAATCAACAATTTTTATAGTGGGATTATGAGATAATTTTTCGTAGGTGTCCCTATTGCTGAGCTGCCTAAGGGCTTCAGAATCGTGGTCCGCAGTGGCCCAGACCACCACTCCTCCGCCCTTGTCAGCCCGAGCCAGGACCTCATCGTTATTAGCAATTTCTTTTAAAGCTGACAATTCATCTTTTGACATATTGTGAGTGATGCCAGGATAGCATAGACACAATATGTCTTTTTTAACAGCTTGCTCAAATAGGTCAATACTGCTGCCAGGGGGAATTTGAGGACAAAATTTAGATTTATTACCTCCTTTAAAGGGGTTGTGCGCTACCCTGCAGTTCGGAGCTCTGCTCACAGCGTCCGGAAGTTCATTATTCCTAACGCTGTGTGCGGGCTTCCGTGTTCGCGGCCGCCAGGCGTGACGTCACGCCCGACCCCTTCGTGTTGTCTCGCCCGCCTCCTCGTGATGTCATGCCCGCCCCCTCTACCAAAGTCTATGGGAAGGGGGGCGTGACAGTGGTCGCGCCCCCTTCCCATAGACTTTCGTTGAGGGGGCGGGCGAAACGTCACGAGGGGGCGGGTGAGACGTCACGAAGGGGGCGGGCGTGACGTCACGCCCGGCGGCCGCGAACACGGAGGCCTGCACACAGCATTCGGAGTAATGAACTTCCGGACGCTCTGAGCGGAGCTCCGAACTGCAGGGCAGCGCACAACCCCTTTAAAGGGTTCAATATCATCGATATCACAATCAATAGTATTAGGTATTTCCCCTGTCAGCAGTTCAGTAAAAATATTAACACATGCATTATCAGTTTCATCAAAATCCTCAACTATAGGAAAACCCAATTTACTTAATTTACAAGGAATTTCTCCTTCTTTATTTTCATTCCCTATAACGCCAGTGTCATTCTTTTTTTGTTTTTCATTTTCGCTTTGTGTCACTTTAAAAAATCTTTCAATGCCAACTTTTCTATGCCAACGCGCTTTGAACATATCGACTTCAAAACGTTCTTCCTTAAATGATTCATTTAGTCCAAAATTAAGTCCTTTTTCTAAGGCTGATATGCATATTTTAGATAGAACAGTATCTGTCAAATTTATCACGTTACAAGAAGGGGTTAATGGCGCCACGTTACACTTTTCCTTTTCCTTGGTTGTGTTCTCATATTGTGATTTTCTCTTTCTTCCCCATCTGGTTTTCCTTCCCCTAAAGGGTTACTCGCTTGATTTTGCAGACGTGTAGAATTTTCATTTGGTCCTGGTTCGTCAGAGCTCTCAGACTCTGTTGTGAAGAAGTCTGTGGATTTTTTATTTATATTTTTCTTTTGACTTTTGTTATATTGATATCTTGTTCTATTGTTATATTTTGTTCTTTGTGTATCAGTCCTCCATGAAAAAATTCTTCCAGTTTAGAAATCTTTGCGATCTCGAATATATTTATCTCTTTTTGTTTCTTTAATAGTATCCTGTAATTTTTGTAGTTTCTTTTCCAGATTATTATTAAAGACATTGTATTGTGTTGCAGAAATTCTCTTTTTTAACTCTGACTTTGCCCGTAATAGCTCGATCGTAATAATTTCATACTCCTTTTGGTTTTTTTTCCAAAATGAGTTTTTGCAATTCCAATGCATGTTTCAAATATGCGTTTTTCCAACCTTCAACAAACATGGGGTCATCCGTAAATTGCGACGGTGGTTTATAGGTTCTCAACCCTCTTGCGGATCTGTTACATTCCATGTAAGCTGTCAAGGATTTTATAGTCCAAAAAATGCGTGTTTCTTTTTCGCCCAGGGTATGTATACGATACTCCAATGTTTTATTACTTAAAGTTTGGAGTTCATCTAAAGAGTCGCAGGATAAAAAAATATACACTCCTGCATCTTCCCTCCCTGTATAATTAGTAGTATCCATGGTAGAATTCTCAGGGAGCTCCTCATTGATTGCTTCTAACTTGGTGTGCGTGCTCTCATCCATAGTAGCAAGTAATACAAGGCAGTAGTAAAACGTAGGTGGGATGGGCACTGCAACACCTAATGCTTGCAGCTGAGAGAATAGACCAAGCAGTGGAATCAACCTGGTGTGAATATGGTTAGGTGGGGTGCCAGACAATTGCAGGAAGAAAGACAATTCCAAAATTACAAAATAATGTCTGCACTCACCACGGTAATCCTTTTAAAATCCGGACTTTATTCAAGCAAATAGCAATGTTCATAACAAAGGTAATCACACCCGGGTGAACAGGGAGGGAGAGCAGCTAGCGGCTATGTAGCAGGAGTATACTGGAACGACAGCACCGTTTCTCGTCTATGACGCTTCTTCCGGTTCCTAGATCTTTGGATTACTATCCAGATATATATAACAAGGGGAGGGGGGAGGAGTGAAAGTAGATTGAACACAAACGCCACTGTAGCACGCTCCTTCGGGAACAGATCAGCCATGAGTTCTAGATGGACTGAACACTGTGTCACAAAGCCTCTACACAGCTTGGGATCTCCGTCATACTTAGAAGGCAAGGACAAATGAAGCTTGGTCCCAGGAGAAGCTGCAGATACAGGAGGAGGCTCAGGAACAGGAGACTGCTGCTGTTGTTGCTGCTGAGTGGCAAGAAGCTGTTGCACCATGGCTGAGAGTTGATTCAGTTGTTGCCCCTCAGGGACTAACTGCTGCGACTGTTGAGCCACTATGGTGGAAAGATCCGAGACATCTGGCAAAGGCACCCCAGCGGGATCCATGGCCGAATCTTACTGTAAGGGTCACGGCAGGTGGTGGATCCTCTGGGCCTGTGTGGATGATGACGTTAGCTGTGCCAGGGAGTGGAGTGGTTTTCCCCAGAGCATTTAAAAAAAAAAAAAAAAGTTTTCCACCGGAGTACCCTTTTAAGGACCAGAGCATTTTTTGCACATCTGACCACTGTCACTTCAAGCATTAATAACTCTGGGATGCTTTTACTTTTCAGTCTGATTCCGAGACAGTTTTTTTTGGGACATATTCTAGTTTATGGAAGTGGTAAATTTTTGTCGATACTTGCATCATTTCTTGGTGAAAAATTCCAAAATTTGATAAAAAAAAATAGAAAATTTTGCATTTTTCTAACTTTGAAGCTCTCTGCTTGTAAGGAAAATAGGCATTCCAAATAAATGATATATTGATTCACATATACAATTTGTCTACTTTATGTTTGCATCATAAAGTTGACGTGTTTTTACTTTTGGAAGACATCAGAGGGCTTCAAAGTTCAGCAGCAATTTTCTAATTTTTCAAAATCTGAATTTTTCAGGGACCAGTTCAGTTTTTAGATGGATTCGAAGGGCCTTCATA
Source organism: Hyla sarda (assembly GCF_029499605.1). Lineage (NCBI taxonomy): Eukaryota > Metazoa > Chordata > Amphibia > Anura > Hylidae > Hyla > Hyla sarda. Next base: position 90,185,932 of record NC_079198.1, read on the forward strand.
TAAGAAATACCCCATAAATGACCACATTATAAAAACTGCACCCCTCAACGTATTCAAAATGACATTAATAAAGTTTAACCCTTTAGGTGTTTCAAGTGAAGGAGAAAATTCTAAATCTTCATTTTTTACACTCGCATGTTGTTGTAGACCCAGTATTTGAATTTTTACAAGGGGTAATAGGAGAAAAGCCCCCCAATATTTGTAACCCAATTTCTCTCGAGTACATCATATGTATATGTGAAGTGTTCGGGTAGCACAGTAGAGAGCTCAGAAGGGAGGGAGCGACAATGGGATTTTGGAGAGGGAATTTTGCTGAAATGGTTTTTGGGGAGCATGTCGCATTTAGGAAGCCCCTATTGTGCCAGAACAGCAAAAAAAAGAAAAAAAAAAAAACACACATGGCCTACTATTTTGGAAACTTTACCTCTCAAGGAACGTAACAAAGGGGACAGTGCGCCTTAACACCCCACAGGTGTTTGACAACTTTTTGTTAAAGTCAGATGTGTAAATGAAAAAAAAATTTCACTAAAATGCTGGGTTTTCCCCAAATTTTACATTTTTTCAAGGGGTAAAAGGAGAAAATGCCCCCAAAATTTGTAACGCCATTTCTTCTGAGTATGGAAATACCCCATGTGTGGACTTCACGTGCTCTGCTGGTGCACTACAGTGCTCAGAAGAGGAGGAGCGCCATTTAGCTTTTGGAGATAGAATTTGTTTGGAATGGACGTCAGGGGCCATGTGCGTTTACAAAGCCCCCCGTGGTGCCAGAACAGTGGAAAATTGAAATTTTTCATTTTCACGGACCACTGATCCAAAAATCTTTCAGACACCTGTGGGGAGTAAATGCTCACTGCACCCCTTATTACATTCTGTGAGGGGTGTAGTTTCCAAAATGGGGTCACATGTGGGGGGGTCCATTGTTCTGGCACTACGAGGGCTTTGCTTACACGTGGCCTTCAATTCCGGACAAATTTTCTCTCCAAAAGCCCAATGGCGCTGCTTCTCTTCTGAGCATTGTGGTTTGCCCGCAGAGCACTTAACATCCACATATGGGGCCTATTCTTACTCAGAAAAAATGGGGTTACAAATTTTGGGGGGCTTTTTTCCTATTTTTGGTTGTGAAAATGAAAAATTTAAGGTAAAAGTTTTTCTTCATTTTCCTATCCAACTTTAACGAAAATTCGTCAAACATCTGTGGGGTGTTAAGGCTCACTATACCCCTTGTTACGTTTCGTGAGGGGTGTAGTTTCCAAAATGGGGTCACACATGGGTATTTATTTTTTTGCATTTATGTCAGAACTGCTGAAAAATCAGCCATCCCTGTGCAAATCACCAATTCAAGCCTCAACTGTACATAGTGCGCTCTCACTCCTGAGCCTTGTTGTGCATCTGCAGAGCATTTTAAGCCCACATATGGTGTATTTCCATACTCAGGTTAAATTGCCTTACAGATTTTGGGGGTCTTTTTTTCCTTTTACCTCTTGTGAAAATAAAAAGTATAGGGCAACATCAGCATGTTAGTGTAAATTATGTTTAATTTTTTTTACACTAACAGGCTGATGTAGACCTAAAATTTTCCTTTTCATAAGGAGTAAAAGGAGAAAATGCCCCCCAAAATTAGTAGTGCAGTTGCTCCCGAGTACGGAAATACCCCATATGTGGCCCTAAACTGTTTCCTTGAAATACGACAGGGCTCCGAAGCGAGAGAGCGCCATGCACATTTGAGGACTAAATTAGGGATTGCATAGGGGTGGACATAGGGCTACGCCAGTGATTCCCAAACAGGGTGCCTCCAGCTGTTGCTAACCTCCCAGCATGAGTTGTTGCTTTGTAACAGCTGGAGGCTCTGTCTTGGAAACACTGCCGTACGATACGTTTTCATTTTTATTGGGGGGACAGTGTAAGGGGGTGTAAATGTAATGTTTTAACCTTTATAATGCGTTAGTGTAGTGTTTTTAGGGTACATTCGCACTGGTGGGGGTTTAAGGGGAGTTTCCCGCTAGGAGTTTGTGCTGCGGCAGAAAATTAGCAAAAATACAACTCCCAGCATGCATGGTCTTTCAGTGCATGCTGGGAGTTGTAGTTTAGCAACAGCTGGAGACACACAGGTTGGAAAACCTTCAGTTAGGTTCTGTTACCTAACTCAGTATTTTCCGACCAGTGTGCCTCCAGCAAAACTACAACTCTCAGGACCCCCCTGGGCATTGGCACGGATTGTCTGCTGAATGACTTCAGCAGGCATCCTGGTCCGGTCCCCGCCCGGCACACGGTGGGGACGTAAATTCTCATGGGCGTACAGGTACGCCCTTGGTCCCTAAGTACCAGCGAGCAAGGGCGTACCCATACGCCCGTGGCCATTAAGGGGTTAAAGTAGTAAAATAAAGCCGACATAAATTGGGTATCTTTGTAACCATATGGACCTACAGAATAAAGATTAAGTGTAATTTTTACCGAAAATTGCACTGTGTAGAAACGGAAGCCCCCAAAAGTTACAAAATTGTGTTTTTTTTTTAAATCAATTTCACCTCACAAATATATATTTTGGGGTTTTGCAATATATTTTGTTATTAAATGATTGATGTCATTATAAAGTACAATTGGTGGGTCTGTAGGTGCAAAATTGAAAGCGTTATGATTTTTAGAAGGAGAAGTGGAAAAAAACGAAAGTGCAAAAAGGAAAATTGGCCTGGTCCTTAAGGGGGTACTACCATGCTGACAACTTATCCCCTATCTAAAGGACCCCCTGCGATCTCGCATGCAGCACCCCGCTCTCATCAGGCCCCGGAGCGAACATCGCTCCGGGTCTGATGACTGCTTATCACGGGGCCGGAGTATCGTGATGTCATGGCTCCGCCCCCATGTGATGTCACGCTCCGCCCCCTCAATCTAAGTCTATGGCAGGGGGCGAGACAGCTGTCTTGCCCCTGCCATAGACTTGCATTGAGGGGGCGGAGCGTGACGTCACAAGGGGCGGAGCTGTGATGTCACGATCACCGGCCCCGTCATCAGACCCGGAGCGAATGTTCGCTCCGGGGCCTGATGAGAGCAGGGTGGTGTGTGCGAAATCGCAGGGGTCCCCAGCGGCAGGACCACGCCCGATCAGGCAACTTATCCCCTATCCTTTAGATAGGGGATAAGTTGTCAGCATGGTAGCACCCCTTTAAGGTAAAAATGGGCTTGGTCCTTAAATGTTTAAAAGGGTACTCTGGTGGAAAACTATATTTTTTCAAATCAATCGGTGCCAGAAAGTTAAACAGATTTGTAAATGACTTCTATTTAAAATTCTTAATCATTCCTTTCCTTATCAGCTGCTGCATGCTCCACAGGAAGTTCTTTTCTTTTTCTGTCTTACCACAGTGCTCTCTGCTGACAGCTCTGTACATTTCAGGAACTGTCCAGAGTAGGAGCAAATCCTCATAGCAAACTTCTCCTGCTCTGGACAGTTCTTGAGGTGTCAACAAAGAGAACTGTGGTCAGACAGAAAAAATAATAATAATAATAATAATAAATAATAAAAAAATAAAATAAAATTATCCTTTAGATTATACAGCAGCTGATAAGTACTGGAAAGATTAAGATTTGTAAATAAAAGTAATTTACAAATCTGTTTAACTTTCTGGCACCAGTTGATTTTAATAAAAATTGTTTTCCATCGGAGTACTCCTTTAAGTACCAGTGCACCAGGACTTACATTTACATCCATTGTCATGAGGGGTTAATGCGATGTCAGCTCTCTTTATCTGTCTCTTATGGTAAATATATGTTTTCTTCTTGAAATATAAATTCTAAAGCATAATCTCTAAGAATCCTGCATTGGTCCATTCCTTTATTATTCGTCATGGAATGTACCTGAATACATTTATAATTGAACATTACTATTCCACTTGTTAACTGTGGATAAGGTACCATACCCAGTTTTTTATATATATTCTTCCATGAGGAATAACAGAGGAATAGGACACAAAGGTGCTCCTGTATTGCTTTTATATAAATAAACAGACATATCAAGGGAATTGACATCAAGTTCATCACCTTTAATTAATCCCATCAATTTTATTAAATTTTTTTTCAGGAATGGGGATTTAGAAGTTATCCCATAATGAAATGTTCATTTACTAAGCTAGAAAATGCTAAATACAACATGTTTTCAAGTTTTCAACCGCACTATACATTTAGTAAGCATGTTTTACCATCAGCACATATGGACCTAGACAAATGATCATTTTTATTCAAAAGAGTCTATTAAGAAGACTATTTACAAAATATTGTTCTTCAGAACTTCATCTGGATAACCACAAATGAGTGAGAACAATGGTAGTAGACTAATACTTACTATTTAAGGGGTTTGAAAATTCTGTAAAATACACTGTTGTTTATGTGCACCTATAACCTATTAAACCAAAGAGAATAACATTTCTACTCAAAAATGAATAAATGCAATGTTTGGCTTCTAGACTCCAAAACAAAGGACATAAGGATTCTGCTCACAAGGACAAGCGTGAAATTAAGGAATAGCACCAAAATATAGCACTAAGCCCTCAGGCATTCCAGTTCCTTAACAATGTTTATACCTCAGTGACTCATACTGGATACCCACAGAGATCACTTCATACAGACAGACCCACACAGATCTAAATACAGTTTCATATTTCAGATAACTGAAGTATCTCTGCAAATATGTTTATATACAGCCACTAAGCTGTGACATAATTGTGTCCTTGAAAATCCACTTTATGAGTACAGAAAATAGTTCCTCTTGTTAGCAAATTAGTGTATCGCTCAAAACAACGGAATTAATTCTTTATTTTTATTGTCTTTTGCTTTGCCAAACAATTAAAGGATATCACATAAAATGTCAGGTCAAGGAACTGACCTATCTTATCGCCTCCTTGGCTGCCGTAATGTTTCTGCCAGGAGCAGAAGAACGCAACAATTTCCTGAAGGTTAATGGGTGCTCTATCTAAAAGTAGCTCAATACACACAGTACTTTATAAAAGAGGTATGTATGCAGTCTAAAAGAGTTGGGCAAACTTAAACAAAAGAATGTTAAAGGAGTTATCCAGGAATAGAACAACTAGGTTGATTTCTTTCAAAAAAAAAAGCTCCATGTCTGTCCCCTGGTTGTGTGTGGTTTTCCAACTTGGCTCCATTCACCTCAATGGAACTGAGCTGCATAACCACACCCAACCTGGAGCGGCTTTTGAAAGTAAGAGAGGGGTCTGTAGGAGGACAGTACAGAGGAGGCATTAAGGAGAAGAAACAGTGTGTGGCACTATGCCCCTGATATTATCAGGGGCATGGTGTCTGACAGGGTTATAATGATGATTGTCTTCATAGAGGATGAGCATCTACTGACAAAGGGAGGAACCGATGATGTCCGGGCATCAAACTCTGCAGACATGATGGAGCTGGAAGAAGACATGTCTCCATGTTCAAATGAAGAAAGAAAAAGAAAGATTTAGAAAATATGTTACGTGTGAGTCACCAACATCATTTTGTATTCTGACAGATTGTCTAAATTCTGCAATGATGATCACTGAAACTGTACCCCAATCTGTGGCTCTCCAGCTGTTGCAAAACTACAACTTTCATAATGCCTGAGGCTCTATAGACATGATGGTAGTTGTAAATTTGCAACAGCTGGAGAGCCACTTAAAGCAATCTGATTGTGGGGGTCCCATCAGTCGGACTTCCATTAAAAAAAGGCTGCTTATTCTTAGATGCCCGTATCTTTTTTTGGTCCCAGTCCAGCCCTGCCCAGAAATATGCCTTCATGTGATTTAAAGCATGGTAGTCAGATACATAAGCGAAACCTCTCCTAAAGACTAGTGTTGCTCGAGAATATTCGCAATGCGAATTTTATTTGCGAATATCGCATATTCGCGAATTAGCGAATATTCACGAATATAGCACTATATATTCGTAATTACGAATATTGTTTTTTTTTTTTTTTCACAGTACACATCACAGTGATCATCCCTCTCTGCTTCCAGCTTGTGTGGTGTAAAGAAGGCTCTAATACTACTGTGTAAGACTGGTATACGTATTTTCGCATATGCGAAAATTTGCATATGTTAATTTTCACATATGCGAATTTTCGGGTATGTAAATTTTGTATATGCTAATTTTCGTATATGTGAATCTTCGCATATGCGAATATTGAGAATATGCGAATATTCGCAAATATGTGACGAATATTCGTCCATATATTCGCGAATATTTGCGAATTCGAATATGGCCTATGCCGCTCAACACTACTAAAGACTAACTCTTAGAGAAAACATCCCCTTACACAGACCAGCTTTCAGTCTACCATACATTATGCATAGGGGCAATCTTCTCTGAGAAATCTACTCACCTAGAAGATCACTTTTTAATGCAACTTTTGGTGGTCAACTCAAAGCGGTTTTACTGTAAAATAACAGTTACAAAAATTTGTAAAATGACAATGAAAACTATTATTTTTCTTCTGGAAAAAAATTGTTTATCAATTAGAACATTTCAGTTCACTGGAAATGATGCACTAACTGCTCACTGAAGATCACAGATCCACTCATTTATTAGGTGAATTTTTCCATTATCATTTTTCTATACAGACACGTATCATTTCTATACATCACGTACACGTATCCTAGATGTCAAAATGTATATGCATTACTAATTGACACTGTAAATATCCAGTGGCAACATGTACTAACCCTGCTTTTAATGAATGTATTGCTTGCATGGTTGAACTTTTTTCAACCGTATTAACTATGTAGCTATAATCTTTGATCAATTTATGATGTTTTAACAGGGATGTACATTAATTATATATTTTTTTTATATGTTCAGGCATATTATTTATTTTTCATTATTTTAGCTCATTAACTGTTTCGACCCCTAACCTTACATTTGTCTGATGCCAGGTATCTGCTGAAACTGCTGGGCCTGAAAAGACTCAGTTAAACTCTGCAGACCATATTCCTTCTGTAACTGGGCATACTGGGAAAAATTTAGCAAGAGTAGTGTGGGTGAATGATTTTTCTACACTTTAAAGCGCAACTGTCATCATTTTTTAACCCCCCAGACTACTATAATGTTGTTCCTCATGACCATAAAGTGACTGCAGCCATACCTTTATCACTGCTCTTCCTTCTTTTATAACTTATAAAATCCTTTTATTCAGCAGTCAGGCACAGTCGGATAGGCGTGGCTTGGGGTTCACAAAACCCTGCCTTCGCCACGCCTATCCTCTCTTTCAGCGCTAGGACCGCTGTGTAGTAAGACACAGCGGTCCACAAAAAATCCAGTGCGCATGCGCCCCTCTCAGACGTGTGCACTGCTGCCCTGAATTGACAGAGCGAGCGCTCGCTCCCTCCTGCCGTCTATAGCTCAGTGTGCATGTGCTGTAATAGAGGCAGTGAACGAACAAGCTCTCTGCCTCTAGTATCTTCACAACCTGGTCACCGGGAGCTGAAGAGGACAACAATGGGCACTGTTTTTTGTAGAATATCAGAGTCGGATGGGAGGGGCGCATGCGCTATGGACCTCTGTGTCTTTGTACAGGATAGGATAGGCGTGACGGAGGCAAGGCTTTGCGAACCCCAAGCCACACCTATCCGACTGTGCCTGACCACTGAATAAAAGGATTTTATAAGTTATATAAGAAGGAAGAGCAGCGATAAAGGTATGGCTGCAGTCACAGGAACTGGAACAACATTATAGTAGTCTGGGGGGTTAAAAAATGATGACAGTTGCGCTTTAATTTATTAAATAGTCTTTTGGTATACTACTGGGGTGATGCACAATTTGTGATGCCAAGGTAGCATTAACCACCACACTCCAAGGTATAGACAGTTCTCCTGAGCCAAGCGCTGGGGACAATAATGAACAAAGATGCAGGATTAAGGAAAACTATCTGTTTCTGAGCAGGAATGATAGTAATATCCTTTACAGTACAGATCAGAGCAGGGAAAGTGCAAAGTAACAATGTGGAGCCTTTCTAGGGCTTGTAGTACCTTTCATTTGACCGACTTCTAGTGACTTTCGACTTTTAAGTTTTAGACTTGTGACTTTAGACCCCCCACGCTGACTAAACCCCTTAAGGACCGGGGTTTTTTCCGTTTTTGCATTTTCGTTTTTTGCTCCTTGCCTTTAAAAAATCATAACTCTTTCAATTTTGCACCTAAAAATCCATATGATGGCTTATTTTTTGCGCCACCAATTCTACTTTGTAATGACATCAGTCATTTTGCCCAAAAATCTACGGTGAAATGGAAAAAAAATCATTGTGTGACAAAATTGAAAAAAAAACACGCAGTTTTGTAACTTTTGGGGGCTTCCGTTTCTACGTAGTAAATTTTCCGGTAAAAATGACACCTTATCTTTATTCTATAGGTCCATACAATTAAAATGATACCCTACTTATGTAGGTTTGATTTTGTCGGACTTCTGGAAAAAATCATAACTACATGCAGGAAAATTAATACGTTTAAAATTGTCATCTTCTGACCCCTATAACTTTTTTATTTTTCCGTGTATGGGGCGATATGAGGGCTCATTTTTTGCGCCGTGATCTGAAGTTTTTATCGGTACCATTTTTGCATTGATAGGACTTATTGATCGCTTTTTATTCATTTTTAAATGATATAAAAAGTGACCAAAAATGCACTATTTTGGACTTTGGAATTTTTTTTGCGCGCACGCCATTGACCGAGCGGTTTAATTAATTATATATTTTTATAATTTGGACATTTCCGCACACGGTGATACCATATATGTTTATTTTTATTTACACTGTGTTTTTTTTTTTTATTGGAAAAGGTGGGTGATTCAAACTTTTAATAGGGGAGAAGTTAAATGATCTTTATTCACTTTTTTTCCCCACTTTTTTTTTGCAGTGTTATAGGTCCCATAGGGACCTATAACACTGCACACACTGATCTTCATCATTGATCACTGGTTTCTCATAGGAAACCAGTGATCGACGATTCTGCCGCATGACTGCTCATGCCTGGATCTGTGACACTGAGCAGTCATTCGGCGATCGAACAGCGAGGAGGCAGGTAGGGGCACTCCCGCTGTCCTGTAAGCTGTTCGGGATGCCGCGATTTCGCCGCGGCTATCCCAAACAGCCCACTGAGCTAGCCAGCAACTTTCGCTTTTAGCCGCGCGACTCAGCTCTGAGCGCGCGGCTAAAGGGTTAATAGCGCGCGGCGCCGCGATCGGCACTGCGCGCTATTAGAGGTGGGTCCCGGCTTCACTATGACGCCGGGCCCGCCGTGATATGACGTGGGGTTACTGTGTAACCCCGCATTATATCAGGAGAGAAGGACCAAGGACGTACCGGTACGTCCTTGGTCCTTAAGGGGTTAAGACTGACTGTTGTAGTTTCCCCCGATGCTTTCGCTTACCACCAGGCATAGACTGTAGACTACAGTATGGGATCAACAGTTGTCTGAGGCTTTCTATCTCCTGCTATCCGAGACAGCAGACTGGACCAGTGCGACGGGGTGCTTGTAGATGTGTGGTTACTGACTTTAGACTTCTCAGGACTCCTTCAGGTTACCACAGGTTTTTCTTAACTCCTCTCCACACTGTACCTCATCTCTTCTCCATTCCTAATCTCATTCCACTGCTCCTTCCCCCTGCACCACATAAAGATCAGGCTAGGGAGCATCCTATTGGGGCATCAGGACCACATGGTTTACTTTACATTCCCTTAAAGATACAGTGACACTGATAATCATATACATAACATAAAAACACAAGATAACAAAATACAAAATACTTTAGAGTAGTGGGCCCAGAACAATGACACTAGAAGTGCCTGAGGCAATGTTCACCAGACAGGACAACATCCTGTAATGGGTCACCACAGTCTCATGGCATGTAATACATATGGTGCTTGTACACATTATTTAGATTAACCCCTTAAGGACTCAGGGTTTTTCCGTTTTTGCACTTTTGTTTTTTCCTCCTTACCTTTTAAAAATCATAACCCTTTCAATTTTCCACCTAAAAATCCATATTATGGCTTATTTTTTGCGTCGCCAATTCTACTTTGCAGTGACATTAGTCATTTTACCCAAAAATGCACGGCGAAACGGAAAAAAAAAATCATTGTGCGACAAAATCGAAAAAAAAACCTGCCATTTTGTAACTTTTGGGGGCTTCCGTTTCTACGCAGCGCATATTTCGGTAAAAATTACACCTTATCATTATTCTGTAGGTCCATACGGTTAAAATGATACCCTACTTATATAGGTTTGATTTTGTCGCACTTCTGGAAATAATCATAACTACATGCAGGGAAATTTATACGTTTAAAAATGTCATCTTCTGACCCCTATAACTTTTTTATTTTTCCATGTACAGGGTGGTATGAGGACTAATTTTTTTGTGCCGTGATCTGAAGTTTTTATCGGTATGATTTTTGTTTTGATCGCACTTTTTGATCACTTTTTATTCATTTTTTTAATGGTATAAAAAGTGACCAAAATACGCTTTTTTGGACTTTGGAATTTTTTTGCGCGTACGCCATTGACCGTGCGGTTTAATTAATGATATATTTTTATAGTTCGGACATTTACGCATGCAGCAATACCACATACGTTTATTTATTTATTTTTTTACACTGTTTTATTTTTTTTATGGGAAAAGGGGGATGATTCAAACTTTTATTAGGGAAGGGGTTAAATGACCTTTATTAACACTTTTTTTTTACTTTTTTTTGCAGTGTTATAGGTCCCATAGGGACCTATAACACTGCACACACTGATCTCCTATGCTGATCAATGGCGTGTATTAACACGCCTGTGATCAGCATTATCGGCGCTTGACTGCTCCTGCCTGGATCTCAGGCACGGAGCAGTCATTCGTCGATCGGACACCGAGGAGGCAGGTAAGGGCCCTCCCGGTGTCCGGTCAGCTGTTCGGGACGCCGTGATTTCACCGCGGCTGTCCCGAACAGCCCGACTGAGCAGCCGGGTCACTTTCAGCTTCACTTTAGAAGCGGCGGTCAGCTTTGATCGCCGCTTCTAAAGGGTTAATACCGCACATCGCCGCGATCGGCGATGTGTGGTATTAGCCGCGGGTCCCGGCCGTTGATGAGCGCGACGGGACCGACGCGATATGATGCAGGATCGCGGCGCGATCCCGCTTCATATCGTGGGAGCCGGCGCAGGACGTAAATATACGTCCTGCGTCGTTAAGGGGTTAAAGTACACCACTTTGTATGGTTCCTTCTCTGCAACTTTTTACCCAGTTTTGTAAGTCAGGCCAGGGCTAGTTTAGATTTGCGACAAATTAAGAGCTTTGTGTCAAATTGTGCGCCTTTTCTCCAAAAGTTGCACATAATGAATTCATGACCAATGCGGAAAAATAACAGGATTTTGACATACCGTATTTATCGGCGTATAACACACACTTTTTAGGCTAAAATTTTTTGCCTAAAGTCTACCTGCGTGTTATACGCCGATAAGCCGCTGCAGTTCAATAATTTAAAGCGAGCACTTTAAATCAATGAACTGCAGCGGCTTTGCAGGTGCAGAGACCGCCAGTGCTGCCAGCTTCTCTCCCCCTGCCTGTCCTGGGGTCTAGAGCCCTGCTGCCGACCCTTCTCTCCCCCTGGCTATCGGTGCCGCTGCCCGTTCTCTCCCCCTGACTATCGGTGCCGGCAATGGGGCAGCGGTGCCGATAGCCAGGAGGAGAGAAGGGGCAGCTGCACCCATTGCCGGCGCCGCTGCCCCATTGCCTCCCCCATCCCTGGTTGTATAATTACCTGTTGCCGGGGTCGGGTCCCCGCTGCTTCAGGCCTCCAGTGTGCATCCCCTGCGTCATTGCTATGCAGTGCGAGACGAAATGACGTCACTCGTCGTTGCGCCGTGTCGTGCAGTGCATAGCAACGATACAGGGGACCCACACCGGAGGCCTGAAGCAGCGTGGACCCGACCCCGGCAACAGGTAATTATACAACCGGGGATGGGGGAGGCAACGGGGCAGCGGCGTCAGCAATGGGTGCCGCTGCCCCTTCTCTCCCCCGGGCTATCGGCGCAGGCAATGGGGTGCCGGCACCGATAGTCAGGGGGAGAGAACGTGCAGCGGTGCAGATAGCCAGCGGGAGAGAAGCGGCGGCAGCAGGGCTCTAGACCCCAGGAAAGGCACGGGGAGAGAAGTGGGCAGCGACGGCCTCTCTCCCCCTGCCTTTCCTGGGGGCTTCTGCGGGGTCAGAAACAGTGTATCGGGGTATACGCATGCACACACACGCACCCTCATTTTACCAAGGATATTTGGGTAAAAAACTTTTTTTACCCAAATATCCTTGGTAAAATGAGGGTGCATGTTATAGGCCGGTGTGTGGTATACCCCGATAAATACGGTACATAAGAAACCAAGAAATAATTGTCTACTTGAAAAGTTGCTAAAAATTTACTGTGACAAATGTTATGTTACTACTATTCTACTATTTGACTGATAAATAGCACATTTTTCCATTTTGATTCCATCAGATGTGATATATATATATATATATATATATATATATATATATATATACATACATGTGTGTGTGTGTAAAGAAGTAACAAGAAGAAGGTCAAACAAGCCACATCCTTTTACTTTTCTTCTCCTTCATGGATCTGATCTGAGTGGGATAATGGGTGAAAACCAGGGAGATACTTAAACTCCGCTCACAAGTTTGGCCCTAAGCCAAACCAGTAAGTGGCACAGCGGGTCCACACCCATTGGAATGTTACAGTTTGCTCAGGCAATGGACAACGCTGGCAAGTTCAAATTCGTGGTGCAAGATTCAACACCAAAGTGAACGACAAGATGTTCTACTGAAGTGTCTGAATGCCATTTCAGCTCGACTGGATGCTTTCCCTACACCTGTTCCAGCCGCACCACAGGTCCCAGCAACTCCTGTGACACCAATTGCAACGTGTTCACACCAAGGCGTTTCTGCTGTCCAGTTGCCTTTGCCTCCTCGCTACAGTGGCCACCCCAAGTCCTGCAGAGGATTCCTGAATCAGTGCCTGATCCACTTCGAGCTACATGGCGACAAGTTCCAGTCCAAGAGAGCTAAAGTAGCCTTCATTATTTCTCTACTCTCTGGAGAAGCTCTAGCCTGGGCGAATCCTTTATGAGAGTGAAGTGGACCTGAGACTGTGAACCTCCAGACTTTCCTAGCTGTCTTTTGCACTGTGTTTGAGGAACCAGGCCATTTCTCGTCTGCTGCCTCAGCTGGAAGGGATATTCCTGTCTCCCTGGATACCTCAGTTGCGTTGGCGACAAACATTGATGTGCGTTTCCGGGAGCGGTTTTCTTGAGCTGCCAAAGTGAAGAGAACTCCAAGACTTACTCCAGTGTTTCAGAAACCTGTTCAGACTGTTCCTGCGATACCACCTGAAGAGCCAATGCAGGTGGAATGTCTGAAGGTCAAAGATTTGGGGCGTCAAAGATGTTGAGCAGAAAGCCTCTGTCTGTACTGTGGCGGAAAAGGTCACATAGTCCGTACCTGCCCCCAGAAGGCGGAAAACTTCAGCACCTAGGTTCATTGGGAGAAGTGACCCTAGATGAAAATAGCAATTCTCCCAAACTGCTGGTTCCAGTGGTCCTGTCTTTTGGCAAGTCCAGTGTTCCTGTATCTGCTTTCCTGGATTCCGGTGATTTTCGTCTAGCTCTAATGAATCAGTACCACATACCTACCACCCGTCTTGCGAAGCCAGTAATTGCAACCATAGTAAATGGACTACCTCTGCCAAAACCTATACAGTGTGCAACTATCCCAATCAAGTTGCAAGTTGGGGTGTTTCACTCTGAGGAGATTGTCTGTCTTCTATGGCCTGCTGTTAGGATTCGGCTAGCTGGATGTGGATCCTCTGTGTCAGCGAGGGATTGGCGTGGACCGTGTTGGTGGACCGGTTCTAGGGTTGCTACTGGTTTTCACCAGAGCCCACCGCAAAGCGGGATGGTCTTGCTGCAGTGGTAGCAACCAGGTCGTATCCACCGGCAACGGCTCAACCTCGCTGACTGCTGAGAAGGCGTGGGACAGAAGGACTAGGCAGAGGCAAGGTCAGACGTAGCAGAAGGTCAGGGCAGGCGGCAAGGTTCTTAGTCAATGAGGATAGCAGGAGATCTGGAACACAGGCTTTGGACAACACTAAACGCTTTCTCTGGCACAAGGCAACAAGATCCGGCAAGGAAGGGAAGGGGAAGTGAGGTTATATGGACAGGGAGCAGGTGGAAGCTAATTTAGACTGATTGGTCCAGGAACCAATCACTGGTGCACTGGCCCCTAAAATCTTAGAGAGCAGGCGCGCGCGCGCCCTCGAGAGCGGAGCCGCGCGCGCCAGAACATGACAGCCGGGGACCGGGATGGGTAAGTTAAGTGGCTTGGGATGCGACTCGCGAGCGCGCGCTTCCCGCTATGCGAATCACATCCCCATCGCTAATGTCAGTGCAGCGCTCCCGGTCAGCGGGTCTGACCGGAGCGCTGCAGAGAGGAGAACGCCGCGAGCACTCCGTGGAGGAGCAGGGACCCGGAGCGCTCGACGTATCACCTGCCTGATTCCACTGATCCTGTGCTATTGGGATTTCCCGGGCTAAGTCTACATGCTCCGGTTATTGATTGGAACACGGGTAACATTCTCCGTTGGGGACCTCAGTGTCATTCCACCTGCCTATCTGAAGTCTGCCCTGCATCTCCTCCTTCGCTGTCTCCAAATCTGTTTGGTCTTCCCCCGCAAAATGCGGTGTATGGGGAAGTTTGTTGTAAAACGAGACTTTTCCACCCCATCGGTCCTATGACTGCCCGATTGAACTGCTACCTGGGACTTCTCGTGGTTGATTATACCCACTATCCTTGCCTGAGACACAGGCAATGTCGGAGTATATAAAGGAAAATCTTGAGAGGGGGTTTACTTCTCCGGCTGGAGCAGGCTTCTTTTTCATGGCAAGGAACGATGGGTCTCTGGGTCCATGTATAGACTATCGTAGACTGCATAAGATAACCGTGAAAAACAAGTATCCTCTGCCATTGATCTCTGAGTTATTTGACCGTATTTGAGGCACTCAGGTTTTCACCAAGTTTGATTTGCATGCAGCATATAACCTGATTCGCAACCGTGAAGGCGACAAATGGAAGAAGGCATTCAATACCCGTGACAGCCACTATGAATATCTGTTCATGCCCTTTGGCCTGTGTAATGCTCCTGCAGTATTTCAGGAGTTCATGAACGACATCTTCCGGGATCTGCTGTAAAAATGTGTGGTGGTCTATCTGAACGACATCCTGGTCTACTCCTCTGACTTGTCCATCCACCGTAAACAAGTGCATCTTGTTCTACAGCATTGAGGGAAAATGGACTGTATGCAGAGCTAAAGAAGTGTGTCTTCGAACAATCCTCCTTATCCTGGGATGCATTGTCTCCAGCTCCAGTCTTCAAATGGATACTGACAAGGTATCTGCTGTCCAGAATTGGCCTCGTCCACAGGGACTTCGTGCCATTCACTTTTCCTCTCTCACTGCTCCTATTTCTGCATTGACGAAAAAAGGGGTGGATGCAAAGAAGTGGACCCCTGAGGCCTTTCCTGCATCTGAAAGACTGTTTTGCCGCTTCTCCGATTCGTCATCATCTATATACCTCCAAACAGTTCTTCCTTGAAGGGGATGCTACTTCAATTGGTGCTGGTGCCGTTCTGTTGCAAAGGAACTCTAAGGGGAGCTTCTCCAAGCTTTTCTCTTCTTCAGAAAGAAACAATACCATTGGTGATAGAGAGCTGCTAGCCATTAAGATGGCCTTGGAAGAATGGAGATATCTCCTGGAGGGAGCAATGCATCCAGTGCTAATTTACACTGATCACAAGAACCTCACATATCTAGAGTCTGCACAGCGTCTTAACCCTCGGCAGGCTCGAGGGGCGCTCTTATTTGTCAGGTTAAATTTTCTTCTGCATTTCAGACCGGCAGACAAGAATGTGAAGGCAGATCCACTCTCCCGTTCCTTTGATCCGGAGGATAATATTGATGAACCACAACACATCGTGGATCCTTCTCGTCTGGTCTCTGTGGCTCCTGTCCAGCTGAAGGATATTGCTCCAGGAAAGATCTCTGTTCTGCTTGCCAAGAGGAGGAGAGTACTTTCTTGGGAACATTGGGGGGTCATTTACTAAGATGTGTGTGATTTAATTCATTTTTTAGTTTTTTTTTTTTTGTGCGACATGTAATTTATTACATGGTCACAGGACATATGATAAATTTGTGGAGGATATACAGTTTCTGAAATTTCACTCTTCACATACACCAAAAAGCTACGCTAGGTCTGGGCTGGTGTAGAATTGTGCCTTATTGGGGGGTTTTGTGACTTTTTTGCGAAAGTCACAGTTGATAAATTAATTACCACTGCACATGACTAACCCTGTACGCTCTTTGTAAAAAAAAAGGTGCAAATCAAAAAGGAGCAAAAAATTGCCTGAGGCGCAGCACTGAGCCTAAATAGAGACAAATCTACACACAAAAACAGCTCTAAAGACAATGATACTTTAAATGCCCCCAATTGTTCCAAATTTGCTGGTCATCCTGGGGAGTGTAAGAACCTAGATTTGCTGTCCCGTCACTACTGGTGGCCTGCTCTGTCTAAGGATGTCCGAGAATTTGTCTCTACCTGTACCACCTGTGCCCGCAACAAGGTCTCCAGAATCAAGCCCACCGGTTACAACCACTACCCATTTCAGAAGTCCCCTGGCAACACATTGCAATGGACTTCATTATGGATCTTCCACCTTCCGATGGCTGTTCTGCAATCTGGGTAGTGGTGGCCCGATTTTCCAAGATGGCACACTTTGTTACGCTTACTGGATTGCCCTCTGCTTGTTGACTGGCTCGTCTATTTGTGGAGCATATCTTCTGTCTTCATGGTCTTCCTCTACATATTGTATCTGATCGTGGAGTGCAGTTCACTTCCCGATTCTGGCGAGCACTCTGTAGACTTCTGGATATCAAATTGGATTTCTCTTTCAGTTACCTTCACAGACTTTTGGACAAGTGGAGCATGTAAATCAGATCTTAGAGAATTATCTGCGATACTATGTTTCAGCACCGCATGATGATTGGGCCTTAGGCAGAGTTTTCTTATAACAGTCATCCCGGAGAATCTACGGGCTTGTCTCCTTTATATATTGTGTATGGCCTTCATCCATGTGTTCCCTTGCTATTATCTGCAAACTCTGTAGTTCCAGCTGCCAATTCTTCTTACAGAGACTTTCTCAACCTCTGGAGTCAGACCAAGAATTCTATCTCGCAGGCGGTGTCTTGTATGAAGAAAAATGCAGACACTAGATGCAGACGACCTCCTCTGTTTTCGCCTGGTGATCAGCTCTGGCTGTCTTCCCGGAACATTTGCATGAAGGTACCCTGTTACAAGTTTGCTTTTTGGGCCATTTGAGATTCTGCACCGCATTAACTTTGTCTCCTACAAGCTCCGGCTTCCTCCTACTCTCCGTATTCCCAACTCCTTCCATATGTCTCTTCTGAAACCATTGGTTCTGAACTCTTTCACCAGATCTTCTTCCAGCACCACTTTTGTTCCCGCAGGGAAGACTGGTAGTTTCCTGTCTCTCCTGGTACAGACCTCTGACTGCTAGACTACGCCTTTACCTGCGATTGAGCTAAAAACACCACAAGCACCTGTGGTACTAAGCTCTGCTATTCACTGCTGCAGCTCTTCTACACCATCTGCCTGGTCAGCTTCTATAGGTCCTGCGGCTGTGCTACTCCACCCAGCCTCAGCCAGCCCCACCCACCTGCAAACACAGGTCCTTTTCATTAAGGATCTTCCGGCCTGCTAGGCCAGCTGCCACTTTACAGGGACCACTCTTGTGTAGCGACCTGGTATCTTCCTGCAGCTAAGACCTGCTTCCGCACCCGGAGCTGGATAAAGGGTGAAAACCAGGGAGATACTTAGACTCCGCTCACAAGTTTGGCCCAAAGCCAAACCGGTAAGTGGCACAGCGGGTCCACACCCGTTGGGGCGTTACACAAATGTGGTGAAATAGAGCACACACATTCCCACAATTCCCCCTTGTTTGCATAAACAGTAAAGACTACATGTAACTAACAATACTTTCAGGACAAACAGGAGACTGCAATTAAAGTGTACATGTTTGACGGTCTCAGTGGATGCCCTAAGATGTTGGATTCATAACCAAGAGCAGCAAAGTAGACACATGGGGGATTAGTAAGTATATATATCTCACAAACTATGCATTTTCAGAAATGCTTGTACTGTATATTGCAAATATGTTTAATTTTATATTATGCATAAGTTAAGACCTATTCATCTTCCTAGGCAATCTGCTTTAAAGAAGTATCATGCAAGAAAACTTATCCCCTATCCAAAGGTTTGGGGAAAAATTTTAGATCTTGGGGGTCTGACCGCTGGCACCCCCTGCAATCTCCTGCACAGGGGCCCCGACTCTCCCCTTGAACAGAACGTGTAGACCCCAGAACAAAGTGGACATACAATATGTCCTTCACAAATAATTGCAGGTTGGAAACCACCAAATTTAGAAAAAAATTGGGATTTTGGGACATTATATATTAAATAAAGATGTATCTAATATGCATTAAAATGAAGGGTTGTTGGGGTTCCTAAAGATCTACTAATGTTAATGTTATGGCATTTTCTAGTAGTATGCTATAACATTATGTGGGAACACCACTTTAGCAACTTAGTGGTTAATTTACAAATAGTCTTAAAAAGCACCTGTAGTGGGGTGCAGTGCGGGGGTAGACATGCTAATACATGAGAGACTATATTGAAGAATGTACAGTTTCCAAATAACCTCTCAGTAGTCACATGCAGTCAAATGAAATTTCCCATGGCTTCCCTATAGCCTATTGACAGGCTACAGATTAATTTATGATGGTTTTTGGCTGCTATACATAGGTAGCCTGTAAATTGATGGAAACATCATTCTGCAGTTTGTTAGGAAGCTGAAGGGGTAACCATGGGGAATTTATTTTCATCACTGCTGTTTTCTCGTGCTTCTCATAACTCATGCTGAATGTGCTAACAAGAGTATTTTAGAAATGTACAGCTCATATAGTATATTAATGTGTCATACTTCCAATTCCAAATTGCAAAATGTACCACAGAGTGTGAGGTCTAAATATGACCCACTGTGCCCTTGGAAAAAGACTCATGGGTATTTAAGGGGGTTGGGAGGTAAAAGGTCCATATTACCAATTGGCCCGATGTCTGACATTAATACTTTAGATACCACATTTAAAGTTGATAGCGGCATCTAAAGGATTAATGCAGTGATTTTTAGTCAATATACAAGGCTGTTTGAAGGCTCATATTTTTGCACTATGATCTGTAGTTTTTATCCATGCCATTTTTGTTTAGATGGGACTTTTTTAATTTTTAAATTTTTTTTAATGAAATGTGGGATTAAAAAATAATGCTGTTCACTGTGCAGGATCTTAAACTTTATATTTTGATAGTTTGCAGCAATATGAAATATGTTTGTATTTTGTAAAACGGGTAAAGAAACATAATTGTAATTTATATTAGGGGAGTGGTTTTCAAATAGTTTTAAAAACATTTTTTTTTTAAATTAATTTATACCTTTTAAGTCCCCATATCGAACTTTTACATGCAATCATTAGATTACATTCAGCATTGTACAGTGTGATCGATGCTCCACTGATACTACCTTTACCAGAATGGAGAGGCGATCTGTCAGCTGAAGACAGGTAAGGGGACACTCAGCTGCCATCTTATCTGACCTTGGCGATTGGAGAAACACAACATTTCTTGGGTCGGACAAGCATCACTGAGCTACCAGCACTTGAAAATAATGCTTTTAGATGCTGGGATCTGTATTGATCATGGCTTCTAAAGAGTGAATGTATACAGTGGCTGAATCGCAGCTGCTCCTCATTGACAAAGCTGTCCCTAACGCCTATGGAGTGAGCACAGCTCCTGCACTCACTTCATAGACATTTAATGCTCCAGGATGTACAGGTGCACCCTTGGTTGGTAAGTCCCAGACGGCAGGGGTGTACCTGTTAGGCTATGTTCACATGGCAGAATGTCTGCAGGAATATGAGATTCTGTTGTCTTGTACATGCGGCGTAATTTCCGATGCAGATATTTCTGCTGTAGAAATCCTGATTTCATGGTTCGCAGAAAGAATAGACTTGTCTATTCTTTTTTGTGGAATCCAATTGGAAATGCATTGCCATCTATGAGACGGCACATTTTCGAGTGGTCCAGGTGCCTGCCAGATTATTAAAATGTATGGATTGTCTACCCGTGTTTTTCTGGTGAACATTCTGCATATTTTTGTCATGTGAACCTGGCTTTAGACATCTAGGGTTAGACTTCTGTAGTCAGTAGGAAAGGGTAATTGTATAACATCGATGTCCTGCTAAGGGAATAATATACACAGTAATGTCATGGAACATGAATAATGTCAGAATGAAATAAAAACTTTACATTGATGTCACAGCTAATTGAATTCAAATAGAGAAAACAGACATGGCTGCACATCAACAACATGCACAATGATCTAATGATTCTCAGCAACATTAATAAAACTAACAGGTCGTTAGTGTACTTTATGATCATGAAGTGCAAGCCCACTAGCCACGTCATGGCCACCTGTAAGTAGCGGGTCCCTAACGTCCCCAGCATAAAATGGCATAGCACTGAGTGGCAACCACCACCGCCACAACACCAGTGCCACAGGGGAACAACCCAGTGACAGAGCAGCCCCAATGCCACACAAACCAGTCCCAGGGCCGCGCCTCCCCACAGACACAGCACCGCGACAGCAATGGATGCTGCACAGCATTAAATCAGTGTGAACAAGGTGTAAAAGCTCACTCACCATGTGCTCCCAGTCAGAGACTGGGAGGCTGCAAGAAAGAAAGGGACGCTATGCAGCTTCCTGCTAACTTATATATGCCTGGGCTGAGGGGGAGGGGCAGAGTGCTGACCAGGTAAAAATGAAAAAAAAAAAAAAAAAAGGGGGATAGAAAACACAATATAGAGAAAACAGACAAGGTCGCACATCCACAACATGCACAATGATCTAATGCTTCTCAGCAACATTAAT
Organism: Hyla sarda; assembly: GCF_029499605.1. Lineage (NCBI taxonomy): Eukaryota > Metazoa > Chordata > Amphibia > Anura > Hylidae > Hyla > Hyla sarda. The sequence goes on from NC_079198.1 coordinate 90,207,040, forward strand.
AAAACTAACAGGTTGTTAGTGTACTTTATGATCATGAAGTGCAAGCCCGCTAGCCACATCACGGCCAGCCACCTGTAAGTCACAGCTAATTGCTGAGGACCACAGTGATGTCACAGCACTGTATCATAATTCTAGGATAATGCACACAGCAATGCCACAGTTCAGAGGCAATTCACGTAGTGATGTCACAGCATATGTTTAATAAACACAATATTATAATACTATAATAAATACAGCAGTGTGCATAATAAATACAATAATAAACACAGGGTTAAAATGTAGTACACCTAACACAGAACATGGGTCATGTCAAAACACAAGAATAATAAAAGCATAGTTATGTCATGTGACAAAATATGTCACAGCAATATTTATGCATGTATGGTTAATGCATACAATTCATACAGCAATAAACAGGACATTAAAACAAAAACATGATGTACAGTTATGCCAAATGAAAGGTATACTAAAATGGGACATTGTCACAGTACAGGGAATGGACTGACACTCTCTTATGTGGAATAATCAGCAATGGGACCTTTATGCCCTAGGCTCCATCAGTGCCTTTCTATAGTTATGCTTTTAACACTGCCTCTTCATTTGGTCAACCTATGGTTGGGGTGACTATTTTGATGAGACAACCATTTTAATAGAGTAAAAAATATCCTCATATTTACTGACTGCATGAACAAAAACTGGCCATAGACAAGTATTATCTTGAAAATGCCTTCTAGATTTACATATATATATAGATAGATAGATAGATATAGTCCAGCATACACAATTATAAGAGAATAATGTAGAGGTTCTTGTGTATGCCTTATGTTTACCTGTTTTAGCTGGCAGGCATGAGCTATGCTTTATGTTGGAGGTGGAAAGTTTGTGCTGCCTGCATTTCCCATTAATCCACTGGTTCCTCCAAGAGATTGGGTAGGGCGTTTGATCATTGCACCTGGTTGACTCATTAATCTTCTGGTACTGGAGTTCACCTGGGTGAACTCATGCAACTTATAAGTGGGTTTTTCTTACTCAAAGGGAGTTTTAGAGAAATGTTGCCATGAGATGAAAGTGAGTTGACCTAAAACCACAATTGTTATGATTTATGAAGATTTGCAGTCTTTAGGCTCTGTTTGCTTGTTGAATTTTTACTGTATATTTCACACTTTTTTTTTCTGTGTTTAGAATGTTTTTGCTGCTATTTTCCAAAATCACAGTTAAAATTACACATTTGCACAAATATGGTAAAATATAGATAGCAAATGGAGCTGGAAGGGGTGGGGAGGGATCTCAAAGCTCGTAGGAGGGATCTGGTAGATGATGATGACATCGTCTAGGTCACTGGAAATCAGCAAACTCTTTGGTATGGCCATACCGATTACTTTAAGATGGTTCCTTATTGGACTCCTGGTATTACAATAAATGATTCTATAATGCTGCCTTATTCAATTGTATTTTTTTAATCGTTATAGCATATATAGAGATCAGATTTAAAGTGTTTTTATGTAAACCCTTTTTACAAGTACTTTATTTCTAGGAGCAATTTTATTCCATGTAAATGTAATTTAGGTCTATTTGCTTTTGTAATTGCAGTTCTGTTTATTTTAGCCAAAACAAAGATCACAAATGCATTACACCCTCTAGGAGATTTGGGCAGCCTGGTTCCCCATAGTGCATTCAACAATAACCCTGCAAGAAACATTAGGGTTTACTTAACAACATGCTTTTACATTTTGTGTAAAATGTTATTGCTTTGAAGAAAATTGCTGTTTTTTAATATGTTGCCTTTTAGCATGTTAATGGTTTTGATCTATAAATAAAAATGAAAAACAAGTATTCTAAATTGAACATATTGTTAATTGTGTAGGTTTTCAATTTGATGAATCTAGACTTTTATATTAGGAAACTGCTTAAAACAAGACCTGTTTATGAGGTTTGTGTTGCACACATCAATGACCTGTTCTGTATGTGGAATATTGGATGTCCAGGCACCCAAGGCTTGTGACCACCACACATCTTAAAGGATGCTATGATTCCCTAAAAACTACAATGCAAACTATTAGGTATGTAAAATACTAAATCTACAATTTATTAAACTCACCTAGTTCAGCACCGTCATTCCAGTACTGACATTTACATTTCAATGATATGCTCTCCCAGTTCTCCTGATGATGTTCCAAACATATTTTAGTCAATCACTGATGCAGCAGGGTGTTCAGGATATCATCAGCAAACAGGGAGAGTGCCTCATCAGAATAAGTATGGAAACCTCAGAAATGTATCATTTAAGCTGAACTAACTTGCTAATATTTTACTTGCATCTTACCAAGCAGTATACGTTTAGTTTACAAAAGAACCTCAAATAAATGTGTGTGCTATTTATATAACACCGACAGCTAGAGCGGAGCCAATGCCATTTTATGCTTTGAAGGTATTGCCTGGGAAATTCTTTTAAAAGTTAAATGTGCTCAGACTGGGGTAAATACAATTAAAAAAAGCATGTACTCATCTTCCCCAATCCCTTGCAGCTACAATTCTGGCTGTGCCCAGTCTTGTTGCGCAGCACTTACTTAAGTCTTGACAAAAACCAGTAAGTAGCCACAACAGTGATTTACCTCATCCACGGATCAGCTGAGTGGACGCTTCCCTTTGTGTAGACTGAGACCTGGAAGTGAACAGCAGCAGGATGGGCACAAATTATATGGCAGGTGAGTACACATTCCCCATTCCGCTCGGTTATTGTCCTCATTTTCCCTCTGTATGTAAACCAGAGGGTAGATAGAGACAGTAAGATATCTGCTCACCTGTAGGAGCTGTGCAAATAAAGACAAAAACACTTTTGTAAACCTATGAATTACAACTGGGCTGCTGCTCCAGGACCCAGGAGGTAGACAGAGACTGTTGACCAATGGAGGGAAAAACAGGTATTTTACTTTGACACTAGCTGATGTGCTGTTTCTTGTCCTTCCTTCTGTGGATTACCAGCTGTATTATACTAGTGCACAGATTGGTAGGTTGCTATAGTCCTCATTATACATGCACTTGCTTTAAATATGATATTAATGTTTGAAATATACAGCTAAAACTACTTCAAACAATGTATGAAAGAACCTTCTTCTCCATACAGTGTGTCCTCCATAAACTTTGCCATGTTCTCTCCTTTCATCGGCAATGCCAATCCCCGGGACATGTTACATAAAAACATTGATGTCCTTTGAAAGGGGTTCCTGTCATTGTGGTTGAAAAATTTTGCTCTTTCTTTTTATATCTTTTTTTGAAGCAGAAAAGTAAAAAAAAAAAAAAAGAAAAAAACACTAAAATCTATAGTTTGTTTATTGTACAGCAGACAAAAGATTTTGTTTCACTATGTTCTATGATAGGATTTTATTATGCATTTGATTTACAATCTATTTTTAGCTTTTCTGTTGAGTCTTTGATCTTTTTGTTGAGTTTTCTTCCTAAAATATCTACAATCTGGTGGAATGGAACGTTCGTCACCCATCAAAGATATAGTATATCAGAAGGGAATAGCTTAGAGTAGTATTGCCTTGTCTCATCTCCCTACCTAGCATAACAGTTTGGGTAGCTACGACTGTGACAGTAGATGAAAGACAATTTGTTATATATAGGACTTAGGCATGTATCAGTAATATACATTTTAGACATGTATCAGTAATAAAATAGGGAATGATACTAAAATGATAAGTTTAGGCCTGAAGTGAATTGGCCTCCTGAAATAGAGAAAACAATAGGGGGGTATATTAAGACTGACTTCTCAGACTCTGATCTCATGTAAAAGAGAGCTGACATAAAATGTGTCAAATTTAAATGTGGCGCACCTCAAGCACTCTCCTTATGCTAGACGTTGAAAACTTTTCCAGATGTGACCTGATTTCAAAAATAAGAAAAATAAAGGTATATATATATATATATATATATATATATATATATATATATATATATATACTGGCACTGATTCTGTGTCCACAAAATACTAATAAAGGAGAACTATCATGTAGGAAAACCTATCCCCTATTCAAAGGATAGGAGCTAAGTTTTAGATAGTGGAAGGGTCTGACCGCTGGACCCCACGCAATCTCCTGCATGGGACCCTGGCTCTCCCCTGGAACGGGTCATGTTGACCCCCACACGAAGCGGTGGCCGACACACCCCCTCCATGTATCCATATGGGAAAGCCAGAGATACAGCGTTTGGCTCTCTCTGCCTCTTGCATGGAGATATGTGGAGGGGATGGGTTGGTTGCCGCTTTGTGAGGGGGTTGATCGCAGGGGTCCCAGCCGCGAGACACCTCCCCTGCAATCGAAAACGTATCCCCTATCTTTGGAAAGGGGATACATTTTTCTGCATGATAATTCTCCTTTAAATTGGGGATCTGCAGCCAGTTAAGATGGCATGATGCCTATAGATTACCATTTAATCAAACAAAATATAAAAATAGATATCCATAGCACAAAATAGGGAACAGATAGAAACAAAATGTTATATGTTTTTACATGTCCCCCAACCTCATTACCTGCCTTTTGATATTAGAGGAGATTAAGCCATAGTCATAATAAGGCTAATCCTGGAATCGTCTAAAGGATAAGGGGGCTGCACGCTATGTATGGAAGAGTCTCCGTGGCGTCACTACCCAAGTGATGCTGCCTCCAATTTGGCCAAAGAAAATCGAAGAACCTCCAATGCTTTTAAAAAACAATGGTCTTCTTCATCAATCATGGATAGTTTCTGCCAGATTTCAAAATAACTTACACCAATTTCTGGCATAAATTATTATAAATCTGATAGGCCATGACAGGCCACACCCTTCCCATGCCTTGCCTGTGTTTCCGGTGAAAAAAATTTTTTTTTAAATCCACTGATGCCAGAAAGTTAAACAGCTGTGTAAATTAGTTATATTAAAAAATCTTAACCCTTCCAGTACTAATCAGCTGCTGTATGCTCCACAGGAAGTTATTTTCTTTTAACATTTCTTTTCTGTCTTACCACAGTGCTCTCTGCTGACACCTTTGTCTGTCTCAAAAACTGTCAAGAGCAGAATAGGTTCGCTATGGGGATTTTCTCATGCTCTTGACAGTTCCTGAGACAGACAGAGGTGTCATCAGAGAGCATTGTGGTCAGACAGAAAAGAAAAGAACCTCCTGTGGAGCACACAGCAGCTGATAAGTACTGGAAGGGTTAAGATTTTTAAATAGAAGTAATTTAAAAATCGGTTTAACTTTCTGGCACCATTTGATTTTAAAAGCAATTGTTTTCACTAGAGTACCCCTTTAACTCCTTAAGGACCCATGACGTACCGGTACATCATGAGTCCGCTCCCGATCTATAACGCGGGGCCATGTCATAGCGGGTCGGGCCCGGCCTCTAACAACGAATCGCGGCATCCCGAACAGCTTACAGGACAGCTGGAGGATCCCTACCTGCCTCCTCGCTGTCCGATCGCCGAATGACTGCTCAGTGCCTGAGATCCAGGCATGAGCAGTCAAGCGGCAGAATCATTGATTACTGGTTTCCTATGAGAAACCAGTGATCAATGTAATAGATCAGTGTGTGCAGTGTTATAGGTCCCTATGGGAGCTATAACACTGCAAAAAAAAAAAGTGAAAAAAAAAGTGAATGAAGATCATTTAACCCCTTCCCTATTAAAAGTTTGAATCACCCCCCCTTTTCCCATAAAAAAAAACACAGTGTAAATAAAAATAAACATATATGATATTGCCACGTGCGGAAATGTCCGAATTATAAAAATATATTGTTAATTAAACCGCACGGTCAATGGCGTACGCGCAAAAAAATAGTCCAAAATAGTGCATTTTTGGTCACTTTTTATATCATGAAAAAATGAATAAAATGAATGATCAATAAGTCCTATCACTGCAAAAATGGTACCGCTAAAAACTTCAGATCACAGAGCAAAAAATGAGCCCTCATACCGCCCCATACGCGCAAAAATAAAAAAGTTATAGGGGTCAGAAGTATTCATTTTCCTGCATGTAGTTATGATTTTTTCCAGAAGTACGACAAAATCAAACCTATATAAGTAGGAAATCATTTTAATCGTATGGACCTACAGAATAAAGATAAGGTGTAATTTTTACCGAAAAATTTACTACGTAGAAACGGAAGCCCCCTCAATTTTGTCTCACAATGATTTTTTTTCCCGTTTTGCCGTAGATTTTTGGCCAAAGTTACTGATGTCATTACAAAGTAGAATTGGTGGCGCAAAAAATAAGCCATCATATGGATTTTTAAGTGCAAAATTAAAAGAGTTATGATTTTTTAAAGGCAAGGAGGAAAAAACGAAAATGCAAAAACGGAAAAACCCTCGGGGGTTAAGGTGTTGTAGGAGGACACAAAAAGGCACAAAAAAAAGTCAGTGTATGATCATGGCCTTTGCTTTACAGATAATTCTTATTTGTTTTTGTTACGCCGAGCGCTCCGGGTCCCGCATCCATCCCGGAGCGCTCACGGCGTGTATCCTCCTGCAGCGTCCCGGTCTGTCCCTCTGACCGGGAGCGCTGCTACAGTGCCGCCGGCAGGGATGCGATCCGCGTGGCGCACAAGTCGCATCCCATTCCACTTACCTCCCTCAGCCTTCTGTGTCCTCCCGGCGCACGCAGCCCTGCTCTCTAGGGCACGTGCGCGCTGGCTCTCTTAAATTTAAAGGGCCAGTGCACCATTAATTGCTGCCTGGCCCAATTACTGTAAAAACGTATAAAACACCACTTCCCCTTCCTGTCCTTGCCGGATCTTGTTGTCTAGTGCCTAGAGAAAGCGTATCCTGAGTGTCCATTGCCTTTGTTCCCATAACCTTTGCTGTTGCCCCTGACTACGAACCTTGCCGCCTGCCCTGACCTTCTGCTACGTCTGACCTTGCCTTGTCCTTTTGTACCGCACCATCTCAGCTGCCAGAGGGGTTGAGTCGCTACCGGGTGGAACGACCTGGGGGTTAGTCCATCCCGCTTTGCGGTGGGCTCTGGTGAATACCCGTAACCCCTTAGACTCATAACCCTTGGTACGGACCACGCCATCTCCTCTCTGGCACAGAGGATCCACCTAGAGTGTCCTCACCATCTGCCAGCCCAGATCCTGACAGTTTGTAGCAAATATTTTGTTTCTAATAGAGGAGCATTCCAAATGGGCACCCTATCTAATACACTCATATTCATAGGACCTAAGGACAGGGGTTGCTGTCTTCATTTGTTATCGTCAACATCCCAAAATATTTTTCTCTATACAAAAATAGCATGACCATGGCGGCCTTTTGAAGTCGGCCATTTTGAATCCAACTTTTGTTTTTTCAATAGGAAGAGGGTCATGTGAAACATCAAACTTATTGGGAATTTCACAAGAAAAACAATGATGTGCTTGGTTTTAATGTAACTTTATTCTTTCATAAGTTATTTACAAGTTTCTCTTTGTTTACAGCCATTGACATGTTGTCGAGGTTAACACGTGAGGAGCAGATAGATATTGTGTTGATGTCTGGTGAACGCATTAACCGGGTCATTGTAGCAGATTTCAATGCAAGACACCCTACGAGACCACCCATCTCCCATGCTACAGTTAGCAAAATGTTTGCTAAGTTTCGTGAAACTGGTTCAGTGTTGGATTTGCCAAAATGTGGACGCATGAAATCTGTCTCTAATGAAGAAACATCAGTGGCTGTCCTAGCTTCATTCAGCAAGAGCCCACAGCGTAGCACTCGCCGCATGTCACTGGAGAGTGGCATTAGTTGAACATCCCTTCGGCGGATATTAGCTACTCACAAATGGCACCCTTACAAACTCCAGCTACTGCAGCATCTCAATGAGGATGACCCAGATCGGCGCACTGAATTTGCAGAATGGGCAGAAGATTTTGTTCTGTGATGAGGCAAACTTTTATGTGAATGGTGAAGTTAACAAACAAAACCACCACTATTGGTCTGACACTAACCCATATTGGATAGATCCCTCCAAGAACATATTGGATAGATCCTCCCTTGGAACACAAAAATTGATGGTATGGTGTGGTAAATGGGGTACAAAGATAGTGGGGCCATTCTTCATCCAATGAAACCTCAAGGCCACTGGATATGTGAAATTGCTAGATGATGATGTGTTTCCCTCTTTATGCACTGAAGCTGGCACGTTCCCTGAGTTTTTCCAGCAAGATGGTGCACCACCACATTATGGGTGTCAGGTCCGAGCATTCCGAGATGAACAAATTTCCGGAAAGTGGATTGGTCGTCATGGGCCAGTTGAAAGGCCCCCAGGGTCTCCTAATCTGACCCTCTTAGACTTTTATCTTTGGGGTCATCTGAAGGCAATTGTCTATGCTGTGAAGATACGAGATATGCAGCACCTGAAACTACGGATACTGGAAGCCTGTGCTAGCATTTCTCCTGCGGTGTTGCTATCAGTGTGTGAAGAGTGGGAGAAGAGGGTTGCATTGACAGTCCAACGCAATGGGCAGCACATTGAACACATTTTATAAGTGGTCAGAAACTTGTAAATAGCGCATGAAAGAATAAAGTTACATTAAAACCAAGCACATCATTGTTTTTCTTGTGAAATTCCCAATAAGTTTGATGATGTCACATGACCCTCTTCCTATTGAAAAAACAAAAGTTGGATTCAAAATGGCCAACTTCAAAATTGCCGCCATGGTCACCACCCATCTTGAAAAGTTTCACCCCCTCACATATACTAATGTGCCTGAACAGGAAGTTAATACCACCAACCATTCCCATTTTATTAAGGTGTTCCATATAAATGGCCCACTCTGTACATTGGTTAAAAAATTTGTGTATTTTCGTCCCTACAACTATTTTCTGTGTGTCTCTATGAGGAGTCCAAATACAGGAAGTGTGGGTGGACAGGCAGGGCTATGTGCACTGAGGACAAGCAGGGTTCTGTGCACTGAGGCTCTATGACACACCCCAGCTCACACAGCAGGATGATTGACAAGCCAGGAGCCTGCACAGTGTCCTACTTGTCCTGCCGTCACTTCCTGTATTTGGACTCTTCATAGAGGCATACAGACAATAGCTGCAGGGGCAGCATTATTTCACTCAAAAATATACACATTTTCTAATCAATGTATGTTACAAATATACATATAATGGTATTATCTGTATTATATCAAAATTTTTTGTAGACGACAGGTACACTTTAAAAAATATATATTGGCTCTAGGTTCCATGATATAAGCAACCAACTAATAAAGTAAGTTTTATAAAATGCATGATGCAACTTACAGCATAGATTAAATAGTCAGCATTGGTGACCAATAGTAAACCACCAAACATACCAAGATAATGCAATGTTAGCTAGTATTACATCACCAAATTCTATAAAAGTCACATAATCTGTTGCTTGGTGAGTTAGGGTGGGTTCACACTGCATTTATAAACTTCGGGTACCGTCCCCCTTCTCAGTTATTTGGATGAGCCAGCCTAAGTTACATAGTGATTCCAGTTGGCTCATTTTTAACCAGGAATTCGATTTCCTGACCGGACCGAAACCCACAAATACCGCAAATACCGCGGTTTTCAAATGAATGAGAAGGTGGCCGAGGATACTCGAGCGCACGGTTTTCACTCCCACCAGCCGGATCTGGTTCCAGTATGTAGTAAACGTAGTGTGAACCCACCGTTAGACAGCATCTTTAAACATTGGGGGAGATTTCTCAAAACCTGTCCAGAGGAAAAGTTGCTGAGTTTCCCATAGCAACCAATCAATTTGTTTATTAATTTAGCTTTTCTTGATAAACATATACAATAGATTATTTCATGTATTCACTGTTGCGAATATACAGTGGGGAAAAAAGTATTTAGCCAGCCAGCAATTGTGCAAGTTCTCCCACTTAAAAAGAAGAGAGAGACCTGTAATTTTCATCATAGGTATTCCTCAACTATAAGAGACATAATGAGAAAAAAAATTCATAAAATCACATAAATCTGATTTTTAAAGAATGTATTTGTAAATTGTGGTGGAAAATAAGTATTTGGTCACCTACAAACAAGGAAGATCTCTGGCTCTCACAGACCTGTAACTTCCTCTTTAAGAGTCTCCTCTGTCCTCATCCTCTGTATTAATGGCACCTGTTTGAACTTGTTATCAGTATAAAAAACAACTGTCCACAACCTCAAACAGTCACACTCCGAACTCCACTATGACCAAGACCAAAGAGCTGTTGAAGGTCACCAGAAACAAAATTGTAGACCTGCACCAGGCTGGGAAGACTGAATCTGCAATAGGCAAGCAGCTTGGTGTGAAGAAATCAACTGTGGGAGAAATTATTAGAAAATGGAAAACATGCAAGACCACTGATAATGTCCCTTGATCTGGATCTCAACCAGTGATGTCAAAATGATCACAAGAACGGTGAGCAAAAATCCCAGAACCACATGGGGGTACCTATTGAATGACCTGCAGAGAGCTGGGACCAAAGTAACAAAGGCTACCATCAGTAAAATACTACGCCACTTAAATCATGTAGTGCCAGACGTGTCCCCCTGCTTAAGCCAGTACGTGTCTGGGCCCATCTGAAGTTTCCTAGAGAGCATTTGGATGATCCAGAAGATGATTGGGAGAATGTCATATGGTCAGATGAAACCAAAGTTTTTGGTGAAAACTCAATTAGTTGTGTTTGGAGGAGAAAGAGTGCCTAGTGCATCCAAAGAACACCATACATACTGTGAAGCATGTGGGTGGAAACATCATGCTTTGGGGCTGTTTTTCAACAAAGGGACCAGGAAAAATGTTCCATGTAAAGGGAAGAATGAATGAGGTCATGTATCGTGAGATTTTGAATGAGCAAGGGCATTGACGATGAACTGTGGCTGGGTCTTTCAGCATGACAATGATCCCAAAAACACCGCCTGGACAACGGAGTGGCTTAATAAGAAGCATTTCAAGGTCCTTGAGTGGCCTAGCCAGTCTCCAGATCTCGACCCCATATAAAACCTTTGGAGGGAGTTGAAAGTCTGTGTTGCCCAGCAACAGCCCCAAAACATCACTGCTCTAGAGGACATCTGCATGGAGGAATAGGCCAAAATACCAGCAACAGTGTGTGAAAACCATGTGAAGACTTACAGAAAACTTTTCACCTCTGTCATTGCCAACAAAGGGTATATAACAAAGTATTGAGATGAACTTTTGTTATTGACGAAATACTTATTTTCCACCATAATTTGCAAATAAATTCTTTAAAAATCAGACAATGGGATTTTATGGATTTTTTTTTCTCATTATGTCTCTCATAGTTGAGGTATACCAATGATGGAAATTACAGGCCTCTCTCATCTTTTTTAAGTGGGAGAACTTGCACAATTGGTGGCTGACTAAATAAATTTTCCCCCCACTGTAATTCACTTTCTTTTAAATGAGCTAGTGCCAGAAATTTAGACAGCTTTGTAATTTACTTCTATTAAAAAAATCTTATCTTTCCAGTATTTATCAGCTTCGGTATGCTCCACAGGAAGTTCTTTTCGTTTTGAATTTCCTTTCTGTCTGAGCACAGTGCTCTCTGCTGACACCTCTGTCCATGTCAGGAACTGTCCAGAGCAAGAAAGGTTTGCTATGGGGATTTGCTCATACTCTGGACAGTTCCTGGCAGAGATAGAGGTGTCAGCAGAGAGCACAATGGTCAGACAGAAAGGAAATTCAAAAAGAAAAGAACTTCCTCTGGAACATCCAACGGCTGAGAAGTACTGGAAGGATTATGATTTTTAAATAAAAGTAATTTACAAATCTGTTTAACTTTCTGGCACCAGTTAACAAAAAAAAAAAAAAAGGTTTTCCAGTGGAGTACCCCTTTAATTTCAATAAAAATATACCGGTTTATATATACGTATTAAGTTTTGCTGCATTTTTTGCCTAATACCTGTAGTTGGAAAAAGTCATTTGCATGAAAATTAGAGCCAACTAACAAATTTCATTATTATATTTGAATCCAGCATGTAAAATTCATTAAGAAATGGCAAATTTCATTTCTGAAACTAAAAAAAATGTGAAAACTTTTAGAACAGTGTTATAGAAGAAATGTAATTTTTCATACATCACTTAGAACTCACATTAACGTAGTGCCATTAATCCCCAGTCTGTGAGTACTGACTTATGTAGTCAAAACACAGAATCTGCAAATCAATAGCACATTCTGTGTACACTTAGGTAAACCGTGAAAATCAGAACATATGGTGCTTTTATCTGTGGCAATAGCTGGAAGATTTTGAAATAATCATAAATTTTGGCATTTGTTTGTAGAAACAATCATTTATATACAAGCAGCCCTTATAATAATCAGATGCAAATATATGACAAACAGTTGCCTGCACGCTGATGGAAAGAAGCTCACCGACAATTGACATTTTTTATTTCCTAATGGTACCTTACAGCATTTATTTTTATTTAAAGACTTGATAGCATATGGCAAGGATACGCCATCACTTCATGACTGAACGTTCTGTCCACTAAGCATACTTAATTGAAAAAAATTGAATATCTCATTATTTCACTTGCACAGGTAACTGCTGTGAATTACCCTGGAATCTTTAGGAGCTCAGCATTTTCTTCTGAGAATTGTTGCACAGGCTAGTAAAATTACCAGAGCATGTTGATGTGGACCCAGCAGAACACTATATTTGATCTATAGTCTAAATAGATTGGTTAATATAATATTATTGTAGTATGAAACGGTGTGGAAAAGAGGTTCTTGGACTCACCAGAGGAAATAATTTTAAAGACGCATCCCCCCATCCATTTACATTTCTAGTCGAACTGGTACTGTATGAAATCACAAAAGTTTAAAGGGGTATTCCAGAGACGAAAAATTGGTTTTATATTATCTAGTGACAAAAAATGTAAATTACTTTTACTTAAAATATTCGAACCTTCCTGTACTTTTCAGCTACTGCGTGCTTCTAGTCAGGAACTGTCCAGAGCAGGAGCAAATCCCTAGTGCATTGGTCTCCACACTGTGGACCTTAAGGGTCTATTCACACTTACAGTATTCTGTGCAGATTTGATGTGCATGATTTCAAGCTGTGTTCATTCATTCAGTTCACATTGAAATCTGCAGCAGAAAATCCTGCGCATCAAATCTGCGCAGAATGTTGTACGTGTGAATAGAACATAAAGGGGTATTCTGGCCAAAGTCTGATTGCGGAGGGCCCATCGCTGGGATCCCCCGAGATCAGGCATCTTATTCTCTATCCAAAGGATAGGGGACAAGATGTCTTTGGCCAGAATACCCCTTTAAGATGGTCCACAGTTTGGATACCACTGTTCTGGTACAAACCTTTCCTTCAATGGACAAATCAATGGTGATAAAGCAGGGCTCAAGTCCTGGGAAAAAAAAGTGTGGGAACTCACCCAAGATTTCCACTTAAGGGCTGGTCCTGCTAATGGAAATGCTGTGGAAAAAGTGCAGGAACTCAGTTCCCACACATTCCTGCAGGACTTGTGCCATGGGATTAAGGGCCTCTTGATGTGAAAACAATCCAAGAGCGCACCATCAGATAAAACTTAGGCAGATGGGTTTGAGTAAAGAGCATTCCTGGCTACTAAAATGTCGCCTCTAAACACCAGAGTCTGTACAGCTAACCATGCGTACAACCAGTTGATGTAGTCTAATGCCTTGTCGTAACACCGTAAACACTGCCGTTTGGAAAAGAGTTCCACATTTCGTAGGATAATAATTACCCTTCAGGTATTATCTGAACTCTGACGGCCTTTGATGAACCCTGTTTGATTCCCTTAAAATAAGTGTGGTAATATAGGGGCAAAGTGATTAGTCAATAATTTGACATAAAAATTTCAAGTTGTAATTAAGTACAAGAGAAAGTTACAAAAAGATAGAATGAAAGTTTTGAGGTACATCTGGGTCCTTGCCCAGTTTTCACTAGGAAAAGAATAAAAAGCAGCCGCTTGGAAGAACTGAGGGAGGTGGAAAGCTATTTCCTTTTTATAATATTAATTTCTCAGACAGTCAAGACCAGGCGATTTACCTGAGTGTAACCCCTTAAGGACATGCGGCGTAAATGTAAGGCACTGCATAACATCACTTAGTACATTTACGGCACGGCTTTGACACAAGCGCAGAAGCTGCGCTCGCTTTATTCCTGGCGGGTCCTGGCAGCTGTCAGCAGCCGCGGAACCCGCCAGTAATGGCGGTTATGAGCGATCGTGCTGATGTCTGTCATTTACCCCTCAGGTGCTGTAATCAATACAGATCACGGCATCTGCGGCAGTACGGCACTTATAATGGCACTGCCGTGGGGATCAGATCAGCCAAGATGGCAGACGGAGGTCCCCTCACCTGCCTCTGTCCATCTCCCGGGGTCTTCTGCTCTGATCTGCCCTATGCATAGCACTGAACAGTATTAACAATCTAGTGATTGCTATAGATAGTCCACCAATGGGGACTAAAAAAGTGTAAAATAAATGTAAAAAAATGTTTTGAAAAAGTGGAAAAAATTTTGAAAAAGCACCTCCCCCAGTAAAATTTTAAATTACCCCTTTTCCCCATATTAATACAAAAAAGCGTAAAAAAAAAGATAAATAATGAACATATTTGGTATCGTTACATCCGTAAATGTCGGAGCTATAAAAATATAATGTTAATGATCCCCTACAGCAAACAGCGTAAACGTAAATAAAAAAAATAAAAAATAAAAAATACATAAATTTTGTGTAGGTAAACATTTTCTGAAATTTTTCTCTTCACATACACCAAAAAGCTAAGCCAAGTCTGGGCTGGTGTCGTTTTAGAGACTTTTCAGTGACTTTGCGCCTTTTTTGTGCCTTTTCAACATAAGCCACAGTTGATAAAACCCTTCCATATCATGTCTATTGCCAAAACAGTGGATTGCAATTCAAAATCAGCAGAAATGTGTAAACCAAAAGGCGCAAAAAAGCACAAAAAACCCTGCTTGCTCCTTTTTTGCGAATTTTCTAGACACAAAAAACAGTCTAAAGATATACGTTACATGTTGGCCACTGATTTTGTAAAAAAAAGTTTTGAGATTTTTTAAAAGCAGTACAACAATAGAAATGTATGTAACCATGGGTAGCATTTTAACCTCTTAAGGACCAATGACGTCCTGGGACGTCATGGCACCCTGGGCCTTAAGGACCAATGACGTCCCACGACGTCATGGCCTTTTCCGGTCCCTGCCGCTCGCCGGTCAGAGATCGGAACTGGATGCCTGCTGAAATCCTTCAGCAGGCATCCAGGGCAAACGCCGAGGGGGGCCCCCATGTCGGCGATCGCCGCAAATCGCAAGGGAAATCGCCTTTGCGATCTGCGGCGATACCGGGCTGATCGGGTCTCTGGGACCCGGCCGCCCGGTAATTTCGCATGATCCCGGCTGTCACAGACAGCCAGGAGCATGCTAATGTATAGGCGCGAGGTGGCAAGCCTGCCACCTCCTTCGATCCCCTGCAATCCGTCGGTTAGTTAACCGACCAATCGCAGGGGGGGGGGCGGTTACTTCCTCCCGTCCTGCCCGGCCCCTGAGAGTCCGGAGAGGACGGGAGTAAGACCGGAGGACGTGGCGGGGGATGGGGGAGTGCTGGGGACCGGCCCCGGTACTTACCTCATCCCTGAAGACCCGGATCCCTGCGATGAAGACGGCGGCAGCGGCGACAGGTGAGTAGATCTTCAGCCGTGGTCGGGCCCTTTACAGCAATGCACGTCGCCGTAAAGCGACATGCATTGCTGTATTGGGACCCTGTATACTACAACTCCCAGCATGCCCAGACAGCCCTTGGCGTCTGGGCATGCTGGGAGTTGTAGTTTTGCAACATCTGGAGGTCCACAGTTTGGAGACCACTGTGCCCTTCCAGATGTTGCAAAACTACACATCCTCAGCATGCCCTTACTGTCCAGGCATGCTGGGAGTTGTAGTTCTGTAACATCTGTGCCCTTCCAGATGTTGCAGAACTACAACTCCCAGCATGCCTGGACAGTTTGGGCATACTGGGAGTTGTAGTTTTGCAACATCTGGAAGGGCACAGATTGGGAACCACTGTATTAGTGGTCTACAAACTGTAGTCCTCCAGATGTTGCAAAACTACAACTCCAAGCATGCTGGGAGTTGTAGTTTGGCAACATATGGCTCTAAAGATGTTGCCGAACTACTACTTCCAGCATGCCTGAGAATGCTGGGAGTTGTAGTTTTGCAACAACAGGAGGCACACTGGTTGGGAAACATTGTCTGTTTCCTAACTCAGTGTTTCCCAACCCGTGTGCCTCCAGCTGTTGCAAAACTATAACTACCAGCATGCACTGATAGACTGTGCATGCTGGGAGTTGTAGTTTTGCAACAGCTGGAGGTTCCCCCCCCCTGTGAATGTACAGGGTACATTCACATGGGCAGGGGGCTTACAGTGAGTATCAGGCTGCAAGTTTGCACTGCAGCAAATTTTGCGCGGCAGCTCAAACTCGCAGCGGGAAACTTGCTGTAACCCCCCGCCCGTGTGACTGTACCCTAAAAACACTACACTACACTAACACAAAATAAAATTAAAAAAGTAAAAAACACTACATATACACATACCCCTACACAGCCCCCTCCCCAATAAAAATGAAAAAAATGAAAAGTTGTACGCCACTTTTTTCAAAATGGAGCCTCCAGCTGTTGCAAAACAACAACTCCCAGTATTGCCGGACAGCTGTTGACTGTCCAGGCATGCTGGGAGTTTTGCAACAGCTGGAGGCACCCTGTTTGGGAATCACTGGCGTAGAATACCCCTATGCAAATCCCTAATTCAGGTCTCAAATGCACATGGCGCTCTCACTTTGGAGCCCTGTCGTATTTCAAGGCAACAGTTTAGGGTCACATATGGGGTATTGCCGTACTCGGGAGAAATAGCCTAACAAATTTTGGGGGTCTTTTTCTCCTTTCACCCCTTATGAAAAGGTGAAGTTGGGGTCTACACCAGCATGTTAGTGTAAAAAAATAATTTTTTTACACTAACATGCTGGTGTTGCCCCATACTTTTCATTTTGACAAGAGGTAAAAGGGAAAAATTTGTAATGCAATTTCTCCCGACTACGGAGATACCCCATATGTGGGCGCAAAGTGCTCTGGGGGCGCACAACAAGGCCCAGAAGGGAGAGTGCGCCATGTACATTTGAGGTGATTTGCACAGGGGTGGCTGATTGTTACAGCGGTTTTGACAAATGTAAAAAAAACAAAACCCCACATGTGACCCCATTTTGGAAACTACACCCCTCACGGAATGTAATGAGGGGTGCAGTGAGAATTTACCCCCCCCACTGGTGTCTGACAGATCTTTGGAACAGTGGGCTGTGCAAATTAAAAATTTTGTACAGCCCACTGTTCCAAAGATCTGACAGACACCAGTGGGGGGGGGGGGGGGGGGGTAAATGCTCACTGTACCCCTTGTTACGTTCCTCAAGGGGTCTAGTTTCCAAAATGGTATGCCATGTGGGGGTTATTTTGCTGTCCTGGCACCATAGGTGCTTCCTAAATGTGACATGCCCCCCGAGCAAAATTTGCTCTCAAAAAGCCAAATATGACTCCTTCTCTTCTGAGCATTGTAGTTCGCCCATAGTGCACTTCAGGTCAACTTATTGGGTACCTCCATACTCAGAAGAGATGGGGTTACAAATTTTGGGGGTAGTTTCTGCTATTAACCCTTGCATAAATGGGAAATTTGGGGGGAAACACACATTTTAGTGAAATTTTTTTAATTTTTTTTTACATATGCAAAAGTCGTGAAACACCTGTCGGGTATAAAGGCTCACTTTATTCCTTGTTACGTTCCTCAAGGGGTCTACTTTCCAAAATGGTATGCCATGTGTTTTTTTTCCCTGTTCTGGCACCATAGGGGCTTCCTAAATGCAACATGCCCCCCAAAAACCATTTCAGAAAAACGTACTCTCCAAAATCCCCTTGTCGCTCCTTCGCTTCTGAGCCCTCTACTGCGCCCGCCGAACACTTTACATAGACATATGAGGTATGTGCTTACTCGAGACACATTGGGCTACAAATATAAGTATAAATGTTGTCCTTTTACCCCTTGTAAAAATTCAAAAATTGGGTCTACAAGAACATGCGAGTGTAAAAAATGAAGATTGTGTATTTTCTCCTTCACTTTGCTGCTATTCCTGTAAAACACCTAAAGGGTTAAAATGCTGACTGAATGTCATTTTGAATACTTTGGAACTGCAGTTTTTATAATGGGGTCATTTGTGGGGTATATCTAATATGAAGACCCTTCAAATCCACTTCAAACCTGAACTGGTCCCTGAAAAATTGTGATTTTGGAAATTTTGTGAAAAATTGGAAAATTGCTGCTGAACTTTGAAGCCCTCTGGTGTCTTCCAAAAGTAAAAACACGTACATTTTATGATGCAAACATAAAGTAGACATATTGTATATGTGAATTAAAAAAATGATTTGGAATATCCATTTTCCTTACAAGCAGAGAGCTTCAAAGTTAGAAAAATGCTAAATTTTCAATTTTTTCATCAAATTTTGGAATTTTTCACTAAGAAACGATGCAAGTATCGACAAAATTTTACCAATAGCATAAAGTAGAATATGTCACGAAAAAACAATCTCGGAATCAGAATGATAGGTAAAAGCATTCCAGAGTTATTAATGTTTAAAGTGACAGTGGTCAGATGTTCAAAAAACGATCTGGTCCTAAGGTGTAAAATGGCCTGGTCCTTAAGGGGTTAATTGTATTGACCCAGAGAATAAAGAAAACATGTCATTTTTACCGTAAAGTGTACAGCTCTTAAAAAAAATGGACAGATGGTCAGAAGAAAAAGAGGAAAGATGGACATTCTGTAAATAGGTCTCAATATCTGCCATATATATTACTGCCAAAACCCCTCTTATGTATGAGAAACAAATGATTAATACTACCTTATCTTCCCCATTCAATGACTAAAAGTGAGCAATCTGAAATTCACCTAATATGGGAGGGCTGCACAACTCCAATGACTCCCTGTAATGGATTTGTTAGCCCACCATATTGTCTGTCATTTCACTTGCATTGTGCTATTGCATCCTTATGGGGGAACTATTTTCCACATCAATAATACATGTCATAAAGTGCCTACATGCTTACCCATATTGCTACAGTGATCCTCCACTCCCCTATGCCGTTTTGTCATTCCTTTCTCAGGGGGCCAGTGATGGAGATTGTATAATGCAAATTGAAAGTCCCTTAATTTATTTGTTATATCTACTGGGTTAGTTAGTTTACCAGTGTTTGTTGCTTCCGGCACGCTTTCAATCTAGACGTTAATAACCTTTCTGGTCTATTACTAAATGCACAGTAACATGCTTTACATTTTCTAAGATGCCTTTCTTGGTCCAGACAGTACCAGGGCTCATTAAGGAACATGTTAAAGGGGTTATATAGGATTAGAAAAACAGCTGAATTCTATTGCTGTGAATTGAGCAAAGTTGTAACATCACACATAACCTGAGGACAGATATAACCCCTTTAAATGGTCACTCTCATTAAAACAAATGTTTGCTATTGCACTTCTTATGGTAAATAAAAAAATATTTGTAATATACTTTGTTTAAAAAAAAATTACGTTTTCTATGTTTTATTTGTGTTTAAAAATTGCCACTAGGTGTGGGGCACATTTTCCACCATCTTTTGCACAGACCTTGGATTCCTACTGGCCTGGCAGAAGTCCAGAAGCAGGAAATGCTGGGGGGGGGGGGGATGCAGCCATATCCAATTAAACCTCATCTCACACTGAACTGCTCTGGGCTGTGTGTAGCAGAGTGAGGGAGGAAGTTCTCCCTTGTATGGCTTCGGATGATGTTACGCCTACGGGGTAACACCCCTTCCCAGTCTGGGAATCTGACTGAGACTGAGAGCACGAATGAGACCCTACTAGTAAGAGCTAAGAGGAAGTAGCTATTATGAACAATAAAGTTAAATGCAGAGTCCCGCTCTGAACCATGGTTAGCGCTCCAAATATTGTACATATCAGCCTCATGTAAAAGCTCCGACAACTCAGATGAACAACATTGGAATACAGTCCAATGTGAGTCAGCTATTATATTGAAGTCTTCACAGATTAGCAGATGATCCTGCTTACATTTGTAAACCTCCCAAAGTACCTCTCTAAAAAAGTGACATTGATCCTTATTTGGAGCACACACAGAAATAACCATATACACTGCGTAAAAAATTCCCACCACAATTACATCATAACAACCCTGATCCTCTAGCACACCATGAGAAAAATTAAATGCTACTGGCCCAGAGAAGAAGCTGATAAACTCTGTTCTCTGATTTACCCAATTAGTGCATAAACATAGGAAATGTCCTGCTAAATTCGGGAAGTGTTAACCCCTCTGACACAGTGTTCACTTTCCACAGTTATTTGCCTGAACCCACTCTTCTCTTAGTATTTCAAATTACTCTGATGTGGTTTCATTGACAGCACACTTGATGAAGTCACCCACAGGCAACAGAACGTGTGAGGTTCAGTGGGACACCTGTCCGACCACCACTTTGATTCGCCTGCTCAAGTCTGGTTCTCTACCCTTGAGCTTGAAGGGTTTTTGTATATTTATACATTTCACATTTGGGGCTAAGTGGATAGTTAGATCCTTACATTTGTGCTATTTTAGCAATATTGTTATGTGTATGGACACATTATTACCTTTGCCTTATATGTTACTTGATGTGGTTATTTAGGAAACTAGGCAATGCATATATTTTTGGACATTTAGGACATGTGTCTTTAGAGGGTCCATGGCCCCCCTCTGTTGTGGAGTTGTTCGATTTGAACTTAAAAACATTTTTTTTTTAAACATGTATGTCTTTCAATATTTTGTTGGTATGCACCTATATTGGTGTATGTCTTGCTTCTATTGGTGGTTGTGGTCTCACTAGGTGATGCATGGGCGGTACTACAGCATATGGATCAGGTAGGGTTCTTTCTTGCCTCAGTCTTTAACGTGGTAAAAGTGAACTTTGACCAGAATCTCTTGGTGCATTAGAAGGTGCCATCTTGAATTTAGGAATTCTATGCACCCTGTCTTTGGTGAGGTCTAAATCTGAGAGATATGGAAACAATGTCCCGAACAGAGGTTTGATCTCATAAAAAAATTGGAGTATCAATATCCTCCGAGAACCCTCGTATTTTTACATTATTACATCTAGAGCGGTCCTTTGTTCCAGCTACTTTCGCCATGAGCCAAGAAACCTCTTCTTCCAAGT
The DNA here is from genome assembly GCF_029499605.1 of Hyla sarda. Classification (NCBI taxonomy): domain Eukaryota; kingdom Metazoa; phylum Chordata; class Amphibia; order Anura; family Hylidae; genus Hyla; species Hyla sarda. Next base: position 90,228,273 of record NC_079198.1, read on the forward strand.
TGTTATGAACATTGACCAGGACATTATAGTCTTTAGTTTACTCTACCATTTTTCTCTGCAGTTGGTCTGTACATATGCCCAACGCGTGTATATTAGATATGATGCCAAGTCCTTTACATGGCGATATATTGTTTCAAAGTATGAGAAACATATTCTTAAGAGTAAATTCTGTGACAAGGGATTCTGTAGAAGAAAGATCCTCTTGCTTATAGGGTGCAGCATATGGTGTCACATTGACTGGGCCTTTACTGTTAGAGGAGTAGTTGGCCATGGTCATTTCCTACTTTCTTTGGAATCATCTGATGGAGAAGAATGTTGATTTGTGGTTCCCATCATTGTGTTTGAGTCTCTCCCAAGGGTGTTTTCTGCAGTCACAACAGAACTGTTAGCAATAAACGTCTATGTTTTGTGATATCTCTGAACTGAGTACGGTTCCATCCAGGAAGCACACCGCAGTCAGCTGGCACACTTCTGAGGATTTAGAGGTCCTTTAAAGCATAGAAAAGGTAAGGTATAAAGTCCTCCTTAGTATATGGTATCAGTAATAGACATTAAGCTGTTTGTATCTAGAATTATTATTTAGTAGAGATTAGAGTTGAGTAAGCTTTTCAGAAGTTCACTTTGCTTGGCTTGCAGAACGTTTCAGTAGATCTTTTTGATTAAACAGGTAACTTGGGAGTAAAATCCATATTCTATGTTCATTCTCAATGCCAGAAATGTGTATTCATTTTAAACCCAGCTACAAAATGTTTTTGATAACATCCAGAAAATAGAGGTTACTTAACGTAAATACTTATTCCATGCTAACTGTTTGTAATTATACCCAGAAAATCTAGGTCATTTGGTATAAAATGCCTATTTCACATTCAATGTCAACAATATAAATGAGTATTTATGTGAAAACACAGGTCGGCCCACTACACAATGCTTTCCTCGGTTTGCTTTGTATTGTAATGTGATAGTTTTCTATGGACTTTTTGTGCAGTCACACTGCTGGAATTTGTAGTACAGCAATTGGACACAGTAATGCAGGTACCTAAGGTCAGCCCTCTGCACAATCCTTTGCTCAAATTGCTTTGTATTGTAGTTGTTAAGGCATTCTGGGATTAGTAGTTCCACAGTAAATTCTTCTGAGTAGAGTTTCATTAGTCTCCTAAACTCACCCCTATTCTGTCTCCTGATTGACCTGGGAGTTGTATGAAATCAATCATTGGCTAACCTGCGGTCATGTGAACGGTTGCAGTACGGTTTTTAAACCGGAGACAAAATCGTAGTTAACCATGGTTTTGACTCTGGTTTAAAAACCGTACTGCAACCGCATATGTTTTTTTTAACATGGACGTCAATGTGAAACGCAAATGTATACGGTTCCATACGGGAAAAACGTATACGTTTTTACTTTGCACATGGGCATTTGAATCCTAAAGTCCCCACCCAAGACCCCTCCCATTAAAAATGTACAAAATTTTCAAAAATGTATGGGGTCAAAAACTGACGGAACTGTTTGCACTTTTAAAAACAGTATACTGTTTAAAAACGCATACGGTTTACTTTTTTCCATACTGTTCCATCCGTTGTTTTGCCATACGGTTTTCTTTAGAAAAACGGATTGAAAACAGTATGGCAAAAACGTGATGTGAACCCAGCCTTACAGTGAGGCATTAATAAAATAATAAATGTACTCTAAAGCCTATGGCAGTATGTTGCTATAGTAACTTGCAGTTATAACCAGTGGCTGTGTGTGTGAGGAGAGACTGATGAGGGGGCAGTCATCCACAGTGATTATGAGAAAAATGTGGGAAGAGTTTTGACACAGCAACCAATAACAGTCTATCTGTGGTAAATGCTCTATCCTGTGCCTTTAAAGGGGTACTCCGCTGATCAGCATTTGGAACAAACTGTTCCGAACGCTTGAGTCGGGAGCTCGTGATGTCATAGCCCTGCCCTCTCATGACGTCACACCCCACCCCCTCACTGCAAGTCTATGGGAGGGGGCTTGACAGCCATCACGCCCCCTCCCATAGATTTGCAAATAGGGGGTGGGGCTATGATGTCACAAGCTCCCGGCTCCAGCGTTTGGAACAGTTTGTTCCAAACTCTGAGCAGTGGAGTACCCCTTTAAGAGCTGTTCAGTGGATGATCACAGGCAGTGCAGATACAAACAATGGTGTCTGATGATCGGTATGGGAACTCGATATGGGACGCAGCTCTGTCAGATCACTGAGTGTGATAGCAGGGCCTGCAGGAGAGTTCATGTCAGGAACATGCAGCACAGGAGGTCATCTGCTACCCATCTCCCATTCAGATGGAATTATGAAAGCTGGCACTGTTAGCCCTTTTTCAAAGACTTTCATTTTGCAAATTGTTACAATGTTACAATGTCTATTTTAGGGACGTATTTTGCCATTCATTTTACACTGCGTGAACAATGTCTTGCACTGTATGGGTCTATAGGGTTCTCCATGGTGAATAGTAATGTGTAGTTTCTAAAAATAATCATCCCCTCATACATAACCTGCAATTATTATAAATATGCTCGAAACGGTTCAAATATGACACTAGGGTTAGTGCACAGGCATCTGAAAGGCAGCTGCTTCTTTAAATGAGATTGTAATACTCAACAATAGGACATAGCGAGCAAATAACACTTCATTCTACTCTCTATGTATTATTCATTCAAACTCAAGGGCAGAAAGCAAACAGAATGATTTTTGTGCACAAGAAAAATACATTCTATGATTTCCTCCGCCAGAACATTTTTATTAACACCTCTTCCTGAATTATTTATAATTGGAGATGGGAAAGTCCATGTGTACCAGCAAAGAGGAAATAAATCTGGAGTTTTTTCTTTGCTGTAATAATATACAGAGTAATTTGTACATTACGGATGTGTTTATTTTTGTTCTCTCGGGATTCCAAAAATTAATCATGCGTAAATAAACAATCCCGAATATTTGATTAAAGAAAACCAAAGTGACAAGGCAAGGGGGCGCATGTATTGCCATTAGCATCTGTCTTCAGTAAGGAAAGAAACAATGTTTATTAAGGCGCTGTCAGTTTTTCACATTAGACAAACCTCTGTTTGCAACAATGAACTGATCATGGGTGGTCCGCTGCTGGAACCCCAAGCAGTCAGCTGTAATCTGTGGGGGAGCCAGGCAGCAAGTGTGCAATTTTGCTGCAGTTCAACATAATACAAGGCCTCAGAATGGAATGGTTTATTAAGTAAAAATAGTTTACATCTGCTCTGTTCACATCTGTTTCATGGCTTCTGATCATAACAGAAGCCTCAGTGCTGCTCCAGATTTGTTGTACCGGGTGTGACAGATCCAAATGGCCTGCTGTGGTTTCCTTCGGTTTGACAGCAAGAATAGTTATGCGTATTGTAAATTGTGAAGGAGCTGCTGAAGAAAGCCCCGAATGGCATAGACTAACTACAATAGCCACCAAGTGGAGCACAACCAGGGATCTTCCAATATGCGACACGTGCATACTCTTTCATACATACCTATATATATATATATATTTACACTAGTATTTATATTCATTCATGTTTAAATGAACAATAAACTTGCTTACAAATTGCTATCATATTACAAATCAATAAGAATTAATTGGTTATTTGTGAATAGAACCCAGTGAAAAGATCCAAGATCAAACTCAGCTTCAGATTTAATTGTTTTCTGCTAGATTTCTGCGCCCATGATTCTGTCTACTTGTGGATCATTTTTACTCTTATGGGTTTTCCAACATAATGGGCCTCATTTATTAAGCTGAAATTGCAAAGTTTTTGTTGGGTTTTCTTGGCACAGAGTGTCTGAGACATGTCTGCACCAGTCTGCGCTAGTGTGCGACAGTGTGCGCCAGGAAAATCCGACAAATCCGACATTGCACTGTGTAAAGCTGGAAAGGGGTGTGGTCTGTCGCAGAGGGGGCATGGTTGACCCAAAAAGGGGTGTGGTTTCACAACCCGACCTATTTACTATTGAATTCACAGAAAATCCTGTAGATAAATAGCTGGAAGTTTCCACCTAGAAAAAGCTGGTCAGAAACATTTCCTGACTTTTCCCTATAGTTAATGAAGAGGAATCCTGCAAGTCTGAAACAGCTTTTCCCACTAATAAAAACCTAACACTCTTAGTAAATGTTTAGTTATCTAGATAATGACGTAGATGTAGTGTCAAAATATAACTAAGAATTGGTTAAACAGATTAAAAGAGAAAGGGACAGATTGGTGACTAATGAATGATTTTTTTCTACAGGGCATTACTCTGTTAAGGTAGGATCACCTGTAGCACATCTGCAGCATGTTTCATGCTGCGCAGTAGCCGCTGTTCAGTGGGAAATACGCTGGGGATTCTGTTATGATCAACCCTGCTGCAGCCCTGTGTGTGCATTAATGTTTAGCGCCGTGCCCATTATGCCAACTGTGACGTACCAGCCGCCTCCAAACCTTACTGCACACACAGGTCGGCGGCGTCAGTTAGTAATTTATAATACAATATTTTCCTGCATGCCCTATAAGTCAACTTAACCATCATAAACCCCCTCTATGAGCCAGAGCAGGGTCAAATTGAAATTTCTCCTTTTGCTCTTGACCAGTAACCTTATATGATATTTATTAGGTGCATTTTTCTACTCTCTCTACATATTCTACATAGTTCTTTAGAAGCTATGGAGTTAAAGGACAACTGCAGCACAATATACACTTATCCCCTATCTACAAGATAGGGGATAAGTGTTTGATCGCGGGGGGTCCGACCGCTGGGACCCCCCCGCGATCTCCCTAACGGGGCGCCGCCATTAGTGCTCATAGTGAGCGCTAAGGTGCGTAGTGTCGACCTAGAGGTCGACTGTGACGCCCCGTCTCCTCCCCGTGTTAATCACGCTGCAGATGTCCTTTAATGCCCTTGGCGTTTTCATATAAAGTTTAGCATTGTTTAATCTTGACCTTATTTTGATAAGTTGCAATAAATTCCCGCCTCCCAAAATTCTTCTTTTCAAAACTTCTAATTAACTAAAATGTCTAATAAGTAACAGGAATCCTTCCAGTGATTCAGCACTTCATTAGCAATTTATTCCATTATGGACATGTATCATCGGAAATCAGCTCAACATTCAGAGGAAACAATTCACCTCCGTTGCCAAAGATAATGGCTTGTAATTTTCATTAAGTTGCAGAATCAGATGCCTCAATGTTCCATTAATAGGCAATCAGAGAGGAATATATACAATAGGGACATCTCCCACGGAGGATGAATTGAGGACTTGTATGTGCTACTTGGGAGCAATGGATATGGAGTAATCAATGTGAATTGAAAATGATCAAATTCTAAACATATAATAATATTAATATACAAAATGCTTCTTCCTGACATACCATGTGAAGCTATGCAATATGGGATTCCACAGACTGCAGTCATGTATACATTGTTATTGGTGATAGTCTGTTATACATTTGTTTTTAGGATGGTTTCAAGTGTTTGTTTCCAAGTTCCATGTGTGTTGGTGCCCACGACAGATTGCAAAACTAACCCCCTTTTCTCCTCTTCATATCTGATGAAACTTCCTAAAGAACTTACACTTTTTTTTACAAAAGATACTTTAGTGAGTAGTGATAGTCTTCATTGAATATCATTGAGGCTCTTGAGTGGTTTCTTACATCTAATATCTCTGTCTGTCAAGGGGGATCAAGGTGTTAGTTATAAATTACCCAAGGTGGTCTAACATCCCTTACCTCTGGGGGTCTAGAGTGGATTAGCAGTCATCGTCTACTATCGTTGGTGGTCTTGAGCAAGAAAAATGTTAACATTTAAATTCATTATCTATGTTGGTATAGGATGGTTGAGGGTTAATATAAAAATTTCCTGGAGGTCTAAAGTTGTTAATGGGGGAACACCTTAACTAGTTGTTATATGATTTAGAAAAGTGTAATAGTTAATGATCTTCTTGATCAAGCATAGTAAGGCTTCGCTTACACTTAGCATTTTTTTTTTATACTGCCATTATAATTTTTAGGCCAAAGCCAGCAGTGTACCCATGAGGAAGAAAAGTACAGGGTGGGCCATTTATGGGAATGGTTGGTGATATTAGCTTCCTGTTTGTATTCACCTATAGACCACCTTAATGGCCATTAAGTGACCATTAAGGTGGACCATTAAGGTGGTCTATAGGTGAAAATTCATAGTGACCCACCATATATTGGTCTTGCGGGCGAACTTCCTGTTTGTAGCACATTTTGAAGTCGGCCATTTTGAATCCAACTTTTGTTTTTTCAATAGATGGTCAAGTGAGACATTAAACTTATTGGGAATTTCACAAGAAAAACAATAATGTGCTTGGTTTTAACGTAACTGTATTCTTTCATGAGTTATTTACAAGTTTCTGACCACTTATAAAATGTGTTCAATGTGCTGCCCATTGTGTTGGATTGTCAATGCAACCCTCTTCTCCCACTCTTCACACACTGATAGCAACACCGCAAGAGAAATGCTAGCACAGGCTTCCAGTATCCATAGTTTCAGGTGCTGCAGAATGGGCAAAACAAAAATTGGAACAGGACTCTCAGTTTACGCAGAAGATTTTGTTCAGTGATGAGGCAAACTTTTATGTGAATGGTGAAGTTAACAAACAAAAATTGATGGTATGGTGTGGTATATCGGGTACAAAGATAGTGGGGCCATTCTTCATCAATGGAAACCTTAAGGCCACTGGATATGCGAAATTGCTACATGATGATGTGTTTCCCTCTTTGTGCACTGAAGCTGGCACGTTCCCTGAGTTTTTCCAGCAAGATGGTGCACCACCACATTATGGGTGTCAGGTCCGAGCATTCCTAGATTAACAGTTTCCTGGAAAGTTGATTGTCGTCAGGGGCCAGTTGAATGGCCCCCAAGGTCTCCCGATCTGACCCCCTTAGACTTTTATCTTTGGGGTCATCTGAAGGCAATTGTCTATGCTGTGAAGATACGAGATGGGCAGCACCTGAAACTACGGATACTGGTCACCACCCATCTTGAAAAGTTTCCCCCTCACATATACTAATGTGCCACAAACAGGAATTTAATATCACCAACCATTTCCATTTTATTAAGGTGTATCCATATAAATGGCCCACCCTTTATAAGTCCTTTCTTTTTTCCCCATTTCTTTTGAATCCACTTCTGGTATTGGCTAAAAAACTGAAGTGGCAGTTTTTTTTTTTTTTTTTTAAGTGCAAATGCAACCAAGAGTGTATCAAAATAATTTCTCTAAATAGGTTTAAAAGTCTTGCAAATGTCAATGGTCTACATTTTTCCTCTGGCCAGAGGAAGCTCGAGTATCGAGTGAAACAGATTCTGTCATCCGACAGTGAATGCCCCCCACCGTGATCCCTCTCCCCCATTTGCACAATGTTTTATATGTGAGTATACAATAAAGAAGTTACCCTGAAAAAGAAGTTATGGTGAGTCTGCCGACTTTTTCAATTTCCTTTTGTGCCATGAGATGTGTAAATCACTTCTATTTAAAAATCTTATTCCTTCCAGTACTTATCAGCTACTGTATGCTCCACAGGAAATTCTTGTCTTTTTGAATTTCATTTCAGTCTGACCACAGTGCTCTCTGCTGACACCTTTGTCCATGTCAAGAACTGTCCAGGTCCAGAGCAGGAGCAAATCCCCATAGCAAACCTATCCTGCTCTGGACAGTTCCTCATATGGATAGTGGTGTCAGCAGAGAGCACTGTGGTCAGACTGAAAATAAATTTAAAAAAAAAGAACTCCCTGTGGAGCATACAGCAGCTGATAAGTACTGTAAGGATTAAGATTTTTAAATAGAAGTACCGTAATTTACAAATCTGTTTAACTTTCTGGCTCCAGTTGATTTAAAAAAAAAAAATTTCCACTGGAGTACCCCTTTAAGTCTTGTTTACATGAACATTTTATGTAAATGTTTGGTAATGTCACACATTGATATGATATAAAAGGAAGTGATGTAACCTATGTTAATTGCTGAAGAAAGGTCTCATTGTGAAACTGAAACATTACACTTTGTGAACTGAATTGGAATGAGTCACTTAAATGCCGCTGCTCTACCTTCGACACATGTTTTGGAGGGAGTCTAGACTTTGAGATGCAGAGCACCCACCCGGACCTGGAGTCCTAGTACAGTGCCAGTACACATGGACTTTTTGGCTCTATTTACTCAGGTATTAGGTTTTTTCCATGTATGCTGGCAAGAGTTTTTTTTCCCTGTGGACTTACAGTTTTCCTATAAGTCACGGACGTGGGTTCCATTGACCAGGTTGGGGCTGCTGCCTTATTGCATTTGATTGACACACTCATGCAGGCGTTGTGCTCTGAGCACAACATCCTTCTGTAAGAAGTAAATCTTATACAGTTTTAACATAAGGAGGGTGGATATGAGAGTAAACTCTTTTACAAGTTGATTCATTTCTGGAAGGTTTTCATTGCTCTTGGATGGAGGCATAACAAAGTATGTTGTGTTATTCTATTCAGTAAAGAAAATGACAGACCTATTGTAAGACAGAGGGATATTAGGATTCTTCTAAATTCTATGTATCCATCTATTACTCTAACTATCTATTATTCATTTGTCTATAATCTGTCTATGAATTAATCTCTCTGTTGCAGGGTTATTATAACGGTAATCAAAGTGTTAGATGGTTGTGGGTGGGGAAGAATGGGATTTTGTGTAGTACGAACACACAGTACGATTTCCTGCACTACAACCTCAATCTAAATAGACGCTCTACTCTAAGCATGTGATAACCTGCTGTACTAAGCTGATAAGGAGAAGACCAAAAAACACACAATGCTTAGACACAACTCTTTGGAAAAAGTATTGTGCAAAAAACAAAACAAGAGAAAAAAACAGGCGAGCCTCGTGAGGACTGTCAGAAAAAAGTTTAAAGTGCAAATTATAAGGTTCACCTTAAAGGGGTACACCGCTGCTCAGCATTTGGAACAAACTGTTCCAAACGCTGGAGCCGGGAGCTTGTGACATCATAGCCCCGCCCATCACGCCTCACCCCCTCAATTCCAAGTCTATGGGAGGGGGCGTGACAGCTGTCACGCCCCCTCCCATAGACTTGCCTTGCGACGGCGGGGCGTGACATCATGAGGGGGCAGCGGCTATGATGTCACAAGCTCCTGGCACCCTCCAGCGTTCGGAACAATTTGTTCCAAATGCTGAGCAGAGGAGTACCCCTTTAAGTCTCTACTGTTGTCACTTAACATGCTATGGAAGTTGGGCACCTTATTGGCCCTTATGGTGTGAAGGGCTGGTGGGTTGCTGAGTGCAGGGATATCATCAAATTTTATTAAAGTCAATAGGCATCATTAAAGAATGTGGTGTGGTGTGGTGGTGAGTATTGTGGCACTGAGTATTGTGCTAGGTTGGGCGGAGCCAAAGAAATCTTCTCACAGTTATTAAACAAAAATAAAATCCTGCCCAAGTCCTTAAGTGCAATGTTGGGCTGACAGATACAAAGTGACAGAAAGCCTGAATGGAGTGGAAAATTATATTGTCCAATGGAGCTGAAGTGAGACTTGGGTCACAGGAGAATACAGAGTCCCTAAAAGATGCAGCACAAGAAGGCTGGAGTTTTGTCACTGTAAATGAGAGATTCTAAGGTTTATAATGTATTGGTAAGTGAGGGCAGAAACACCAGCCCACAGAGAGTTGCAGTGAAGACAGAGAGACTGGCTATACTGAGGCCTAAAGAGAGACCTGTAAATGTATACCTAGCAAAATGAATGGGCTGCAGTGGTCAAGCAGTGCATTATTAATTTATATGAATTACTATTATTGCTGCAGTGGTCAAGTATTATAGTTTTTGCTTTGTGGCTTGGTTTCATACCAAGAGTATTGTGCAATGTGCATACCGAATGTTTTCAACTGTGGATAGTCGAGCAATCTATGAATGGTTAAAGGGTACCTTTCATCAAAAAAACTTTTGATATATTATAGATTCATTTATGCAGAATAACTTTCCAATAATATGTTATTAAAAAATATGCTTCTTTCTATTTGATTTTCCACTTTGAAAAAATGACCACTAGGTGTCTCCCTACCAGTCCTTTTTTTTTTTTTTTTTTTATAGATTTCAGACTCATGCAGGAGTCCTAAATCTCAGACTGCATCTGGGACACAGACAAGCTCAGCTCTGCTCCCTGGCAGTGAGCAGTGGTAAGTTTGTCTGTGTTCCGGCTGCACTCTGAGATTTAGGACTCCTGCATGAGTCTGAAATCTATAAAAAAGGACTGGTAGGGAGACCCCTAGTGGTCATTTTTTCAAAGTGGAAAATTAAATAGAAAGAAGCATATTTTTTAGTAACATACTATTGGAAAGTTATTCTGCATACATTAATCTATAATATATCAAAAGTTTTTTTTATGAAAGGTACCCTTTAAAGAACCTACAAAGTGACTGGAGCAACGCCATCTGAACGACCTCGACAAGGCAGTATGTGGTAGAAAGTGGTGTCCCAAAGACCAGCAGGAGGATGGTGAATGCTGACAGTCACTTCGGGTGCAACCTGGGAATACATTGGAGTATCTCAGTATGTGTTCATCCTGTACTATCGTACAGAAAAATGTCCAAAGTAGATCACCCCCACTACCCTGTGATCTCCTGCCACCCTTTCTCTCCCTAGGAATGTGACGTGTCGATCCCTGCACAAATTGGTGACCGACACGCCACCTCCGTGTACCTCTATGGGAGAGACGGAGATACAGCGGGGGTCGACACGCACCATTCTTGGGTACTGCCAGGGTGCAGGAGATTGTTTGTGTGTGTGTGTGTGGGGGGGGGGGTGCCACGGTTTGACCCACCGTGATCTGACACTTATCCCCTATCCTTTGGATAGGGTAAACATTTTCCTGCATGATAGTACCCCTTTAAACTTACGTTATATATTGAGGGTTTACAATAGACTATATTCTGTCAACTGTTCTCTTTTTTTTTTTCTATCAATGGCGTCTTTACTCTGGATGCTTGACGTATTTCTGCATAATTTATGCATCGAAAATTAGTTTTACAACTAGCATAGCACATCTGCAGCATACCCTTTTAAACTTCACTAGCATCCTATGTTTTGTATGTATCTGCCTTCAGTTTTCCCCATAGCACATACTAGTGATGCATATCCGCAACCAGTCATTTTTTAGCTGCCCTCCATAATTAAATGAGGCTCCCTGAATGGGCTGGGAACCATATTATCAAGATAGAACAGACCTTTTGGGACACGACTAGATATCTTGATAACAGGATTAGCAATCAAACAAGGATGTATACCGTATTTTTTGCCCTATAGGACGCACCGGCATATAAGACGCACCCTATTTTAAAGGTTCAAAATCTAGAAAAAAAAGATTCAGAACCCAACAGTGATCTTCAACCTGCGGACCTCCAGATGTTGCAAAACTGCAACTCCCAGCATGCCCGGACAGCCAACGGCTGTCCGGGCATGCTGGGAGTTGTAGTTTTGCAACATCTTGAGGTCCGCAGGTTGAAGACCACTGGTATAGGAGGTAATACTCACGTGTCCCCGCCGCTCCGGACCCTTCACCGCTGAACTGGATGTCGCTCCATCGATGTCACCGCGACCCCGTGGTGTCCACAACGCTCCGGAATGTCTTCTTCCCCGGGATCCACACCCTCCGTCGCCGTCATCACGTCGCTACGCACGCCGCTCCTATTGGATGACGGGACGGCGTGCGCGATGACGTGATGACGTCGAAGGAGAGCGCCGGCCATGCAGGGGATCCCAGCACAGAGCAGACACAGAGGAGGCAGGTAAGGTCCCTCCCGGTGTCCTGTAAGCTGTTTGAGATCCCGTGATTTCACCGCGGCGGTCCCGAACAGCCCGACTGAGCAGCCGGGTTAGTGTTATTTTCGATTCAGACGCGGCGATCAGCTTTGATCGCCGCGTCTGAAGGGTAAATACAGGGCATCACCGCAATCGGTGATGTCCTGTATTAGCCGCGGGTCCCGGCCGTTGATGGCTGCAGGTATTCGCCGTATAAGACGCACCAACTTTCCCCCCCCCAGGTTTTGGGGAAGAAAGAAGCTGATGACAATGTAACCTAGCAGCTGCTACTCATATTAGGTCTCCTGCTCTTATGCATCTATAAATTCAGACATTTTTGTTTTTTGCTTAAATACACAACATTGTAACATTGTACATTTAAAGGGGTATTCCAGGAAAAAACTGTAAAAACCAGAAATGTAAACAGATTTGTAAATTACTTCTATTAAAAAATCTTAATCCTTTCAGTACTTATGAGCTTCTGAAGTTAAGGTTGTTCTTTTCTATCTAAGTAATCTCTGATGACACGTCTCGGGAAACGCCCAGTTTAGAAGCAAATTCCCATAGCAAACCTCTTCTAAACTGGGCGGTTCCCGAGACACGTGTCATCAGAGATTACTTAGACAGAAAAGAACAACCTAAACTTCAGAAGCTCATAAGTACAGAAAGGATTAAGATTTTTTAATAGAAGTAATTTACAAATCTGTTTAACTTTCTGGAGCCAGTTGATATATAAAAAAAAGTTTTTACCTGGATAACCCCTTTAAATAAACAGCAATAGTAGGCGGAACAATCCCTGCACTACTCTTCTTTGTTAATACATCTTTTGGGAAAGAGCTGATAATGCGAAGCAAGACTGTAAGCAAAAGGAATTAAATAGAGAATAACAATGGTCTTGTTATCTCTCTCATCTCCATTAAGTAGCACTACACTGGACATTACAGATATATAAACACTACTCTGTGCGCTGAAAGCTTCTACAGATGATTTGTCATTTTTTTCTAAGAAAGCCGCTATTTGATAAAAAGTAATTTTGTTTCACAGCACAATCTATTTCGCTTATGATAACGGCAAAATATGTCAAATTAGCATTCAGCATATAGTCCCCATCCGGATACTCACAAGCCAAGCGTATCCTCCAAGTACTTATTGATATTAGGATTCTGTCCTTTTTTCACCGCTACATAATCCCAGCTATTTGAAGTTGCTCAGTGGCAGCATGTGGCATTTTTTTTTTTATCTATCTCAGAACAATATGCTGCTCTGTAATAAGCTTCTCTGGCCACTCAAATGACTGAAGGGTCTATGTAATACTGTAAGTCTCCCTGATGGGACATTTCATATATTGTTTGTCTTAAGTAAACAAAGCAAAAATGAGCAAATAAAAGTATTATACATAAAATATGTACACAGCAGACAATTTACAGTACAATCAATACAATATGAAATAATGTCATGTGGATGTACATATTACTGCATGCTCATTTGCTCATGTGTTTTATAGGTTTTTGTACATACATTTTAAAGGGGATTTTTAAATGAAACATTATGACATAATGTGATCAGTGGAATTTTAGAATTTTAGCCTACTTAAGGAAGCACTCTGGGATTTTTTTTAAATTTTTTGGGGGGTTATATAGTTCAACATAGTCTATTATTAAAGAATAAGGTAGAGGTTCTTGTGTATGTATGCCTTGTGCTTACCTGGTTTAGCTGATGTAGCAGGCCCAAGACGTTGGTTTGCAATTTTTACACTAAAGTGATTCTGTAATGCAGCCTACATTTCCCATGAATCATCTGGCTTTGCGTGTGGCATTTTATGACTGTAGCTGGTCATCAGGCTACTAGTGCTGGAATTTACCCAGGTGAACTCATTAGACTCATAAGTGGTTTGAGGTCAGTTCACATTATGTGCAGTTTTGATGTGTTTTCTTATTCAAAGTGCATTTTTTTGAGTGCTAAAGTCATAAGCAAAAGGGATATGACCTATACTTACTATTGAGTTGTATTATGAAGATTAAAAGTATTTAGACTGTGTTCACACATTGAATAATTACTGCATTTCTCCCACATTTTTACTCAGTTTTGGCTGTTTTTGCTGCAATTTTTCTCAATCACGTTTTTTTTTTATCATGATTTGCCTAATTGTGATAAAAATATCACTATTTTTTTCACAATGTTGGGAACATCACTGCAAAAACATAAACATGCCACAAAAATGCAATGTGCAAACAGAGCCTCAGGGGAATTGTATTACTATTTGGGTATATAAAACGTGTGTATGTATGTGTGTATGTTCCAGCATCACCTCCAAACGGCTAAAGATATTAACATGAAACTTGGCACACATGTTACTTATATGTCAACAACAAACATAGAATAGGTAATTTAACCCTTACTCACCCCCATTTGCCAGGGTCAGGGTTTTTGTTTAAAGTCCCATACAAGTCTATGGGAAATATATGTTACTGCATAAATTCCAAACGGCTGGAGATATTTTGATAATACTTGGTCACATGTTACTTATATGTCCACTTAAAATATAGGATAGTTAATTTAACCCATAACTACCCCCCATTTGTGAGGTTCAGGGTTTTTGTTTAAAGTCCCATGCAAATCAATGGGAAATGTACGTCCCACATAACTTCTGTATGGCTGGAGATATTTTGATACTTGGTAAACATATTACGGGATATGAGGTCCGTATAGGAGGTTGGGATAGGAGGTTGGGATAGGAGGTCAGGATAGGAGGAAGGGATAAGAGGATGGGATAGGAGGACGGGATAGGAGGTCGGGATAGGAGGTCGGGATAGGAGGTCGAGATAGGAGGACGGGATAGGAGGTCGAGATAGGAGGTCGAGATAGGAGGACAGGATAGGAGGACGGGATAGGAGGACGGGATAGGAGGTCGGGATAGGAGGTCGGGATAGGAGGTCGGGATAGGAGGTCGAGATAGGAGGTCAGGATAGGAGGTCGGGATAGGAGGTTGGGATAGGAGGTCGGGATAGGAGGTTGAGATAGGAGGTTGGGATAGGAGGTCGGGATAGGAGGTCGAGATAGGAGGTTGAGATAGGAGGACAGGATAGGAGGTCAAGATAGGAGAACGGGATAGGAGAACGGGAGAGGAGGTCGGGATTGGAGGTCGAGATTGGAGGTGGGGATAGAAGGTTGGGATATGAGGACGGGATATGTGGTTGGGATATGACAACAATATATGAGGACAGGTCAAAGTCAAGTCAAAAGCTTCCTCCTTTGTTTATTTTCCTCCCCAACAAGGATTAGGAAGGATAAACTGGGCAACGCCGGCTACTCAGCTAGTCTACTATATATCCTGATCTGGCAGGGGAGGGGTCTAGGAGGAAGCAGGAGGCATATAATAGGTGATGAATGTCATTCTATATTTCACAGAAAGTCAACTGGCCCAGAAATAACATCCACTGAAACACATTTAGCATGGTGATTGCATGACCATGTTTACTGTATTGAAATATATAGATGCAGCTTGGCCAGAATAAAACATGTGGCACTGTACAACTAGTTAAGGACGCAAAAACAAAATATCCTAGAGTATTTTTTCAATTATAGTTGACCTTCAGGATTAGACACTGCTGCAGGGATAAGAATAATGTAATGTCAGCTACCACAAAGAGGTGGGGAAGGCCTCTTCTATTTGCTAACCATGGAACCTAAAGATGTGCCTATCCTTACCTTTCCTTTAGTTTAGTAAAATAGTGGAAATTGTGTTAACAAACTTTGCATAACTTAGACTAGTACAAGCAAATACAAGAAACTTTGTAAGGCTGGGTTCACATATGTCCGACATCCAGCATACAGTAGGTAAACAGCCTTGATCTGGACGCAACTGATGCCACAACTGATGGCAAGTTGTCATCAGTTGTATGGCATCCGGCGTCCATTGTTTCTGTATGGCATTCAGGGGAATGCAGCAAGCTACAGCATGTCCAACCACCCGGCATCAAAATTGAGATGGCGGATGATTGTGAACTGTCCCATTGAAATGAATGGGATCAGTTCTAGCATCAGTTTCCCCCCGGTGCACACCGGAGGGAAACTGTGCCGGACATCGGACATATGTGAACCCAGCCTAATCTATCTTATCAGAGAAAAGTGCTTCTTTCTTCTCTAATCAAGCGTCTTTCCTCTTTCATCACTAACTTTTCTTTCACTCGGGAAAAAAACTCAATTCAGCTTAATTAATTAACAAAATGACTTAATGAGAGATTAAGTTGTGAGTAGGAAGATGGGAGGGGTAGTGAGAAGGAAAGTAGAAGCGGAATGAGGTACACAAAGAGACGGCATAAGTTAACTCTTATAGATCTCACCCCATAAGGCTTGATGCACAGCTTGGACTGTTCACTATTGCACTATAATCCGCATGGAAAAATGGTAGCATGTGATAAATTTTGTGCAGTGCCATCAAGTATAATGCCCATTGGAGATAATGGTCTGTCTTTGTGATGTATGGTCATTGCTGTTCCTGCAAGAGAGATGCTCTTTATGTATTTATTTATGCACAAGATGCGCAAGAAGGCATAGGCATTAATATCTTCATCTCCTGCTGGTGAATGATGTATTGTCCAATAAATTATATTTCTTTAAGTAGAAGAATGCTGTTGTTGGTTATCTCTTTACAAACCAGAATCATATCAAATTCTAGCCATTATAATTTCTATTGCCATATGTTCCTTTTGGTCACAAGGGATGTGAAAATATCTGGAGACCATTTAAACTGTGTTGGTGTTTGAGACACTTCTCATATTACATCACGTAACTCGATATAATGCAGAAGCGTTTCTAGACCTACATTCTCAATGCAGACTCAAAATACAGCCTGTATACCCACTGCTTAGCAAAGGTGTTGAGATATAATACAATATAGTAGGACAAAAACTCTATGACAAAATAGACAGATTTTCTTAAGCACAATGTCATCATATTGCGGCTGCATTTTTATGTCTTCATAACAGTCAGTACACCAAGACCCCAAACGTATGCATACGTCCTTGTAATCTCCTGCTCTGCTGCAGACAGCTTAGGAGATCGCCAGCGGGACTGGGCTGTCAATCACAGCTGGGGACCCACCACAGCTTTCGGAGCCGCGATCGCGCCGGCCCCGGCAGCATTAACCCCATAGATGCCGTTATCAATCCTGATCACAGCATCTATGGTGTTGACAGTGGGAGGATGCTCCCCCTGTTCACCAACAGTGATGCCGCAATACGATCACGGGTCGGCGTTGGTTGCTATGGCAGCAGACCTCCTGTCTGCTTGCTCCGGAAGCCTGTGAGATCCAGCCACAGACTGGATTTCACAGGCTGTACTGTGTGCAGCTGATCAGGTCACACTGTTCTGTAGTACAAATGTATTGCAGCATAGTATAACCTGTAAAATTAAAAGTTCTTCAATAAGAGTATGAAGTGTTAAAAAAAGCACCTTTCCCAATAAAAGCCCTGTATTATCATTAAAAAAACAGAAATCATATACATACTAGGTATTGCCATGTCCGTAATGATATGTACTATAAAGCTTTGATGTAAATTATCCCGCACGGTGAATGCCTTAAAAAAAACAACTACAAAAAAGCGCAAAATTCGGTACAAATAGCGGAATCCCAATTTTGGTACAAATAGTGGAATAACAAAAATCAAAAGGTAGCATGTATCGCAAAAATGATACCAATAAAAAGTACAGTTTTTCCCACAAAAAGTAAGCTCTCACTCAATGGCATCGGCTGAAAAATTAAAAAGTTAAGGCTGTCGGAACATGATAACACAAAAAAGGGAAAAAAGGAATTTTGCTCAGAAAAAGGAAAAAGAACATAAAAAGCTATATAAAATGGGTATCGTCATAATCGTACTGACCCACAGAATAAATATAACATCACTTTTAGAGCACAGTAAACTCCATAAAATAATAATAAAAAAAAACGCCAGAAATTTTCCAGTTTTTCACAAAATCTTGGAGTTTTTCAAAGAAAATGCTTCACGTGTCAACAAAAAATGCACCACTTATATAAAGTACAACTTGTCATGAAAAAACTATCTCAGAATAGCTCCACTCGGAAAAGTGTTCTTAAGTTACCATTTAAAGAGACACATGTCAAATTTGAAATAAAGAGCCTGGTTATTAAGGTAAAAAATGGGTCCGCCCTTAAGGGGTTAAAGGGGTACTCCGCCCCTATACATCTTATCCCTATACAAAGGATAGGGGATAAGATGTCTGATTGCTGGGACCCCCGTGATCTCTGTGTGGCACCTGGTGTTCGTTTAGAATGCAGGGTGCGGTTGGTGGGGTCGTGATGTCACTGCCACAACTCTTGTGATGTCATGCCACAACCCTTGTGAAGTCTATGGGAGAGGGCGTGGTGGCCACAGTACCCCCTCCCATAGACTTGCATTGAGAGGGCGTGGTGTGACTTCACGAGGGGTGTGGCCGTGATGTCATTCTGAAAAAAATGTTCAGGACATTGGGGCAGCAGAGTACCCCTTTAACTCAATTCCAGATTTTGCAGCCACAAAATGAATGTTACAATTCAATTCTGGTATTGTATAGCCGAACTCATTCTTTATTTTTCAGGTGTATGAAAAGTTGTAACTATGTAAGACATGTACATATTCCCTGTATAAGGGAATGAATGTTAATATTTTATATATATTAATGTTATTTTATATTATGAAAAGTTAATCATTATGGTTTTTAAGATCCCCGTTTGCAGTCTTCAATAATAACTTTTGTCTTGGTCATCTAATGGACATACAAGTGCACTGCTTGTTACAGTATATTGATATATACAGTATATCCAATTTTTACAGAAATTTCTACAACTGAAATTAACTTCCTTTTACCTGACTGGGGTTATTTTGGAGGCGAGCACATGATGTTATTACATTAATTTATGCAACATATTTGCCAAGTGTGAATATATCCTGAAATGTTATTGTTGATTCAATAAACTTTGCATAATAAAACAAATGAATGTAAGGAAAACTGTTATATCTATTCAGACAAAAAATGCTTCTTGTTCTCTCATCTGGCATCATTTCTGCCCCTTCCTATCGAAACTTTTATTCACTTCAACTTTTAACAGTTCAAGTCTATCATATGTTTACAAGATGGACAATGAGCTTACTTACTGAGGGATTAGGTATAATGCTACCCATGGAAGTCTATAAGAAGGGCAGAGGAAGAGTGGAAAGAGCCAGAAGCAAACAGACTGCCGAAAGAGCAAGCTTACTGTACTTTTGGATTTTACACCAGGGTTTAATTCACAGCTTATAGTGCTTAGCACTGCTCTATAATGTCCTACATGCTGCTGCTGCTTTTTAATCCCTTAAAGGGGTACTTCACTGGAAACATTTTCTTTTAAATCAACTGGTGCCAGAAAGATAAACAGATTTGTAAATTGCTTCTATTAAAAAAGCTTAATCCTTCCAGTACTTATCAGCTGCTGTATACTACAGAGGAAGTTCTTTTCTTTTGGAATTTCCTTTCTGCCTGACCACAGTGCTCTCTGTTGACACCTCTGTCCATTTTAGGAACAGTCCAGAGTAGGAGTAAATCCCCATAGCAAACTTATCCTGCTCTGGACAGTTCCTAAAATGGACAGAGGTGTCAGCAGAGAGCACTGTGGTCAGACAGAAAGGAAATTCAAAAAGAAAAGAACTTCCTTTGTAGTATACAGCAGCTCATAAGTACTTGAAGGATTAATATTTTTCAATAAAAGTAATTTTACAAATCTGTTTAACCTTCTGGCACCAGTTGTTTAAAAAATAAATAAATAAAATGTTTTTCAGTGCAGTACCCCTTTAAGGACACAGCTTTTTTCATTTTTGCACTTTCTTTTCTTTCTACCTCACTTTCTATCATAACGCTTAAAATTTTTTCATCTACAAACCCATATGAGGGCTTGTTTTTGCGCCGCCAAGTGTACTTTGTAATGTCATCATTCATTTCACCACAAATTTGGCAAAACCAAAAGAAAAATTATTTGTGGGGCAAAATAAAAAATAAAAAAAAAACACCTTGATTTTGTAATTTTGGGGGCTTCCGATTCTACGCAGAGCAATTTTTGGTAAAAATTACACATTATCTTTATTCTAGGGGTCCATACAGTTACACCGATACCTAAGTTATATAGGTTTTTTTTGTTTTACCTCTTTTAAAAAAATTTAGCTTTTTGTACAAAAATTTACATGTTTAAAAATATCCTCTTCTGACCCCTATAACTTTTTTATTTTTCTGTATACAGGACTCATTTTTTTGTGCCATGATCTGTAGTCTGAATGGATATGAAGTGAGCTCAGCTCTGGAGCTCGATTCATAGACCTGCCACATGGCCTCGCAGGTCTATGAAGCTCAGGTCGTTAAGGGGTTAAGGTCTCCCTTAAAGACATGTAAGAGCAGGATGCCCTCTTGTGTGTGCGTATGTGTGCATCGTATGGGAGGCATCATAGAAGCTAAGTTCCACCCTCTATCTCAGGGACAACTGAAAGTTAGAGATGAAGAGTGGAAAGCCGAAAACTTCTTACAAAGGACCTATCCAGTTGTATAATGGACCGAAGTAGTGCTATTCTTAATATACCAACACTTGACAACTTATCCTAAAAGCACCAGAAATGTCAGGTAAGCTTTAACATTGCTGTATAGTTATCAGTACCTATGTGTCCATGACAGGACAGATTTTATCTTTGCTGAGTAGTTGATAAAGGTTCTAATTGAACGAAGAGAAGTCTAGACATAAGACTTGATGTCAACTTCTTTAAAGATAAATATTATACTAAATAATTAGCAAAAGACTCAAGTTAGCAAAATAATTGTCAGGAGAAAGACTGCTAGTAGTAGTCTAATATAAAGAATGGCCATATCTTAACTAGGCCAAATAAATAATTTCACAGTGGAGCTCTGGGAAAAAAAAGTCCAATATATAAATGAATTCAGTATATTGAGATTTATGGCATAGATCAGATGAGTAATGTTACTGTATGTAACCAACGGTAAAACTTTTAGGTGGTAAGATTCAAAACAGATTGTTTTTCCTCTGGGATGGAGAAGTGTCTCTTCAGAGACATTTTAGTCTATGGATTGGACTTATATGGAAATTCAACAATGACTTCAACTGTACAGTACATAAAAGCTTTCCAATAACTTCCTGAAGATCAAATAAACACAAACTTCCTTCAACAGTCACCTGACTTTAATACGATTAACCAGGGATGCTTGAAGAGTAGTACATTAAAGGGGTATTCCGGCTTTATATATCATATCCCCTATCCAAAGCATAGGGGATAAGATGTATGTTTACAGGGGTCCCGCCGCTGGGGACCCCGCGATCTTGGTGCAGCCCCAGGCGTTCTGTGCCCCCCCAGTGAGGTCATGACACCCCCCTCCGACACGCCCCCTCCATTCATGTTTATGCCAGAATGCCAGAATTCCGGGGGCAGCACCGAGATTGCTGGGGTCCCCAGTGGCGGAACCCCTGCGATCATACATCTTATCCCCTATCCTTTAGTGTTGAGCGGCATAGGCCATATTCAAATTTGCGATATTTCTTTAATATATGGACGAATATTTGTCATATATTCGCTAAATTCGCATATTCCTAATATTCGCGTTTTATGTTTGCATATGGGAAAATTCGCATATGCAAAAATTTGCACAGTAGTATTAGAGCCTTCTTTACACTACACAAGCTTGAAGCAGAGAGGGATGATCACTGTGATGTGTACTGTGAAAAAACAAGCAAACAAAAAAAACCTGAATATTCGTAATTGTGAATATATAGTGCTATATTCGCGAATATTAGCAAATTCGCAAATAAATTTTGCATTGCAAATATTCATGAGCAACACTACTATCGTTTGGATAGGGGATAAGATGTATAAAGCCAGAAAACCCCTTTTAAGAGTACTATGGCCCTCTAGCTGTTTACAGGACTACAGCTTCCACCATTCATTACAGCTGAAGCCTTGGAGTTGTATCACTCAACAGCTAAGAGGTTGTCAACAACTAATCTTGAATTGCTATTTAAAGCATACCTCCTGTTGGTTATTCAATTTTTGGAAAAAAAATGTGCCGCACTGTGCTGGTTATTCAATTTTCAATATGACTAATTTTAAATTTGGCCCTAAATGTCAGAACGAGGTGCCATTTTTCCCATTCCTCACCGTATCTAGCTATGTAATAGGAGACAAAGATTCTGGCTCCATCTCTACAGCTGGGAGAACCGCATTCTGTTTGGGCATGTAGGCGGCACAGTACTGCACACTTTAACATTACTATTACTATGTGGGCTCTGGCATGTGATTTCTAACTATTGATTTGCGGATAACATACAGTTGACCTTATCATGCGAGATACCGTTTATTCGCCTGGGTGCATTAAACATTGACTTGTTCGGTATGGCAAAAATTTTACGTGTTCTTTACCTTACCTGGGCCATGGATCTGGCGCCTAGTGCTCTTTACAATGCAGCAGGGTCTGTAAATATTAACCCCGGAGGGAAGTATCCTGCGGCTATTCGATGCATGACCTATGGTATAGTCAGCTGCTATATGCATTCAGCCTTGATAACTTACTATACGAGTATACAATTCTTTGACAGGTTATCAGACCTGCCGAGATTTTTTTTACACATCTATCAGAAAAAATAAAAAGCATTCCATTCACCACAGAGGTTATCCAAGCTACAGGCATTGCTTTATTGAGTTGTTTTAAAGCATCAGCAAAACATAAAAGGAAGTGGAATCTTGAAAGGACCCAGGTTTTTGTCTATACTCTTTATGCTCCCAGTCTTTACATGCTGCTACATATTTTATCAATAGTTTTTTTTTCTTTCCTATGTTATATTGAGTAACCCGTGTAGTCATGGAGAATTGTCATTTATTAATGACAGACCCTCATTGTATCTGCTGCAGATTTTCCATTGCAGATTTATGTGTGGAAAATCAACAGCGGATTACAGTGACAGTATATGAATTCGATTTTCACAAGTCTCTTTCCCATGCTGTGGATAAAATCTGCGCAAAAACTGCAGAATTTCATGTTTTTTTTTTTTTTTTTGCAGACCTGTTGCAGATTTATTGTTTTTTGGTCCCATTGACAGCCATGTCACAATTGCCACTAATCTGAACCTGGTGGGAATTTAATGTTGTTTGCGGAATGCAGACTGCATCGTTCATAATATATTTTATGTGTTATTTACTATTTTTGCACACTGTTGTTTATATATTTGGTTTAGAAATTCCATCCAATTTATTTATTTGTTTTTAAATGTACATTTCATATCCTCAATTATATCCTAAGAGGCAAATCTGCCATAAAGCTGCTCAATTTGGTTTGGATTTTTCCACTGCGTATTTTCTTGTGAAAATTTAAAGCAGACTTATTTTGTGTAAAAGTACTGTATGGCTGGGTTAACACAGTTAAAAATTCGGATATACATGCACTTTTTTTGTCCATAATAAAAAATAAAAACAAATCAGCCATGAAATAAAATGCGACAATTTTTTCCCCAGGCTCGGTACATATATCATTTTTGTCAGTTCTGCTTATTTTAACTGTAACCAGGAGAGGAACAGATGCAGAAAAACTATCAGGCTGAGTTTACACTTGTCTTTTTTCTGGTGTTTTTCGGTGCAAAAAAAAACAAAAACACACTAAATTTCCCTGTGGAAACTTAGCCTTATGTAAATATTAGCATCTTTTTTCAGTTTTTTTGGACTCTAAAAATAATGAACAAATACAGACCAACATACTACAAGTCAGCCAACTTTAATTTTCAGTATATACATTTCTCTGCCATTATAGTGTAAATCCTAAGGCCAAGTTTCCACTTGTTTTTTTGGGGTCAAAAACTCCCAGAAAAAGGGCCAAACTGCCCTGTGGCATTTTGCAAAGGAAAGCGCAGCAGCCAGATGTTAGCAGGGAATCAATAGAGAAACGAAAAACCCACTTTGCGTTTTTGGGTTTGGCGTTTTTTCTCCTGGCCCTGGCCAAAGGCTGTCAGAACATGCTGGGAGTTGTAGTTTTGCATCAACTGAAGGCTCCCTATTTTTGTGTTTTTTTTCTTCTTTTTCTTTCAGATCCATGTATGCAGAGGATTTCCGCGGATGCAATGACCTGCATTTTTTTCTATTAATAAAATGGCTAACAAGGGCTTGTGGGGGAGTGTTTGTTTTAAATAAAATAAGTTTTCCAATGTGTTGTGTTTTTTTTTTATTTAAATGGGCACTGTCAGATATAAAAACTTTTGATATGTTGTAAAGAATTCAAAACCAATAGGTTTTGCAATGCTTTCATGAAATTTTTTTCAGTATTTCTTACTGGAAAAGCCAGTCAAAGAACTGCCCCCCTGCCTCCTAGGAGACATACTAGACCTGCTGTGTCCACTTGTCATCACCTACGTCATGGACCCACTTCATCATTGACAGGTCTGCAGGTCTAAAGCTGCTGCTTGCATGCTCCTGTGGAGAGAAAGGGGGGGGGGGAGGCAGAGGCACAGGCTCCCTCACTGTCTGCTATGTGAAGAGAAGGGGGAGGGGCAGAAGCACACTGCTGCCATGACTGAGCAGGAGACAGAAGACTGAATGGAGGATTTCTTTGTTTAACCCGATAACTACCATGGACGTCTATGCTCGTCCAATGGCCATTAAAGAGGGATGACGCAGGCTCCCACCTCGAGCCCGCGTCATACCGGCCGGCCCCCAGCTGATTCCTGTAGCTGGGGGCGGAGTTAATAGCCGACATGTGGCCGGCTATTAACCCTTTAGATTGCTGCTGTCAAAGTTGACAGCAGCGCCTAAAGGTGCCTGTATCCAGTCCCTGGTGGTTCAGTGGGGTGGATCGCCCTCCTGCAGCAGGATCACGGGGGGGGGGGGTGCGATCCACTGCTGAGGTAGCCTGGGGGCGTAACTCTCCTGCTGCGGCTGCTCCGGTGCTCAGAATGATAAGGATTGTTTCCTCCTAAAATAATTCCAATTGATTCCTCCTAAAAGTCCCCTAAGGGGACTAAAGGTGTAAAGAAAAAAAGTTTTAAAAAAGTTTAAAAACACACACATTAACCCCTTCCTTATTAAAAGTTTAAATCAACCCCCTTTTCCAAATTCCATGTAAAAATATATAGCCATAATAAAAATAAACATATATGGTATCACCACGTGCATAAATAAACCGCACGGTAAATGTAGTACGCGCAAAAAAATTCCAAAGACCAAAATTGCGTAGTTTTGGTCACTTTTCATACCATAAAAAAGGAATAAAAATCGATCAAAAAGTCCGATCAAAACTAAAATGGTACTGATTAAAACTTCAGATCACGGTGTAAAAAATTAGCCCTCATACCACCCCATATGTGGAAAAATAAAAAAGTTATAGGGTTCAGAAGAGGACAATTTTAAATGTATTCATTTTCATGCATGTAGTTATGATTTTTTCCAAAAGTATGACAAAATCAAACCTATATAAGTAGGGTATCATTTTAATTGAATGGACCTACAGAATAAAGATAAAGTGTCATTTTTACCGAAAAATGTACAGCGTAGAAACGGAAGCCCCCAAAATTTACAAAATGGTGTTTTTTCTTCAATTTTGTCGCACAATTATTTATTTTTCCGTTTCTCCGTAGATTTTTGGGTAAATAAAATGATGTCATTACAAAGTAGAATTGGTGGCGCAAAAAATAAGCCCTCATATGTATTTTTAGATGCAAAATTGAAAGAGTTATGATTTTTAAAAGGTAAGGAGGAAAAAAACTAAAGTGAATAAACTGAAAAACGGTTGGTCCATAAGGGTTAAAAAGTAAGTGTCCCTGCATGTATATATGTGTGTGTAGATGTATATGTATGTATATATATATATATATATATATATATCTATCTGTGAATACATGAAGTGTGTGTGTGTGTTACAGGGGGATTACAATCATATGCTTACAGCTGCTGCAAAACTACAACTTCCAGCATGCCTGCACAGCCAAATGATGTGTGGGCATGCTGGCAGTTGTGGTTTTGCAACAAGTGGGGAACACAGCTTACAGCAACACTGCTGAAAATCAGTTTTACCAATCATATGCCTCCAGCTGTTCCAAAACTACAACTCATAGGATGTGTGGGCATGCTAGGAGCTGTCGTTTTGCAAAAGCTGTAGGCACACAGTGTATAACATAAAACCAGAAAGGAAAGGGTTATGCTACCAGAGCAGTGAGGGAGGGGGAGTGGTAATCACACTGAGTACCCGCCCTTCTGCTGTAAATGAAAAGTACTTTCACTTTGCAACCACTCCAAGTAAATAAAGTGAATTCTAAAAGAAAAATTGGTCATAGACACATAAAGATTACATGTCCACGATCAGGATGAGATACTGAGCAACATATATTGTTTTTTTTTGGGTGATCTGACAGGTACGCTTTAAATGTTCAGGATTAGTAGTGGAAGCCGTCTTATAGATGGAATCCATTACTAATCCGGGGCTTAGCGTTAGCCCCAAAAACAGCTAGCAATAACCCCCTACTATTACCCCGGTACCCACCGCCACAGGGGTACCAGGAATAAGACGGCTTCCATTACTAAGCCTTAAAATTAACACATTGGAAAATTATTTTATTTCAAAAACCACTGCCCTACAGCCCTCATTAGATTTTTTTTTTTTTATAGAAAAAAAATACAGGTCATCACCCTAATCCTCTGCATACACTGATCTGAAATGAGAGGAGAAGAAAAATTGGTTACTACATTTTTTGCAAGAATATAACTCCCAGCATGCTTGGACAGCCTTCGGCTGCATGGGCATACTGGGAGTTGTAGTTTAGCAACAGCTGGCGTCTCATCTTGGAAGACACTGCCAGAAGAGCCTGTTCACATTATACAAAACATACAATGTGAACAGAGCCTCAGATTTACCACCCTGGCTCCCGGTTGTGGCCCCGCAACCTAATGACATCAGCGATAGAGTCCCGAGCTACACGGACCCAGCAGGGATAGGAGCCAGGAAGGTAAGTGGACGTCAGCTTCTGTATAAAGTATATACAGCTGTCTATATATGGCTGTATAAAACCGCACAAAAGGGGCTATAGGAGCAGGGAGTCCTGTCAGTATAGTGACAGGATTCCAGGTACATTATGCACTCCTGTATACTATACGGCCGGGGGAGGTGAGTAGTGATGCTGTACCTGTTTGCTGTATCTCTCCTCATTTCCTTACACTCTGTGGACCAGGCGCTCAGCATCCGACCCACAGAGTGGTACCTGAAAACAGTGAGAAAACTGCCACAGGGGGCAAAACTGGCTGTTTCCACACACAAGAAAAACACCCGAAAAAACACCAGAAAAACTGCCAAAACACAGGAAAAAGCTGTGACAGTTTTTCTGGCGGAAAAAAAAAAAAGTGGAAACCTAGCCTCACAGTTTCATAGTAGATTCTCCATCATATAATTTAAAAGTGATAAAGCTATATTTACTATAGAATTCACTGAAATATATGAGTGAAAGTCATAAACTTTTCTTGCCTTGTAAATGGTGATGAGAAAACAAGCATTTATGTGGAAGGGTGGTGGATTATTTAATAAATAGATTTTTTGTTGTTGTTGCAAATATTATTCCTATTTGATATTTTTATTACTGTATAATTTTTTCCCATTGACATTTTTTCCTTTTGTTAATGAATGTCGTAATGCACCAAAAAACCTGAGTGCCAAAATAAATCCACACGTTTGCGCCAAAACAATAAATTACACAACAAAAAATTAACACAGAACCTGATCAACAGTTAAAATGTACCATTAGTAGTACATCAGAATGTAGGAGGAGGGCTTTATTACAAATTTAGCATTAAAGCCCAGTAGGGGGGTTATTAATAGTATTGTATGATGCATCAGTTTAGGCAAAAATAGCACAAATTGCACAGAATTCATCAAAATGGTAAAAATATATAAATATATATATATATATATATATATATATATATATATATATATATATATATAAGAATTTGTCCCAATAAATATTTTCATATTTTAGTGTTAGTTTATGTTATTTACTTTACAATTCATACGATTCAATTTACCGGTTTATATGTAATAGAACCTTGAATCCATACGAAATGTTCTATCGAGTATAATAAGGATGCAATCCATTTCCTTTAAATTGAGTATTCACTGTATTCTCTATTATAATAAATTGTAATCTCAGGTATACTATCAACAGACATCAAAAGAATATTGAGAACTGCAATCTCCTCTACCTGAAATGCATCTGTAAATTGTAAGTTATAGCGGCAATACTCATTTCCCTCTCAAACCTTTTCAATAAATCATAAAACTTGCTCCAATGTAAAATGCTTTGATTGACATTTGCATGATGCCTTATGTTAAGTCTGAAAATTGTAGGAAGCCATTTCTGTTCTTTAGACGTGCATCTAATAATGTATTGTACAGGAATTTTTTTTCTTGTAAATGTGTAAAAAACAAACTTAAATAGTTTGATCTCCTTTACTGATGTTATGAGAATTCCAAGTTAGATTGAACTTTAGATTGAACTCAGAGTTTCATTACTCTAACTTGGAAGAAAATGAATAAGGGAGAGCGGGCCAGCACCATGTTTATATATAGCGTACCATTTTTATAGATACTTTATAGAATTTACTTATTTTCACTAGGGGAGAATCACTCCAACTCCCCTCCAACCAAGTTAACCTTACAAATGCTTATGTCTATGGGTGTCAGTTCTACAAGTCCTTGAGCTTACATTCGGTCATTCAGCAGAGTTCAACAGCAATATGAACTTAACTTAAAATGAAGTCTATATGGACACCACGAAATAGCACAAAACAAACATTTATTAACACCTCAAAGACATTGAATGTACCTGTATGCCCTAGACCCACTACCGTGAAATGATTCACCCTCAGTAGCTAAGCGCAGTTCATACTTGGTGGGTCCCGATTGCTTTCAGCCGCCAGGATCCATGGCTAATGCTGGACATCACTGATCAGGCCAATGTCTGACAATAACCCTTTAGACGCCACAATCAAAGGTGATTGTGAAATCTAAAATGGGAAAAAACACATACAGATAGCTCTTTGGATCCGATAGGGACACCAATGGCATAATTGCAGGGTACTGATCAGCCAAAAGGTCCCTTGCCTTCCTCCTCGCTGTCTGATAGATGCTTCTTTAGTGCAGAAAGCTATGGCACAAATGGGGCACCTGTAACACTGATTAAACCACATGATCAATCTTATAAATGTAAACAAATACTAAAGTCCATAACTGCAGATTTTTTGTTTACTTCATATACCCAAAAAGTGCAGGGAAAATGTGTGAATCCAACCTAAAGACTTCAAATATTTATAAAACACCTCAAATGTGATTATTTCTTAAATCACTTTAAAGGGGTATTCCAGTATTTTTATTTTTATTTTACTATGCTACAGGGGCTGTAAAGTTAGTGTAGTTCATAATATAGTGTCTGTACCTGTGTATGACAGTTTTCTCACAATTCTTATGTGATTTTCACCCCAATATTTATTTTTAACAGCATACAAAATGACTGTTGTCTCAGATTTTTCCCGGGTTGCAATGCGGCCGAGACCTGACTCACTAGTCAGATGACAGGGAGCCTGTCTGCTTCAATGGGTGGAGGGATCGCTTGGTGGGAGAGAGATCAATCTGCAACTAATGCAACAGCTGTAGGCACCCTGATTGAAAACCACAAGTCTTTTGAATGGATGCAGCTCATTTATGTTTGGGAGGGAGGAAAATAGAATTGTGGGATCGGTAGTAAAAAAAAAAAAAGTCAAACAGGAAATACCAGTTCACAAAAAGCTAGCCACAGTGTTATGGTAATCTCACAAAATGGCCATTTAGCCCCAAGACAAGCACGGATCCTTCCTAAGCATGTCTATTACTGTCTGCCAGGTATGTACGAAAATCACCTTATGATGGATAACCCCTTTAACCTCATGACAATATTTTTATCCAAAAAATTAACACTGCACATAGTGTTAACTGACATCAACCCAGTAGTCTGATGAGTTCACCTAGTGGAAGTACAACACCAGCAACATGATTAGTTGACCATGTGCACTGATCAGACACCACACCTATTCTCTGTGCACATACAGTGGATTTATGGAAAATGTAGGAAGCATTATCAGGTCATCTCAGTAATGCATTTTTATTTAATATGGAGCCTATCTTATGCTTGCCATATCTGCTGAAGCAGGAAAGAAAATGACAACACCTCTACGTTATTCTCTAATAATAGCTTATGCTGCACTATATAAACAAAAAAATTAAAAAAGTCTTTGGTATAGCCAGCCATATCCCATCCTCTTCTGCACAACCCTAATCGAAAGACAACTGCCTGCAGCAAGATACCTCCCCCACTGCTCTGCCTGAAATGGAGTACAAATAATAATAACCTGACCCCCTGGCTCAACCCCACCCCATCAGCCATCTGCCTGCAGAAGATGGAAGAAATTGCAATGGAAATCAATCCATGTGTTCTCTGCACTGAGACTCAGACTGTTTGAGGGACATAGACACAATCTTGCAGACTGATAAACACTGTAGACAAGCGCATCTCTTGTTTATTTTCATCATTATTTTTTTTTCTTTTAGGTTTAGCATTTCTGCAACATAAATGATGGATGCCCTTTCAGTAAAGGTTTGGTTAAAGGGAACTTGTCACGTTGAACATGCAGTTTGATCTGACGGCATCATGTTATAGAGCTGTAGGACCTGAGCAGATTGATATAAATCATTTTGGGTAAAAGATTCAGTACAACTTGTCATTTATTGATTTGAATTCCTGCTTTTTCCGGGCTTAGTAGTCTAATGGGCGGTCCTGATTAGTAAATGACAGTCATCTATATATATACAGAAAAGGCTGCCAATCACTGATTAGGACCACCCATGGGACTCCTAAACATAAAACGGGTAGGGATTTAATTTAATAAAATATTAGTTACACCAAGTCTTTCCCTACAAATGTATATATCAATATGCTTAGCTGTTCCCACTTTGTAACATCATGTTGGTAGATTAAACAACATTTTATGGTGATTTAAAGGGAATTTAAAGGAAATCTATCTCCATATCAAAGCTGAATAAACTTTTGTATGGTTTATGCACACAGACACTGTTTGGAGGCCCACAGACAGAGTTGCTCCTATTTTCTATAATGTTTAATTATAATAATTTAGAAAATGTTAAATCATTTAGAAAATGTAGTGTTTATCTTGCTTTATAGAACGGTTTAACTATATAATGTATAATGGATGATAGATAGATTAAATTTTTCGAATGAGTCGCTATATATCTCTAAATGTATCTATATCAAATATCAGCTGAAATATAGCAACACCAGAGATTACAAAAAAAGCAAGGAAAGGGATTTACGATCAAAAGCGAATGCTTCTTCTTGTAATCATTTGCACAATGTGAAGTTTGTCCAGCTCTTTGCTTTTCTATTCTACTTGGCACAGGGGGGAACGTTCAGTACCACATAAAAGGCAGCAGTTAAATATTTATATTCTTAACAGGGAAAGGCGTGTGATCACAAGGCAGTGCTCCTTTGTAAGAGTTGTGATATAGAATGCTAATCTGTTGTTTGGTACATGAAATATTCAAGACTTGGCGAGGAGGGGGGGGGGGGGGGGGGGGGTATGAAATGACATGCCGAGCTGTGAGAATCTGAATTTCAACTCCAACAGCATTTCAATTATGGAAATATACATTATCAATTATGGAAATATACCTGCTGCACACAAGGTCAGATTCCACGATGTGCATAGAAATTGGAACTCCTTAGATACTGTGCAGTTTTCTGTAGAAAGTAGAAACGTCAAAGTAGAAAAGTAGAAAAGCAATGGCTATAAACAAACAAGGTCATCACTGTCTGACGACGGATTTTCCCCAGAGAGTGATCGAACATGAAGTCCAACATCCCTAATGCTTGTTTTGTACAATACCTGCAGTCTGGGCGTTCATGGGTTCAGGGATGGGACATTCTCTCTTGGTGCTCAAGGCAGGGGTTTTTTATTATACTTCTCTCAATCCCTCAGTTCACAAAGTACAGTTTGATAGCTGGCATTAATTTACAGTAACCTTAAGTCACGTTAATGTTAGGCTTTGCTGAACATACATATGAAATATGATAACATTTATGTTCAGTCCTAAAATATTAAACGCCCTTTTACATGGGCTGATGAGAAAATACTAGTTTGTCTCCCGCACGATTGAGCTTTGTGAAGCCTCTGCAGATGCGTACCGATCACTAATATTGGCGCTCATTATCTGAAGCCTGTTGACCCATCTAAAGGGGCCTTAAAGGCCTTTAATCTCTAAATAAAGCCCTCTCTTTCATTGATGTACTAGGTGGCCATTTACTTCACCTACTGGTTTCTCGTCTTGGTTTTTATTCCTATATACACATTACATTGTGAGATGATCCAATTTCTAGTTAAATGTAATCTAAAGCTCCTAGGCCATCTGAAGTTCCATGTGCCATTTACGACCCTGGTGCTTTGGGGACCAGATGTGACTGCTTCCTCTGCATCACCTATATCCAGTAAACAAAAATCTGAAAGAGAATGTGTCACCAAATAATGACCTTTTGTTTAAATCAGAGTTTGGTCTCCCAGGTGAATATGTTCCTGCAGAATCCGAGTTGTTATTTTATGTTGTGTTCTGCAGGAATAAAATCAAACAAAAGAGAAAGGCAGCAACTATATAAGGATGCACACCCACAACGATAAATTAAAATGTAAAGTCAAATTTTTTTTTTATTGGACACAAACAAAGGAAAATACAATTAAAAACATTTATAATATACACACCAAAGTGTAGTA
This sequence comes from Hyla sarda, assembly GCF_029499605.1. Taxonomy (NCBI): domain Eukaryota; kingdom Metazoa; phylum Chordata; class Amphibia; order Anura; family Hylidae; genus Hyla; species Hyla sarda. Next base: position 90,260,949 of record NC_079198.1, read on the forward strand.
ATCCTACTACACTAAACCCTGTGCAGGGTATAATGACCCTAAAAGGGGTACTCCGCCCCTAGAAATCTTATCCCCTATCCTTGTCAGATCGCCGCGGTCCCGCTGCTGGGGAGCCCCGGGATCGCCGCTGCGGCACTGCGCTATCATTGCTGCACAGAGCGAGGTCGCTCTGTGCGTAATGACGGGCGATTCAGGGGATGGAGCAGCGTGACGTCATGGCTGCGCCCCTCGTGACATCACGGCTGTCCCCTTAATGCAAGTCTATGGCAGGGGGCGTGACTACCGCCACACCCCTCCCATAGACATGTATTGAGGGGGGCGTGCCGTGACGTCACGAGGGGCGGAGCTGTGACATAACGATGCTCGTTCTGTGCAGTAATGATAGCACGGTGCCCCAGCAGCGGGACCGCAGTGATCTGACATCTTATCCCCTATCCTTTCGATAGGGGTTAATGTCTAGGGGCAGAGTACCCCTTTAAGGGGGGGAGGAGAAGGAGTCCCAGTCCTATGTAAATCAAATAATCAGCAGCACTCACAGCAAATAAACATTATAGAGTATGTTATCCACAATAATCCTCTAAATATATGCAATAAAAACCCAATCACATAATATATGAGTCTGTACAGTGAAAACAAGATCACATAATAAAGTGCTAAATGTGCAAACTTATTTGGCAGCGCTGTACAACACTCAAATTGGAGATGTTGTCCTTGGTGGGATTTGAACCATGGACCCCAGCAATGTCAGGTCAAGCGCAAACCACACAAGTATCACTAGCGGCAACCAGCTGACCAACGTGTACTCCAACGGGATTTGGTACGGTAGAGATGCCACCGGCCGAGGCAGTCTCCCGTCCGGTCCCACAAGCAGTGATTATCAGGACGCTTCACCTCATCTGGGGGAGACCGGACCCTAGGCATCAGGATTAGAATGAGCTCCGCCAGCATCAGGTACCGAGTCCATATCCAGATATATAGGTTGTACACAACTAAATAAGCCTGCTAGTACCTTATGGAATATATCAATATATAGAAACCAACAAAGAATAGAAACCTGCGGGACATCTAGAGCTTGGAAACATACGGTCCCCCCGTTTAACAGGAATTTTATTTACACTTTGCACTTTATATTGAAAGAAAGGAATCATACATCACAGGGTAAGGTCCTGTCTGATTAGTAATATTTAACAGTAGTTTTTTCTATATAAAAGATCATTAGTTATCTTTATATGATCAATTTTTTCTAGATACATACATCCAAATATTGCTACATCTACATATTATATGGACGAGCTTCCATATATTTTAACACAGACCAGGTGGCACTTTAGTAGGTGGGTACTTTTTTATTTTTACATCTAATCAATACCTTCACAAAAAATTACCCACTGTTGTTCATACAATATTGGTGTTTACATTTGTTTAACAAGGACTGTCAAACAACATGTCCTATCCTCTGTGATCTTCGGGAGATACTTTGTTTTTACCTGTACAACATTGCACTTTTCTATTAATAATAATAAAAATCCCTATCTTTTTTTTTGCACCAGTATTTATTACTTATATTTTTTAGATAATCCTATCATCTTGCAGTTTTCATTCTGTCCACTAGGTCTTAAATTAAGCTCAGGGTTCCTGTTATGTGTGTAAAGGGAAAGGAAGGAAAGGAAATGGTTGCTGTAAAGGGATTTGTACAACATTACATTGAAAGGTGACACGAGTAGATGGAGAAGACAATATCAGCTCAGCCTCCCCTGTAGAATGACCTCTGCACAGATCACAGAGCATGCTTACAAACATCCCCCATATAAAGAATAGGGTCTTGAGATGTTAATTGTGGCTATGTTCATTGAGCTTGACGTAAACCGCATCATAAAATTTTGTTAAAACAGCTCAGGCAAGATGGCTGACCCCATAATATTGTAATAAAAAGGACAATAAGAAAATAGAAACAAATTAGAAAAAAAGATCATGTATCAGTATTTGTCTGTAACCAGCACATTAACTATAAGTAGTCCAAGAAACTAAACAGGTAGGACAATGGAAACTTAAATCTTGTATAGAAGATATCAGCTCAGTTTTGAACCTTTTATGCACAACCATTGTTTACGTAACTGTTCCCTCCTATACCAGATGACTAATACATTGTTTTGTCATCTTCATGCAAAATATATTGGATGTCAAGAACTTTAACCAACAGTGCAGATAAGGAGCATAAAGGGATGTACCGCTGAAAAAAGAGTGGTAGTACGCTGACTTTGATTGAAAAGTAAGTCATCAAGGTCAAGTGCATTTGAATTTATTTGTACAGATTTAAATAATATGTTACTTTGAGTGTTGAATTTTAAGTTAGGATTTACTGCAAGCCAAATAAAGTGCATTAGGAGTGGGTGACAAGATTATAAATGCAGAGAGGATGATTGAAAGGAGAATATTATATAAACTGTACAGAATTAAAAAGACAAAAAATATAAGAAACACATGAACCAGATTGGACTTTAGCGAATGGGACCATGAAATGTAAAATAACATAAATAAACAGCAAACAGAATTAGCGGTGTACTGGACCGCATGAGCAATATATGACCAAAAAAGAAGGCACCAGTATAACACTAGGTAATGCAACAAAAATAATCTTTATTATAATAAATGCACATACATTTAAAAGACTCTTAAAAATAGAAAGTATAGGCATTCAGGGATGACAAAATACAGAGAGGAAGATGCAGGCATCCAAAAGGGTACTAGTAAAGTGCAGTAATAACAGATATGCTATATAAGAGATCTTAATGCACAATCCCAGGGCAAGCAACATATAATGATATAGCTAAATATGCACTTGGAGTAGAGGGAAATGTGCAAAATCACAACACAGATAATATAGAGCATAATATATGCAGAATATCAAACAATACAGATCAGTACCTGCCATGTACCCAAAATGGAGACCAGTGCACCTATACCCCAACGCACATTTCGCGAATGGACATCGTCAGGAGGCGTGTCGACATGCCCACTGACGAAGCCCATACACGAAATGTGCATTGGAGTGTCGGTACACTGGTCTCCATTTTGGGTATATGGCAGGTACTGATCTGTATTGTTTGATATTCTGTATGTATTATGCTTTATATCATCTGTGTTGCGATTTTGCACATTTCCCTATTCTCTAAGGGGGAGATTTATCATTAGATGTCTATTGTAGACACAGATCTACCCCTTTACATTGCTTGTCTAATTTACACTCTTGCTCAAGATTTACTAAAGTTGTGCACTCCTTTGATAAATTTTGTGAAAATATAGAAAGCCCCCCCCCTCACTCTACCGTACACTCCTTCTCTACCTCACACTTCACAGAGGTGTGGCATTTTCCCGGGGTACACTGCTCACATAGCTAGAAGTGCTGGAGAAGCAGTGTGTGCCGAACAAAACTCTGCACAATAATAAAATCATAAATCTTTATAAAGTACACAGAGGGGGAGATTCTCAAAGAATTTAGCGCCAAAAAAAATAAAAATTTTGGCACGAAAAGTATCGACCACTTTTTGTGCCGTGGTTTACACTGTTCATGATAGTTTTGTAAATGTGGGCGTGTCCACGTATTTTGTCTGCTTTACATGATATTTTCAAAAGGGTGAGAGTCCAGTTTACATCAAAAATTTCACAGCTTTTTGATAGTGTAGAAATCATAGAAATTGTTGTAGTTTTATTGTTTTTTTTCTTATGAAAAATACAGAGGACTACATCAGATTCAGTAGATTGCGATGATGAACAGCGTTTTTTTAAATGTCAATAAAAGGTTTAATGAGGGCTGTGGGGAATTTTTTTAAATAAAATTTTGATTTCAATATGTTGTATTTTTTATTATTGAATTTTCAGGCCTAGTAGTGGAAGCCGTCTTGTAGACAGAATCGATTACTAGGCTGGGGCTTAGCGTTAGCCCCAAAATCAGTTAGCGATAACCCCCAATTATTACCCCTGGCTGATACTGAAAAAATGGGGGAACCACACATTTTATTTTATTTATTTATAAATAAATAAAATGCATAGGGTTCCCCCTATTTTCAGTATCAGCCAGATACTAACCAAGCCAACAGCCGAACGTTACCAGGGTGGGCAAGGACCATTATTACTCTGGTGAACAGAGTCAGGTCTGGACTGTGTAGCTTTGCCCCCTAATGACATCATCACTAGGGGCGGAGCAGTAAAGGTCGCAGGGGGTCTCAGGAGTCTGAGGAGTCTGAGTCCCTCTGCCCTTGGACTACTTCTCCCATCATGGGACAGAGTCTGTCCCATGATGGGAGTAGGTATAGTACCGCAGCGCTGAGGAATGGTGCTTGCATATCCCCCGGCTGCGGGATTTCTATGACTACTACTCACATCATGGACATACTCCATGAATGAAGTTATAGTCTAGGGGCTGAGGTGCAGATCGCAGCAGGTCATTCTCCACATTTATTAATTTAGCGGCACATGTGGCTACACTGCGCTCCCCAGGCTACAATGTGCTCCAGTCTCCTGTATACGGTGTCCTAATTCATAATCCCCACCGCCGGGAGATGGGAGCTCTGATTGGTGAATAGCTATTCACCAATCAGAGCTCCCGTCTTCCGGCGGGGATTATGAATTATGAGAGCTGTATATAGAAGCCGGGCGGAGCACAGTGGAGCCGCCGGCTTGTTAACTTAATAAATGCGGCTCGCAGCAGGTCCCTGGAGAATGACTTGCTGTGATCTGCCCCTCAGATCCTGGACAATAACTCCCATCATGGACAGAGTCTGTCTCATGATGGGAGTAGTTTTAGTACCGCAGCGCTGAGGGATGGCACTTGAACATTACCTGGCTGCAGGACTTTTAGGACTACTGCTCCCATCATGGACATACTCCCTCCATGATGTGAGTTATAGTCCAGGGGCTTAGGTGCAGATCGCAGCAGTTCATTCTCCAGAGACCCACTGCCATCCGCATTTAACAAGCCGACAGCGCCGGGAGATGGGAGTTCTGATTGGTGAATACTATTCATATATATTATATACAGGAGCCTGGAGCAGGCGGGGAGAGCAGTGTAGCTGCATGTGCCGCTGTCTTGTTAACTTAATAAATGCGAATCGCAGTGGGTCTCTTGAGAATGACGTGCTGTGATCTGCACCTAAACCCCTGGACTATAACTCCCATGATGGACAGAGTCTGTCCCTGATGGGAGTTATAGTCCTAAAAGTCCAGCAGCGGGGGATGTGCAAGTGCCATCCCTCAGCGCTGCGGTACTACAACTACTCCCATGATGTGAGAAGTAGACCAAGGGCAGAGGTGCAAATCGCAGCAGGTCATTCTCCAGAGACCTTCTGCGATCCGCATTTATTAAGTTAACAAGCCGGCGGCTCCACTGCGCTCCCCGCCGGCTTCTATATGCAGCTCTCATAATTCATAATCCCAAGCTATTCACCAATCAGAGCTCCCGTCTCCTGGCGGTGGGGATTATGAATTATGACACCGTATACAGGAGCCTGGAGCCGGCGGAGAGCGCAGTGTAGCCACATGTGCCGCCGGCTTGTTAACTTAATAAATGCAGATTGCAGCAGGTCTCTGGAGAATGACCGGCTATGATCTGCATCTCAGCCCCTAGACTATAGAAGTCTGTCCATGATGGGGGTAGTATTCCTAAAAGTCCCGCAGCGGGGGATGTGCAAGTACCATCCCTCAGCACTGCGGTACTACAACTACTCCCATCACGGTACAGACTCTCCATGATGGGAGTTATAGTCCATGGGCTAAGGGGCAGATCGCAGCAGGTCCTTCTCCAGAGACAAACTGTGATCCGCATTTATTAACTGTAAAAGCCGGCAGCACATGCAGCTACACTGCGCTCCCGTCGGGGAATACTATATAGAGCTGTCATCATTCATAATTCCTGCCGCCGGGAGACCAGAGCTCTGATTGGTGAAAAGCAATTCACCAATCAGAGCTCCTGTCTCCGGCGGCGGGGATTATGAAATAGGAGTGCTGTATTCAGGAGCCGGCAGAAAGCGAAGTGCAGCTGCATGTACCGCCGGCTTGTACAGTTAATAAATGCTGATTGCAGCGGGTCTCTGGAGAATGACCTGCTGCGATCTGCCCCTCAGCCCCTGGACTATAACTCCCATCATGGACAATATCTGTCCATGATGGGAGTAGTAGTCCTAACTGTCCCAAAATAACTTCACTTTCTCAGATGCTTTCTGACACTTTGGTACGTGTCCTCCGAGGTGGCGTATATTTGCGCAAGAAAAGTGCTTTTGGGGCCTGAAGAAACACTAACATGGGATACGGTCCATTGCCCGGTGGTCTCCCTGCATGTCCACTCTCCCCTTCACATGGATTCCTGGTGGATTTGAATAAAGAAACCCTGCTGCAGTAACAGGGTAAGTGCTCCGTTGCTTTCTTTTTTCTACTGAATATATTACTCCAGCAACTGCATAACGTTGTAGCACTGCCCTATCTGCTGAACATAAGTATTCCAGCACAACTGCATCTATTGCTGCATTATAGGCTCACCTGAGTTGAACATAGAAAGGTGCGGTGGCTCCCCCCTCTCTCTAGACTGTAAAAATAAAAAAAAAACACAGTTAACAAATTCAATTCTACTGGGTAGGCCATTTATATGGATACACCTTCATAAAATGGGAATGGTTGGTGATATTAACTTCCTGTTTGGGGCACATTAGTATATGTGAGGGGGGAAACTTTTCAAGATGGGTGGTGACCATTGCGGCCATTTTGAAGTCGGCCATTTTGAATCTAACTTTTGTTTTTCAATAGGAAGAGGGTCATGTGACACATCAAACTTATTGGGAATTTCCCAAGAAAAACAATGATGTGCTTGGTTTTAACGTAACTTTATTCTTTCATGAGTTATTTACAAGTTTCTGACCACTTATAAAATGTGTTCAATGTGAGGCCCATTGTGTTGAATTTTGAATGCAACCCTCTTCTCCCACTCTTCACACACTGATAGCAACACCGCAGGAGAAATGCAGAAGATTTTGTTCAGTGATGAGGCAAACTTTTATGTGAATGGTGAAGTTAACAAACAAAACCACCGCTATTGGTCTGACACTAACCCCCATTGGATAGATCCCTCCAAGACTGTTGGAACACAAAAATTGATGGTATGGTGTGGTATATGGGGTACAAAGATAGTGGGGCCATTCTTCATCAATGGAAACCTCAAGGCCAATCGATATGCGAAATTGCTACATGATGATGTGTTTCCCTCAATATGCACTGAAGCTGGCACGTTCCCTGAGTTTTTCCAGCAAGATGGTGCACCACCACATTATGGGTGTCAGGTCCGAGCATTCCTAGATGAACAGTTTCCTGGAGAGTGGATTGTTCATCGTGGGCCAGTTGAATGGCCCCCAAGGTCTCCCGATCTGACCCCCTTAGACTTTTATCTTTGGGATCATCTGAAGGCAATTGTCTATGCTGTGAAGATACGAGATGTGCAGCACCTGAAACTACGGATACTGGAAGCCTGTGCTAGCATTTCTCCTGCGGTGTTGCTATCAGTGTGTGAAGAGTGGGAGAAGAGGGTTGCATTGACAATCCAACACAATGGGCAGCACACTGAACACATTTTATAAGTGGTCAGAAACTTGTAAACTCATGAAAGAATAAAGTTAAGTTAACACCAAGCACATCATTGTTTTTCTTGTAAAATTCCCAATAAGTTTGATGTGTCACATGACACTCTTCCTATTGAAAAAATTAAAGTTGGATTCAAAATGGTCGACTTCAAAATGGCCACCATGGTCACCACCCATCTTGAAAAGTTTCCCCCCTCACATGTACTAATGTGCCACAAACAGGAAGTTAATATCACCAACCATTCCCATTTTATTAAGGTGTATCCATATAAATGGCCCACCCTGTAGTTATATTGGCCAGTATAATAGGTATGGCTACCATGTTATGCCCTTTTCACTAGATTTATTTTATTAACAGGTTGTCTTTAAATGTGGGGCATCTAAAAGAAATAGGACGTGGAATAGAGCATGTAGTAAAAGGTTTCCGTCATTACAAAACACTTGCCTTCACAAAAAGCACCAGAGCATCCAACTGTTAAATATTTATTTCAAGCAATACGGTGCATCAAAATTTAGACCTGCCCTCTTTATGTTCAAAAGAATACAACTTGTAAGAGATCAAAGACAAGAGAAATCGTGTAATTATAACAGAGGCCTCAATACTCCCCCAAAGCTGCTCTAAAGGCTGCAATTAATTAAAATCTCTTCAAGTTCCTTATGTGCCTGTTTCATCGTTTAATATGATGAGAAAGCATGGAAGAAACTGAAGTGAATGGAATTAATTGGGGGTTTGATGTGGCTTTTAGGGAGGTAAGAAAATATGCTTTTAATTGTTTTTTATATCAGTACCTCTACTGACTCCAGATATTGAACTGTACATTAGATAATGGCATATACAGAAAAAATGACTTGAGGACTATTTCTCATGAACAGGGGGACATTTGTATATTTGCTAATTTGAATTGCCTACTGTTACATGGTTACATAGCTGGTAAGGTTGGACTTAAACTTATAACAAAGTAAAATTAGCGCAGTTCATAATATGGTGTCTGTACCTGTGTTTGATGGCTGGACTAGCAATTCTTAAGTGATCTCTGCCCCAATGTTCATTGTTAGCAGCATACAATTGTCTCTTTTCCCAGGTTACATCAGTAGTCAGGTGTTCAAAAGAGCCTGTCTCCTTCAATGGGTGGAGCGACTGCTGGGTGGGAGAGAGATAATTCTATTGCACCTGCTGGATACACCCTGGTTAGAAAACACTGGTCTATTGTTCTCAGCAGAGCATGGAAGGAAGCTCACCTTTGCCTTAATAGGTGGGCTTGCTGATGTGTGGGAGGGAGAGAAATGACCTCACACTTACAAACAAGGAATCCTGTGACTTGTAGTTGGAACTCCAACAGGAAATAGCCATTTCACAAAAAGAAATCAGCAGCATTATAGTACACTCACAACATGGCCATTCAGCTCCAAAACAAGCACATATTCTTCCTAAGCATGTCCATTACTGTCTGGCAGGTAAGTACTAAAATCATCTTATGGTGGATAACCCCTTTTAACAGTGTTGTGTATGCATAATCTTTCTACACTGTTAGTTTGTAGACACCAGTATTTCCCAGGCGTAGTCCTCAAGTACCCCCAACAGGTCAACTTTTCTGAATGTATTTTTACAGGTGATATCCTTATGGTCAGTGCATCAAGCATCACCACAAGTGTTCTCTGTATGGATATCTTCAACTATGACCTATTGGGGGTACTTGAGGCCTGCGCTTGGGAAACACTTGTATGCTCAGACTTTTGTGAAGAGCTTTGGACTATTGTAATAACCTTGTCCATATTTAAGGTGTTGGACTTCCTTATGGCTTTCAAAGAAAAGAAACAACAAAAATGTGGTAATCCAGCATGTCCTCTAAAAATACTTTATTCTGATTCTTCTTAAAACATGTCACAGTCACTGTATATCTGGTGAGGGTCAGCAATGCCAGGATCTACGATCCAGAAATACACCATGCTTCAAACATAAAAGGCCCAGACTAGTTTATGTGCTAACAGGGAGAAGCGCCAGACCCACTTATTGCCTCTGAGCACTTTTTCAGACTGTCAATGCCATTTTAGTTAGTATTACTGCTGGTCTGCCCCTGATAATGAAAGGTCTGTATTGTTTGCAAATGGGATGGCTCAATGTTGATGGCAAATGTGATAGCCCACTAAGGCTGTGAAATGTGTGTGGCTCTTGATTGTTATATGGCATTGTGGCTGCCAAATGTGATGTGGCATTGGGTTGCCAAATGATGCTGCATTCTTGCTGGTCAATTGATCTCAGAATTTGGTTTTGAATGTGACACGGTACTCGGCCATTACACCTCATTTATTTGTATTGAGTTTCTAACAATAATTTCTGTCAATGAAATAATCAGAAAATATATTAAACATTATTTTTTTAATCTATTAAATATTACATTATTATAGCCAGCAACAGACAAATGTGAAAACAACTCAAACCGGAAAATATGACGAAGCTGTAAAAAATTTTTTTTTACTATCCAAAATGAAAAACATTGTTTGTAATGCGTTTTCAAAGTCTTTATTCACATTTTAGATAGTAGCCCCTTAGTGACATGACAATTTTGACCCTCTTGCTTTTCTTATTTTTTTTTAATCATCAAGGGGGACATTTATGAAAGCATTTAGTAGTTTTTTTTTTGCTTAAAATTGTACTCTCTTTTTTTTTGCAACTTTTTGATTGTGCAGTGCCCTAACAAAAAAAAAAAAAAAAAAAAGAATCTTGCTTACCAAAGCAAAAAGTGATTTGTGACTTGCAGTGGTCAGAGATTTATCAAGTGCGAAAGTCGCAAAAAAGTCACATCACATGAAAAAACCTACTAAATTTACTCCAGCTCAGACATGGAGCAGAAAAAGCCACTACCAAAGCAAAAAAAAAAAAAAAATTTGCTTACCTGAAAGAAATTTATCAACAGGCTGAAACCAGTTGATAAATAAGTCGCACATAAGCAAAAAAAAAAATTGTAATAAAAAAAGAACAAAAAAAAAAAGAAATACATAAACAAACATTGATAAATGTCCCCTCAAATTCTTATTGCTATTTCTTTTTTATGTCATACATTTTAATGGACCCATTTTGGGGTTCAGATTACATATTAATAAAATGTTACTAATATTTTTGTTTGGGGGAATAAAAAATAATAATTTTGTCTTTTTGTGTTTAAAATGTATTCCATTCACCATTCAGGATAGATAGTGATATATTTATATACCTTGGGTTTATACCAAATATGTATAGGATTTATTTTAGATTATTTTATGTTTTATACAAAAAATAATAATTTGTAAGGGGAACTCATGTATTTTTTGGGGGGAATATGCCTTTTTAAAATGAATTCATCAACTTCGTTTTTAAAAAACTTTAACATTAACATTCCCATATGTTTATGCATGGTCCAGAGCCCCACAGATCCCTTACATACCATGATTTGACTGCAGTGTGTAAAGAGTTAAACTGGAGTTTCCCTGGCAGTTAGCATGGGGTCTCCCGTGGCGGGAAGCTAGGCTGCCGCTGTAAAAAGGCAGCAGCCTTGGTTAAGTCTCCTTAGGGACTACCGTAAAAACACATATTGCTGGTGACTAAGGGGTTACTCTGACTGGAATTTTGTGATTCGATCTTCTTATAGGGGTTTGTCAACAAGTGCAATATATTGGGGATAGTCAATAGTCAATGCTGAATCCCATTCAAATTAAACTTCTCCGTCAACAATCTTGACAGCAACATTTTAGACACAAATGACCAACATCCAGGTTTATATAATGTTTTCTTTACCCTTGTCCACATCATCATATTGATGTAGTGCTGCCTATATTATGCCAACCTTTTTATTGTGTTATATTTCTGCAGGTAATGTATTTGCCTTCAGTGCATTGTTAAAACCTGTATTTCTCTTATGTGCACTAGTAAGCATAGGAACCTTGGTTATATTATTGCACTGTGCACTTTAGTAATATAGGTGTTGCTTTCTTTTTGCACATACCCCCAAGTGACCACCAGGTTATAACTCAATATTTCTATGATAGATAACACTGGTTAGTGTCCAGAATCTTTTGAGACCATCTTCCAATATACTGTCACATGATTATTCTTTTCTTTCTATTCTTTTTTGTCTTTATGTATGTTAATTGATATTTTCTATTGTTTGTTATGTCATTTTTAATGACGTTTAAATAAAATCTAGTGATTTTATATAGTGGTTATGTTCTTCTTCATTTTCATGGTGTACAATGCTTCTTGGAGCTACACTGTTTTGAATAGTGTTGAGATTTAGGACCCCCAATAGACAATGATAAGAGGTGTGAGATTGGGGAGGTGTGGTTCATGAGAGCTGTTTTTGTTTATAATTCTCTTCTCAAGTAGCAGAAAAAAAGATAATGGTCTGATGTCCATAAGCAATGGCATTACGTTCTTTATAAGGTATTGCATTAAAAGCAAAGAAAGGGGGTAGTCCAACAAAAACATTTCCTTAAATGTGCTAGTACGCTAACTACTCCAACACCATCCACTACTTAAGAATAAGCTAAATATTCTCTTAAGAATTGTCTAAAAGACTCTAGATTTACATCAAATGCTGACTATGTGTTATTTATTGCCCAATTCTGTTTTGAGAAATACTTTGCAAAAGAATTGTTCTTCCCCATGATTATTGATTTACTCTGCAAGGCTGATAGGAGAAAGCAAGAGTATACTTCCAGAATAGTGTTCCGAGCAGGACCTGTCTGCTTAGCCAATCATCTGTTGAAAGGGGACTTCACTGCGGCGTGTGATTTACTAAACAAGCAGGTCCTGCTCCAAGCACTTGTCTTGGAAGCAGGCTAAAGAGAGGAGTAGCAGGGGACCCCCCCCTAAGCAGACCTTAGGGTGACTTGGGGGAAAAGGTCTTCGGATTCTTATGAATAGAGATGAGCGAATTTTTGAAAAATACGATTCAGCTAATTCGCTGAATAAAAAAAAAATGTATGCAATCTGAATAAATTCTCGGCAAATTTTTATTAGTAATGTATTTTAATAATGTGTTTAATAAAGTGTTTTTCACTTTTTTTCTCAATTTTTTTTTTTTTACATTTTTAGGTAGTACTATTTCTCCCAGCATGGAACAGATTGTTCCATGCTGGGAGTAGTAGTACCTGTGCTAATAAACAGATTGCCCCGGGTGTCACTCCTGACACCCGCTGCGATTGTCCTATATAATGTATAGATGCGGGCGGCTTTCTCGCATCTACGTAGGACGATCGTATCGGGTGTCTGTAGTGAAACCCGCTGTCATCTGTCCTCATCTGCAGGTACTACTTCTCCCAACATGGAGCACACTGTGCTCCATGCTGGGAGCTGTAGTACCTGCATTAATAGACAGATCGCAGCGGATGTCACTTCTGACAATGCTATCGTCCTGAATGATGTATAGATGCGGGCGACCGGCCGCTCTTCTCTGATCCCACTGCAGTATGAGTACATGCCGTATATTATTATTATAATATGATTATTATAATATGAACTATTATTCATATTTCGCACAGAGAGATGTGATTGGCCGGAACCATCTGGCCAATCACAACTCTCTGCGGGGAATATGAATAAGTGATGTGAATTCTATTCACATCACTGGATCACTAGTCGGCCGGAGTATAGTGCAGTGATGCGAGTGCAGGAGAATGCCGCTCCATCTCTGCAATAGATAGGACAATCGCATTGGGTGTCAGGAGTGACAGCTGGGGTGATCTGTCTATTAGTACAGGTACTACAGCTCCCATCATGGAACAGTCTGTTCCATGCTGGGAGTAGTAGTACTACCTAAAAAATTTAAAAAATTGAGAAAAAAAGTGAAACACATATACACACACACACTTTATTAAACACAATATTAAAATACATTACTAATAGAAAAAAATAAAAACACTTATTTAAAAAAAATATATTATTTTTACATTTAAATGGCCCCTTTCTACATTTTTATTATTGTCGGCTACATTTTTGGTCCCTGCCTGCCCACATAAATTGATCCCTGTTTAAAAATTTAAATTAAATTTTTTTTTTGTCTTTACATTTTCGGGAGTTTTCAGGGACCAGAAAATTCAGCGCTCAATATTAAAAAAGAATGAGGAGTGCATTTCATAATTTTTTATTCTAGTTTTCAATCTAAATAATACTTTTATTTAATTTAGTAATCATTTTCACTTTACTTTTTTAGCCACATTTATTTTATTTTATCGAGCACTTAGATGTACTGCCATGAATAATTGCGGGGGTCAGAGATGAGCCGAGGACAGGGACATCAGTAATATGTATATAATACAGTTGGCAAAAAAAAGGCTGAGTTTCCCTAATTTACCAAAAATCCATACATTTACAGAGGTCTTCTATCGAAAATCAAAGATACTTCAAATTGTAATTTGCGGAGGCAGATGGCCGGGACAATAATGTATGTATGTATTTAATGTAATTGTGAAGAACAATGTCATTGTAATTAATAATAAATTAAGGGAAGGGGTTATTGAACTTTTATAACAAAATGTTTACACTTTTTTTTTTTAGCCCCAAAAGGGGCTAAAACGTGCAATCTTCTGATTGCATACACTGATCAGCGCTCTGCCATTGCACTGATCAGTGTAACCAGCGCTCTGCTGCTCCTGCCTGCTGCGCAGGCATGGAGCAATAGATCACCGGTCGGACGATGGAGAGGCAGGTGAGGACCCTCCCATCATCCAGTAAGCTGATCAGGACATCGCGATTTTGTCACTATAGTCCCGATCAGCTCCGCTAAGCTGCCGGGACTCTTTTACTTTTGTTTTTGATGCCGCAATCAACTTTGATTGCGGCGTCTAAAGGGTTAATGCTGGCATTAGCCATGGGTCCTGGCTGCCCATAGCAACCGGGACCCTCCGGGTTTAACCCGTTCTCTGATGGATAGAACGGTTTAAACCCAGTAAGTGGGACCAGGGCATACAGGTACGCCCTGAGTCCTTAAAAGGGTACTCCGGTGGAAAACTTTTTTTTTTTTTATCAACTGGTGCCAGAAAGTTAAACAGATTTGTAAATTACTTCTATTAAAAAATCTTAATCCTTCCAGTACTTATTAGCTGCTGAATACTATACAGGAAATTATTTTCTTTTTGGAACACAGAGCTCTCTGTTGACATCATGGCCACAGTGCTCTCTGCTGACATCTCTGTCTATTTTAAGAACTGTCCAGAGTAGGAGAAAATCCCCATAGAAAACATATGCTGCTCTGGACAGTTCCTAAAATGGACAGAGATGTCAGCAGAGAGCACTGTGGTCATGATGTCAGCAGAGAGCACTGTGTTCCAAAAAGAAAAGAATTTCCTCTGTAGTATTCAGCAGCTAAAAAGTCTTGGGGAGATTATGGTGGTAGTTAAGGGTAGTTAAGGGTTAAATTAACTATCCTATGTTTGTTGTTGACATATAAGTAACATGTGTGCCAAGTTTCATGTTAATATCTTAAGCCATTTGGACGTGATGCTGGAACATACACATAAATAAATACACACAAACACACACACATACACACACACACCCACACACATTGAGTTTTATATATAGATTTTTTTTATTAGTAACGTATTTTAATATTGTGTTTAATAAAGTGTGTGTGTCTTTTTTTTTATCTATTTTTTTCATTTTTTAGGTAGTACTACTACTCCCAGCATGGCATAGACTGTTCCATGATGGGAGCTGTAGTACCTTTACTAATAGACAGATCGCCCCGGGTGTCACTCCTGACACCCAATGCGATTTTCCTGCGCTCGCATCACTGCACTATACCAGTGATGTGAATAGAATTCACATCACTTATTCATATCTCCCGCAGAGCTGTGATTGACCAGATGGTTCCAGCCAATCACAGCTCACTGGGGAAAATATGAATAATAGGTATATATACAGAATATACTCATACTACAGTGGGACCAGAGAAGAACGGCCGCCCACCCGCATCTATTCATTATACAGGATGATCGCATCGGGTGTCAGAAATGACACCTGCTGTGATCTGTGTATTAATGCAGGTACTACAGTTCCCAGCATGGAGCAGAGTGTGCTCCATATTGAGAGCAGTAATACTTGCAGTGAAGGACAGATCACAGCAGGTGTCACTCCAGAGATGCGAGATGCGAGCGCAGGAGAAATCTGCTCGCATCTATAAATTATACAGGACGATCGCAGGGGTGTCACTAATAAAGAAATATGTTATTTCAAATTGAGTCGAAGTTTGGATTCGTTCCAAATCGAATTTTTCATGAAATCCGGAACAAATTTGACTTCGTCCTATTCGATTTGCTCATTCCTACTTATGATCAGCAGAAAGACCCTATCAGATACTTATAACTTATTCAGTGGATTGATAATAATGGGTTAATGTATTATGTGCTGCGACTTTTGGCTTTTTACACCAAAGTCGTGATTTTGTCCAGCGTAGCTGCACTTCTTGATACATGTCAACTCATGCTTATGCTGGCAAATTTCATCTGCTGGCTGTACACTTTTATCTGCCAGTCATACACTTTATAGCACTGCCTAGCATAATGCTGTATAGTGTACTGGGGCCTGGACTCGGGAGCTGTCCGGAGTCACTGCTCTTTGCTGGCAGCTGGCCAGCTCAGAGCAGTAACTATGGTGCTCAGCTGGGCAGAAGGTATAGAGTGTATACTTCCTGCCCAGCAAAGAAACAGTTAAGTAGCGATGCTGTGCATCACTACTTAACTCTTTTGTAAACATACAACAAACCAGTGGGTTAAGCACTGTGCTTTGGCCCTGCAAGGAAATAGCCAAGTAGTGATTCTTAGCTTTGGGGGTTATACAGTAACCAGCACTGGTTACATTGTGTTCCCCATGAGCACTCTGTGCCGGCCCAGCAGGTAAGGAGTAAAAGGAGTATTCCGGGATGGGGAAGGGGGAAGTCTTTTTCAGCAACATTTCCATTTTGCCCATCATAAAAAAATAAAAAAATAAAAAACTTCCTGACACTCACCTGTTGCTTCCCTTGTTCTGCTGTGATCCCAAGTGCGCTCCTTTTCCTGGTCTTCTGTAGTCAATATGTCATGCAGCGATGTCGAGCCTCGGCCAGTGATTGGCCGTGTGGCAATGTGTCATATTAACCCCTGGCAAAAGGAAGAAGAGCAGTGCCAGGACTCAATACGCAGCACTTATGCTCAACTAGTCACTGGCCAAGGTGGGGCATGGCTGTGGCCAGTGATTTGCTGAGCTGCAAGGTGAATTATTGACTACAGGGAACAAGGAAAAGGAGAGCGCTGTTTTACTGTATGTTTAGAGAAGAGTTGCAGAAGTGTTACACAGCATCGCTCCCTAATTCTTTTCTTTCTGGGCAGGCAATGTATTCCTCCTGCTTGGGTGAACTGTACTTGTGGCTGTTAAGATTTGGGCACAAATAGAACAGAGCAGTGACTACAATTACTAGTGATGGGAGTCCCGCTTTGGTGCTGTATACAGCAGTGAGTTTTGCGCTGCTGTATACAACATATAACATTGCATTTGTCATTATGTGCGCCATTTATTCCAGGAAAAGTCTATTCATATAAGCAGCACACAAGGTGGGCTACGCCAGCAAAGGATTTTCTGAGAAAATAATAGGATCACAGAATGACCCTAAGCTTTATTCTTGAGATAACCCCTTTAATCTCAATTATGATGGAATAAGAGACTGCTAATTTATTAAAAGACACCTGCCTCTTGTGACTATCCATGCACCACAAACTAAAATCTGTGCCAGCTGTGAGCTGGCATATTTTTCCACTACAATTTATGTCAATTTATGTTATAAATTATAGTAAATGTTCTGTCCATGTTTGGTAAATGGTAAGGATTCTTAACTGATCTTCTATCGCTTCTAAAATAAAAAATAAAATAGTAGATTTACTGTATATGATGGCCAAGCCACTGTAGTGTATACTTTGGTCTCTCAAGGAAGAAAGTTAACGATACCACCACCTGCAACAAAGCTTCTGGGCTCCGATGCAAAATCTGCAACAGATCCCATGTGGCAATTATAATATTGGTCTCTTATGGGGCAGATGTGCTTTGGGGCCCCCTTAGGCACCGGGGTCCCAGATGTGACTACTACTTCTGCACCCCCTATAATTACTAGTATTGAAAGCTTGATTTGCAAAGTCATCAATGCATTATAGTAGATAGAGAGTATGAGAATGTGTGAGAGAGTGTGTGATGCGCATAATGTAGGGTCTTTTTTTAATTAATCAATTAACTTTTTATTTTTAAAATGTTAATTTAAATTTAAATTACATTTTAAATGCTCAAATAAAGGAAATTAACTCACGTTCACAATTTTCTATACTGAAAAAAGCTTATTGAGACAAAGTGTGATGAACTGTCAGGGGGCAAAGTACATTGATAGAATCAAGGGGCAGTGATTATGGATGTGTGTGAAAGACACCGACACATGACAGGATCGGAGAAACAGGTGGCCAAGAAAATGTTAGACTGTGTGAGAGAAAGTGTGACACAATCCTTGATGCTCGTAAGAATAAATGTCAGTAACAGGCAGGACAGTAATGGCCCTTTTACATGGGCCAATGGTGGAGCATAATAAATGCTGATCTATGTGATAGGCTCTCATTTACTGAGCCTTTGCATGGCTCAACTAATCAGCTAATCCTGTTGCTGGGCTGCATAAATGATCCGGCCCTTTAAATTCACCATTGTCAGCCACACATCCCATTTACACAGGGCATTCGATCCAATCGTCCAAGGAATTAGTGTTTTCTGTCCCTTTTAGACAGTCTGATTATTGGCAATGAACGTTCCTCAAGCACATTCAGCTTGTAATCTCCCAATGTAAATAGGCCTTAAAAGACTGGTTTATAGAGTGCAAATCATGTTGTGAGGAGTGGTGAGGGGATAGTAGACAGATAATGGCAGCATTGTGTGAAATGGGTGACACAATATGACACAGAGATGACTGTAGATTCAGTAGAGTAGAGAATGACCCAAATATATCAACCTGTCTGAGCCTTAAAACTGATTTGTCTTTAGCAACCAATGACAATTCAGCTTTCATTTCTAAAATTAATAAATCTGGGCCTATGTATGTGACACAGTAAAAAGAGAAAAAGGCAGCAGAGTGTGAGAAAGTGTGTGACATATAACGACCAGGGCTTTATCTGCCTATAGACAACTTCGGACCTGTGCCTAGGTCGGCATTGTTGAGGGGGGACGAATTTCAGTGAGTAAAAAAAACTAAAACAAATAGGTATGATGTAATAGCTGCTATGTTGTGGCCTGGAAAACAAACAGTTATCCTCTTTTGGTTAAATCCACATGGGTCAGAAGTGTTAACAAATCTACCTGCAGATTTGCAGCTGTGGATGATCATTATGTTGTGTATTTATGGCCACTTTCTCTGTATAGGGGGGAAAGGATCCATGGTGAGTCCGCAACAAAATGTGCATGTAAGGGCTCATTCACATTAACGTCTCCCCCTGTTAATTCATGCCTGTTTTGCAATCCGTTTGATACTTTTGCAAATCAAATGGGTTGCAAACGGCTGTAAAAGGATCCGGTTTATGTCAATGGGATTTTTTCACAGTCCTTTGTCACCAGTTTGCACCCATTTGCTTCCAGTTCCGTTTTTTGCCAGAGAAAAGATGTTGCATGCAGTATTTTTTTCTCCTTTAATGTCATTGTTTTTTTAATATCTGTTATTGAACTGTTATTACTTCTGAGCATGCTCAGAAGAGGTGAAATCAGCAGACTCCTGCAGTACTGGGGGGCTACTACTACTACTCCCATCATGGAACACATTCATTTCCATGATGGGAGTAGAAGTTCCCCTGGATGCGGGAGTCTGCGGGAGGTTACATTAGTGCTTGTACTACTACCCACATCATAGAACAGAGTCTGTTCCATGTTGGGGGTAGTAGTATAGGGGCTGAGGGATTGATTGCACCAGGTCTCACTTCTGAGACTCGATGCAATGAGAAGTTAATAAGAAGCGAAGCAGGCGACATGCTCCGCTCCCCTGCGATCTATATTGTGTATTTTACTTTCATTTTTAAATACCCCGCCTGGAGCCCTGAATGGCCGGCACCAAGTTGCCATTCAGGGCTCCCGCCAGAGTTTTTAAACTTGCACTGTGAATAATTTAATTTTATTCGCCTGACTCCTAAATCCAAAATTCTCCTGCCCCCGTACTATCAATTATTTCCCCTGACCCCCAATTCTACCAATTATTCCCCCTTCTCCTTGTACTCCCAATTATTCCCCTGTCCGTACTTCCAATATGATGCCGTATTTACAATACGCTGCCCATTCTCTGCGCAATTAGAACGCACTGTAGGGACTTGTCAGTCCATTCCCCGCTGTTCATCCCTGTACCCGAGGAAGATGAGCAGAGGCGAATGGAGTGACAAGCCCCCGTTGAGTGCTCAGATTGCGCTCCATTCCCTGCTGCCCGCTCTGCATCTCCTAGAGGTAATGAGGAGCGGGGAATGGAGCGCAATCAGAGTGCACAACGGGAACATGTCACTCCATACTCTACTGCTCATCCCCATCAGGGAATTGACTGACAAGTCCCCACTGTGCATTCTAATTGTGCTGAGTATGGGCAGCATATTGGAACTACGGGCATCATATTGGAAGTACAGGCATTATATCAGAAGTACGGGCATCATATTAGAAGTACGGACAGGGGAATAATCGGGAGTACAAGGAGCAGGGGGGATAATTAGTAGTAGGGGAGCCCTGAATGGCAACTTGGTGATGGCCATTCAGGGCTTGCGGCGGGATATTTAAAAATGGAAGTAAAAGACACAATATACATTGCACGGAATCAGAGCATGCTGCCCGCTCCCCTGCTTAATAATTTCTCATTGCATCGGGTCTCAGAAGTTAGACCCAGTGCGATCAATCTCTCAGCCCCTGTACTACTACTCCCAATATGGAACAGGCTCTGTTCCATGATGGGGTTAGTAGTACAAGCACTACCCTAGTCTCCCCAGCCACCTACAGACTCTCGCAGGCAAGAATTACTACTTACTCCCATCATGGAAACAGGTCTGTTCCAAGATGAGAGTAGTAGTAGTAGTCCCGGCTGCGGGAGTCTATGGGTGGCTGACTTTTCATACTCTATGCCAGGGGTACTCAACTGGCGGACCGCGGTCCAGATCCGGACCATGGCCGCCAGCAATGTGGACCACCCGCCGACTTCCTCCTCCATCACCTGTGTAGGCTTCACAGGGGGCCGCCCATCTTCCCAGACACAAATTTTTCGACAAAAATGCGTCTCGATCCGCTCTCAACAACTCCCCCCCTCTTATGTAACCCCCTCTCCCTTTGGCTGGTCCCTTGGCAAGTTAATTAAGCTGGGGCAGGGACGCTGTCGCTTTAAAAAGTCCGCGCGTATGCACACCCGACGTCACGGACGTGTGCCTGCCCCGGCTGCTAAGCAGCAGAAGGAGATCCCGCTGCCGCCGAGAGCTGCAGCTTCTACAAATTGCGGACCCTCTGAAGGTGGTGAAGGGCTGGTTTCAGCTGGGGATGAAATGTGTAGTTTATTATGGTAGAGGGGTGGGGGGGACCCTAGGAGTGTGGAGGATGATGGGGGAAGGGGAGGATGGGGGGCTGTAGGATTGTGGGGGCTGTAGCAGTGTGGAGGATGGGGGGCTGCGGGAGTTGGGAGGATGGGGGGCTGCGGGAGTGTGGAGGATGGGGGGCTGCAGGAGTGTGGAGGATGGGGGGGGCTGCAGAAGTGTGGAGGATGGGGGGCTGCAGGAGTGTGGAGGATGGGGGGCTGCGGGAGTGTGGAGGATGGGGGTCTGTGGGAGTGTGGAGGATGGGGGCTGCAGGAGTGTGGAGGATGGGGGGCTGCTGGAGTGTGGAGGATGGGGGGCTGTAGGAGTGTTGAGGATGGAGGGGGCTGCAGGAGTGTGGAGCATGGGGGCTGCAGGAGTGTGGAGGATGGGGGCTGCAGGAGTGTGGAGGATGGGGGGCTGTAGGAGTGTGGAGGATTGGGGGCTGTGGGAGGATGGGGGGCTGTAGCAGTGTGGAGGATGGGGGGCTGTGGGAGGATGGGGGGCTGTAGCAGTGTGGAGGATGGGGGCTGTGGAAGATGGGAGGGTGCGGCATCCTCCACATTGCTACAGCACCCCATCCTCCACACTGCTACAGGCCCCCATCCCCCTCACTGCTACAGTCCCCCATCCTCCCACAGCCTCCATCCTCCCACAGCCCCCCATCCTCCACACTCCCACAGTCCCCCATCCTCCACACACCTGCAGCCCCCATCCTCCACACTGCTACAGCCCCCCATCCTCCAAACTCACACAGCTCCCCATCCTCCACACTGCTGCAAACACCCCCACTCCCGCAGCCCCCCATCCTCCACACTCCCGCAGCCCCCATCCTCCACACTGCCGCAGCCCCCCATCCTCCACACTCCTACAGTCCCCCCTCCTCCACACTCCCACATCCCCCCACACTCCTGCAGCCCCCCCATCCTCCACACTCCTGCAGCCCCCCATCCTCCACACTGCAACAGCCCCCCATCCTCCACACTCCTACAGCCCCCCATCCCCCACACTCCTACAGCCCCCCATCCTCCACACTCCTACAGCCCCCCATCCCCCACACTACTCCTAATATCCCAGGTGAACAGTCATTCCCCCACCTGCGACTCTCCAGTTGTTACAGAACTAGCACTCCCATCATGACCATCTGTCTGTGCATGATGGGAGTTGTAGTTTGCAGAAGCTGAAGAGTCACAGTTGCCAGTTTGTGGTAGCACAGTGACATTATGTATTCTGGGAGCACAGGGGCATCCTGTATTCGGGGGCATAAGGGCATCCTGTATTCTGGGGGCACAGTGGCATCATTTTTTGTGGGGGCAAAATGTGTGGCAGAAATATGCCAGGGGCACTACGTGTGGCAGTAATATATTGAGGGGAATAGCATGCGGCAGTAATATATCAGGGGCACAGTGTGTAACAGTAATATATTCATGGGTATAGTATGTGGCAGTAATATATTATGGGGCACAACATGTGGCAGTTATTTTCAGGGGTACAGCATGTGGCAGTATTTTAATCAGGGGGTACACAATGCGGCAGTATTATATTCAGAAGTACAGTATGCGGCAGTATTATATTCAGGAGTATAGTATGCGGCAGTATTTTATTCAGCAGTACAGTATGCGGCAGTATTATATTCAGGAGTACAGTATGCGGCAGTATTATATTCAGGAGTATAGTATGCGGCAGTATTTTATTCAGGAGTACAGTATGCGGCAATATTATATTCAGGAGTATAGTATGCGGCAGTATTTTATTCAGGAGTACAGTATGCGGCAGTATTATATTCAGGAGTACAGTATGCAGCAGTATTTTATTCAGGAGTACAGTATGCGGCAGTAATATATTCAGGAGTACAGTATGCGGCAGTATTATATTCAGGAGTACAATATGCGGCAGTATTATATTCAGGAGTACAGTATGCGGCAGTATTTTATTCAGGAGTACAGTATGCGGCAGTATTATATTCAGGAGTACAGTATGCAGCAGTATTTTATTCAGGAGTACAGCATGCGCCAGTATTATATTCAGGAGTACAGTATGCGGCAGTATTATATTCAGGAGTACAGTATGCAGCAGTATTATATTCAGGAGTACAGTATGCGGCAGTATTATATTCAGGAGTACAGTATGCGTCAGTATTATATTCAGGAGTACAGTATGCAGCAGTATTTTATTCAGGAGTACAGTATGCGGCAATATTATTTTCAGGGGTACAGTCTCTGGCAGTATTCAGAAAATACAGGTAACTGTAGATTTACATCCTCCAGACTCCAGTCATTTTACCTATTTCCTTCATGGCACTGCGGCCACTAGGTGTGAACCAGGCCTCAGTGCTTTTCGAGGACCTTTACCAGTGGCAGACCTGAATAAATGGACCCTCACTCAAAATAGTTGAATACCCGTGCTCTATGCCACTAAATGGCATCCCTTTGCATCAGTTTGCATCCATTAGTAGCATGCTCCATTTAGGAAGCATTGACGGGAGAAAATCATGATGGTGAACAATGGCTGTGTAAACGTAGCCTAACAGATGCGATTCTTGCTGTGTATGTTACACATTTGCATGAAACAAATGTGATGTTTGTGGAGTCACCCTAATGGGGTGTTCACTATGAGTGCCTAGGGCAGCATTAAATGTAAATAGGGCCCTGATTGTGACGTATCCTATGTAAGAAGACAGAGCCTTTATCTACTATTACTTGATGATTTAAATTGTGTCACATATTCTCATACTCTGCTGCATCTCTGTTTACTATGTCAGATTTGTTGACCCAGATTTATCAATCTGTCTGAGACAAAAGCTATCTGATCTGTCCATAGCAACCAATCACATCTCCTGTGTTACAGTATAGTAATCACTCTAATGCACTCTTCTTCCTTTAGTGTGTTACACCCTTCTCACTCGTTCTCACAATCTGCTTGCTTTCTCTCTTTTGCTATTATTTTGTGTGTTACAGTGTGGCAGGCAATCTATTGCACACTGCTCCCTCTCTACTAATATCTGACACACTGTGTCTTAATGGCTGACTCACTGCGGTGCGTAAAATGATGAGAGAGCCATCATAGTGTGGCACACTGTAACATTGGAAATGATAGCAGAGAGACGGAGGAAGCAAAGTGTGAGCAACTGTGATGCATTGGCATTATATAGAGACAATAGAAAGTGTAAAATCTGCAATAGGGTATTGCAATAAAAAAGAAATAAAAAAATGATACACAATGTACAAAAAATGTACACTGTTCAAAAAAATCAAGGGAACACTTACACAACACAGTGTAACTCCAAGTCAATCACAGTAGGGACTCGGTAGGGACTCATTAGGGATATAGGTTGAACTAGATGGACTCTGGTCTTTTTTCAACCTTATGAACTATGTTACTATGTTACTATGTTACACTTCTGTGAAATCCCACTGTCCACTCAGGAAGCAACACTGATTGACAATCAATTTCACATGCTGTTATGAAAATGGAACTGACAACATGTGGAAATTATAGGCAATTAGCAAGACACCCCCAATAAAGGAGTGGTTCTTCAGGTGGTGACCACAGACCACTTCTCGGTTCCTATGCTTCCTGGCTGATGCTTTGGTCACTTTTGAACGATGGCAGTGCTTTCACTCTAGTGGTAGCATGAGACGGAGTCTACAACCCACAAAAGTGGCCCAGGTAGTGCAGCTCATCCAGGATGGCAAATCAATGCGAGCTGTGGCAAAAAGGTTTGCTGTGTCTGTCAGCGTAGTGTCCAGAGCATGGAGGTGCTACCAGGAGACAGGCCAGTACATCAGGAGACATGGAGGAGGCCGTAGGAGGGCAATAACCCAGCAGCAGGACCACTACCTCCACCTTTGTGCAAGGAAGAGCAGGAGGATCACTGCCAGAGCCCTGCAAAATTACCTCCAGCAGGCCACCAATGTGCATGTGTCCACTCAAATGGTCAGAAATAGACTCCATGAGGGTGGTATGAGGGCCAGACATCCACAGGGGGGGGTTGTGCTTACAGTCCATCACTGTGCAGGACGTTTGGCATTTGCCAGAGAACACCAAGATTGGAAAATTCGCCACTGGCGCCCTGTGCTCTTCACAGATGAAAGCAGGTTCATACTGAGCACATGTGACAGACGTGACAGAGTCTGGAGACGCCATGGAGAACATTCTGCTGCTTGCAACATCCTCCATCATGACCAGTTTGGCGGTGGGTCAGTAATGGTGTGTGGTGACATTTCTTTGGGGGGGCCGCACAGCCCTCCATGTGCTTGCTAGAGGTAGCCTAACTGCCATTAGATACCGAGATGAGATCCTCAGACCCCTTGTGAGACCATATGCTGGTGCGTTTGGCCCTGGGTTCCTCCTATTGCAAGACAATGCTAGACCTCATGTGGCTGGAGTGTGTCAGCAGTTCCTGCAAGAGGAAGACATTGATTCTATGGACTGACCCGCCCTGTTCCCCAGACCTGAAAATGATTGAGCACATCTGGGACATCATGTCTCGCTCCATCCACCAACGCAACGTTCCACCACAGACTGTCCAGGAGTTGGCGGATGCTTTAGTCCAGGTCTGGGAGGACATCCCTCAGGAGACCATGTGTGTGGCCCCCACGTGCCTGTATGACCTCCCTACATCACCTCATCAGGAGCATGCCCAGGCGTAGGGAGGTCATACAGACACGTGGGGGCCACACACACTACTGAGCCTCATTTTGACTTGTTTTAAGGACATTGCATCAATGTTACATCAGCCTGTAGGTGGTTTTCCATTTTGATTTTGAGTGTGACTCCATATCCAGACCTACATGGGTTGATAAATTTTATTTCCAATGATAATTCTTGTGTGATTTTGTTGTCAGCACATTCAACTATGTAAAGACGAAAGTATTTCATACGATTAGTTCATTCATTCAGATCTAGGATGTGTTATCTTAGTGTTCCCTTTATTTTTTTGAGCAGTGTACTGTATAACATAATACTATAACAAAACAATATATGTAACAATATACTAATATAAAATTTATTACTTTTTCTATGCAAACAACAATCATATTTAGTTAGATGTTTATTTACTTTATTGTGTAAATATAACTTTTTTTTATAATAATAAATGCAAAAGATTTTGGGTGCAGTGTTGTTTTTTGCCAATAAGATTCTCATTATTCAGACAACTATATAAGGAAAAAAAAGTGACAGAAAAAACACCTGTGACAAATGCTTGAAATTTGTGGTGTTTGTGGCGTCTGTGAATGAGGCCTCACAGCACTTAATGGATTTTGCTGTCGCGCTTGAATAAACTAGCTAAATTTCTGTATTTGCTGTTCTATATTTCTTAGTAATATTGTGTTGCTTTGCTTGGTTGAGCTGTTTTAACCATACTACAGAGAAAAGTTTTTTTTCTAGATACAGAGCCATTCTTGTCCATGGATTGTGTGAATTATTGTTACTCAGTTTCATTCAAGTGAACGAAGGAGAGATGTAATACCACACACACGGACACGTTTCTGCAACAAAGTAATCATGTGTTTTTTCTTAAAGCCACACAACTTCTTTAAAGAGGTACTCCGCCCCTAAGAATAGGATCCAAAGAATAGGGTATAATATGTCTGATCGCGGGGAAGGGTGGGGGTGGGTGGTGTGGATTCTGGCTGCTGCCCCCCCCTCCAGCCCGGCACTGGGGCATTCTGAACATTTATGTTCAGAACACTTGCTTTTTTAGGCTATAGGCTACTGTGGTCATCATGCCCCCTCCATTAATGTCTGTGGGAGATACATGAAGGGGGCATGACAGCTGTGGTAGTTTGTAATCCGGCACAGAGCAGACTTCGCTTCATGCATATGGATTATTGGGATTCTGGGACGGAGATCACGATCAGATAGAGGATACAATGTCTAGGGGTAGCATACCCCTTTAACTTAACTTGCCATGTGAAATATATGCACTTTCAAATAATAAAACTTGTACCAACACAGATTCACTCGGCACTGCTGTGATTCATGTACCTGTTACCATCAGACGCACATGTCGGATTCGGTATCTCACCTTCCTGCTATGGCTAGGTTCACACTACGTTTTGTACTTATGGTTCCCATATGCGGCTGGGAGGAGGGGGGCTTAATTGTGGCGCCCGCACTCAGTCGTATACCGTAACCATATTTAATGCATATCTATGAGCCGACCGGAGTGAACCGCAGGCTCCGGTCGGCTGCATTTTCGGCCGTATGCGGTTTCACGACTGTAGGCAAAAACACGGTCGACCAGGTTTTTGCCTGCGGTAGGGAAACCGCATATGGCCGAAAACGCAGCCGACCGGAGGCTGTGGTTCACTCCGGTCGGCTCATAGACATGCATTAAATACGGTTCCCGTATATGGCTGAGTGCGGGCGCCGCAATTAAGCCCCGCCCCCCCTCCTCCCAGCCGTATACGGGAACCGTATGTACAAAACGTAGTGTGAACCTAGCCTATGCCAGGTTGTGCTCACTGCTAAAAACTGACAGTCCATAAATATGATCCGAAAGCAGAGAAAAACAGGGCACTCACCACATGATTTGCTGCTTCAGTCAAGGATTTATTTACAGATCCACACTACATCAAGTGCTGTGGAGACAGGACTCGGTGCAGGGGTGTCTCGTAGGGCAACTCAGTGCAGGGGTGTCTCGTAGGGCAACTCAGTGCAGGGGTGTCTTGTAGAGCAACTCAGTGCAGGGGTGTCTCGTAGAGTCCTGTCTGCACAGCATTTGAGGTAATGTGGATCTGTAAATTAATCCTTCACTGAAACAGCAAATCGTGTGGTGAGTGCCCTGTTTTTCTATGCTTTTGGAGCATACAAACAATAAAAATGTTTACACTTTAGGAGGATTTAATAGTAATTGTATTAATTGTGTAACACCAGGTGAGTACAAACCTGGAATACTGACACATTTTTTACAACAGCTTGATAAGTGCATCCATATTTTTAGATTTTGTGTGCACAGACAACCACTTTCTGCTTTTGGGCAATGTTCACACTCTGTTTATAAGCCTTATCTTTCCTGTTTTTCCTGTGTTTTATTTTTTTTTTTTTGCTTCTGTAATTTTTTTCAGCCATTTGTAGCTCAATATCTGAACATAGCCTAAGACTGCATTATTTACATGTAAGCAGATCTGTTCTGTGTATTTTTTTCTTAATAAACTTAAGTGAACTATTGTTTGAACAGATTGCAGTTTCACAGATTAAACGTCAAGAACAGAGAACCCTTGTGAGGTGCTACCTACTGTTCTTGTATGTAGTTGCTAAGACTACAATGTACAAAACACCAGGGGGAATAGAATTTTGAGGATGGTACTGGGGATTCACACACTGAGTATATGTTATGTGAGCGGTCGCTGCCTCAGTCTGAATATAATGATCAGATGGATAATTAACTCCTAAGTGCCAAAGGGAATATCAGGTGACAGACAGAAACCTAGCAAGAAAGCAAGATATGCCTAAATAATATTGCACTCTATCCATATAACATAGAGAACCATTGCTAGAAGGACATCAGCCCACATTTATTATCATGTTATCAATTTATGTCAGATATTGGCAGTAGAAATATCTCACACTTTTTTTTAAGCCATTTTATGTAGCAATAAAAAAATTGGTCTTATTTTTGTAAAAAAAATATATTTTGATACAGATTGCTTAAAAAAAATAATCTGTTCAATGGGTGATTTTGTTACTTTTGTTTAAATTTTTTACCCCAAATCAGCCAAAAACGAAGGACATACAAGTTCATTTAACGACCATTGACCAACAACCAATTTTCTTTTGACAACAATGGATCCCATTAGTATAAGAAAATCTGCAAATTTTAACCCCTTAAGGACACAGGGTTTTTGCATAAAAATTTTTTCCTCATCACCCTCTAAAAAACATAACGCTTTCAATTTTGCACCTGAAATTCCATATTATGGCTTATTTTTTGTGCCACCAATTCTACTTTGCAGTGGCATTAGTCATTTTACCAAAATATCCACGGCGAAGTGGTGGCAGAAAGTTAAACACATTTGTAAATTACCTCTATTAAAAAACTCTTAATCCTTCCTGTACTTATTAGCTGCTGAATACTACAGAGGAAATTCTTTTCTTTTTGGAATGCTCTCTGATGACATCACGAGCACAGTTCTCTCTGCTGACGTTATTATAATAAAAATAACACTTTATGTATTGTTGTCCTTAGTGGGATTTGAACCCAAGTCCCCAGCACTGCAAGGCAGCAGTGCTAACCACTGAGCCACCATGCTGCCGCTAGCATATATCTGTTATGCATGGTTGCTAAAATGGACAGAGATGTCAGCAGAGAGCACTGTGTTCGTGATGTCATCAGTGTTCCAAAAAGAAAGAAATTTCCTCGGTAGCATTCAGCAGCTAATAAGTACTGGAAGGATTAAGATTTTTTAATAGAAGTAATTTACAAATATGTTTAACTTTCTGCCACCAGTTGATTTAAAAGAAAAAAGGTTTTCACCGGAGTACCCCTTTAAAATTGGCATCTTCTGACCCCTATAACTCATTTTTTTTCTGCGTACGGGCCGATATGAGGGCTAATTTTTTGCGCCGTGATCTGATGTTTTTAGCGGTACTATTTTTATATTGATCAGATTTTTTGGATCGCTTTTTATTTGTTTTTTCATGATTTAAAAAGTGACCAAAAATACATTATTTTCGCCTGTGGAATTTTTTTGCGTGTATGCCATTGACTGTGCGGTTTAATTAATGATATATTTTTTATAGTTTGGACACTTCCGCATATGGCAATACAACATATGTTTATTTCTATTTACACAGTTTTTTTTTTTAAAGGGAAAAGAGGGGTAATTCTTACTTTTATTAGGGAAGGGGTTAAATGATCTTTATTAACTTTTTTCACACTTTTTTTTTGCTGTGAAATAGCCCCCCCCCCCCCCCCCCCCCCCGTGGCTATTACACTGCACATACCGATCTCATACACAGATCATTGCCGTGCATTGGCACGGCAAAGATCAGTGTTATCGGCTGTTGATTCCTCAAGCCTGGTTTTCAGGCTTAGAGCAATCAATCGTCAATTGGACACGACGGAGGCAGGTAAGGGGATCTCCGCACGCTTTCTAGCAGATCAGGACATAGAAATTTAATTGTGATTGTCCCGATCAGCACGACTGAGTTGCCGGGAAGCTTTTACTTTAATTTTAGACGCGGTGATCAACTTTGAAGGGTTAATAGTGCGCGGCACAACGATCGGTGCTGCACGCTATTAGCCCAGGGTCCCGGCTGTCATTAGCCGCTGGCGTGACCCCACGTTATATACCGGGACCAGGTGCAGGGCATACAGGACATATCTGTGATGCACAAGAAAACAAGGTTTATCGGTATTATCAGTACATAGGCCTCATCTTGTGACATCAGTCCACATCAATAGGACTAAACCCACAAAACCCCGATAATGGGGCGAAACACGTCGGAACCGGGAAAAATTGTAATGTCCTTTTAATTGTTTCACTCACGAATTATTGCACAATTGGTGGTATAAAAAAAGCTTAGTTTCCAGCAGGAAACTGGTTACAGACCACAGAATACCTAAGAATGTCTTCTCTTCCCATCTTCCTTTACAGGATTTTTGTTGTTATGTCAGTGCCTCTGTATCAGAGTATGCAAATAATCCAATTAAAAAAGTAATCAATATTCGGTGGCAGGTAATAAGAGCTCGCTATGTAGTAAAAGTGTAAAAAATGCCTAATATTACAATAATTAATGATGTTTTCTTATAGTACTTTATGTACCAAATATCACACTTATCATTTCTACTCCTGTTTTAGGCTCAAGGAGATGATTTGTAATCTAAAGAGAATGGAGGTGGAAAGTATAATTATATAATTAAAAGGATAGTTATATATTTGTGTACAACTGAAGAATATAATATTAATTATTTTTTCCATGGTGTCTTTTAACATAACAGTAGAGCAGAGAAAGACAGCAATGGAGCTTGGAATGGAGGTCTGTCTTCTTTAGTGATGAGTCCCCCTTTTGTCTTGGACACATTGATAGACAGAGAAGGGAATTTCACAACTACTTCTGGGAATATGGTGTGAGATGGCATAATGTATGATAGCTTGACCCCTCTAGTCTTTAGTTCATGTACATTCATCTGGTCATGGGATCTGGTTGGGGGAACTGTCCGAGGAGCCATTTCTCAACACGACATTGCCAAGCTGCATGTTGTGCATGCTACTGGGTGCAGTCACATAACCTAAATGTGCTACCATGGCCTGCAGCATTTCCGAACTTGTTGATCATCGAGCACATCTAGGAGATGTTTTGTTGTCACTAGCATATAGAGCAGCCATTAGCGAATCTTGATGATTTGCATACCCAAATGCAATTAGCATATTTTTATTGGTAATACTTTATTGGTTTTACTTTATTTATGTATCTATTTGCAGACAGAAACTAAATGGCCACTTTATTACAGACACCAATCTAGTAGTGTGTTGGACCTTTATGTCCTTCAGAACCCCAGCAATTCATCATGACATAGATCTCACTAGATGGAGAAATTGTTCTGTAGGAATAGTGGGTAGAATAGCTTCATGCAGTTACTGCACAATAAATTGAGGTCTTGACATGCTCTGAACAGTTTATTCTACCTTGCCCTAGAGATGCTCTTTAGGAGTATGATCTGGGGGCCGTGAAGGAGAGGGAAACAAGAAAAACTCACGGTCATGTTCCTGGAGCAAATCCATGACTATCCATCCTTTGTGACATGGTACATTGTCCTGCTTTAGGGTAAACAGCTCCCATGAAGGGATGAACTTGGTTGACCACAATGCTTTCATAGGCCCTACCAAACGTTCTTCTACAGGAATCAGAGGTACCATGATGTGCTAATACAATTTTCCCATCACCAGTAAACACCTTCCACCAGCCTGATCTTCTAACTAGCCTGGTGCAACAGAAATCTGTATTCATCTGACCAGGCAATGTTTTTTGCTGCTCACTAATCCAATTTTCACCCTTTTGCCCAATGGGTTCTTCTTTGTTTCCTTTAGCAATAGCACAAAACTGATTGTCTGTTGCTTATAGCCCTTGTGCTTACCTGCTAAGGAATGATGAGTTGTGCTTTTAGACACTTTAGTTAGACAGAACATTATATTTATCTATTCAGCTTCAATGTGTTGACTTTGCCACCACCTAGAAAACTTGACCATTAAATTTTAAGCTGCCCTCTAGGGTCACATGTCTCATCTTTCATTTATTTCATATAGGGAGGCTCCAATTGTAAAAGGGTAGCTGTTTTGATAACATCTATGAAATATAAGAAGAATATTGAGTTGGTGGGGTCCAACCCTAAAACAGTTTACATGTTGCAGCAATTTAAAAGGTTAAAACGGTATCAAATGTTTTAATATTATTGTACCACAGTAAAACCACCTTTGAAATACTGTTATCACAGTTTCATAACTGCAATAAAACCTACAATATGTTCACATATGTGGTCTTGCTGTGCACAACAATTGTGGTAAAACTGTGGCAAAAAAAATACACTTGAGCTTTTCCAATAGCATCACTATTAATGTCAAGCCTGTAACATATGCTTTACCTTTCTAGTGTCCAGATCTGCCTCCAATTCACAGTGCAGCTGGTGGCATCTGTCATCATCCTGATGATGACCCGTCAAATAGACAGCTCACTAGTTGCCTTTGACTGAGGTTTATACCTTCATTAGCATTCTGTATCCTGAAATCCTGATCTGATCTCTTCTTACCTGATGTTTGCCTGTTTCCTGACTATTCTCTTGCCTGCTGGTTTTGTATTATACTACCCTTCTGGTTTGACCTTTGTTTGTCCTGACTCCATCTCTGGTTCTGATTTTGTATTACGCTCCAATTTAGGGCAAATCCTCCAAGTAGATAGGGACAGTGGTTTGTTGCGATCTCAGGTCTGCACTCATCCCTACCTAATGTGACAGTACCCTTACATTGGCCATATAAAAAAATTGGCATACAATGCTTGACATGCAGTTTATGTCAATAAAGCAGGTTGAAAGCTAAATATCACTGGAGCCTTGTCACTTATTTAAGTTGATGGAAAAAATATGACCTTTTAATATTCTGTATACACAGCCAACAACTTTCCTATAGATATGCATAGAGCAAATTAATTTTCCAAATAAAAAAACACATATTCAATGATTTGACAGGCGCATTTTTAAAATAAAATATGCACGAAAATACACTGTGTGAACAAAGACTAAAATTGTGGCCATAAAATATTACTGAATGGGAGTACTTCTACTTGCTCCAATATTTGTTTGCAATAGGAAAGTTAAGTTGCTGTAGGTTCTCCTTCATAGGGGTTGAATGAGATTAACAAAAAGGGTATACTTTATTTTTAAGCAACATCATTATTGTTGTCCTTTGGCTTTGTGTGGTATTGAATCTTAGTTCTATTCACTGGAATAAGATTTGCATTATTTCTTGTTAATTTTTCAAATGTCACCTACAATATTTGATTGGTATCACATCCATTATTCTCAAAATTGATGTTAGCCAGTGCTAATATCCCCCACATTTGTCATCTGGTATATAGGATTAGATATAATGGTTGGCTGACCTTACACGATTTTTTCCACTGTAAGCATAACCCTTCATATAACCTTTTATTTGTTGTTCTGATGGTGCATCATATTGCTGCATTTGTTACATGTATGTTATTAGTCATTTTCACAGCTACAAAATGTGCTAAAAAATAAATGATAATAATACCAGCAAGTGTACAAATCTTCTCCGCTTCACGAGACTTGATCCGTGCCTCGCAGTCCAATATCACACTTTGCTACGGTGTCAGATGGAAACAGAAGGATATGTTATATCATGAGCTGGCAGCGGCTCACAAAGTAATCACACAGCCAAGAACAAGACTCGGGATTGTCAGGTCAGGCTTGGTCACATGTTTATCATTCATAGCATCTTCTGTAAAGATCCCTAACTCAGACTGGGATAGCCAACTGCATACAAACATGATTCAGATTTACACTAATCAATAGTGGGGAAAAGTTGTCAGCCGAGAGCCTTGGCTGCGTTTATTCAGTAGGATTTTTCCAAGTGATCACCAAGTACACACAGATATTTACTAGAATAAAGGACGAGGTAAAATTATACAAGGATGTTCCTTTCCGAAGGAACCCGTATAGAAAATCTCTCCTGCTCTGAACAGTTTCTGACACAGACACAGATGTCAGCAGAGAGCACTGAGGTCAGACTGGAAAGAACAACACAACTTCCTCTGGAGCATACAGCAGCTGATAGGTACTGGAAGGCTCAAAATTATTAAATAGAAGTAATTCACAAATCTGTTCATCTTTCTGGCACCAGTTAATTTGAAAATATTTTTGTTTTTCCCCCACTGGAGTACCCCTTTCAGACTGTATAACTT
Organism: Hyla sarda; assembly: GCF_029499605.1. Classification (NCBI taxonomy): domain Eukaryota; kingdom Metazoa; phylum Chordata; class Amphibia; order Anura; family Hylidae; genus Hyla; species Hyla sarda. Next base: position 90,295,553 of record NC_079198.1, read on the forward strand.
AACACAACTTGCAAAATGTTAAACGGTATTCCAGGGAAAAAAACAATGCATATATCAACTGGCTACAGAAAGTTAAACCGATTTGTAAATTACTTCTATTAAAAAATCTTAATCCTTCCAATAATTATCAGCTGCTGAAGTTGAGTTGTTCTTTTCTGTCTGACAACAGTGCTCTCTGCTGACATTTTTGTCTGTCTTGGTAACTGCACAGAGTAGACGAGGTTTGCTATGGGGATTTGCTTCTACTCTGGACAGTTCCCAAGACAGGTAGAAAAGAACAACTCAACTTCAGTAGCTCATAAGTACTGAAAAGATTAAGATTTTTTAATAGAAGTTACAAATCTGTTTAACTTTGTGACAGTTTATATATATATATATATATATATATATAAAAGTTTTTTCCTGGATAACCCCTTTAACCTCTTAAGGACGCAGGGCATACCTGTACGCCCTGCGCCCGATCCCGGTGTGACCCGATCACACCGGGTCAGTCCCGGCTGCTATTAATAGCCGGGGCCCTAGGCTAATAGGGCGCGGCACAGATCGTTGTGCCGCGTGCTATTAACCCTTCAGACACGGCGATCAACTCTGAAAATGAAAGTTAAAGCTTCCCGGCAGCTCAGTCGGGCTGATTGGGACTATCGCGATAAAATTGCGATGTCCCGATCAGCTAGGACGTGAGCAGAGGCCCCCTTACCTTGCTCTGTCACGTCCGATCAGCGTTTGATTGCTCCAAGCCTGAGCTACAGGCTTAAGCAATCAACCCCCTATTATGCTGATACATGCACAGCTTTGGCTTTGCAGGGATAAGGGTAAAAGATCAGTGTGTGCAGTGTTATAGCCCCCTATGGGAGCTATAACACTGCAAAAAAAAAAAAAAGTGAAAAAAAAAGTTAATAAAGATCATTTAACCCCTTCCCTAATAAAAGTTTGAATCACCCCCCTTTTCCCATAAAAAAACTGTGTAAATAAAAATTTAAATAAACATATGTGGTATCACCGCCTGTGTAAATATCTGAACTATAAAAATATATCATTAATTAAACCGCACGGTCAATGGCATACGTGCAAAAAAAATCCAAAGTCCAAAATAGAGTATTTTTGGTCACTTTTTATATTATAAAAAATTAAATAAAAAGCGATCAAAAAGTCCGATCAATGCAAAAATTGTACCAATAAAAACTTCAGAACATGGTGCAAAAAATGAGCCCTCATACCGGCCCATACGCTGAAAAATTAAAAAGTCACAGGGGTCAGAAAATGACAATTTGAAACGTATAAATTTTCCTGCATGTAGTTATGATTTTTTTCAGAAGTACGACAAACTCAAACCTATATAAGTAGGATATCATTTTAACCGTATGGACCTACAGAATAAAGATAAGGTGTCATTTTTACCAATAAATACACTGCGTAGAAACGGAAGCCCCCCAAAGTTACAAAATTACATTTTTACTTCAATTTTGTCGCACAATACATTTTTTTTCTGTCTCGCCATGGATTTTTTGGTAAAATGACTAATGTCACTGCAAAGTAGAATTGGTGGCACAAAAATAAGCCATCATATGGAATTTTATGGAGTACTTAAGGGGTTAAGTTACCCATAAAAGATGAATTTAGTCCTAACAGTCCTCAGTTTAGATCTAGAGTGGCACTAAGTTATGTAGACTAAACTCATCAACAGTTTCTGTTTTTGCCTCATTAACAGTAATTTTACTCTAGAGTTTGCTGATTTGTTGTTTAATTTTACCATAGATTTCACCCTTGACATCACAGTTGGTGAAATGTGTGGCAAACTCCATATCAGCACACATCTTAACATATAAGCAATACAATTGCTACTGTAAGGCCTCAGGACACTATGTCAATATTTCATTTGGCTAGGGTGTCTAGGGAATTTTTTAATCTTTACTTCACATGGATATAAGCTTGGTGCAGCCAGTTGCCTCCCAGCAGTATTCTACAGGAGATCACAACTTGCCGATCACATTTAATAAAAGAAGTATCATAACTATAGATAAATGCTCAGAGTTGGCAGAGATTATGCAACACGGTAAGGATGTATTCACATGTTGGGATCAGTTTTTGGCAACATTTTTTCTGTGACATGACTGCAATGTGTGAGTTATATCCTATACTGTTATAGGTCAGTTCAGGCAGTGATCCTAAGGCAGAGTCAAGAAACTGTAAAAGCCAAAGTAATAAAGAGTAAGCGCCTTCATAAATGGACAGGAACCAGAGAACCTTGTTCATTAGGAAAGGGGTGGCAGTTCTGAGCAGGTTTTCATTAGTAAAAGTGGTTAGCCACAGGATGTGCACCAAATGGACAGGACATCTGTGAAACAAGGTGTAAAAGATCTTAACACATTTAATTTTTCATTAACCTCAATAATACACTGCTCAAAAAAATAAAGGGAACACTAGAATAACACATCCTAGATCTGAATGAATGAACTAAACATATGAAATACTTTCATCTTTACATAGTTGAATGTGCTGACAACAAAATCACACAAACATTTTCAATGGAAACCAAGTTTATTAACCCATGTATGTCTGGATATGGAGTCACACTCAAAATCAAAGTGGAAATCCACACTACAGGCTGATCCAACTTTGATGTAATGTCCTTAAAACAAGTCAGAATGAGGCTCAGTAGTGTGTGTGGCCTCCACGTGCCCATATGACTTCCCTACAAAGCATGGGCATGCTCCTGAGGTAGTGCATGGTCTCCTGAGGGATGTCCTCCCAGACATGGACTAAAGCATTTGCCAACTCCTGGACAGTCTGTGGTGCAACATCACATTGGTGAATTTAGCGAAATGTCCCAGATGTGCTCAATCGGATTCAGGTCTGGGGAACGGGCGGGCCAGTCCATCCTGCCTTCCTCTTGCAGGAACTGCTGACACACTCCAGTCACATGAGATCTAGCATTGTCTTTCATTTGGAGTAACCTAGGGCACACCGCACCAGCATATGGTCTCACAAGGGGGCTGAGGATTTCATCTCGGTACCTAATGGTAGTCAGTAGAGATGAGCGAACTTTCAAAAATTCGATTCGGACAATTCGCCGAATTTTCCGAAAAAGTTTGTTTCGATCCGAATTTTTTTGCGGCAAATCTATATTAAAAAAAGGCTATTTCTAGCCGCCTCTATAGGGGTATAGAACACTTTGCTGTGTTCTAAAACGCATATGGAGTGTGCTGGGGTAGTGAAATAATACTGTTATTCAGAATAACATGCAGATTACCGGCATCGCTTTTAGAATCACTGCCGCACAGCAGCACAATGACAGAGCCTGGTGGTGTCATCAGTGTCAGGAGACCATATAGTGACTGAATAACATAGCGTGGAGGTGTTGGCAGCATGAGGAGAACATATAGTGGCTGAATGACACAGAATGGAGGTGTTGGCCACATGAGGATACCATATAGTGGCTGAATGACACAGCGTGGAGGTGTTGGCAGCATGAGGACACCATATAGTGACTGAATGGCACAGTGTGGAGGTGTTGGCAGCATGAGGACACCATATAGTGGCTGAATGACACAGAATGGAGGTGTTGGCAGCATGAGGACACCATATAGTGGCTGAATGGCACAGTGTGGAGGTGTTCGCAGCATGAAGACACCATATAGTGGCTGAATGACACAGCTTGGATGAAGCTGAAGCATGAGGACACCATATAGTGGCTGAATGACACAGCGTGGAGGTGTTGGCAGCATGAGGAGACCATATAGTGGCTGAATGGCACAGCGTGGAGGTGTTGGCAGCATGAGGACACCATATAGTGGCTGAATGACACAGCTTGGATGAGGCTGAAGCATGAGGAGACCATATAGTGGCTGAATGACACAGAAGGGAGGTGTTGGCAGCATGAGGACACCATATAGTGGCTGAATGGCACAGTGTGGAGGTTTTGGCAGAATTAGGACACCATATAGTGGCTGAATGACACAGCATGGACATGTCAGCATGAGGAGATCATATAGTGGCGGAATGACACAGCATGGAAGTGTTGGCAGCATGAGGAGACCATATAGTGGATGAATGGCACAGCCCGGAGTTGCCAGCAGCATGAGAAGGCACTAGGCCTTCACAATCCCTAAGATTAAAAGAGGAATTAAAAAATTTAAACCGAAGATTTTGGATAGCGGGTGCTACCTATGAGAAAATTTGAAATTACCAGATCCAGGCCCAACAGCGGCATCAGTAACCCATATTTTGCCTGAATGACACAGCCTGGAGTTGGCTGATGCACGAGTACACACCAGGGCTTCACAATCCCCCCCAAAAAACACCACAATTTTAGAAATTTTTGGAAAAGATTTTGGATAGCAGGTGCTACCTATGAGAAAATTTGAAATGACCAGACCCAGGCCCCACAGCGGCATCAGTAACCCATATATTGCCTGAATGACACAGCCTGGAGTTGGCTGATGCACGAGTACACACCAGGACTTCACAATCCCCCTCAAAAAACACCACAATTTTAGAAATTTTTGAAAAAGATCTTGATAGTGGGTGCTACCCATGAGAAAATTTGAAATTCCCAGACCCAGGCCCAGCAGCACCATCATTTTTTGATTTGAAATTTAAAACAACCTTTGCGTGTCCCGGACCCCAGCGTGTGGGTACGAAGGACCAAATCCAACAAGCCCCCATAGGGCTCATGTGGCCGTGAGATTTAGGCGAAACGTCTCCATTGCCCTGACCGGCCATTGTTTCCAAGACTTTTTGACAAGGCAATCCATGTGAAGAACAGCGTGACACCGTCGTGACCTGCACACATTGTATGCTGAAGGGCCACTGAGACTTGTCCGGGAAGTGGAGACTTAAGACACAGTGGAGGATGTGGAGGCGGAGTAGCACACTGTCGCAGGACCAACGGGCTGACAGAGTGTAGCAGGAAGCAGCATTGAGTACACACCAGGGCTTCAGAATCCCAAAGAAAAAACAACCATAATTTTAAGAATATTTAGGACAGCGGGTGCTACCTATATGTTGCATGAATGACACACGCTGGAGTTGGCTGATGCTGAGTACACACTAGGGCTTCACAATCCCTCCAAAAAAACACAACAATTGTGGAAATTTATGAAGAACACTTATGGATAGCGGGTGCTACCTATGAGAAATTTTGAAATTTCCAGACCCAGGCCCAGCAGCGCCATCAGTAAACCATATATTGCCTGAATGACACAGGCTGGAGTTGGCTGATGCATGAGTAAGCACCAAAGCTTCACAATCCCTAATAAAAAAGACAAACATTTTTTAGGAAAAATTTTAACGAAAATTTAGGACAGCGAGTGCTCTCTATATATTACCAGAATGACGCAGCCTGGAGTTGGCTGCAGCATGAGGAGACCATTGAAATGTGTGATTTTTTTATTTGAAATTTAAATCAAAATTTGTGTCCCGGACCCTGCCGTGTGGGTACAAAGGACCTAATCTCACAAGCACCCACAGGGCTCATGTGGCCGTAAGATATAGGCGCAACGTCTCCATAGCCCTGACCGGCCATTTTTTTGTACCTTTGTTTAAGAACAAGCGCATATCGAAGAGTCCAGAAGACTCTATAATGCAGGACGGTGGACCACCAAAAGACATTCTTCTATAAAATAATTTTTTATGAAATGAAGAAGTAGAGTTCATCCCTCTGCGTATTTTTTTTGAAAATTTTACTTAAAAAATCACACGCAACAATCGTTCAATGGTATAATGGTTATTATTGGGGAAAATTCAAGTTTATTACTGTGATAATAATCCGAAAATTTGAAAAAAATACTACCTAATAGTGTTTAATAACCCCATACATTGCACCATAAATGTTGAAATTTAAATTAAGCATGTGTGTATGTATTTCAAAAATCCTAAAATTAAAGGCCCAAGCCCAGAAGCATCATGAAATCAAGTAGTTCCTGAAAGACACAGGAGCAGTCAGGAGTAGGCATTAGCAGTACCCAAGAGGCTTTAATAACCCCTTACATTGCACGACCACTCGCGAGATCGAGCAATAACAGGTGTGTTATGCCCTCAGATGTCCGGGGCTGCACGCGTGCTACACTGAACGGACCAGCGTGTGTCTATCTTTCACCAACAGGTGCGGGTAACCCGCTGAACCCCCTTCGCGATAGGGATCAGGGATTGCAATTATTTGCCAGGAAAGAAGAACCACAACTAAGCGCCGATCATAAGCTCGGGTTCATTAAGTCCCTGCCCTTTGTACACACCGCATGTCTCTACTACCGATTGGATGGTTTAGTGAGGTCCTCTGATCAGCCCTGGCGGGACAGGAGAAGGCCCTAGCAGAGCGCCGAGAATTTAAAGATCATTGTTGAAATTAGCATTAAGCATGTATTAGCTACTGCTAAACTTCCAAAAATGTAAGGCCCAAGGCCTGAGGCATCAGGGAGGCAAGTAGTTCCCGAAAGACACAGAATGAGTCAGGAGCAGTCATTCGCAGTACCCAAGAGGGTTTCATAACCATCCCCTTACATTTAAAGATCAATGTTGAAATTTGCATTAATCATGTATTTAGCTACTGCTAAACATCCAAAAATTGAAGGCCCAAGGCCTTAGGGCAGGGAGGCAAGTAATTCCTGAAAGAAACAGAATGAGTATGGAGCAGGCATTCGCAGTATCCAAGAGGGTTTCATAACCCCTTACATTTAAAGATCAATGTTGACATTTGCATTAAGCATATATTTAGCTACTGCTAAACATCCAAAAATTAAAGGCCTAAGGCCAGAAGCATCAGTGAGGCAAGTAGTTCCTGAAAGACACAGGAAGAGCCAGTAGCAGGCAATCGCAGTACCAAAGAGGGTTTCATAACCCTAATTGATAACCCAAGAGGGTTTCATAACCAACCATAATTGGGAAATGTTGGTGTAGCAGCATGGTCAATCTACTCTGAGGCATCTGGCATTGGTGACTGGAACTCCTGGCTGATCCATCCCTGATTCATCTTGACAAACGTCAGTCTCTCCACATTTTTGGTGGACAGACGAGTTCGCCTTGGGGTGACTATGGCCCCGGCCGCACTAAACACCCGCTCTGATGGCACACTACTGGCCAGTCATGACAGCTTTTCGAGGGCAAACTCTGCTAGTTGTGGCAATAAATCAAGTTTGGCTGCCCAGAAGTCCAGTGGATCTTCAATGGTTGTTGGCATGGCCATGTCAAGGTATGCCACCACCTGCTGGTTCAGGTCCTGCTCCATGTCTACCTGCTGCTGATGAGTTGCTTCACTATATGAGTGAAGAAAGCTACTCATCAATGACTGTAGACTCAGGCTGCTGCTGATTGAGCTGGTACTGCTCCTCCCACCCCTCCCCTCCCCAGCAGCCATGGCAGTGGAAGGTGAGCGCAGAGGGCCCCCCGAGTCAGACCTGCGAGCAGATGGACCATGTGGCATCACCCAACTGACTGCGTAGAATCTCTCTGTAGTAGGTCAGTTTGTCCTCCCTCTCAGTGGGTGCAAAAAAGGACCCCATTTTGAGACGGTAGCGAGGTCTAATAAGGTGGAGATCCAGAAGTCATCCCGCTGACGAATTTTGACGATTCGGGGGTCACTACGCAAGCAACTGAGCATGCATCATGCCATTTGCGCCAGTGACTCGGAGGGACTACCTGCCTCCATCTCCACAGCATACTGCCACGGTGTGTCTGGGTCCTCTGTCTCAACTTCCTCATAACCCTCCAGCTCCTCTGTCTGCTCCTGCTCCTCCTCTCCTGTCCGAAGACCTGAAACACTGGCCATCTCATCCAACCTAAACTGTGCTCCGCTCTGCCCCTCATTATCCTCCTCCTCCAGTTCAGCCCCCACAGGGCTCATGTAGCCTTGAGATGTAGGCAAAACGTCTCCATTGCCGTGACCAGCGATGGTTTCAATAATTTGTTGTAGGAAATGTAGGAGTGGAATTACGTCGTTCATGCCCGTAGTTACAGCTCCACACATCGGCGCTGCCGTGCATTTTTGAACACACCGACAGGCTCAAGGACTGGCCCACATTCGCTTGTACAAACTTATGCAGGGCTGGTACTGCCTTCTTCGCAAAAAATTGACGGCTTGGGACTCTCCATCTCGGCTCGGCACAAGCCATCAATTCTCTGAAAGGTGCAGAGTCAACCACTTGAAAAGGGAGGGACTGCAACACCAGCAACTTGGACAGGAGCACATTCAACTTCTGCGCCATTGGATGAGTGGGCGCATACTGTTGTCTCTTGGACATGGCTTCCCCAATGGATTGTTGGTGGAATGGCTGACTAAAAGCGGTAGAAGCAGGAGCGACAGAAGGAGGGTTTGACACACAGCTCCCTTCGGCTGAGGTGGTGGATCCTTGGCCCGATGAAGGAGGGAGCAGATGGCCACTGGGTGATTCAGCAGGCTGGACCACTACATCGGAGCCACGGTTCTCCCAGGCCGCTTTATAGTGGCGAAGCATGTGTTGACGCAGGGCCGTGGTGCCGACATTTGGACCCTGGCCACGCTTAACCTTCTTCCGACAGATCTTGCATGTGGCTATGTGAACCCCCTCCGGATTCCTTATGAAAAACTTCCACACCGCCAAGTAGCTGATTTTCCCACCCGCAGTCCGCACTAATTGACTGCTACTGGCGCCGTCTCCAGGAACCCCTATTCCACTACCTCCCGGAAAGGTAGGCTGCCACGAAGCAGGTGGTCTCCCCCGGGCACGTTTGGCTCCTGAATTTCCACTACTGCCACCATGCTGACTGCCAACCATGCTACCGCCTTGCTGCCTCAAGGGAAACCTGCAACTCTCTTCTCCTGATGATGATGAAGCCCCTTCTGCACCCGGCTCCCAATTGCAATAGGCTTCATCATCATCAACAATTGTGTGCACGTCACTGATGTCCTCCTCAGGTTCCCCAACAGTGTCTGCTTCAGGACCCTGAACACTTGCAACACCGCCTCCCACGTCACTCTCCGCATCACTACTTGCCCGCCTAGCGGAGCAAGCGGCGCATGTCTCCTCCCCTTCTTGGCTGTCCAGTAGCTGCTGTCTGTCCTCTATTAGATCGTCCTTAGTAAATAGTGGAGCTGAACCCACAGCATAAGATACTTCTTTAGGAGAGGGAACAGCATTGGACAAAGGACATGGGAGGACGCGGACTGCTCCTGGGCCATGCCAACTGAAGGTTGTGTCTGAGGAGCCCACCGACTGTTGAATGGGGGTGTCAGATGTCACTTGTGATGATGTGGATGAGCGTGTTAACCAATCCACGACGGCAGATGGGTTGCTGGTGGAAACACGACCGCTGGCTGATAACGGGAGCTCAGGCCTCTCGCTGCGACTCCTGCCGCCACTCGCCCCAAGTCTGCTGCCAACTCTGCCTGAAGCATTTCGGCCTCTGCCACTCCTCTGTGCACGTCCTGGCACTTCTCTGCCTGACATACTTAGTGCGTTTATGAGGGTATTACAGTACGCTACACTACTCTTTAAACAGTATTTGTCTAGAACAGCAGCAGGTGATTACTTACGGCTGTCCTTGAACAGTATGTAGGCCCTTGACAGATTAACAGGTACTAGATGGTACAATACCTGGATGTACCTATGCGGTATACACTGATGAGGGCAGTAATATGCCTATTAGCAGAAAAAAATCTGTATTTTTGTAAAACACCAGCCGGTGGATACTATTGTTTGGACTTTGACGGTATGGAGCACCTTGACAGCTTGACAGGTACTAAATGGTACAATACTTGGATGTACCTATGCGGCATGCACTGAAGAGGGCAGTTATATGTGCGTAACTATACGCAGAAAAGACTATTTAAAAATAAATAAAAAACAGCTGGTGAATAGTATTGTTTGCACTTGCACAGTATGTAGCCACCCCCTTGAGAGATTAGCAGGTACAAAATGGTACAAATGCACTACAGTCCACTGAACAATCATGTATTTCTGAACAGCAGAAGGACCCAAAAGTGCAGCACCACAAAAAAAAAAAAAATCCAGGGATTAAACCCTAAATTGTACTCTGTCACACAATTCTGAGCAGCAGAAGATTTGTGGAGCAAATAAAAATAAACTCAATTGGGCTGAAAAATTAGGAGATAAGATGCTTCAGAAAGTTAAGGCAGCTTGGAGATCTGTATGAGGCAGCTGACAGCTATCTGCCCCTCTCAGCTTCAATGCTCAATAATGTGAATAGGAGGTTTAGCTATCAATGATCCTTCACAGTGTAACAGCAAAGCACTCTGCACTCCTGCCTTTCCCTAATGCTGATGTGACTAGCAGTTGCAGTGTAACGCTGTGGTATGAGCTATTCACACACACGCAGTCCTGTCCTCTCCATCTGATTGCATAGATGAAATGAAGAGAGGCAAGATGGCCGCTGATTATATAGGGCCTGTGACATCACAGGGGTCAGTGAACACTGATAGGCTGCATCTCACATGTGATTCAGGGTCAGGCCGCCTACCTTCATTCCCGCCGCTGTTTCCCGCCCTCCCATAATCCCCTGCCCCATGTACTCACATGTGGGTCCGCCATCTTAGGTCTCCAATAGCCTGGAACGCTGTAAAATGGAGTTTAATGAAGCGATTCACGCGATAGAATCACGGTGATATTCGTATTCGTTGCAAATGGAATTTTTCATGAAATTCGTAACGAATTCAGGTTCGTCAACTTCGATTCGCTCATCTCTAGTAGTCAGGCTACCTCTGGCAAGCACATGGAGGTCTGTACGGGCCCCCAAAGAAATGCCACCTCACACCATTACTGACCCTCCACCAAACTGGTCATGCTGGAGGATGTTGCAGGCAGCAGAACGTTCTCCACGGCATCTCCAGACTCTGTCACATGTGCTCAGTGTGAATCTGCTTTCATCTGTGAAGATCACAGGGCGCCAGTGGTGAATTTGCCAGTCTTGGGTTTCTCTGGCAATTTCCAAACGTCCTGCACGGTGTTGGGCTGTAAGCACAACCCCCACCTGTGTACGTTGGGCCCTCATACCACCCTTATGGAGTCTATTTCTGTCTGTTTGAGTAGACACATACACATTTGTGGCCGGCAGAAGGTCATTTTGCAGGGCTCCGGCAGTGCTCCTCCTGCTCCTCCTTGCACAAAGGCAGATGTAGCGGTCCTGCTGCTGTGTTATTGGCCTCCTACAGCCTCCTCCACGTCTCCTGATGTACTGGCAGGTCTCCTGGTAGAGCCTCCATGCTCTGGACACAGAAAATCTTCTTGCCACAACTCGAATTGATGTGCCATCCTGGATGAGCTGCACTACTTAAGCCACTTTTGTGGGTTGTAGACTCTATCTCATGCTACCACTAGAGTGAAAGCACCGCCAGCATTCTAAAATGACCAAAACATCAACCAGGAAGCATAGGTACTGAGAAGTGGTCTGTGGTCACCACCTAAAGAACTACTCCTTTATTGGGGGTGTCCTGCTAATTGCCTATAATTCCCACCTGTTGTCTGTTTCATTTGCACAACAGCAAGTGAAATTCATTGTCAATCGGTGTTGCTTCCTGACTGGACTGTGTGATTTGATCGAAGTGGGATTGCCTTGGAGTTACATTGTGTTGTTAAAGTGTTCCCTTTAATTATTTTCAGCAGTGTATGTAAGGACCATATCTAATCAATGGTATAAACCTAGAATAATATAAGATATTTGATTCAAGGACTTCTTCATTGACATTTCAAATGTGGAATGAAGGAATTTGTTGTACAATAAAAGAAAGGTCTTTATATAGAAGAGTTTGGCTGTATGATACTTGTTGTTGGCATACCTCAATTGTATCTTTAAAAGAGCATTTGTGAAAGTAAAAACTTGAAATAGGATTTGGATGTGTAAGGAGATTTCTATGTAGGATTAAACACCCTATCATGAGAACTTCTATAGCTTACAATAGGGATCCAAAACATATAAGCTATAAGTTCTTGTCATATGGAGAACTTACACATTTGAGTTCCTGTACACCATCTTTTTTCTATTGTAGTTCTACCTCTAGTGACCATGACGTCATTAGAGGTGGAGCTACAGGAGCAAGACGACTGTGCACAGAATCTGGACTGGTAAGTGTCCAGCTCTTGATTATGTAACATATACAGCCATCTATATAGATGACTGGATACTGTATATCACAGAAGGTGTTAACTAGAGATGCTCAGCACATCTATTTAACCCCTTCTGTTCGGGGCCAGAGCAGAGCGCTTAGCCCAGCATTGCGGGGATGCTATCCAGTGATGTATGGAGAAAGGGTTAACTCCTTCCAGGGCAGAAGGTATACAATGTATACCTCATGCTCAGCCAAGCTGTGCCCACAGCTGTAGAGCTGCAGGTGAAGCTAGTACTGAGGAGGGACTCCCGTGACAGGAGTGCAGTTCTATTTCTGTATACAGCATTGTACTTTGTATCGCTGTATACTGTATGACCAGCTGCATAGCATCACTACTTACCTCCACTATGTGTCCCAGGTGCACAGTACAAAACACATGTATAAGGCCGCGTTCACATGGCAGAATTTTTGCATGTTTGCATCAATTCCACGTCCGCATTCATTTTGGCAGAATTCTGCATTTTTCTTGCATTTGCGCAATTGATGCGGAATTCGTGCAGAATTTTCGAATGCTTTCCCAACTATTTCTCAGCACAGTTAAAAAGATGGCCTTTTTAAAGGCTAACTTTTAATTCTGCACGAATTATGCATGTATTCTGCACGATTTCCGCACCAATTCTGCATTTTGTGCAGAAATCCAATCCCCATTGACCTCAATAGGATTCCGCAACCGAAGTCTGGAAAAATATTAGACCAGACTTAAATTTTTCCAGAGCGGGCAATGCTGTGTTTCAGCATCAAACATTCCAAAGCAGAAATTCTGCGGTGTGAATGACCTTGCAGAATCACATGTTAATGGGCAATAAATTTACCGTATATACTCGAGTATAAGCCTACCCGAATATAAGTCGAGGCCCCTAATTACACCCCAAAAACCCAGGAAAAGTTATTGACTCGACTATAAGCCTAGGGTGGGAAATACATCATCCCCCCTGTCATCATCCCCCCTTCATCATCTCCGCATGTCATCATCCCCCCCTGTCATCATCCCACCCCCCCTTCATCATCACTGCCTATCATCATCCCACCCCCCCTTCATCATCACCGCCTGTCATAATCCCCTTATCATCCCACACCCCCTTCATCATCACCGCTTGTCAATGTCTGATACAGTGGTCTTCAACCTGCGAACCTCCAGATGTTTCAAAACTACAACTCCCAGCAAGCCCGGGCAGCCATTGGCTGTCCGGGCTTGCTGGGAAGTGTAGTTTTGAAACATCTGGAGGTCCGCAGGTTGAAGACGACTGCGGCCTTCGACATCATCCAGCCCTGCCCCTCTCACCCCCTTTAGTTCTGTACTCACCTCCGCTTGGCGGGACGTTAGGGTGCGCTGGTCCGGGCCATCTGTGCTGCAGGGACAGTCCGGTGCAGAGGGATAGTCGTTCCGGGCTTTCCATCTTCACCGGGGGGGCCTCTTCTCCGCGCTTCGGGCCTGGAATAGAGACGTTGCCTTGACGACGATGCACAGGGACGTTACTCATGAACGTCCCTGTGCGTCGTCGTCAAGGCAACATGACTATTCCAGGGCCGGGCCCAAAGCGCGGAGAAGAGGCCCCCCCCCGGTGAAGATGGACAGCCCGCAACGACTATCCCTCTGCACCGGACTGTCCCTGCAGCACAGATGGCCCGGACCAGCGCACCCTAACGTCCCGCCGAGCGGAGGTGAGTACAGAACTAAAGGGGGTGAGAGGGGGGGGGGGGCTGGATGATGTTGAAGGCCGCAGTGGTCTTCAACCTGCGGACCTCCAGATGTTTCAAAACTACAACTCCCAGCAAGCCCGGACAGCCGATGGCTGCCCGGGCTTGCTGGGAGTTGTAGTTTTGAAACCTCTGGAGGTCCCCAGGTTGAAGACCATTGAGGGCGGAGAGTTCACTCGAGTATAAGCTGAGGGAGGTGTTTTCAGCACGAAAAATCGTGCTGAAAAACTCGGCTTATACTCGAGTATATACGGTAGGTGGAATTCCATGCGGAAAAATCGTGTGGAATTCCTGCAGTGTAAACGCGACCTAAAGGTTTGCCTGACTAGCATATTTTGAAAGCCCTGCTTCACAAATCTGTGCACAGCATGATAACTGTTACTTTTGTGCTCCTGTCAGGCAGCATGTTTTTTTTACTTTCCTGAGGTGACCATTACCAAGTCTGCAAATGGAAAAGGTAGAGTTGAGAGAGAAATGACAGGGTTTTGCTAGCAATCTAATGCTGAATACAGCCTGGATTTAAGTTTCCCATTTGTAAGGCTACAGCTTAGAGTACAGAGCAGACAACCATTAAAGATGTATCCAGACGCTGTTATATGGTTGACTGCACACACTTTCGTTCCTAGTTCCAGCATATGTTGCTAAGTGGCAATGCAGCGACTTGCAATGCTCACTGCTATGAATGTATATTTCAGACACAATTACATTACAAAGAGCTGGTCAATAATATTGAACCTCCTGACAGGACCATCTGTGTCACAGCTCCGATTAGGAGATTACATTTATGACCTGAAGTGCTAAGTTATTCATCTGATTTTACATTGGATTTTTATGTACATTTTTACCATTTTTTTTTCCAATCAAAACTGGTGAATTCAAGAAATAAAAGCCCACGGCATATCAGATTGTTCCCAGCCATTCAGAACCATTCAACTATTGTGCCGATAATTGAAAAACAGTAAGTCTACAGTCTGCCTTCTGAGCTCAGTTTCAGATTCCACCTTTAATTGCCAATCCATGACTCTTCTAGGACGGGGATATGCAACCTGCCGCTTTCTAGGTGGAGCTGAACTTGAATTCACAGCAGCTGGCAGAGCATGCTGGTTTACAGAGTTTAATGACAGCTGAAGATATACAGATTGACCATAGTTGGCCGGCAAATAGGTATAAGTAACATTTAAGCAATGAGAAATCTGGTGATGTCTAGACACATTTTTAGAATCTAAATGATGAAAAAATGATTTCTACACAATGACATATTGATCCAGAAGAAACAGCAGTTCACCTTTTAGACTTTATACAGTCAATGTATCCGAGCAAAATCTGTCACAGGACCTCTCATCTACTATGTGCAATTTATAAAATGCGATGAGAGTGAAGTAAAAAGGCCTCAGTGTCAGGTCCTGTTTAGCTTCAATAAAAGAGTTTAATTCTTAGGTGATGTTCCCATGCCTATGGATATGTTTATTGATGTATAAAATAATAAAACAATAAAGTGTTTTCGGGGACTTATACCCCTTCCTCTGATTGTCACACGATTACAACGGCAATGTCTGACAATCTGAGGAACAAGGATTAAGCCCCTGAAACGCAGCATTGTTTTCTTATTTTATTCTTAAATAAACATATGCCATAGGTATGGGAACATCATCTAAGATTTGAACTATTTTCCTTGAGCTAAGCAGCACCTGACACAGAGGCCTTTTTACTTCACTCTCATCGTATTTGGACAGGACGGGAAGCCTCTTTCTCCTGTAACCTCGTGGGCTGAGCAGCTTTCTCCCTCTCAAATTGCGACCCCACTAGTTGGGGTGATAGGCGCAATAATCACATGGTCAATGTAAGCGGCCATCTTGACTACCTCTTCTATCTTTGTGATCCTTAACCCCTTAAGGACCAAGGGTTTCGCACTTTCGTTTTTTCTCATCACCTTCTAAAAATCACAACACTTTAAATTTTGCACCTATAGACATATATGAAGGCTTATTTTTTGCACCACCAATTGTACTTTGTAATGACATCAATCATTTCACCACAAAATTTACGGCGAACCCAGAATAAAAATTTTTCTGGGGCAAAATTTAAAAACAAACAAACGCCATTTTGTAAATTTTGGGGGCTTCCGATTCCATGCAGTGCACTTTTTGGTAAAAATGACACCATATATTTATTCTGTAGGTCCATACAGTTACAATGATACCCAATTTATATAGGTTTTTCTTTATTTTACTACTTTAAAAAAATTATAACTAAATGCACCAAAATTAGTATGTTTAAAATTGTCTTCTTCTGACCCCTATAACTTTTTTATTTTTCCATATTCGGGGTGCTATGAAAGCTCATTTTTTTGCACCATGGTCTGAAGTTTTCATTGGTACCATTTTTGATGGGACTTTTTGATCGGTTTTAATACATTTTTTTAGGGTATAAAAAGTGACCAAAAATTTGCAATTTTGGACTTTGGTATTTTTTTTTTTACGTATACGCCATTGACAGTGTGGTTCAATTAACTATATATTTTTATAGTTCGGACATTTATACACGCATCGATACCACATATGTTTATTTTTATTATGTTTTTATATTTTTTATATGGAATTTGGGAAAAGGGGAGTCTATTATACTTTTAATAAGGAAGGGGTTAATGTGTGTTTTTTTTTTACACTTTATTAGTCCCCTTAGGGGACTTTTAGGAGGAATCATTAGATTCCTCATACAGATCAATGTGGTTCCATAGAACCACACTGATCTGTGTGATCTGCGCTCCATTGATAAAGCCTGGTCCTTCCAGGCTTTATCAATGGGAGAGCTGGGATCAGCAAGGAAGCATAGGAAAGCCCTTCAGCTACCTCCATAGTGGATCACCCCCCCCCCCCCCCCGCAGCAAGATCGCGCGTGGGGGGTGGGCACTGGGCTACCAGGGAGCATTTACAGGGTTCTTTAGATGCTGCTGTCAGCTTTGACAGCGGCGATCAGAAAGGGTAATAGCCGGCCACGGCAATCACCACATGTCAGCTATTAACACCGGCCCTCAGCTACGAGAATCAGCTGAGGGACGGCCGGTATGCCGCATGCTCGAATCGGGAGCCCGCGCCATACCCCGTATACACGTCCTTGGTTGTTAACCAGTTAAACAGGGTCAATAACATCAAGAGTAATACACAAGTCACTGCTCTCTGTTCTTTCTTGTTTTCTTCAATTCATAAACTGGCACAGGTGATAACTGTCAACACTCTGTTTCTCCAATGCAGTGCATGTGGCAGTCAATAATATGGAACATAGAAAAGATATCCGTAACTCACTCAATATTATGCAAGGCTGTGTGTTCAGTTCCCACATACAAAAAGTACTGGTTAACTGCTGGAAGTATGTCGACCACCAGGATGCTTTCTGGTACAGTATGTCTCAATCTGTGAATTAACATTAAAAGCATAAGATTAAACAAGTGCAAGCATATATTTTATAAGTTTTAGCTTTACAGTAAAAATTTAAATGGTCCTGTATTTTATTTTGTATCGCATTTACTGAAGAAGTAACCTATGGGGGCACCAAAACGCATCTAAACAGATACAATACAATACGGCACTATGATTCCTATCATCACATCTAGTGCAATCAGGACCTGTACTACTGTACAAACAGCCACTTCCAGTGTTGATCATTATTCCATCTCCACCCGGACTGAGCGAAGACCTTCACCGTACCATCTCTACGAGGTCTGCACACAATGATGACTCACAGGATCCCCACTAGCAGCCGCATGAACTGTAAGAACCAGGTGGGACTTACAGTAAGGGTGAGCGGTACATAGTACCACAAAATCTTTTGAAGGACTTAAACAATCTTGAGCAAACTGGTCATGTACTGTCAATGGCAGTGTTGGTTTCATGCTCAGTTGCAGAGACTAAATGAATTTCACGGATACCGCATTGAAATAAATATTTACCTATCTTTTATCCTTTAGGAGCCAAAAGACTTTGTTAATATATATATATATATATATATATATATATATATATATATATATATATTCTTTACAAATGAACCAATATATATATCTCTGTGTATAGGACATTAAAGACTACATTACTTTGGGCCTATTATAAGAACTTTACACGAACTGCAACAAATTTCTTCACAGGAGCAATTGTCATGTAATCGGCAGCTACAACACTACAGATATCATTAATTACTACTATCATTTATCATTACTATCATATAGATATACAGGTTTTTACTAATTTTAAGATAATTTTTTACTATGCATACTACGTGGTAGTTCATGATTTCTGTGGTGGCCCAGTACAGGAGTTTCACCCCTGTACCTTAGCTGCCCTGTTCGGGAGACTCCATACAGTGACCCCTGGGCCCCCCTGCACCTGTTCCCCTTGTTCCTGTGCTTCAATGCCTATGTTATGCTGTATGTTGTACATAAAATGTGTTATAGCTTTAAGACCTGTTGTCATGTGATTGTAACCCAGTGAACTATCAGTGACCATGTGACTAAAGGGTGACCTATGGGACCCGTCTTAGTCTCCCCCATATAAGCCATGGGTGGAGCTTCTGCTCTCTCTCTTCCTGCTTAGCTGAGTGCAGCAAGGTCAAGTCCTAGGTGTGTATCTGGAATCCAGAGGAGGCCTAAAGTCAGTCCAGCGGTCACGGATTCTCAAGTCCATTGCCCAACAGGTCAAGTCAAAGCCTGGTAAGCTACAGAAGGGGTGAAGTCAGTCATAGTCTGTTATAGTCAAGTCAGTCCAAGTCATCCTGTCTCAAGTCAGCATGGCCTGTATCCAAATTGTCCAAGTCCACTATAAGTCCCAGCATGCCCTAAGGTCTCTGAAGTCACGGGTCACCTCCTTGGGCCTAGCAAAGCTGTATAGACTGTTACATCTGTCTGACTCAGTAAAGCCTCCGTTGTTCCGTAACTTGGCATCAATGTCGTTATTTGCCTCCGTGCCTAGCCCAGGATCCAGCAGTATCCCTTCGGGTGGTGTAGAGGATAAACCACGCCCTGGCATCACGAACACAGAAGGGTTAATGCCATATGTCCCTAGGGTAATTTTATCTGCCCTCATCACACCCTCTACCACATTTAATTTACTATTTTAATTATATGGTCACCCAAAAGGGTCCTGTAGGTGGTACACAGTAGTATAAGAATTATAATTTAATAGTTATATTGTGTATATATCTCTATTATTAAATTTCCTTTCTATGATCAGTAAGTTGACGCCCCACATTCTTGTTTGGTAACATTGCAGTGCTTGTGGAAAAGGGATTATGGGTCAAAACAAACATGGAATGGACACCACTATTAAGGATCCCCATGGTAGCCAAACAGGCTATCTCTATGATGCCTACAAAAATGTTTAATTTTACATGTTAAAATAGAATTTTGGATTATTTTGGTTGAAGTCATACAGTTTATGTAGAAATCCCTCATGCTCTTATTTATAATGAAACTGATTTTGTTAATGAATTCAGCAGAACATATGATTGTCATTCTGAAGTAAGCAATACATGAATGACAAGCATTACAAGCAGAAGAATTGTACTGTACATGAGCAACACAAATTTTTTTAAAAGGTGTTGAAAATTTTTTATCCAATTTTTTTTTTTTAGCTTTGTATGATATTGTAAATATAAAAAAATCCAAACCTCAACAATGGTGTTTTAGGAGAAATCACTACTTTTGTCTAGATCTGAATCATCAGTAAGACAGTGTTAAATAAAGTGTGGGTACTCTGCTGAAAACATGTTATCCCCTATATGCCCCGTGATCTCCGGGCCGGCAGTGGCGGCATCTGGAACATGGTGGTTTGCAGCTTCCACGTTCGTGATGTCACGCCCCCTCCATCCATGTCCATAGGAGGGGGCGTGACAGCTAGTACATAGCAGTCAAGCCTCCTCCCATAGACGTGAAAGGAGAGGGTGTGGTGGCTGGCATTGCCAGTCATGGGGCACAGAGTGGAGTATGCTCTGTGCACCGAATGACAGGGGTGCCGCAGCCGTGATCAGAGGGGTCCCCAGCAGTGGAAACCCTGCGATATAACATCTTAACCCCTATCCTTTAGATAGATGTTTTCAGCCAAGAATCCCTTTAACCCCTTAAGGACCTAGGGCGAATGGATATGCCCTGGCTTTCTGGTACTTAGGGACCCAGGACGTATCCATACGCCCGTGGGAATTTCTGTCCCCTACGCGCGCCGGGCGGGGACCGGACCGGGGTGCCTGCTGATATTGATCAGCAGGCACCCCGCGCAAATGCCCAAGAGGGTCATCAGACCCCCCCATGTCGGCGATTGGCGCAAATCGCAAGTAAATTCACACTTGCGATTTGCGCCGATTCGGGTCTATGGTGACCCGATGACCCGGAATAGAAAGGGGATTGCAGTTGTCCATGACACCCACGATCCCCCTGAAGTGATAGGAGTGAGGTGGCAGGGGTGCCACCCCTCCTATCCCTGCTATTGGTCATCAAGACGCGATGACCAATAGCAGATCGGGGGCGGGGGGCTTTACTTTCGGTTTCCCCGTCCTGCCCACCCACAATAGGTGGGGCAGAATGGTGAAACGACACAGGAGTGTCTACTCACCCATCGGCGACGGCAGCAGGCGACGATCGACGGCGGCAGCGGGCGACGAGCAATGGAAGAAGAGAACGGCGACGAAGCTCCGTGGATCCTATGGAAGCCGGTGAGTTGCTTAGCAACATCTGGAGGGCTACAGTCTGAGACCACTATAGAGTGGTCTCTAAACTGTAGCCCTCCAGATGTTGCAAAACTACAACTCCCAGCATGCCCAGAGAGCGGTTTAGGCATGCTGGGATTTGTAGTTTTGCAACAGCTGGAGAGCTACAGTTTGAGACCACTGCACAATGATCTCTATACTGTCGCTCTCCAGATCTTGCAAAACTACAACTCCTAGCATGCCCACATAGCAGTCTGGGCATGCTGGGATTTCCAGGTTTGCAACATCTGGAGGTCCACAGTTTGGAGATCACTGTGCAGTGGTCTCTAAACTATAGCTCTCCAGATGTTGCAAAACTGCAAATCCCAGCATGCTCAAACAGCAAACAGCTGTCTCGGCATGCTGGGAATTGTAGTTGTGTACCTCCAGCTGTTGCATAACTACATCTCCCAGCATGCTCTTCGGCGATCAGTACATGCTGGGAGTTGTAGTTATGCAACACCTGGAGGCACACTGGTTGGAAAATACTGAGTTAGGTAACTGAAGGTTTTCCAACCAGTTTGCCTCCAGCTGTTGCAAAAGTACAACTCCCAGCATGCACGGTCTGTCAGTACATGCTGGCAAATTTTTCGCTGCAGCACAAACTCCTAGCGGTAAACTCCATAAACGCCCGCCAGTGTGAACGTACCCTAAAAACACTACACTGCACTAACACATAATAAAGTATTAAGCACTAGCACTACATATACACCCCCTTACACTGTCTCTCCTCAATAAAAATGAAAACTGCATCGTACGGCAGTGTTTCCTAAACGGAGCCTCCAGCTGTTGCAAATCGCCAACTCCCAGCATTTCCAGACAGCCACTGACTGTCCAGGCATGCTTGGAGTGGAGGCACCCTGTTTGGGAATCACTGGCGTAGAATACGCCTAAGTCCACCCCTATGCAATCCCTATGAAGTCCTCAAATGCACATGGTGCTCTCTCACTTCAGAGCCCTGTCGTATTTCAAAGAAACAGTTTAGGGTCACATATGGGGTATCTCCGTACTCGGGAGAAATTGCACTATAAATTTGGTGGGCTTTTTTCCCTTTTACTCCTTATAAAAAGGAAAAGTTGGGGTCTACACCAGCCTGTTAGTGTAATTTATTTTTTATTTTTACAACGAACATGCTGGTGGTGCCCCATACTTACGGAAATACCCTATATGTGGGCGTAAAATGTTCTGCGGACGCACAACAAGGCTCAGGAGTGAGAGCGCACTATGTACATTTGGGGCCTAAATTGGTGAATTGCACAGGGGTGGCTTATTTTACAGCGGTTCTGCAATAAACACAAAAAAATTAATGCCCACATGTGACCCCATTTTGGAAGCTACACCCCTCACGGAACGTAACAAGGGGTATAGTGAGCCTTAACACTCCACAGTTGTTCGACAAAATAGTTGGATGGGAAAATGAGAAAACATTTTTTTTTCGCTAAAATGCTGGTGTTACCCTAAATTTTTCATTTTCACAAGGGAAAATAGGAAAAAAAGCCCCCCAAAATTTGTAACCCCATTTCTTCTGAGTAAGAACATACCCTATATGTGGATGTAAAGTGCTCTGCTGGCGAACTATAATGCTCAGAAGAGAAGGAGTGCCATTGGGATTTTGAAGAGAAAATTCGTCCGGAATTGAAGGCCATGTGTGTTTACAAAGCCCCCATAGGGCCAGAACAATGGACCCCCCACATGTTACCCCATTTTGGAAACTACACCCCTCACGTAATGTAATAAGTGGTGCAGTGAGCATTTATGCCCCACAGGTGTCGGACAGATTTTTGGAACAGTGATCCGTGAAAATGAAAAATAAAATGTTTCATTTGCACAGCCCACTGTTCCAAACATCTGTCAAACTCCAGTGGGGTGTAAATACTCTCTGCACCACTTATTCAATTCTGTGAGGGGTGTATTCCAAAATGGGGTCACATGTGTTTTTTTTTTTTTAGCGTTTGTCAAAACCGCTGTAACAATCAGCCACCCCTGGTTTTTGCTGTTCTGGCACCCTAGGGGCTTCCTAAATGCGACATGCCCCCCAAACACCATTTCAGCAAAATTTGCTTTCCAAAAGCTAAATGTGACTCCTTCTCTTCTGAGCATTGTAGTTCGCTCGCAGAGCATTTTACATCCTAACATGGGGTATTTATATACTTAGAAGAGATGGGGTTACAAATTTTGGGGGGCATTTCCTCCCATTACCCTTTGTAAAAATGATAAATTTGGGGAAAAAACTGCACTTTAGTGAAAAAAAAAAAATCATTTACATTTTCTGCTGTTCTGGCACCATAGGGGTTTCCTAAAAGTTACATGCCCCCCAAAACCCATTTCAGCAAAATTCACTCTCCAAAATCCCATTGTCGCTCCTTCCCGCCGAACACTTGACATCCACATATGAGGTATTTCCTTACTCGAGAGAAATTGGGTTACAAATTTTGTAGGGATTTTTCATCTATTACCCCTTGTAAAAATTCAAAACTGGGTCTACAAGAACATGCGAGTGTAAAAAATGAAGATTTTGAATTTTCTCCTTCACTTTGCTGCTATTCCTGTGAAACACCTAAACGGTTAACGAACTTTCTGAATGTCATTTTGAATACTTTTAGGGGTGCAGTTTTTATAATGGGGTCATTTATGGGGTATTTTTTTTAATAAGAAAGCCCTTCAAATCCACTTCAAAACTGAAGTGGTCCCTGAAAAATTCCGATTTGGAAAATTTTGTGAAAAATTGGAAAATTGCTGCTGAACTTTTAAGCCCTCTGGTGTCTTTAAAGTAAAAACATGTCAACTTTATGATGCAAACATAAAGTAGACATATTGAATATGTGAATCAATATATAATTTATTTGGAATATCCATTTTCCTTATAAGCAGAGAGCTTCAAAGTTAAAAAAAATGCAAAATTTTCAATTTTTTCATCAAATTTTTGAATTTTTCACCAAGAAATTATGCAAGTATCGACAAAATTTTACCACTAACATAAAGTAGAAAAAACAATCTCAGAATCAGAATGAAAGGTAAAAGCATCCCAGAGTTTATAATGCTTAAGTGACCGGGTCCTTAAGGTATATTTGGGCTGGGTCCTTAAGGGGATAAGCATTATGACATTATATAGGTTAATATAGGATGTAATTCATGACCATGAATATGAGAATACAGGATAATATGTTTGTGCGTATCACCTCATAAACTCAATGGATATTAATATGGCAATCATTACTGCTTTAACAAAAGTTGTCACTCAGTTTTTCTCAGACAAAATCTACATTAGCATATAATTATACATAACCTGGATCTGAAGCAATATTTAGAGTCAAATATTCTTTGATTGTGGAGTAAAAGCATGTTAAGAGTCAAGGTTGGGGGTAGTTGGGGCCCCTTGACATGTTATTATAATTAAGTGTACACATTGGCACTACTACACTGTTAATAGTTTTAGTGATTAGTTTAAGCCTTATTGGTGTATGGTGCGGGGTGGGGGGGTGGGGGCTTGGAACCATGATCATGACGCCTGTCTACATGGTTGCCAGATCTGCACCCAGTGCGTGCCAGCATAGATGACGTCTTTTTTTTAATTATTAAATCTTTACAAAATGTATTAGTACATGAACTAACCAGGCTCCATATCACCAGACGCATTTTAGGGAGCAGCTGCTTTAATTGTAGGCTTAAATGTTGTCCTCCAAAACACGGACAGTTTATGGCCTGGTTGGTGTACGTACTGTTGAATTTTATGAAGATTTAATGAATAAAACTTTCTTTATATTTATAAGCACTAGATGCATTTCTTTGGTTTGTACATTTGAAGCGGGTCAGCAGCATGTATTACTTATTTCATGTTTGATAAGTTATACTTACCCGCTTAAGGTATTAACTATTGGTAATTGCCAGAAGTGTGAAATACTTGGGTAGTAACTATGTTGGGGTCTTTTAAGAGACAGTCATTTTCAAAGACTTTAGGAATTGCCAGAGCAAAGACTTAGATTGTGACTATGAAACTATGTGGTAGCCTGAAATGTGCAGGCCTGCATGTTCACTGCATGTTCAAGGGAGGTTGGAAGTAAATTTATAATAGTATTAGGTAGTCATTTTGCAATCTCAAGTACCTCTGGAGGGGTTGGGCAGGGGCGGGTCCTATACAGCAAATAACTTCTAGGCAAGGCAGGCTGAAGGGAGGGGTAGCGTCCTTGAGGATTCATAGTGTCTCTGTAGAAAGGCCAAAAGTAGGAATCCTTTCTGGGTGCAATTAAAATTTTGGTATTCTACTTCTATCAAGCTCCCTGTGCCACTCTATGCACCCACTAAGTGTACGTTTATTTAATAGTGTACCATTTTATATTACCAAGTGTTATCTACAACCAAGAAATTATTTGGGCCATCTACTATGAACTGTAACCATGAAGCTTAATGTACCACTATATGTGTTTGTATCCATCAGGAATGTGTGCCACTGATGTACCGTATATACTCGAGTATAAGCCGAGTTTTTCAGCACGATTTTTCGTGCTGAAAACACCCCCCTCGGCTTATACTCGAGTGAACTCCCCCACCTGCAGTGGTCTTCAACCTGCGGACTTCCAGAGGTTTCAAAACTACAACTCCCAGCAAGCCCGGGCAGCCATCGGCTGTCCGGGCTTGCTGGGAGTTGTAGTTTTGAAACCTCCGGAGGTCCGCAGGTTGAAGACCACTGCGGCCTTCAACATCATCCAGCCCCCTCTCACCCCCTTTAGTTCTGAGTACTCACCTCCGCTCGGCGCTGGTCCGGTCCTGCAGGGCTGTCCGGTGAGGAGGTGGTCCGGTGGGATAGTGGTTCCGGGCTGCTATCTTCACCGGGGAGGCCTCTTCTAAGCGCTTCGGGCCCGGCCTCAGAATAGTCACGTTGCCTTGACAACGACGCAGAGGTGCGTTCATTGCCAACGTACTTCTGCGTCGTTGTCAAGGCAACGCCTCTACTCCGGGCCGGAAGCGCGGAGAAGAGGCGCCCCCGGTGAAGATAGCAGCCCGGAACCACTATCCCACCGGACCACCTCCTCACCGGACAGCCCTGCAGGACCGGACCAGCGCCGAGCGGAGGTGAGTACTCAGAACTAAAGGGGGTGAGAGGGGGCTGGATGATGTTGAAGGCCGCAGTGGTCTTCAACCTGCGGACCTCCGGAGGTTTCAAAACTACAACTCCCAGCAAGCCCGGACAGCCGATGGCTGCCCGGGCTTGCTGGGAGTTGTAGTTTTGAAACCTCTGGAGGTCCGCAGGTTGAAGACCACTGAGGGCGAATGATGAGAAGAGGATGATGAAGGGGGGTGTGGGGATGATGAAGGGGGGTGGGGATGATGACAAGGGGATGATGAAGGGGGGGGTGTGGGATGATTACAAGGGGATGATGAAGGGGGGATGTGTGGGATGATAAGGGGATGATGAAGGGGGGATGTGTGGGATGATGACAAGGGGATGATGAAGGTGGGATGATAAGGGGATGATGAAGGGGGGATGTGTGGGATGATAAGGGGATAATGAAGGGGGGATGTGTGGGATGATAAGGGGATGATGAAGGGGGGATGTGTAGGATGATAAGGGGATGATGAAGGGGGGATGTGTGGGATGATGACAAGGGGATGATGATGAGGATGTTAATGACTGGTCTGGATGATGACAGGGGGGGATGAGGTATTTCCCACCCTAGGCTTATACTCGAGTCAATAACTTTTCCTGGGATTTTGGGTTGAAATTAGGGGTCTCGGCTTATACTCGGGTCGGCTTATACTCGAGTATATACGGTATATAAAAAAGAAAAAGATTGGTAAAAATCATCTGTTTAGCTATCCATGCTTAAGGGCATCTCTGTAAACTCCTTTACGTATCCCCAGGGTTAACTTTTTAAAAGAGCATTAAGGTATTCATGCCAGTATACTGGAATGGATAGCATTTAAAGAAAATACATGTATAGTGGTTGGTTGCTTGCTTGCTTGCATGATACAACCTGTCCTGAAATATTAAGGCTTGCTATTTCTGTGATAATGGAAAAAAAATAATTTTTGTGGAATGCTAAAATGAGTAAAGATGTTGTTTAGTAATTTTTGTGCCAAAAATGCCCTAGCTTTTTCAGAAGTTAATTGTCTACATTTTTCGAGATCTAAGAAACATAATGAATGTTCACAATTTATATTTGTTTAAACTAATAGTCTCAGAATCCTCATCTGAACTATAGGAAAGATAACACAATGTCCTCCTTGGAGCTTCACACATCTAGGATTAAACTGTGTTCAGATTCCAGAGCTTCACACGAATCCTTTCCAAATTACCAAGTTACCCAACCTTCTTGGCTAAAGCTGACTTTGGACAGGGAGCAGTGCCAGGCTCACCCTTTTAATGTCAGGCTCACACAGGATAGTATTCCTTCTCAGAAATAATTTATATCTCTCTCTAATTCTGCAGAATCTTACCTATGTCAACAGTAAATGCTGCTAAATTCTTACTATTTATTACGTAACTCAGAAGTGAATACTGGATAATAAATCTTTAGTATTTACATTGGAAACATCAGCATTGTTTGGACTTGTAATCTATCAATCTATCTATCTGTCTGTTGTTTGCTGGGTTGAGGTGTTATATCTAGACTGGTAAAAACCTGAAAAATCGGAAACTGAAAATATGGTATATTGTTATATTAAACCCATTTAGGACACAGCTATATTTGGTTATTAAATGGCCTTTAAAGGGGTACTCTGCCCCTAGACACCTTATCCCCCATCCAAAGGATAGGGGATTAGATGTCTGATCTGGGGGTTCCCACTGCTGGGATCCCCCACAATCTCTCCTGCAGCACACCCTGTCATCTGATGCACGGAGTGAGCTTCACTCCGTGCCTGATGAATGGTGATACAGGGGCCGGAGAATTGTGATGTCACAGCCCCACCCCCTCAATGTAAGTCTATGGGAGGGAGTGTGGTGGGACGGAGTACCCCTTTTCCTTGTTTATGTTGCTCACACTGCATTCAGTTCCCGCATAAGGTAATGCTCGCCCTCACATCTTAAGTGGGAACCTCCCCCCTCACTACTCAGAGCTGAAAACTGGCTGATGTGTGCATAGAGGCTCTGCGACATGCCTCTGGCTTACAAAACAGGTTGTTTCACAAGCCACAAGCATACACAGAGCCCTGTTTTCCTGTCAAAACTTAATGTTTTTTGTCTCAGCACTGCTGCAGCCGAGACACACAGGCAATAGTTACAGGGACAAGGCAGTGCTCTGCATAGTATGGCATTGATCAGTGTCATCGGCGCTCTGCTGCTCTGGCCTGCATAGCAGGCTAGGAGCAGCTGATCGCTGAACAGACGACGAGGAGGCAGGTGAGGACCATCCCGGCGTTCACACAGCTGAGCATGACCTGCAATGTCGCCGCAGATGACCTGATTAGGTTCATTGAGCTACTGGCACCGTTAACCCAACGGCGTCTATAGGGTTAATGCAGGGCATAGGCCCGATCAGCGGTGCCCGGCATTAGCCGTGGGTCTTGGCTGCCAGTAGTGACCAGGACACACCGGGTTTAACCTGTTCTCTGCTCGTGAGAACGGTTTAAACCCTGGTAACGGGACCAGGTACGTACAGGTATGCCAATAATCCTTAAGTCCCAGGATGCAAGGGCGTACTTGTACGCCCTAGGTCCTGGTGGCGTTAATGGCAGTTTCTACAACATTTTGAGGCACATATTAGGTATGTGTAAAATGCTACATATTTTTTTATCAGGGGATTGCAGAAGAATGTAAATTATTCACAAATCGCCATAAATTATATGGTTACATTATCCTATGGGCTGTGTTTGGTTATAGGTATAATATATATAATTATGTTTACTGTTTTAATACAAAAGAAAAAGAAGCGCTCCATAGTGCATTAACCGGGCAAGTTGAATTTCACAGTAGTTTACTGGAAGCGCTTACCCGGTAGGTTGTGCTAGTATACCAGGCACAACACTGTTAAGAGTTTCCAAAATGCAGCCAGTCCCACCACCACATAGGTGTAATGGTAACAGCAACCTCCAAACACTCCCAAGGGACTTCAATAGGCGCAGAAAGGATGAAGGTAATAGATGTATAGATGATAGCATTTATTTGCAGAACAACGCGTTTCAACGCCAGGACGGGCATCTTTCTCAAGTTCAGAACTTGAGAAAGACGCCCGTCCTGGCGTTGAAACGCGTTGTTCTGCAAATAAATGCTATCATCTATACATCTATTACCTTCATCCTTTCTGCGCCTATTGAAGTCCCTTGGGAGTGTTTGGAGGTTGCTGTTTACTGTTTTAAGGCATTTTAAGTAAAAAAAAGTTACATGCTAAATCTATTCTGTGATTCTCCGCTGAGGAACAGAGAGAGGGTTGCATCAGTGGGTGCCTGGACAAGGCAATGTCTATGTATCTGCTGCAGAGAGCCTACAATAAAATACTAGTATGATTTAAAAATAAAACACAAATATAAAAATAAAAATAAATATGCATTTCCTGCTTTGATTTCTGTTGAGTTCACTTATCCAATGAGTAGTGAATGTCTCCACAAATAATTAAAATCATTCAAGACGTGTAAGAATTGTATTGCATTTGGTGATGATCTGGATGCACACAAGATCTCCATGACAACAGTGCACCTGACAGTAATTGGAAGAGAAGATGTTGTCATCCAATTCCCTCAGGAGCAGAACATTAGGCTCTGGTTATGCAACTTCAAGTGATCTCAGCAAGTAAGATATTAAAGAACGAGTTTTCATATTCTTTATGTATATGAAAGGAACTTTTTCTTTGAAACTTTCTTCCAGTAGGTCTACTTTAGCCATGAAAGGCAGCCATCACAAACATGAAATACTATGTTAGTTGCAGTTTTTTTCTTCAATTTATATCTTTTTTTGTTCCTTCAAAACCAAGTCTAAGAAATGTTTTTTGAAATTAAAGGAACAATTTAATATAAATATATTGTGATGATCATTAAATCCTCAGATTAGGCTTTGGCTCTGGATTTTTGAGGCATCTGTTGTGCTGTTGTTTTGATACACCTGGTATAAGCCTACGTTGCTAATATATAAATAGCCAAGATTGTGCAATGGAAGTGGGAGCTGGCATACCCAAGATTCCTGCCTCCCATTTTCTCCCATTTTCCCCCATATTCCTGCCCAAATATTCATGCGACACCCTTCTCCCATGTAAGCGCAATGTGGGCGGGCATATGGGAACAGAGAGGAAGGAGGCAGGGATGCTGGATATTAGAGATGAGTGAATCGAAGCTGACAAACTCGAATTTGTTACGAATTTCATGAAATATTCGATTTGCAACGAAAGAGAATATCGCCCCGATTCTATTGCGTGAATCACTTAATTAAACTCAATTTACTGCGATCAAGGCTCCAGGGCATCTAAAATGGCGGATCCACATATCAGAACATGGGGCAAGGAATGCTGGGAAGGCGGGAAGGCAAGGCGGGAAGGGAAGTAGGCAGGATGACCCTGAATCACATGCAGGATGCAGCCTATCAGCAGCCAGTCACCCCTGTGATGTCACAGCCCTATATATTTGGCAGTCATTTTGTGGCTCGACATATCATTCATTACACTGCATAGAGATAGGACGGACATCGCTGTGGGTGTGACACAGAAAAGCTCATTCCAGCAGCGTTTCACATCCTAGTCACATCAGCATTCTGGTGGCCCGAGAGCAGTGTTTTTTTCACTGAAAAGGATTTTTAATGCAGCCATGAACCTCCCAGTTACTTTCTTCAGCATTGTATAACAGAGAGGGGCAGATAGCTGTGTGTTGCCTCATACATTTCAACAAGCTGCATCAACTTCATAAACCTTAGCAGAGGAAGCAGGAATAATATTTCAGCAAAATTCTGTGTCTTTGTTCCACAACAAATCATCTGTTGGTTAAACTAGTCTGTAGACGGTAAAATACCCATTAGTTCATTCCTAATAGTCTTTGACAGAGTGAAATTTTGTGTTTAGTACACAGATTTGTTGTGCTGCAGCACTGTTGTATTCTGCTGGTGTTGTGCAAAAATACTTTTTTTAAGTGTACTGTGGCACATTTTTCTGCCCTCATAAGTGCATATCACATACGTACATCTATGTGGTGTACTATTTTGTTCCTGTTAATCTGTCAAGGGCCTACATACTGTGAAAGGACAGCCAAAAGTACCGGCTGGTGTTTTATTCAAATAATTTTTGAATCATACAGTAGCGTATTTTTCTGCCCTCATAAGTGCATACCACATACCTACATCTAAGTAGTGTACTATTTTGTATCTGTTAATCTGTCAAGGGCCTAGATACTGTTAAACTCCAGGCAAAGGTACTCATCTGCTGTTGTTTTTACTCAGATACTTTTTTAAATGTACTGTAGTGCATTTTTCTGTCCTCATAAGTGCATACCACATATGTACATCTAAGTAGTGTTCTATTTTAAACCTGTTAATCTGTCAAAGGCCTAGATACTGTGAAAGTCCAGGCAAAACTACTCACCTGCTTGTGTTTTTACTCAGATACTTATTTAAGTGTACTGTAGCATATTTTTCTACCCTCATAAGTGCATACCACATATGTACATCTAAGTAGTGTACTATTGTGTACCTGTTAATCTGTCAAGGGCCTAGATACTGTGAAAGGACAGCCAAAAGTAATCACCGGCTGGTGTTTTATCCCAATACGTTTATTAAGCATACTGTAGCACATTTTTCTGCCCTCATAAGTGCATACCACATACCTACATCTAAGTAGTGTACTATTTTGTACCCGTTAATCTGTCAAGGGCCTAGATACTGTGAAAGTCCAGGCAAAAGTACACACCTGTTGCTGTTCTAGACAAATACTGTTTTAAGTGTAGTGAAGCGTATTGTACTCCCCTCATATACGCACTATGTCATGCAGAGAAGGGCCAGGACGTGCACAGAGGAGTGGCAGAGGCCTACATTTATCAGGCAGAGGTCGCAGCAGACTAGGGACGAGTGACAGCAGTAGTCGCAGCGTGAGGCCTTAGCTCCCGGTATCAGCTAGCGGTCGTGTCTCCACCAGCAACCCATCTGCCTTCACCGATTAGTTAACACGGTCATCCACTTCATCTGTGAAATCTGATACCCCCAGTCAACAGTCGGTGGGTTCCTTAGACACAACCTTCAGTTAGCATGGCCCGGGAGCAGTCCCTGTTCTCCCATTGCCTCTGTCCTATGCTGTTTCCTCCCCCACAGAAGTATCTTATGCTGCAGGTTCAGCTTCACTGTTCACTTAGGACAGTCTAATAAAGGACAGTCAGCAGCTACTGCCCAGCCAACAAGTGGAGGAGACATCCACCACTTCCTCCACTAGGTGGGCAAGTAGTGATGAGGAAAAAGACGTGGGAGGCGGTGTTGCCAGGGTTCAGGGTCCTAAAGCAGACACTGTTGAGGAAACTGAGTAGGACATCAGTGACGTGTAGACACTTGTTGATGATGATGAAGCCGATCGCAATTGGGAGCCGGGTGCAGAAGGGGCTTCATCATCATCAGGAGAAGAGAGTTGAAGGTTGCCCGTGAGGCAGCAGCTGAGCCAGCAAGGTGGTAGCATGGTTGGCAGTCAGCATGGTGGCAGAAGTGGAAATTCTGGACCCAAACGTGGCCGGGGGAGACCACCTGCTTCGTGGCAGCCTAACTTCCCGGGAGGTAGTGGATCAAGGGTTCCTGGAGACAGTGGCAGTAGCAGTCAGTTAGTGCGGACTGTTGGTGGGAAAATCAGCTACTTGGTGGTGTGGCAGTTTTTCATCAAGCATCCGGAGGAGGTTCACATAGCCACATGCAAGATATTTCGGCAGAAGGTGAAGTGTGGCCAGGGTCCACAACCTCCACCACCTCAGCCAAAGGGAGCAGTGTGTCATACCCTCCTTCTGTCACTCCAGATGCTCCTGCTCCTCATACTTTTAGTCAGTTATTCTGCCAACAATCCATCGGGGAAGCTATGTCCAAGAGACAACAGTATGCATCCACTCATCCAATGGCGCAGAAGCTGAATGTGCTCCTTTCCAAGTTGCTTGTGCTGCAGTCCCTCCCTTTTCAATTAGTGGACTCTGCACCTTTCAGAGAACTGATGGCTTATGCTGAGCCGAGGTGGAGAGTGCCAAACCGTCATTTCTTTGTGAAGAAGGCAGTACACGTCCCCGGAAACAATTTTGTGGAAGAGAAGGTAGTCCAGTCCTTGAGCTTGTTGGTGTGTACCAAAGTACACGGCAGTGCCGACGTCTGGTGCTGTAACTATGGTAAGGGACAATACATGTCCTTTATGGCTCACTGGGTGAATGTGGTTCCTGCACAGCCACAACACCACCTTGGATAGGTCATGCCACTTCCTCCTCCACTCTCTCAGGCCATTGGTCCTGTGACAGTGTGGGACTTCGCCTCCTCATTCTCCACCGTGCCCTCAGCCTCCACTGCCCAGACAAGTCTTAGTGGCCCTTCAGCATACCATGTGTACAGGGCACGGCAGTGTCACGCAGTTCTTCACATGGTTTGCCTTGGTGAACGGAGTCACACAGGGGAGGAACTGCTCAAAGTCATTGTCACACGTTGGATTTCCACCCACCATATGTTGGACCGACTGTACGAACAGAGAAAAGCCATCACCTATTTCTTGATGATCCTAGCGGATAGGGGTACTCCCCTGTGTAACTTCAATGTGAACCAGTGGCAGCTCATTTGTGACACCTGCCGTTTGCTCAGGCCCTTTGAGGAAGCCACATTATTAGTACGTCGCCAGGATTACGGGATGAACAACGTCATTCCACAGCTTCATTTCTTACAACACGTGTTGGAAACGATGACTGGTCAGGGCACTAGAAAAGTGGCACCTACATCTCACGGCCACATGAGCCCTGTGGAGGCTGAACTGGAGGAGGAGGGGGAGGGGCACAGTGGAGCACAGTTTAGGTTTCGCCAAATGGGTGTTTTTTCTAGTAATCTGACAGGAGAAGATGAGCAGCCAGAGTAGCTAGAGGCTTATGAGGAAGGCGAAACAGACGACCCAGACACACTGTGGCAGCATGCAGTGGAGATGGAGGCAGGGAGTCCTTCTGAGTCACTTGCACAAATGGCATGATGAATGCTCACTTGCTTTTGTAGTGACAGCTAAATTGTCACCATTCGGCAGCAGGATGACTTCTGGATCTCCACCTTATTGGATCCTCGCTACCGCCACAAAATAGGGGCCTTTTTTACACCCACTGAGAGGGAGAACAAAGTGACGTAATACAGAGGCATCCTATGTAGTCAGTTGGCAGATGCCTATCGGCACCATCGTCCGTCCTCTCGCAGGTCTGTATCGGGGGGGCCCCCTGCGCTCACCTTCCACTGCCATGGCTGCTGGGGAGGGGTGGCAGGAGCAGTCATTATTTCACTACCCCAGCACACTTCATATGCATGTTAGAACAAAGCAAAGTGTTCTACACCCCTATTGAGGCTCTCTGTAGTCCAGAAATAGCCGTTTTTAATATAGATTCTCCATGAATAAATTAGTATTGAACCAAAAAAAATTCGAAAAATTTGGTGAATCGGCTGAATCAAATTTTTCAGTTCGCTCATCTCTCATGGATATGACAGGTCCTACCTCCATTGTGCAAAGCCAGCTTTTAACCTATTAGCAATGAGGATACTGGGTGTATCTCAGGAACCGCAATACTAATCAGGGAAAATTTATCATTATTTATTTCAAATAGGTTCACCCACACTATGACCCTGTCTATTGGGTTTAGGGCAGATGAACAAGCTTTCATATTCCCTGCCATCGATATTATCCCACAAATATTTTTATATGTTTCACAGTATATTTTATGGTAAAATAAAAGAGGTCATAATGAAGTACAATCGGCCCTGCAAAAAATGCGGCTCTATATGGCTTTATATGGCTCTGTAGATGAAAAATTAAAGATAGAAGGAAAGGTAGAATAAATTGACTTCAGTGACTTCAATGTTGTCTGTGGCGGACTTTCCACAGTTGAGATTCCGTTGCCTAAAATTTGCTGTAGATAGCGCACAGAGACCCGTCCCTTTTTAAACTTGCAGCGGGAAAAACACTGCGAGTTTGAAAAGATAAACACCTGTGTAAACATATCATGGTACTATAAACGGATAGCACGGCTATGATAAGTAACTTCATGAAATATCATTCCCCCTAGCTCTTTCATGATCAAATGTAAGTGGGATTATTGAAAAGTGGAAGTGTTTAGGAACCACAGCAACTCAATGCAAAGTTACAGAGCAGGTCGGTGAGTGCTGAGGCGCATAGTGCATAATAGTCACCAAAACTCTACGCAGAGAGTTTTATGGCAAAGGCTTCTTTGGCCGAGCACAATGCCAAGAGTTGGATTGAGGGGTGTAATGCATGCTGTTGGTCTCCGGAGCTGTTGAAACATATTCTGTGGAGTGATGAATTACGCTTTTTTATCTGGCAGTCTGATGGAAAACTCTAGGTTTGGTAAATGCCAGGAGAATGTTACCTGCCTGATGGCATTGTACCAACTGTAAAGTAGGAGGAGAGCTTAGGCTATGGGGCTATTTTTAAGGAGTTGGCCTTGCCCCCTTAGGTTCAATGAAAAGAAATCCTAATGATTCAGCAATTGTATGCTTCTAATATTGCAAAGCAGGATGGACTTGCTGCGGCAGGCGGCACCCAGGTCGGCTACCCCTTATATGACTCGTCCACACAGGCAACCGAGATGTAAAGTGGTACTGGGAATATAAGGCAATTCGTAGGCAGGCGGCGCAGTAGCAAGGTCAGGTCATGAAGCAAGAGGTCAGAGGGCAGGCGGTACAGAAGCAAGGTCAGGGTATGTAGCAACAGGGTCTGGAACACGGCAAGGCAAGGCACAAACAGAATGCTTTCTCTTAGGCTAATAAGCCACAAAGATCCAGCAAGGGTCAAAAGGAAGTGCCTGTACTTATAGGGTCATGGGAAAGCAAGAACCAATTAAATGTTTACTGTCCTTTCAAATTTCGCAGAGCCGGCGTGCGCTTACCATAGGAGGCAGTGCGCATGCGGCGGCAAGCAGGAAGATAGGGGAGATGACATGGAAGGTAAGAGGTGGTGGGCAGGCTGCGGTCGTATTGCGGGATGCGAACCGCAGAACGAGAAAAGCCAGGCAGCGGAGGAGGAGTGCGTCAGCGCAACTCCTAACAGATGAGAGCATTTGGGGTCCCTTAGTAGCTTTGGCAAATAGGGACATTGAACCTGGAACCTCGCAGGTGCCTTCTGGCCTGGAGGGGAAGGGTAAGGTTTGTTGGGGGCCTCTCTCCCTTCGGAGAAGGGCTTGTAATAGGCCGCATCCTTTGTGCACTTTTTTTTGTGTAACAGGTTTTCACTTTTTCTAGCACCTTGGGTAAATGAGAGCACGTTACTCCGCTCTTAGATAAAAGAAGCAGCAAAGTGGATCAGTTTTTTCAAAAACATCATCCTCAATAACATTTTTACAGTTTTTTTTTTCATTTATACTAAAATCGGCAGTGGAAAATATGCAACAAACCTTCACATACAAACATAGAATGTGTCGGCAGATAAGAACCAATGTTGCGCATCTAGTCTGCTCAATGTTTTGAATACTATGAAAAGATTTATCAAAACCTGTTCAGAGAAAAAGTTGCTGAGTTGCCCATAGCAACCAATCAGATTGTTTCTTTCATTTTGAAAAAATCTCTGAAAATTTAAAGAATTTACCTGATTGGTTGCTATGGGCAACTCCTGAATAGAATGCACAGGGTGGGCCATTTATATGGATACACCTTAATAAAGTGGGAATGGTTGGTGATATTAACTTCCTGTTTGTGGCGCATTAGTATATGTGAGGGGGTAAACTTTACAAGATGTGTGGTGACCATGGCGGCCATTTTGAAGACGGCCATTTTGAATCCAACTTTTGTTTTTTCAATAGGAAGAGGGTCATGTGACACATTACACTTATTGAGAATTTCACAAGAAGAACAATTGTGTGCTTGGTTTTAACGTAACTTTATTCTTTCATGAGTTATTTACACGTTTCTGACCACTTATAAAATGTGTTCAATGTGCTGCCCATTGTGTTGGATTGTCAATGCAACCCTCTTCTCCCACTCTTCACACACTGATAGCAACAACGCAGGAAAAATGCAAGCACAGGCTTCCAGTATCCATAGTTTCTGGTGCTGCGCATCTCGTATCTTCACAGCATAGACAATTGCCTTCAGATGACCCCAAAGATAAAAGTCTAAGGCGGTCAGATTGGGAGACCTTGGGGGCCATTCAACTGACCCACAATGACCAATCCACTTTCCAGGAAACTGTTCATCTAGGAATGCTCGGACCTGACACCGATAATGTGGTGGTGCACCATCTTGCTGGAAAAACTCAGGGAACGTGCCAGCTTCAGTGCATAAAGAGGGGAACACATCATCTGTAGCAATTTCACATATCCAGTGGCCTTGAGGTTTCCATTGATGAAGAATGGCCCCACTGTCTTTGTACCCCATATACCACACCATACCATCAATTTTTGTGTTCCAACAGTCTTGGAGGTATCTATCCAATGTGGGTTAGTGTCAGACCAAAAGCGGTGGTTTTGTTTGTAAATTTCACCATTCACATAAAAGTTTGCCTCATCACTGAACAAAATCTTCTGCGTAAACTGAGGGTCCTGTTCCAATTTTTGTTTTGCCCATTCTGCTCACCTGAAACTATGGATACTGGAAGCCTGTGCTAGCATTTCTCCTGCGGTGTTGCTATCAGTGTGTGAAGAGTGGGAGAAGAGGGTTGCATTGACAATCCAACACAATGGGTAGCACATTGAACACATTTTATAAGTGGTCACAAACTTGTAAATAACTCATGAAAGAATAAAGTTACATTAAAATCAAGCACATCATTGTTTTTCTTGTGAAATTCCCAATAAGTTTGATGTGTCACATGACCCTCTTCCTATTGAAAAAACAAAAGTTGGATTCAAAATGGCCAACTTCAAAATGGCCGCCATGGTCACCAACCATCTTGAAAAGTTTCCCCCCTCACATATACTAATATGCCATAAACAGGAAGTTAATATCACCAACCATTCCCATTTTATTAAGGTGTATCCATATAAATGGCCCACCCTGTATAGTGTCCTCTGTACATTACCATTGGTCTATAGTGTCCTCTGTACTTTAAAACTGATCTGTGTCTTCTGAACTTGTATCTGTTTGTGTCTAATGTGTTCTTTGTTCTGTGTCCAGTGTGAACTGTGCCCTAGATTTCCTGATCCATTTTTATGTTATGTTTATCCTGCCTAGTTTGTATTTAGATATCTGTTCTGGTTATTGTATTCTCGTTATGTTCCTGACCTGTTCCCTATGTACAGTTCCGTTTGTTTTGTTGACCTTGATGCCATTGCATTTTAGTGCAGGAAGGGACTGGCTCCTAGTTGTCATTCACCGCTAGGGTGTCTGGGCAAGTAGGCAGGGGCTCACTTCTCCCTGACCCCTGTTCATGACAAATACCCCTTGTTTATGTATGTTTGCTCATTATTATACATAGTTGGTTGGCTTCATGTATTTATTCTTTCTAGTGCATAAAACTGATAAACTCCAAATTCCATTACTATGTTGGAAGGGACTGTACATAACTGAGGCTCTGACCACTTCACAGCGTCTTCTACCTGATATTGATCTTAAGCACATAGTAGCCATCAATACATTTGATTTTCCATGTAACTCTGGAATGGAAAATTAGATTGACGCTCTTCTAAATTATTATTTGGCTAAGAGGAAAAAAATATTCAATTGTTAAAGGGGTACTCCAGCCCTAATATATCTTAGGGGGAAAAGATGTCTGTTCATAGGGATCCTGCCACTGGGGACCCCCACAATGAGAATAAGTATCTAAAAACAAAACAGGTAAGTTTGCTAAATAAAGCCAACTGCAAACCTGTTTATTCTGCCATGCTCTACAAATAGAGAGATGGTTAAGGAGATAGAAATACCCCTTTAATGTGTGTAATTGCGAGCCCTATAAGTATAGAGTCTACAGAGTTTATACTTAAAATAACATTTTATTGAAGTAAAACTGATGAAAACTAAAAAACATGAAATCTTATGGAATGCTTCCAAATCTGATAACAACAAGTAATGAGTATGATTTACAGGCTTTAAGTTGGACAAGTATATTGTGAATGATAGATGGATTCTATTTTACTTTACATCATTGTTCATAAAAGAGGACATTTAAATTGATCTTATGTAAAAAAAAATTACATTTATGACTTAAAAAGTGCATTTTTCCATAAATAGAACCTTATTAATAGTGATGAGCGGCAGGGACCATATTCAAATTTGCGATATTTCCCAAATATATGGAGGAATATTCGTCCTATGTTCACGAAATTTGCAGATTTGCTATGTTCGTTCCCTTTTTTTCCATGTGAAAATTTGTAATGAAATTTGCATAGTGCGCATGCACGATTATATCTTTCACCTAAAAGAAGGGAGGGATCAGTGTTCTCTGGAAGTGCCGATATTTGTAAATATTTGCATATTCGCATATACAAAATATTTGCGCTCCAAACCGACTCACACAGTAAATAATATTGGAGCCTTCTTTGGACCACAAGCTGGAAGCAGGGAGGGATGATCACTTTTTTTTTTTTTACACAGTACACATGATTGTTGTGATGTGTACTGTGAAGAAAAAAAAAGAATATTCTTCATTACGAATATATATCACTATATTCTAAATATTCGCAAAATTGCGAAGTGACAATATTCACGGTAAAAATCAGCATTTTGAATATTCGCGCTCAACACTATTTATTAAGTCAATTTACACAATGACCTTGTTACCTCTCTACCACAGTATTTTCCTAGTCATGCCAACACACATTTTCCCCCTATTACTGCTTGGCTTGGAAAGGTTACAGGCTAAGTAACACATACTGTGGTTCCAGTCCGGAGCTGTTTTGTTTAACTGGACAGTTATTCAATATTCTGTCTGCATGAAACATGACAAATATGTGTCTCGACCATTTATAGGGCAAGTCTGTATAAAAGCAATAAGCTCATGGGTGGCTGAAGGTGAATAAGTTTAACCCAAATATGTTGAAAAGGACAAATGATTCCAAATTACACCTGTCACTCCAATTACAGTTAAAGTGTGACCAACATAATGTCTTGTTCTTTTAAAATTATAACACTTAAAAGCCAAAAATATATTTTAAAATGACACTTACTCAATTGCACTCAGGTAATTTTTGACATGAAAAACATACTAAAACAAAGAGTACAATGTCCTAGATAGGTCTATTTTTTGTGCAGTTTAAGTAATATCACAATTTACTATTTTCTGGGGGAAAAAAAAGAAAAAAAAAAAAAAGGGGGGTAATTGCATTGCAAAAAATTATGAAATGTGGAGCCACATGGTATATGGATGCGAAGATGTATACTCGAGTGTGGTGCAAACACAAAACCAAAAAATAAAATTGTAAAACATTGTTACACATCAACATATCCAAGTCATATCAGATGTTAAAATCAGGGAAACATTATCGTGTAATAAATATAGCAAAATAGTTACAATTATGTTGTTTAAAACCAACAGTAAAGCTAGCAATGAACTAGAAATTTTGGATGGCCAAAGAAGGCGGATTTAGGCCATTTTCTGCCAACCATTGGCACATTTTTGTGACACTAATAAGCTTGCAAAATGCCAAATGAAGGATATATCTGTGAAAAAGTTAATCTTCTCTATTAAATCTTTTGGTTGTTGTCAGTTTCTGCAATTGGAAAATGTTTCATGCCAAATAACAGATCTGTATCCATCAATGCAAGCCCAGACTAGGTCACAGATTACCTTAGTGATTAATCTTTGATTTGCCATTTTAACATAGTAGGGTCGAAATGGCAACAGTCACAGGTTGATAATAATCAGTAAGTCTACAACCCTTAAAGGGTTTTTTCTATAATGTAACAAGTTAATAAATCCCTGATCAATGGGGGTCCGACTTTGGATGGATTCCTGACAATTTTGAGAATGGGGGTTCTTGAGTGATTAGATATGTGGTCAAGTATGCACATTGCTGCTGTATTTAAAGTGTACCTGTTGTTAACAAATGTTTTTCTATAATGTAGATAATACCGTTATATGTGTATTTGCAGTACACATTGGTTAAAAAATGTGTATGTTTAGTCCCTGCAGCTAGTGCCTGTGTGTCTCCATGAGGAGTCCAAATACAGGAAGTGTGGGTGGACAAGCAGGGCTCTATACACTGAGGACAAGCAGGGCTCTGTACACTGAGGACAATCAGGGCTCTGTACACTGAGGACAAGCAGGGCTCTGTGCACTGAGGACAAGCAGGGCTCTGTACACTGAGGACAATCAGGGATCTGTGCACTGAGGACAAGCAGGGCTCTGTACACTGAGGACAAGCAGGGATCTATGAACTGAGGACAAGCAGGACTCTGTACACTAAGACAAGCAGGGCTCTGCACACTAAGGACAAGCAGGGCTCTGTACACTAAGGACAAGCAGGGCTCTGTGCACTGAGGAAAAGTAGGGCTCTAAACACTGCGGAAAAGCAGGGCACCATGCATTGAGGACAAGCAGGGCTCTGTACACTGGGAACAAGCAGGGCTCTGTACAATGAGGAAGCAGGGCTCTTTATACTGGGGACAAGCAGGGCTCTGTGCAGTGAGGTTCTGTGACATGTTCCTGGCTCACCCAGCAGGATGATTGACAAGCCAGAAGCCTGCATAGAGCCCTGCTTGTCCAGCCCTTACCTCCTGTATTTGGTCTCCTCACAGATACACACAGGCAATAGATGCAGGGACAGCATATTTTAACCCAAAAATGTACACATTTTTTAACCAATGTTTATTACAAATATACAGGTGAAACTCAATTCATTTCAGTAATGCAACTTAAAAGGTGAAACTAATATACGAGAGAGACTCATTACATGCAAAGCAAGATAGTTCAAGTTGTGATTTGTCATAATTGTGAGGATTATGTCTTACAGCTCATGAAAACCCAAAAGCCCCACCCCCCAGTTAGTATGATTTGGGGAGCCATGTCATCTGATGGTGTTGATCCACTGTGCTTCATTAAGTCCAGGGTCAAAGCATCCGTCTACCAGGAGATTTTGGAGCACTTCATGCTTCCTCTCCTTTTAATTAATGAAATACAATGGACTTTTGCACGATATTCAAATTTTTTGAGTTTCACCAGTATATATAATGGTATTATCTACATTAAATGAAATGTTTTTGTTAACAACAGATACACTTACCTGTATGGGATTGCTGGAAATAGTTTAGCGCTGTACTCAGCACATGGCCCTACACTTACCATGTGCCATGTCACGATTCGGCTGGCTGGAGGTGGATCCTCTGTGCCAGAGAGGGATTGGCGTGGACCGTGTCGGTGGACCGGTTCTAAATTGCTACTGGTATTCACCAGAGCCCGCCGCAAAGCGGGATGGTCTTGCAGCGGCGGTAGCAACCAGGTCGTATCCACCGGCAACGGCTCAACCTCTCTGACTGCTGAGATAAGTGCGGTACAAGGGAGTAGACAAGAGCAAGGTCGGACGTAGCAGAAGGTCAGGGCAGGAAGCAAGGATCGTAGTCAGGGGCAATGGCAGGAGGTCTGGAACACAGGCTAGGAACACACAAGGAAACGCTTTCACTGGCACAATGGCAACAAGATCCGGCAAGGAAGTGCAGGGAAAGTGAGGTAATATAGCCAGGGAGCAGGTGGAAGCTAATTAGGCTAATTGGGCCAGGCACCAATCATTGGTGCACTGGCCCTTTAAATCTTAGAGAGCTGGCGCGCGCGCGCCCTAAGGAGCGGAGCCGCGCGCGCCAGGACACGACAGCCGGGGGCCGGGACAGGTAAGTGACTTGGGATGCGATTCGCGAGCGGGCGCGTCCCGCTGTGCGAATCGCATCCCCGCCGGCAATGTCAGTGCAGCGCTCCCGGTCAGCGGGCCTGACCGGGGTGCTGCAGAGAGAGGAACGCCGCGAGCGCTCCGGGGAGGAGCAGGGACCCGGAGTGCTCGGCGTAATATACTTGTTGACTAAAAAAACATGATGCACTGTTAAATCAATTATCAAAATCTGAGAGGGAGAGCTTCCTGGGTAGAGAACCCCCTATGATGTCAGTACAATATATTGGAAGAAATTACATAACTTTTGCTCCCGCATAAGTTTCAGGACATTTCTTCTTTCTTATTAGACCAGAGCAGGATTTTATACAATTTCATAGATTGTTGCGTGTCATCTGATCCAAAGGTTATCAACAGTAAGTAACTTAAGTTTAACAGACTCTTTTATAAGATATTATGCTTGCTCATAGTATTTTGCTCAGCATGTTAGGCAAAACCATAAATTAGTTTAAAACTCAGAAAAAACAACAAATCTGTTCATTATAAGTTTTCCTGTGTCAATTCCACTCCTGATCTTGGTTAAACAGTGACCAATATACAAAAATACTGATCAAAATACTTTGAGTAAACCCAGTCTTAGAGTAAAAGGATAAGTTTATTGGGGAAAATGACACAACTTTAAGAAAGTTCTAGTATCCTTTTGGCATGCCGATTCCGTATGGCATCCTTTGACACATTTGTCCATGGATGTTGCACATGGGGCTGTAGATTTACTAAGCTGCCTCTCCATAAATGCTTGATTGATGGTAAATCTGGTGACTTGGAAGGCCAGGGAAGTTTGGTAATCTGATGAAGAGATTCCTGGGAAACCCTTGGAATCCATAAGAGGCAACACATGTGTCTGCATGATGTCCTGCATGTATTGCTGAGCTGTAAGTGTCCCTTCTATCTCTACTAGAGATGACCAACTATGATGGCACAAGATCATCACACTAGCAGTAAGGGCAGCGTGTTCTCTACAGAAATTACAGGATTGAAGGGCTAACCATATTGCCTTCATACTGGAATCAGACCATTGTCAGATCCCAAACAGAACCTGGGTTTGTTGCTAAAGGCTATACTGTTCCAGTCGCAGTAGCAGTGCAAGTTTCTGATTCAGTAGCAGTCCTGGTATCTTGTTTATGACAGTGGCAGGATAGGTAAGGAAACCACAACACCAAATTTCCTTCTAAAAATCTCCTTGAAATGATCCGGGCAAAAACAGGGGAGGGTAATGAAGGTTCCACCTGTGTCTGGATTGTGAACAAGGAAACTGTTGGATCTGCTCATGCTTGTCAGATTGAATGATCCTCTCTACTAGTGGTCTATCTGGCCAGTCTGAAGCTTGTTTGCTGTGT
The DNA here is from genome assembly GCF_029499605.1 of Hyla sarda. Taxonomy (NCBI): domain Eukaryota; kingdom Metazoa; phylum Chordata; class Amphibia; order Anura; family Hylidae; genus Hyla; species Hyla sarda. Next base: position 90,339,338 of record NC_079198.1, read on the forward strand.
TTGTGTGCCCTCAGGTAACCACTGTTTCCAACATCTCCTAGAGGCTTAGTCAGAACGGCATACATGCCGGGAAATTTGTAAATGGTCATCTTGCTTCTCTCAATTCAAATATGCATCCCCCACTTTTACATTTGGATAGCCTGTGACTTGGAAAGAGAGTTTAGGCACCCCACCATAGCAAACCTGGTTTTGGCTAAATAACTGTGATCCATTAGTGAGATCTAGATCTGCAGTGTCATCTCTGTCAACTGGACAAAAGGTCTTCAATTGCATTAAAGAAGCATGTCTAGTAGTCAGTGATCTCTCATTAAGAGGTTCAATATCCAAAAGTAGCCTCTAATAGCCTTTATATAGGGCAGCAGGGGAAGAATTTTTACATCCTTTAACCCCTTAAGGGCTTTTTCCATTTTTTCATTTTCAATTTTTCCTCCTAAACTTTAAAAATCATAACTCTTTAACATTTTCACCTAAAATTCTATGTGATGACTTATTTTTTGTGTCACTAATTCTACTTTGTAATGACATTAGTCATTTTACCCAAAAATCTACGGTGAAACGGGAAAAAACTCAATGTGCGACAAAATTGATGAAAAAACACTATTTTGTAAGTTTTGGTGGCTTCTGTTTTTACGCAGTACATTTTTTGGCAAAAATTACACCTTATCTTTATTTTTTAGGTCCATACGGTTAAAATGATACCCTACTTGTATAGGTTTTATTTTGTGTCACTTCAGAAAAAAATCATGAATACATGCAGGAAAATGTATACGTTTAAAATTGTCATTTTCTGACCCCTATAACTTTTTTATTTTTCTGTGTTTAGGGCGCCATGAGGGCTCATTTTTTGCGCTGTGATCTGACATTTTTAGCGGTACCATCATCTGTTCTGATCAGACTTTTTAATCACTTTTTATTCACTTTTTTGTGGTATAAAAAGTTATAGAAAATGCAATATTTTGGATTTTGGAATTTTTTTGCGCGTACACCATTGAACGTGCGGTTTAAAAAGTGGTATATTTTTATAATTCGGACATTTCCGCATGCGGTGATACAACATATGTGTATTTTAATTTTTATTTACACAGTTTTTTTTTTGTTACTAGGAAATGCCGGGTGATTCAAACTTTTAATTCAGAAGGGAATACCTGAAAGGGTTAACCTTTTTTTTACACTTTTTTTTTGCAAGCTGATAGGTGCCATAGAGACCTATCAGCTTGCAATGGCTGATTTCGTTCACAGACTGCTGCCTTGCCGTTTCATGGCAACAATCAGTGAAATTGGTGATTGATTGCTCAAAAATGGATCTCAGGCTTGAAGCATTCAATCAGCGATTGGACTGCTGGAAGGAAGGTAACTGTAGTACAGCTGTTTGGGATGCCGCGATTATACTGCGGCGATCCCGAACAGCTCCCTGAGCTAGCCGGGCACTTTCACTTTAGTTTTTAGCCGCGCGGCTCAGCTTTGAGCGCGCAGCTAAAGGGTTAATTAGCACGGCACCGCGATCAGTGCCGCACGCTATTAGCGGTGGGTCCCGGCTTCACTATAACGCCGGGCCCGCCGCGATATGACCAAGCCTCTAATCATTCACATGAGCTTTGCAGCAATTCTACATTACCATCTGTGTTTTTTCTTCAATATGTGTATTAATAATTTCTTAAAAACAGAGGGGTTCGTAGACAACCTCATGTGGCAGGTATGGTTTATAGATATAATAATATTTAAAGGGGTATTCCGGGCAAAAACATCTTATCCCCTATCGAAAGGATAGGGGATAAGATGTCTGATCATGGGGGCCCACTGCTGGGACTCCCCCGCGATCTCCCTGCAGCAGCACGCATTCTATGCGTAGCTGCTTCTGAAGTTTAGGAAACCGCCAGGCTTCCGAGACGGGGATGTGACGTCACACAATGCCACGCCCCCTCGATTCATTTTTATGGGAGGGGGCGTAATGGCCGCAATGCCCCCTCCCAAAGACATGAATGGAGGGGGCGTGGTGTAACGTCACGTCCCCGTCTCGGAAGCCCGGAGGTTTTCGAAACTTGAGACGCAGCTATGCATAGAATGCGGGCTGCTGTAGGGAGATTGCGGCGGGTCCTAAAGGCGGGCCCTCCACGATCAGACATCTTATCCCCTATCCTTTCGATAGGGGATAAGATGTTTTTGCCCGGAATACCCCTTTAATACTGACACAAAAAACAATAGGACTTACTGCATAAGATGCATTTATTGTTGTCGGGAGAGGATTTGACGGGATGATATTGCACAATCTGTTAAATAAATACTTTAAAAATACTTGTGGTTGTCCTGTGTTTGCTAAAAATAGAAATAAATAATTGTGATATCTATTGTATTATATGCACGTTATTCTTGCTTTAGATAATGCCCTTAGTGTGACATAATAGGGTACCTACCTCTTGAATGGCCATATAATATATATCAAATGAAGGCTCAGTAGGTGAATTAAAGTGCAAGGTGCTGTCACAGGGGTCTTAAAGGAAAAGCAATTGAATATGACTGAATAGTAGTGAAACTAATATAGAAATAAGGTTGATAAATATAACCATGCAAAACAAGTTTAGCTGAATATGGGTTTAATTCTCATCCTATGTTGTACGTAGCCGATGGTTAAAAAGATAGAATTTTCATCAGTGTTTCCGTTTCTCCATCTATAAACTGTCAGCACCAGCAGGGTTAACAGGTGCTGACAAGGTGTTGTTGCAAGGTTGCCGATTTACGCCCTGCTGTCTGAGTGGCTAGCTACTGATTGACCACATGTGCATCTCCCTATATTACCAGGCATCAGACTCTGGGAAGATGCCTGTGAAAGCGGTCATTACCTGAGTAGCTAGCATTCCCTTATTTCCCTGAATACCCGGTAACTTGACTTCTGGCTTCATATTTGACTTCTCTTTGGTTATAGCGATTCGGCACCTCTTCCCACTCCTGGCTTGACTCGGTTTTGACGGACATCGACTTTATGTGTGTATGTTTAGTTTGTCTTTGTTAGTTGCCAGTTGCCGGCCTATCATTTAGGATAGGCGGACAAGTAGGCAGGGACAGGGGCGCGGGTAAGCTTAGCGAGCACTCCTTCCCTGCCCATAAGTGACATTAACTATATAAGATGAAACAAGCTTTTCCTACTTCGTTCCGCTTTTTAATTAACATATACAAGTGGTACGTTGAAATGTAAAAGTCTATGCTCCACTCTTGATCCAAAAGTCCGTTTCAGGTATGGTTTATAATTCCTATTGTGACACTCATGTAGGTTTGGTGGTAGAAGGCAGATATATATCTCCCAGGTTCCTTTCCTATGGGAGGTAACTCCAGAGCCTCTCACCTGCCAGGTGATTAATTAAGGTGAATGAGAGGGCAGATATAAAAGAGAAGCCAGGAGATCAGATCTCTCTCTGGCCAGGCTCCTGTCTGTGGAGAGACTCATGTGAGTAAAGGTTGCTGAAAGTATTTTTGTTAGCTGGCAGAGTGAAGCTCTCTAGCTGGTAGAGAGGGCCATCACTTGCATAGTTAATGCCGGACAGGCAAGGTTTTTCTTTTATTCAGGTATTGTTTTTTTTGTTTGGCTTGCAACCTTTCTAATAAACTTGACCAAAAGTCAGATTGCATGACCTTGCTGCTGCTTGCCTGATTTGGATAAAGACAGGCACGTGTCCCTTTCCCTGGGCAAAAGGACGATCCCTGACACTTCTCACACTATAGATAAGAAGAAAAACAGTGGAGCACTCATAATACATCAGATCAGAGTTTCTTTATTCCATCAGCACTTGGATAGTGGTGCAATGGGAAGGTGACACAGAATGGGGAGTGTGGTGGGCCCTTACACAATTAAAGGGGTTATATAGCCTATCTTTAGAATAGGTCACCAGGGGCAAATGTGAAGGGGCAGCAGCCTTTGTGTGATTTTATTGTTTACCTTTCTGGTTCTTTTGTATTTGCTAACGCTGTGCTATTTTTAGTGGTGGTGCAAGGCACTGCATTGCCGTTTTGCTTATTTGAATCTTTCACCACCACAACAAATATTATGGTGTAGATCCTAATGGATTTCCTATAAAATAGGTTGTTAACAGCATATATGTCTGAAATATAAAAGCTAAGCGAGGAGTTCCATGTGACCAGGGATTGTACACTTCCTCTGTTTAGTGCTAATGGAAATAAATATTATATACACTTGATTTTCCAGAGCTTTTTGCGAGCCCTATAAATATGCCCATCCTTCCCCCCCCCCCCCCCCCCCCCCCGATCCTCTTTACTACATATGAATATAGTTCTTGGCAATGAGGTCACTTTCATCAGGATTCCCTCTTCTATCCAAAATGTTTGTCTTCACAGCCAAATCTTTTTATGTTGAACCAATCATTGTGTTTAATTGCATTCTCTCTACGGAGCTAAAATATTGATCGCTCTAAAATATATATCTAATTTGCGCTGATGTTATTGTTCTCTAGTCTAACTGGAATTCACTCTGGGGACGTCAGTTTCATTCTGTGTTTGAAAGCTCTCATTAGGATATATGTAAAGAACTTCGGAGTGTGTTATGTAACAATCAATTCACATTTTGTAAACCTACCAAACTAATTATCTTTTTGGCATTGAAAGTCAGTTGTTCCCGCTCGCTGGACACAGAGCTCCTGTTTACAATAATTCCTTAGTGTTCAGGATAAATGATTAATACTACTTTTTGCTCATACTAATAAGGATAACCAGGCAGTTGCTCCAATATCCATATGCTTCAGTTGATTCCTCGACTGATCTAAGCCATGACTGTTAAAGAAAATGAGACGGATCACTTGCAATGCACAGAAGTAAAGGGATTGGCTTTCGGGATTTAAATTACCTTCATGGCTTGATTAAGAATTGGCCTGTGGTTTGGATGAGTGGCTGTGTTGGAGTACATTTCACTTCTCTGTTATAGAAAGATAAAAACTATATTAAGAATGTTTAAAGCTTATATGCCAACTGGCTGCTGGAGAGAAGCTGTAATAACTGAATGTGGCCCTTAACCTGTTTTTTTTATACATAACTTTGGATGACATAAAACGTTATTTTACTAGACAGATAATATGAGGTGTAAATGGTTATACTGATCCTTCCCACTACTCTATGCTCTCAATAATTCACACTCAAATTTGACTGTCAGTGCTTTCTGTCTACACTCCGGGCAAAAAAAGGCAAGGTTGTTGATAAGATTATATGAGTTGATCTCATTTGCTACTAACACACCGGAAATGCCTTTAGTGGGTAACTATTGTGACCAATGATTGGCTCAGCAAGCATTTCCTGCATGTCCAGACCATATCGGGAAGTGATGATCAGCAGGGACCAGCTCAGCATCAAAATGGAAGCAGCAGGGATCAGTTAGATGAGTAACGCTTATTTTATATACACAGGCTGCCTCTTTTTTAAATGATGTACCCATTTTGGACAAATTAAAGGGGTTCTCCGGTGCTTACACATCTTTTCCCCTATACAAAGGATAGGGGATAAGATGCCTGATCGCGGGAGTCCCGCCGCTGGGGACCCCCGGGATCATGCACGCGGCACCCCGTTTGTAATCAGTGCCCGGAGCGTGTTCGCTCCGGGACTGATTACAGGCGACCACCGGGCCGGCGGCGTGTGACATCACGCCTCCGCCCCTGTGTGTCGTCACGTTCCGCCCCTCAATGCAAGCCTACAGGAGGGGGCGTGACAGCTGTCATCAAATCCATGGCAGAGCTGCAATAGCAAAACCATTGTGAACACAGTGAAAAGTCGAACATTGACACTGAAGGCAGGAAAACATTCTGATGAGTCTAGTTTCACTATTTTTACCACTTCAAGTCGTGTATATGTCTGGAGATCACTGAATTAAACCTACAACGTTGATGACTTTAAAAACACTGCCCAAACAGGGCACTGGTTCCTGTATTGTTTAGTATGAAATATTATGACACCCTTTATCTACAATAGCCACCCTTGAAGGTAAAGTAGCAGCCCAGAAGTATATGGATATTCTAAGTTATCATCCTACTGTTCAGACTTTGTTTCAAAATGATGATGTTATCTTCCATGATGACCATTCTCCTATCCACACTGTCGGTACATTAAGTCTTGGTTCAAGGAAAATGAAATCGAAGTTAATCATATTCTCTGAACAGTCCAGTGACAAGACCTGAATAGTATTGAGCCTGTGTGGGGAGTTCTTGAGAACAAGGTTAGTAGTAGATTCCCACCACCTGCTTCTGTCAAGGGATTAGCATCTGTATTAGTGAAGTGAAATGAAATTACAAAAAATGTTGTCTGTGATTTATATTTCTTCCTCAACGTATTTTATCTATATTATGTGCAAAAGGGTGCCTCTTAATAAAAAAGTATGATCTGTAGATGATGTTCCAGGTATTTTGTTCATCCCCAGTAAGATGAAAGGAAAGTGAAGGTTGAATCTAGAACATTGCAAATAAGACATGTTCCCATATGCTCTGAAAATGAAAAAAAAAGTTTTCTTCCTAATCATATATTTAGCTAAGAATTGCTATTGTTTTGTATCTTAACCTTCTTAAAATAGAACACCGGCAAAAATAAACGTATCCCCTATCCAAAGGATAGACAGCATGCTCTCCATTCATTTCTATGAGAGTGCTGATAATGCCCAAGTGCTGTACTTGGGTCTACCAAGTGCTGTACATGGGTCTCGTCCTGGTGATCATGGGGGTTCCCACCGCTTCGCCCCCGTGATCCCCTATTTTGTGGATAGGGGATACGTTTATTTTTCTCCCAGATTTCTCCTTTAAGGTCATCAACTCTTCTTTGCGAAACCAATTTCTGCGGGAAGATATTTATTGCATGAGCCATTAATATACTCAACCGATAGGATAAATGGATTCCTACAAAATTGTTCTTATCCTAAGATACCCCATTGAGTTCAGGGATTAATATGAGTCATATATATGTATATATATATATATATATATATATATATATATCTATATATATATATGAAACTAACAAATGGTTCCTTAATATTGTTTTAAGACTGTTTTTATGACCAGATAAATGACATCAGTTTTTAAAAATGACAACGAAAATTACAAAATTGTGATTACATTCATGATTTTCACAACCCAACATTATTTAGGGCAACAAAATGGTTCTTTGTCTAGTCTGAGCATCGATCTGAAGAGTAATCTGACATTTAAGGATGTCAAGAAGTTTATTATTTATTCTTCAATGAAATGTAATTGGCAAATGTTTCCTTGCATTTTTTTGGCTGGCTTTCTTCTAAATCAAAAGAGCAATGCATATAAAATATTAAGAGGCGATCAGCTAGTGAGGAAGCAGTGGAGGCTGAAATGAAAGAAGCCATGCTTTAAACTCAGGTTGAAATGTGACAAGGCCATGAGACAAAATGTTAAAGTTTGCCAGCTAAGACCAATGAGTCTCAGCTCACACAGGAATGGATCAGTGAAAATGTTTGTTCCAGTAACAAGTCACTGGTTCACAAACTAATTTCATCATTTTATTTCTTAGCTGGAACAAGCATAACATCAATCAGATCATAAAAACTTCCATAAAGTTTTATTATGGGGGTAAAGCTAATTAATGTCTATTGTGAGCAACTGAACATGTGACCCACTTCCCACCATTCTCGTCATTCTTCGTCATAAAAGTTGGACCCATAATAATGGCAAGTGGTAAAATCTCAATAATAGTGACCATACAGACCAAATTAATTCCCCAGAAGCCCTGCTTATATTTCATTTTAGCCATAAGTCTTAACTATGTTGCAAGGGTTTAACTATATATACTCCAGACAGAAAACTCTATTATACATCACTTTGTAGGCATACAATTGTATACAAAGCCCAGAGGACCTCAAAGTAAAAAAATGATATACAGTTTATCTGTGCATAATAAAATGCACTATTCTGTACAAAAAAAAGTACACAGATGCATATCTAAAGATACTCTTTTGAATGGGTCTGTATAGGTATGGTTAGTAGAGCTGAGCAAACTTTTTAAATGTTCGGCTTGGCAGGCCTGCTGAAGTTTCTGAAAAAGTGTGGTTCCTGGTGATTAAGTTCGAGACGAACTGGAAATTAAATTACCCTCATAACATGTGTATAACAATGCCAAAGCTTTAAAGCCCTGTGTAACACTGCTAGTGTCACCTATGTAAGCATTCTAGTAGATTTAAAGTGGTGTAAAGGCATGGTGCCTTATGGTGCAATGTGGTAACCTATGGCAACTTACAACTTGTTTACAAACACACAATCCACTTGTCCTGGTACACATGGTAATTTTAGGCAAAATAGTAAATGAGGTCTTTATTAATAAAAAATCAATAGACAGACCTAATAACACTTTAATGCAATCAAAAAATGCAATCAAGTTGAAAAAAAGGGTGCACATACTTTTCCAGCACACTAAATTGATCTGGTATCATGATATAGGTTCGGGGCATATGGCTGCCAGATCCACCGGGGAAATTCAAAAACAGACCTGCACCGCATCCCATTTATTTAAAAGAGTCAGATTGTGACTCCGGTCAGCTCCCTTTACCAGCGGCAGCCGTATGCCAAAAACGTAGTGTGAATGTAGCCATAAACAGATTTCTAAATGAAAAGAGCAATAGGAGATGACAAGTAGGGACTTCAGACACCATAACCATTTCGATGTTTTGAAGTGGTCATGGTGCCTGTAGCATTGCTTTTATTCCATATCAGAATGTGGTCAGAACCTTTGGGAGTGGGCTGACTTGTGAAAAATTGCACCCTGCAGCGGAGAGTGTGGCAGTGCGGCTAGGCTAGCAAACACAAAGAATGGAGCTGTGTACATAGTGTATTATTGTGTTGACCACGATAAATGCTTCATGTGAATGGGCGTTTACTGGTGAGAGTTGTGCGAGCCCCAGCACAACTTAGATAATCAGTCTCACTGCCGCCTTTCCACAGTATAGAACAAGAAAAGAAGAGGAACTTCCAAGCAAGAGTGGAATACTTTGGGCGCTGAGAGACCACGGATAACAGGTATGGTAAAGTGAAATTTATTCCCAACATGCAACACGTTTTGCGCCTTGGCTGGTAGTGGCAGCGGCAAGGGTGATGGACTGGTGTTAATTGTAGTAGCCAGCGGAAAGCAGGCAGTGGTTGACTAGTGATAGTTGTAGCCAGAGGACAGCAGGCATTGATGGACTAGCAATACTTCTATCTAGGCCTTGTAATGCCACTCCATGTGCTTATGTAAAGCTGTGATTCCTAAAGTCAGACCCTGGCTATGCTTTGCTTTCTTCATGCAGAGACAGCACTGTGCCTGGCTTTCTGCATCTGGTAAGATAGAAAAGAATTTTCACACTCCTCTCAGTATGAGACTCAGTATGAGTTCTGATGTCTGAAAATTGGGCTCTTTGCTCCCCCTCATCATATCAACCATTATATCTTACATCTCACCACCATGTCTATGACTACCAGTCCTACTAGTGCCATGCTTGACCACTGCTTTCACCTCCACCACCTCTGCAGCACACTCCAAAGGCTGACTGTGACACAACTTCTCCTCATGGCTAATGCTCTCCTTTAGCTTAGCACTAGAGGGGGAGACAAAAACCGAGATGATGGAACAGACTTTTAAGGACAGATATTTCCAGTGTGTTATGTAGATAATGAGGAATCCACTGACACTTGGCTCAATGTTATTTTGTCACATTCTTCTTCCTCCTCCTGAGAAGACCTTGGACAAGTCAACCAGTCTACAAGGGCTGATACCCCACAACTCCTGGAAGACAATAACAATTTTTTCTTGCTGATAATGCTTCTTCTTCTACTACCACAAGGTACCTGGCTGCTGATTATACCTTTACTAGTGCTGGTACTTCCACCAACATTCTTACTGGCAGAGAACATGACAAGTGTGTTCTGTCCTCTATTCATCCTCATCCAACAATTCCTTCATCAGATATTTTTGTTTAATTAAAAAAACTTTTGAAGGTTATTGGTATGTTTTGGGGGTGATTTGACACCAAGTAGTCTAGTGGCAGAGAAACTGCCAGTCAACTTAACTCTCAACATTTTAATGCATATTCCTGTTAAACACAGGTAGAAACACTTGATGTCTGATTAAACTCAGAAAATACATGTAACGGCCTAAAATCCATATTCTAAATTCAGTTTACATGCTTTTAGGGTAGGGTCACACGCAGAACAAACACAGTATATTTGATGCTGCAAGAAATCTGCCAGGCATCGGAATGTATGCTGCATATGTGCTAGGAGCAGACACATAGGGCTTCCCCTGCTGTAGCCCTGTGTGGACAATAAGATTTGGAGGCAGTGCACATCACAGTTAGGTGTGCTCGGCACTAATAACCTTACTGCACACACAGGGCTGTGGCGGGGAAAGCCCATATTTGACACTGCGTATGCGTAATTATGTCATCCCATGGCTTTGTTCAGCTTGCTTTGTATTGTAATGTTCTGGGCTTGTTCTGCTGTGACACTGCTGGGATCATTAGTGCACCATCTGGACACAGTAATGCAGGTGACAGGAGGTCACTGTATGAAGTCAGCCCACTTATTAATGCTTTGCTCACCTTGATTTCTCTTAGATTTTTAAAGGCTTTCTGGGATCAGTAGTTATTTTGTGCACTGCTCTCTGTCTCTCATTTTCTCCCCAAAATGGCAGGTGCACTGCAGTGCATAGGGTTAAATCAACTCCTATGCTGTCTCTCGATTTGCCTTGGAGCTGTATGTCACATAATGCAAACAATGATTGGATTACCTGTGGTCATGGGATCTTGCTGCTGGCAGCAAGGTATGCTGGGCTACATTGATGTCATCTTAGTGTTCCCAGTGCTTTCTCCATTCATTCAGGCGCCAAAGCGTCATGTTGTTCTCATTCCGATCCCAGGCTTGCACAAGCCGAGCCTGGCAAAGTTCTGCAAGCCGAATTTACCCTAAAGTTCTTAGCAAGATCAGGTTCACTAGGATCATCTCGCTCATCTCCAATGTTTGGTGTACCCGAATAGGAACACATCCTTAGAAATTTTACTAGCTTTACGCAATCATCTAGAACTATAATAAGCATAGGTAAAATAGTTTCAGTGATCCACTTATTACCTACAAATTGCCTTATATAGCAGTACTGGGCCCATCTATAACAAACACCTATTCAAACTTACACAAAGAAGAGCCCAAACATAAGAAAATATAAAAATATAAACATATAGATATTCTTTATTTAACAAAAAAGAAAAAATGCACCTTGACTTAAAAAAAGGAGATGGGTGATCATGGAATAGATTGTTGTAAAACGTATTTACAAATTAACATAAATGTTGTTAGAGTGTCCCTGTAATTAAAAAGCAAAAATATTTCAAGGAGATATGTCCAAATCTTTGATTGGTCATGGTCTGAGTGTTCAAACCCCCCACCAATCTCAAGTTAGATCAAGTTAGAAAAAGCATGTGCTTATGTGCTTTGCACCCCAACTTGCTGTGATCTCTGTAGACAAGCTCTATTGTCTATGGAGCTTGTCTTGTGCAACAAAATGAAAAAGACAGTGAGCGCATAAGAACATGCTTTTCCCAACTCGTTTTAAAGATAAGCAGGTGTCTAAACATTCAGATCCAAACTTTTGACATGTCGCTGATTTCTTTAATAGAATCTGTCAGCTGTTTTTGCTAAAAGCTGCTGACACTGTTAAATAGTCGTTAGGGCATAAAAGCAAACTGTACCTTTCCTGAAGCTGATGGTGATTGCCAAACATGTGTGGGGCTTGGATGCCTACCTTGAAAAATATTATATTACAAGTTATGGTTACTAGATCTTTGGAGGTGGGAGATTAATCCAGGGATTTATGGTGATGCAGTGAATTTTTTAGGAATGAAATACATTTTTCCCCTGGTATAGGGCAATTGTCATGTTTTTTTTACCTTCCTCTGGATCAACACAACAATGTAGATATAGGTTGGCATTGATGGACCTTATCAAACATGTGACTAAAACTGATTAAAAGAAAAGGAAAAATCAGTATCCTGGCTTAGTAAAAAGAAATTATGAGGGGAATTTACCAATAAGGTCAGATTCACATTTGGTGATCTTTCAGATATACAAGACCCCGAGTCCCCTGCAGATTCTGATTGCCTTTGTCTAATCCCTCAATCTTCTTTCTTCCTCCTGCTTCTGAGATGAGCTCTTGATGCAGGACTAATTCACTGAGCAGGCTCATTTCGGAAGCAGGAAGAAGAGAAAAAAGAGACAAGATAGGTATGCCTTTTTTGATTACTCCCACTCCAGAGGCATATGATTTTTTCACATTGGAATACACCTTTAGGCCAGTGTCACAGGTATTTCATGCTGTGAATGCACCCATGGCACTCACAGAGGGATCTGGGAAGCTCAGTGTGTCTACTCATTGTGGCAGATTTCCCGCTGTAGAAATCCTCCAATATGAGCGGACACCCAGGGCTACCATTCCGCAGCTGGGAGCTCGATCTGCAGTCCCTCTGTGACTGCCGATGGCACATCTGCTGTGTGAAATACACTGCGGATGCACCCCATGTGACCCTGCCCTTAAAAAGAATCTGACACCCTGTACACCCCCACCATGGTGGCAGGGAGCCAGTTCACCCAGCTCCTCTGACTACTCCATATTCTGTCTCCCTGCCCCCAGTCATTATTATGTTAATGAAGACCGCAGATGAGGGCACCGAGAGCAGAGCACTCATATGCAGCATTCATAGGCATATTAATGAGGTGGGGGCAGATGGAGAATATGGAGAATGCTGGAGAGCTGGGTACGCTAGCTCCCTGCCTCCATTGCGTCCTTTGTAAAGCTGTTCACCTGCACTGTAACCCAGTATACTGGATTTAGTGCGGGTGAACAGGGTGTCAGATTCTCTTTAATTTCAGACAAAGTTATCATCCCAAAATTTGTCCATACCAAGAGGCAAACACTACAAACTTACCTATTTTTTCACCATTTCTCTGTTAGAGTAGTATACACCATAGAGTGAACTTTTGTTTGCACAATTAATATATATGTGTCTGAAACAAAGCAGACAGAATCCATGTTTTTGGTGCCCAATAATAATGAATGTGTTGCTCGTAATGTGCGGAAAAAATGATACACAGCTGCAACCAAATATATATCCGGCGTCCAATGATAAATTCACCTTATATCATTGATTTACAGTAACGAAAATCAACAGCAGCAAAAGCTTACTAAAAAGTCAAAGGATGCTTAGTCCTACTCAGAGGCTTCATTCGTCCATTCAATGAGAGAATGATACATATATATGTATACATATTCTAAAAGATAATAATATTATAATAATATTGTAAAGTGATTGGCTTAGACTATTTTTGACAGGTTATTACTTGCTGAAACCCATATTCAGATAGACTATCATGCATTGAATTCAATTCTTAAAGAGGCTGGCCATTATTTTTGAAAATGTCCTACAATTATATGCCAATTGGCCTTAATTCTTGTAAGAATTATATTTTGTGAAAGAGACTGTTATATCTAAGTTGCAATTCTACTAAAGAACTTTTAACTGAACTGGAAATGTTCAGTGGAAATTTGTCTTCCCCTTACAAAGACTAATGATTTATTGTAATTGAAGGTAAGTGGCCTATACTTTGAATGTTTCATATTAAAATTAAGGTCTTTCTAAAACATGTAGAATTATAGGCCTTTGCCGGTCTTATAACAAAAAGTATATAAGTGATTACAATGTACTCATACCAATTTTTCGCAATAAGTTTTGTAGCCCCTGCTATTGTTATTATGATTAATTATTATCCCGCGATTTGTGTCACACATTCTATTGGTCTTATTCACTTTAATACTTCCACCCTCCTCCAGACAGTGGAAATGCGAAAAAATATGAAGCGTCACATTTTTGTTTTAGTTCCAAGGGCAACCTTGTTCTTTTTAAATAATTAAGGTGAAATAAGAGAAATCTTATGTGGGACTTCTAAAAATGTGTCAAGAAAATGTCAGGATAAATGGTTTTCTCCTCTTGGCTATTGATGAATGATTAGATTATTTTAGTCTTTTTTTGTTAAGATATTTTAATGGCAGCACTTTCCTTTTAATGCTGCAAATTTATTGATGGAAATGGTGCTGTCAGGGACACTCTGGCCTTGCAGATGTCATTGGATTTAAAAAAGCATTTAATAACATTTTTCACTGATAAATTAACATAAGAATGCCTCTTCTCCTTCAGAATTGTTGACATGTATATCAATAGTGACTGCATCGCTCTAAAATAATACTATGGATAATATGGATATCAGAAGTCCTTGCCTTGTTTCTGCTGTCATTGGAAACGAGAAAAAAATGTTCAAGGAATCTTATGCGAATGAACTTCATCACTGGTTGAATGGGCATATCTAAAATGAACTTAACAAGGATTGTTTTCTACTTATCAAACATAAGAAAAAATATTTAGTTCTTTTTCTCAGTTCTTAAAGGGGTACTCCACGAGCGGATATTCTGCCAGGTGGCCGCCACCAAAAATACTTCAGCGGTAGGACCGCGGAGCACTGCACCATAACCATTGACGGAATTCCGAGCAAAGAATGAACATGTTCTTTCTTTGCACGGAACAATTTCAGCAGCGGAATTGTCTGCCGCTGAAATTCCACAGTGTGAATGGGTCTCGTTGAAGACCCATTCACACCAATGGTACAGTTCAATGTGCGGAATTCTACTTGCCGAATTACGTTTTCATAATTCTGCGGGAATTCTGCAGTGTGAGTGCACTCTTAAACAGATTTGTAAATTTCTTCTATTTAAAAGTCTTAATCCTTCCAGTATTTATCAGCTGCTATATGCTCCACAGGAAGTTCATCTCTTTTTGAGTTTCTTTGCTGTCTGACCACAGTGCTCTCTGCTGACACCCCACCCCTGTCCCAAAGATTTGCTATGGGGATTTGCTTGTACTCCAGACATTTCCTGACATGGACGCACTGTGGTCAGACAGAAAAGAAATTAAAAAAAAGAAAAGAACTTCCGGTGGAGCATACAGCAGCTGATAAGTACTGTGAGGATTAAGATGTTTAAATAGAAGTAATTTACAAATCTGTTTAACTTTCTGGCACCAGTTGATTTAGAAAAAAATGTTTTCCAGCGGAGTACCCCTTTAACAAAGATGGTTTTCTAATTAAAAATATTTAGATGTTCCTCGGTTCTTAAAGGACATCTGCAGCGTTACAAACACTTATCCCCTATCCTCAAGATAGGGGGTAAGTGTTTGATCGCGGGGGGTCCAAACGATGGGGCCCCCAGCGATCTCCTGTACGGGGCCGCGGCTCTCCCGTGCAGGGGGCGTGTCAGCCGCAGCATGACGTTGTGGCCGGCATGCCTCCTCCATACATCTCTATGGGAGAGGCGGGGAGGCACGAACCCCAATAGAACTGTATTGGGACGGGGAGGAGACGGGGCGTCACCGTCGACCTCTAGGTCGACGCTACGCGCCTTAGCGCTCACCATGAGCGCTTATGGTGGTGCCCCATTAGGGAGATCAGGGGGGGGTCCCAGCGGTCAGACCCCCGCGATCAAACACTTATCCCCTATCCTGTGGTTAGGGGATAAGTGTAATGCCGCTGCAGTTGTCCTTTAAGTCTTCTTTCAGCTTAATTTTCTGAAAAGATGTCCGTGTTTTATTTCTCTCGCTTCATTTTAGTAACATGTTGGTTTCTTTGGGAGTAAATTTCGTTTATCCAAATGTCGTCCATCCAAACTTCTGCCAAATGCATCTGGTTTCCTTGGAAAATAATGAAGGCTTTTTCAGTTGTTGGGATATACAATCTTTTTGCAATAAAACGCAATAGAGATTCCCATAGGGTGAGATTGCTGGGTGTAGATGAAAACAAAACAAACGTATTACCGTATATCCCGGCGTATAAGATGACTTTTTAACCCCGAATTTTCTTCTGAAAAGTCGGGTGTTGTCTTATACGCCGGGTACTGGGGTCCGGCATAGGAATACCTATGATTATCTGCCCGGCCCGGCTCCCGTGTGTGGCTGCAGACGGGGGCCGGCCAGAGCAAGTAAAAACTAATTACTGATACTAAAAACCAGGGGGCCTCCAGCTGTTGTGAAACTACAACTCCCAGCATGCCCGGACCGGCAAAGGCTGTCCGGGCATGCTGGGAGTTTTATTTCACAACAGCTGGAGGCCCCCTGGTTTTTAGTAGACAGTATTAGTTTTTACCTTCTATGGCCGGCCCCTGCCTGCAGCCGCACACGGGAGCCGGGCCGGACACATAAAAAGAAGTATTCCTATCCCGGACATCCCTGTGTGCCGAAAAATCTTTACGGGACATAAGGATGTCCGCCGGTCACTTACCATTCCCTAGCCAACGCGCGTCCTCCTGCGATGATCCTCTGGTCCTCCTGGTCCTCCGCCTCTATGGTTGTACATCAGTGACATCCCGTGCGTACAACCATAGAGACGCAGGAGGACCAGGAGGACCGCAGGATCATCGCAGGAGGACGCGCGTGGGCCCAGGAATGGTAAGTGACCGGCGGCGCGTTATCATCTTCAGTGTTCCGGTCACCACTCCCCCGGTACTGGCACCTCCTGCTATGGTCCACAGGCCATAGCAGTAGATGTGACCCCAGGCCGGAGGAGCGGTGACCGGATCACAGTGGGGGCAGTACAGACATACAGCCTCCAGCCATACACTTTATGTGTAAGGGGGGGGGGGGGGTGGAGCTGACAACCTAATGTGGGGGGAGCTGCCTTCTATTATGGGGGGAGCTGCCTACTATTATGGGGGGAGCTGCCTACTTTTATAGGGGGGGCTGCCTACTATTATTGGGGGAGGTGCCTACTATTATGGGGGGAGCTGCCTACTATTATGGGGGGATCTGCCTACTATTATAGGGGGAGCTGCCTACTATTATGGAGGAGCTTCCTACTATTATCGGGGGAGCTGCCTACAAATGTGGGGGGAGCTGCCTACTATTGTGGGGAAACTGCCTACTATTGTGGGGAAACTGCCTACTATTGTGGGGGAGCTGCCTACTATTATGGGGGGAGCTGCCTACAAATGTGGGGGAACTGCTACTAATGTGGGGGAGCTGCCTACTAATGTTGGGGAACTCCCGACCTAATGTTGGCAAGCTGGCAATCTAATGTGGGGGAACTGGCAACCTAATGTGGGGGAACTGCAACCTAATGTGGGGGAACATGCTACCTACCTAATGTGGGGGGGAACTATACTGCCTACCTAATGTGGGGGGGGAACTATACTGCCTACCTAATGTGGGGGGAACTATACTGCCTACCTAATGTGGGGGGAACTATACTGCCTACCTAATGTGGGGGAACTATACTGCCTACCTAATGTGGGGGGAACTATACTGCCTACCTAATGTGGGGGGAACTATACTGCCAACCTAATGTGGGGGAACATGCTGTCTACTAATGTGGGGGAACATGCTGCCTACCTAATGTGGGGGGAACTACAAGGTACTGTACATTGCGGTAGAGGGGTAGTCTTATATGGCGAGTATATCCCCAACTCTACATTTTAACTATAAAAGTTGGGGGTCGTCTTACACAGCCAATTGTCTTATATGCCGGCATATACGGTAATACTTTGCTGGGTTCTTCTCACTTTTATGTGTGAAAGATACAACACCTTATGATTATATTTCTAGTGGTGCAGTTTTTGTGGAGATCGGAATCAGGGGGCTCTGACCGTATCAAAGATGTAGACAACATATATGGACAGAAAAAAACAGCATCTCTTGGCACAAACCACTCTTCGGGCATAGTTGATGTATAATTACAATCACAGTTTATTCCAATACCAAACACAAATTGTTTTTGAGGCAGTCTACCTCTTCCTCAGGTGTACAATGGCTGTTGTACATCTGAAGAAGATAAGAATTGTCTTGAAATGCTTTATGTGTATGGTGAGGAGTGGTTTGTGCCCTGTTAATTTTTTGTCCTTGAGAAGGCTTAAGTGCTACTTTGCCACATAAGATGACACCAATGACACATATTAGGTGGGGACATGTTGCTGATTTTCCAGGGAAGATCAGGAGCATTAGGTGATACCATTGGGTAGTACTTAAAGGGGTACTCCGGTGAAATTTTTTTTTTTAAATCAACTGGTGCCAGAACGTTAAACATATTTGTTAATTACTTCTATTTAAAAATCTTAACCCTTTCAGTAATTATCAGCTGCTGTATGCTCCAAAAGAAGTTCTTTTCTTTTTTTAATTTCTTTTCAGTCTGACCACAGTGCTCTCTGCTGACACCTATGTCAGGAACTGTCCAGAGCAGAAGCAAATCCACATAGCAAACGTATCCTCTTTTGGACAGTTCCTGACATGGACAGAGGTGTCAGCAGAGAGCACTGTGGCCAAACAGAAAAGAGTTCCCCTTTAAGCTAAAATATTTAATGTGTAATACAATATATAGTTTTTTTTATTTGTCTTTAACATAGATGTGTGTGTAATTAAAAACATACACATATAATGCATTCAGAAAGTCTGTTATGCTGCAAAAAATAAAAACCAAGGTTTCACGCCCATAATTCTGCACTCAGTACCCATAATGACAAAGTGAAAACAGAATGCTAAAAATCTTTGCTAATTTATTGAAAGGGCAAAAAAATAAAAAAAGGAAATATGGCATTGACATACTGTAAGTATTTATACCCTTTAGTAAGTAGTTTTAGCTCCTTTGGAAGCGATTGCAGCCACCAGTATTTTTGGGGATGATGCCACAGGTTTGGGGATTTTCTGCCATTCTTCTCTGCAGATCCTTTCAAGCTCTGTAAGGATGGAAGTAGAGTGCTGGTGGACAATCATTTTCAGGTCTCTCAAGAGATGTTTGATTGATGTAATGGGAAAGGTTGAGTCTAAACCAGTACTGCTCTAAAAACACGTAAACCCAGAAAATGGCTCCTGATAGCTGTTCTTGGGTGCAAACTTCAAAGACATATGTGGCTTCAATAATATGGCAAGGTATACCTTGGCCGGAAGAAGCGTCCGCAGGTGACACAAAACTAGTAGCCAATAGTGATGTTGTGAACATAAAATTTTTGGTTGGCGAACGTGAACTTCCGCATATGTTCGCAAACCGGTGAACCGGGCGAACTGCCATTGACTTCAATGGGCAGGTGAATTTTAAAACCCACAGGGACTCTTTCTGGCCACAATAGTGATTTAAAAGTTGTTTCAAGGGGACTAATACCTGTACTGTGGCGTGCTGGAGGGGGATCCATGGCAAAACTCCCATGGAAAATTACATAGTTGATGCAGTCTGGTTTTAATCCATAAAGGGCATAAATCACCTATTATTCCTAAATTCTTTGGAATAACGTGCTTTAGCCCCCTTTAGGCATCACATAGATAGATCCCGCTTTAGGCAGCACATAGATTCCCCCATATTAGGCAGCACATAATTAGAGACCCCCTTTAGGCAGCACATAGTGGGATTTGAACCCAAGGCCCCAGCGCTGCAAGTCAGCAGTGCTAACCTCTGAGCCACCATGCTACCCTTACCATACATCTAATATGCACAGTTGCTAAAATGGACAGAGATGTCAGCAGAGAGTACCAGAAAAATTAGGCATGTACACATGGCTCAAAAATATGGTATTGTTGCAGCCGCAGCTGTAGCAGCACCCAGAAAAATTGCAGCAGCATAAAAAGTGCAGCACCAGAGGCCAAGTTTAATTCGAGTTTAAATTATCAGAAAGTCCAGAAGACTCTATGATGCAGGACGGTGAAAATCACAGAGAAATCCTTTTCCAAATAAAAATTTTAATCAAATCAAGATGAAAGCAGCGGCCAGAAAAATTGCAGCAGCAGAAAAAGTGCAGCACCAGAGGCCAGAAAAATTAGGCATGTACACATGGCTGAAATATAAGAACAAGTGCATATCCAAGAGTCCAGAAGACTCTATAATGCAGGATGGAGAAATACACAAAGAAATTATTTTCTAAATAAAAATTTTCATCAAATAAAGAAACAGAGTTCTTCCCTATCTGTATTTCACTTTTGAAAATTTAAGTAAAAAAAATCACACACAACAAGCATTCCTTTGTGTAATGGTTAGTTAAATTATGTAAAATTTTCATAAAGTCCAGAAGACTCTATAATGCAGGATGGTGAAAAACACAAAGAAATCCTTTTTAAAATAAAAGGGTCCCTCAACAGGCACAACAGCATGAAAGACCCCATTTGCTCATGGTTGGATGCCGAGCTACTCATGTCCCGTTCCTCGTCCTCAGTGATATCAGCGAAGGTATAATCTTCTTCCCCCCAGCCATGTACAACACCAAGGGAACCAGATAGGTGACAATGAGCACCCTGGGATGCCTGTTGTGGTTGGTCTTCCTCCTCTTCAAAGCCACATTCCTCCTCTGACTCCTCTTCCTCACAATTCTTTTCCAGAATTGCCGCAGGTCCAGCAAGCGATGCTGATAAGGCTGTTTCTGGTGGTGATGGTGACCACAACTCTTCCTCTTCACGCTCATCTACTGCCTGATCCAGCACTCTTCGCAGGGCACGCTCCAGGAGGAAAACAAATGGTATGATGTCGCTGATGGTGCCTTCGGTGCGACTGACTAGGTTTGTCACTTCCTCAAAAGGATGCATAAGCCTACAAACATTGCGCATGAGCGTCCAGTAACGTGGCAAAAAAATTCCCAGCTCCGCAGATGATGTCCTAGCACCCCCGGTCATACAAATATTCGTTAACGGCTTTTTCTTGTTGGAGCAGGCGGTCGAACATTAGGAGTGTTGAATTCCAACGTGTTGGGCTGTTGCAAATCAAGGGCCTCACTGGCATAATGGACAGAGATGTCAGCAGAGAGTACCAGAAAAATTAGGCATGTACACATGGCTGAAAAATTTGGTATTGTTGCAGCCGCTGCTGTAGCAGCAGCCAGAAAAATTTCTGTTTGTTTCCCAGCCAGAAAGTGCCCTAAAACATTGCAGCTTGAACCATAGTTGTTGGCGGATAAGTCATGCAAGTCATCCTTGGTCGCCACCTTACCCAGATGGAACGTGATTGGTCGGATTCTTCAAAAAAGAGTTGCCACCGATGCCTCTTGGAATTCTCCAAAGAGGAAATACACGTCTCATCCCTGATTGGTCGCCGCCCGGACCTGCTGAGCAGCGATTGGTCGAATTCTTCAAAAAAGATTTGCCGCCGATGCCTCTAGGAATCCCCCAAAGAGGAATTATACATCTTATACACCATATCTTATACACCAGCGATTGGCTGAAAGATTTGAAAGATATCCTGCCGCCACCAGCGGCAAAGACTTGCAACCTGAACTCCTACGTCCCCTCTCTGATTTGCTCACTCGACATCCCAAACAGCCAATCAGATTTAAGCCTACCATCCCCATGCCCATGTTTGGATGACATCCTCTCACCAAATTTTTCCTATGACAGCGTAACTGTACACAGCCATGTACGGCACGTTCCTGATTGGTCGCCCCCATACCATCCAGCAGCGAGCGACCAATCAGCTTCAAGAGGCCCGTCTTCATTCAAAATCCACCGCGGCAACCCTGCACAGCGTCACCAGGTTTACCCAATGCGCAGTGTAAGTGATATACCTGCCCTGACCATGCTTTGCAGACCAGGTATCAGTGGTCAGATGGACCCTTGCCCCAACACTGTGTGCCAGACATGCCATTACTTCCTGTTGCACAATTGAGTACGGGTTGGGGATTGCCTTTTGTGCACAGAAATTTTGGCCAGGTACCTTCCACTGCGGTGTCCCAATAGCTAAAAAAAATTTTTAGCTATTTTTTTAAATTAATTTTTTAAAAGCTGGCGGGCTATGAGTTCAGACAAGCCAGCTGTCAGACGCAGGGCTAGGGGGTGACCTTGTGACATTGGCATCTTACGCTCAAACATGTCCTTGACAGACGTAGACGCTGTAGGCCTCACACACACGCTTGCAGACTACTAACTGCTATTCAATCTATTACAGTCAAAATTTATTTATTTTTTTTCAAATTTAAACTACGGTCACACCACATATGTTTTGCACTAGTGTGACAATGAGCCCTAAGGGCCAAAAGACTCCAAAGTGTGAAGTGAAGTGACTGATTTTATTTCACAGCCAAAAAAGGTATTTTTTTTTCTAATTTACACAACTGTCAACCCACATATGATTTGCACTAGTGTGACAATGAGCCCAGCAGGACCGAAAACTCCCAACTGTGACGTGAACTGACTGGTTTTATTTCACAGCCAAAAAAGGTATTTTTATTTTTTATTTGCACAAGTGTCACACCAAATGTGATTTGCACTAGGGTGACACAATTAGCCCTGCTGGCAAAAAAAACTCACAACTGTGAAGTGAACTGACTGGTTTTATTTCACAGCCAAAAAAGTTTTTTTTTTTTTTTTTTTTTGAACAAATGTCACACCAAATGTGATTTTCACTAGGGTGACACAGTTAGCCCTGCAGGCAAACAAACTCACAACTGTGACATGAACTGACTGGTTTTATTTCACAGCCCAAAAAGTTTTTTTGTTTTTTTTTAACAACTATCACATCAAATGTGATTTGCACTAGTGTGACAATGAGCAAAAAAGGTTGCCAACTGAGTTCCCCTTTTAAGCAGAGGTCCCCAACCAGGGTGCCTCCAGCAGTTGCAAGACACACGGACTGAACTTATAGCCCTTTTAATACTGTAGTTAGTTGCTTGAAGGAACTTAAGTTTTACACTGGAAGACCCCGTTTAACCAGCGGTTCCCTCCCAACTAGGGTGCCTCCAGCTGTTGCAAGACACACAGACTGATATTTGAGCCCTAAAAAGGGCTTTTTTTTGGGTGCTGTCCTTAAAGCAGATGTTAGATTAGTGCTTTAGGAGTAAAGTGGACCCTGAATACACCACCTAGCAGCAACCTAGCTTTACCTATTACAGCAGGAGCAGCTTCTCTGTCCCTCCACTTTCTAAGCCTGCAGCATGCCGAGTGAAGGTAAAATGGCGTCAGTGCAGGAGGTAGGAGGGTCTGGAAGGGAAGGACTGCTACTGATTGGCTGTAATGTGTCTGCTGACTCTGACTCACAGGGTCAAAGTTTACCGCAATGTTATAGTATAGGGGGTGGATCGAACTTCACATATGTTCGCCCGGCGATGCGAACGCGAACATGCTACGTTCGCCGGGTGCTGTTCGCCGGCGAACAATTCGCGACATCTCTAGTAGCCAATCAGTGGTATGCCCCGCGTCTGAAAGCTTGCCGGCTCTCGTTCCCTGCCATGGAATTGTATTCCTGTTTCTTGCTGCACTAATATTGGAATAAAAATATTCATCACACTGAAAAATTGTTCGGGTGAGTGCAACTTCATTTTTCTTCTACATGTCTTATTATAAATGTTTGATTGAGTTTAATTAATAGCTTTTGCTGGGCCACTCACAGGGTTGTCCCTAAACCACTGCTTTGTTGTCTTGGCTATGTGCTTAGGGTCATTGCTATGTTGGATTGTGAACCTTCTGCCCAGTCTGAGGTCCATCAAGGTTTCATTAAGAATATCTATGTACCTTGCTCCATCAATCTTCCCTGATCAGTCTCCCTGTTCCAGCCCTAAATAAAACAGCATAGTGCAGCCACTGCAATCATTTACTGTAGGGATGTATTGGGCAGGTGATGATCTGTGCCTGAATTCCTCTAGACATGCTGCTTAGAAGTGAGGTCAACACTTTGCTTTGGTTTCATCAGACAAGAAAAACTAGCTTCTAACACTCTGAGAGTCCAATAGGTGTATTTTTTTCCCCCAAACTCTAGACAAGATTGTCTAGAGTTGGCCAATCTACTATAAAGCCCAGATTGGTGGAGGGCTGGATGACATTCTAGAAGTTTCTCCTATCTGCACAGAGGATCTTTGGTGCTCATCCAGAATGACCATTGGGTTCTTTGTCCTCTCTCTTACCAAGACCTTTCTCTCCTGATTACTAGTTTGGTGGGGTGGCCATCTCTAGGAAGGGTCCGGGTTGTTCCAAACTTCTTTTATGTTAATAGAGGCCACTGTGCTCTGGAGAACTTTAAGTGCAGCAGCCTTTTTTCTTTATACCCTTCTTAGGATCTATTCCTCCACACAATCCTGTCTATGAGATATAAAGGCAGTTCTTTCCTTGTGGCTTGATTTTTGCTCTGATATGCATTCTCAGCTTTGATACTTTATATAGAAAGGGCTGGGTCTTTAAAAATAATGTCTAATAAACTTTTTTTTTTACCACAAGTAACTCCAATCAAGGTGTAGCAACATCTCAAAGATAAGATGATAAAAGAAATGGGACCCCCAGAGCTAATTAAAAATGTTATAGCAAAGGGTCTGAATACTTATGCCCATGCAAAATGTTAGTTTTTATTTTTAATAAATGAGTAAAAATTTTAATAAATAAATTCAGTTTTCACATTATCAATATGGGGTACTAAGTGCAGATTTTTTTTTTTTTTATAGCACAAAGCTACTACATAACAAAAGGTGAAGGGGAAAAAGTTTGACTTTCTTCTTGTCCTTGCGACTAAACAGATACATTGTATATTTCTCATCCAAAGCATGCATGCGTAATGAATAGGAAGAGGAAAGGTAAGCCACAACTAAAGGTTGAGAAAAGAAGCAAGCCTATTATAATTCAACAACCTGAGTTTTCTGCTCCCGGACATTTGCTGTTAATGGAAAGACTGGACACCACCGTACACATTAGATGGATGGCCCACCATAATCAGTGGGTTTTGCTGACAATAGGTTAATATGGGTTCAGAATCGATAAGTGTTTATATACCTAAACTGTGAAAACAAAATACTATAGTGAAGCATTTTTTTCAGAGTCTCAATTTACAATTTTTTTGGGGGTAAATTATTAGGAGTTAGAAAGCATCAACAAACAAGGGAACTACCTACACTATCACAATTAATACAAGTAAATTGATGCAAATATAACCCAAATTTTAGTGATTTAACCAAAATCAGATGTAGTTTAAATTTTGGGCCAAAATTATAACTTAAAGCACTTGCCTTGGGACCTCATAACAGAAACAGCAAGAAGATGCCACAAATACAGTGCCAGTCCCAGGAAACAATAATAATTAAAAAGAATATTGAGATGGAAGAAATGTATTTTACAGCCTTTCATACAGTCAATGGGTGGAAAATACAAAATTTCCTTCTCACCCGCTGATATCCTATCCACCAAATGATTGGGTGCAAATTCTCTCTTTTACCAGTAATTGTACTCACCTCCCATGGGTTTATTGCAGAAACTAAGATCAGAACCCTAAATTCAAACCACAAACCATACAAGAAAACAAAAACTCTAGATTAGACTCATACTTGCCCTCCCTAGTTCCTTTTTTTGCTTGAGGCACTGCCATACACAGGTTCCTTCTGCCTATAGTGTCTGGTTGTGATTATCACAGAATTCTGGCACTTAATTAATCTAATACATAACGTATGATAAAAACCGGAAAAAAAAACTATGTTACAGTGGTACATCAGCTTAACCCCTTAACGACGAAGGACGTAAATGTACGTCCTGGAGATGCGGTACTTAACGCACCAGGACGTACATTTATGTCCTAAGCATAACCGCGGGCATCGGAGCAATGCCCGGATCATGCGCGGCAGGTTCCGGCTGTTCATCGCAGCCAGGGACTTGCCGGTAATGGCGGACATCCGCGATCCCGCGGATGTCCGCCATTAACCCCTCCGATGCCATGATCAATACCGATCACGGCATCTGCAGCATCGCAGTCACTTAATTGGATGATCGGATCGCCCACAGTGCTGCGATCATCAAGCACGGCAGCCGGAGGTCCCCTCACCTGCCTCCGCTGTCTTCCATGAGTCTTCTGCTCTGATCTGCCTTCCGGCAGACCAGAGCAGAGGATGAACGATAACCCTGATCAGTGCTGTGTCCTATACAAAGCACTGAACAGGATTAGCAATCGAGTGATTGCTTTAAATAGTCCCCTATGGGGACTATTAAAGTGTAAAGATAAAAGTTAAAAAAGTTTTTAAAAAAAAGTTAAAAAAAATTTGAAAAACCCCTTCCCCCAATAAAAACGTAAATTGCCCCATTTTCCCTATTTCACCCCCAAAAAGTGTTTTTGGTATATACATATTTGGTATCACCGCATGCGTAAATATCTGAACTATTAAAATAAAATGTTAATGATACCGTACGGTGAACTCCGTGAACGTAAAAAAAAAATAAAAAGTCCAAAATAGCTGCTTTTTTATAACATTTTATTCCCAAAAAAATTAATAAAAAATGTATTAAAAGGTTTATATAGGCAAATGGTATCAATAAAAAGTACAGATCACGGTGCAAACATTGAGCCCTCATACCGCCGCTTATATGGAAAAATGAAAAAGTTTTAGGTCTTCAATATAGGGGGATCTTAAACGTACTAATTTGGTTAAAAAGTTCGTGATTTTTTTTAAGCGCAACAGTAATAGAAAAGTATGTTGTCATGGGTATTGACCCAAAGAATAAAGAACACATGTCACTTTTATCATAAATTGTATGGTGTGAAAATGAAACCTTCGAAAATTTGCAAAATTGCGGTTTTCTTTTTAATTTCCCCACACAAATAGTATTTTTTTTGGTTGCGCCATACATTTTATGGTAAAGTAAGTGATGGCATTACAACGGAAAACTGGTCACGCAAAACTCATACTAGTCTGTGGATGAAAATATAAAAGAGTTATGATTTTTTGAAGGCGAGGAAGAAAAAAGGAAAACGTAAAAATAAAATTTTCTGCGTCCTTAAGGCCCAAATTAGCTGCGTCCTTAAGGGGTTAAAACAGGTTCTGTTGTCAACTAGTCATGACTTGTTATTATATGTGCAATTTGGGTGACCATGGGCCCCTGCTGTCAGGCACCAGTGTGACTGCTACCTCTGCAAAATTCCCCTTATAATGAAGCTGTCTGGCTGCCCAGCCAGCAGCTGAATCCAATGAGTCTAGATTCTTCAACCATAGGCAGCCAACCATCTGCTGTCCATAGTGGAAACTATGTTCCCACTTATTACCTCTACAGGCACAAATAATAATTTCCCCCATGATGATTGTTCTTGTCTAAACTTAGCTTAAAACGTAAAAGATATTAGCAGTCCAATACAAACATTACCCGGCACTGTGATTATAACAAGGGACCAAACATGTAACTCCTGCAGCTGACAGACCGTTCCGGTGCTCACATCAAAGGTAAGATATATATCCAAATGGAGAAATGCAAAAGAATGGAGAACTCACCAGGTCCTTTATAGAGAATACTTCTTTATTTCATCTAGACATAGTTGGCGTTCTCGTGGAGTGCGGGAGAGCGGACAGGAACAAGGGGGGGTTGGGGAGTGGGAAGGGGGCGACGGTCCGTATCGCGCAGACAGCTCTTCGCCAGGCCCTGAGGGGCGTGACAAAGCGCTGTCTGAGCAATACTGACCGTCGCCCATCCCACTCCCCCACCCCCCTTCTTCTTGTCTGCTCTCCCGCACTTCACGTGAACGCCAACTATGTCTGGATGAAATAAAGAAGTTTTCTCTATAAAGAACCTGGTGAGTGCTCCATTCTTTTGCATTTCTCCATTTGAATATATAAAAGATATTAGTAATTAAAAAAAAAATGTTTGGAAAAGTTAAACCTTTCATTGTTTAATGTTATATAGGGAAAAACAAATACAAGCAGAGTTTGGAACCAATTTGATTAGTTCCTCTTTACTGATTCATTCCTTGTTATAGAAACAATTGTACTTATTTATATCTCATGGAAAGGTCCACTGGTTTTCTGCTCAACAACTACTTGATATTTATCTGTTAAATAAATGTTGTTATCATGATTACTCTACTAGTTCAGTACATGAGTGGAATCTATTCCGAGGCTTAATGTTTCCAGCAAGTGGAACACAAAACACAAATTAAAAACCACCAAAATTTGCAAACAAATTTGCTAAGCAGAATGTTATGTGATGTTATCGGAAATCATCATTGACATCATCGGAGTATGACTTGTTACATTGCTGACTAAACATAATTAAATTAGTTTACATTTATAAAAAAAATAGTACATTTAGACTTTATATATTTCCATGGACACCATGGCATTTCTTTCATAAAATGGTAGGTTTGGACCGATATTACTCCAAACTTTTACTTATTTGGTTTATGAGGCTGTTTATTTATTTCATAATGCTCTAAGTCAACATAGAGCTCTTCTGATTGTTCCCAAACCTAGAGCAACGATTTTGACCCTCTGAAATGTCACGGTCACTGAATCTGTCAATAGTGGAGATCTGTACTTTTTACCACCACAAATTGCTAGAAGAAGGTATGATATGTGTTTTTAAATCTCTAGTCAAGATCTCTATCTTCCAGTTGGTACAGTAAGGATAGGGTCACATGTGCCGTATTTTGCTGCGTATTTGCTGCTGCATATTTTTCTACCTATTGAAATCAATGGGTGGCAAAATCAGCTTTGTAATTTGCTACGAATTGAATTCAACACGGCATGTGTGACCCTACCCTGAGACAACAATTTTCCTTTGTTCAAGTGATAGCATTAAAGGTAAACTTTTCTTTAGATTTCTCCTACATTGTCTCCCCATTGAAATTAACAGTCCATTTCAAGTTTCCATGATGACCAAATCCTTTCACATTGTCCCCCAACAGCAGTAGCCTTTGCATTTAGATTGCCATTAAAGGGGTTATCCAGGAATAAAAAAAACAAAGCCAGTTTCTTTCAAAAAATGTTCCCCGTCTGTCTCCAGGTTGGGTGTGGTTTTCTCTGAACAGTAGAGTTTCTCTAAATTGAAAACGGACATTTTTTAATGTAAAAGAGCATTTTCTCTTATCTTGGGGCTAAATGGGGCTATGTCTTGGGGATAACTTGTCTTGGGGCTAAATGGCTATGTTGTGAGATTACCATAATGCTGTGGCTATCTTTTTGTGAACTGAGTATTTCCTGTTGGAGTTCGTTCTCTCAAACTACAAATCCCATAGTTCCTTGTTTGTAAATGTGAGGTCACTTTACTCCCTCCCACACATCAGCCACCCCACCCATTGAAACACAAATAAGCAGCAATCCATTCAAAAAAACTGTGTTTTCTAACCAGGGTGCCTCCAGCTGCTGCAAAAATACAATTAGTTGCAGAATGATCTCTATCCTACCCAGCGGTCTCTCCACCCATTGAAGCAAGACAGGCTCCCTTTGCACACTTTACTAGTGATGCTATGTATCGGCCACACTGCAACCTGGGAAAACCTGAGAACTGAGTACTTTTGTATGCTTTTAAAAAATAAATATTGGAGCGAAAATCACAAAAGAACTGCGCGACCACCATCACACACAGGTATAGGCACTATATTACAGCCCCTGTAGCATTTAAAAAAAAAAAAAATCCTGTAATACCCCTTTAACAGACTTTAGTAAACAGACTTATCTCTCATGGATCTAGGCCTCTAAAAAGAGCTTAGGGTTGACAGGATTCATCTATATTCTGCTTTTATGAAAAACAGCCTAAGACAAGTAGGTGTAATGCATGACCACAAACATCAAGTACATCCAAACCTCACATTGAGATGTCTTGTATATGCAGTTATAAATAATTCATATACAGTAGAAGCCATGCATTTACATACACTTAGGTTAAAGCCAGTAAAACTCATGTTTCTCAACACAAACTTTTTATCAACAACCAGGATAGATGTGTTCAAGAACATGTCTATGGACCTCTCCTTTGATGTGCCCTCCTCCTGCTTTTTTACATTTTTATATTTTTTTATATCATATTCATCCATTTTCATATTTTTTATTAATTAATTTCTATATTTTATCAATTAATTTTTATATACATTTTTACTAAATTTCATCAATTAATCCATTCCCACTGTGGCTTAACTTTATATAATTTTAATTTCTATACACACCATAAACTACATATGTACCATTTACATCATTATCAATACATTATCATATCTTGCATTGCAGTTGTTCACTTTTTTATCAAAATATATATTTTTTTTCACACACCTTTTAAGAATTTTACTATTCATATTTTTTCTCATGATTTCCACTATAGTCTTGATCCATAGTGCATCTCTACACATACCCAATGACCATTATTTTATTTATTTTTTTATTTATTTATTTTTCCTCCTGACTCACACTCATATCTAATTCACCATCTTTATCCCTATGTTTTCTTTTCTTTCTTCTCTTCCCTATTCCCATTTTCTATCTGGATCCATTACCCATTTTACAACATACCTGAAACTTCCAGTCTCCCCTTTTTCCTCTTTTCCACTTAGTATTACATCATCACTGTATGGAGACTATATAAAACCAGCATTTCCACCCTTTATCCACACCTATAGCTACTGAAGAAAAGACCCGCGGCCTTGAAACGTGTCTAGCCCATTATCTGCACCTTATCCATAAGTGTATATCACTTCAAATAGACTGTATCTGGCATATTCCAATTGCAACAGCTGGATGCCCGCGATTCCGGGACCACTGCTGCATGCGCGCTGTTAGCACCTTATTCATACGTGCAATCCGCACCACCTGTTACCTGCATCCTCTCACAGCCCCGGTCAGCAGAGTTACTCCTGGACATCATCCTCCCCAAGGCCGGACGCCTCCCGTGCCAGCCCAGGACACTCGGACCCCCGGAGATTCAGCCATTCACCCAGCATACCACCCAGGCGGGCATTGATATCCAGAGTGCCGGACTCAGCCATGCCAGCCCGGACCTGAGGACTCCAAAGGAGGGTGAGTGGTGCTGTGCACCGAGACTTGACATCTTCATCGCTGACAGTGTTTGCCACATTGTCTGCATCACTTGTCCATGAATTTCCTATTGTAGCTATTGTCGCTACACTCACTACCATATACCGTTACTCCGGACACACCCAAACTAATTGTGACTTTTCATTCTGGACATTTCTTGTGGATTTTTCATTGAAATATCCCTATGAATTATATGGACTGAGAACGTTTTCTCCTGATATATGCAGCAGATATTTAATTAATGAATTTTCTTTGGTGCTACTTACCCATCATATTTATTTCATTTTAATCCTACTATATTCTGTATTTTTTATTATATCTATTTTTTACCCAGTATATTCCATTCGCCTTTAGCAAGGGCCCTGCTAGGCGATTGGTCATATATATCCTTTTTATATAATAAAGACCATTTCTTGGATCCCATCTCCACTAGTCTTTTCCTTTTTCTCTCCCCTGTGCTTTTGAGGACTGGTTCACATAAATATTTTTTATTTATAATTTCTACAGATATCAAACAGATCACTTCATCAAGAATCGACTAGACTCCAGTTTCAATGTGTTTGAAGTTCACATGTACAAAATTGACTTTGCCTCAGTGACAGCTCAGTGACATCATGTGAGGTTCCTGGAGATGACATGAGGCCTACATGCCTCTTTTTTTTTTTAGAAAACATGGGAAAATCTAAAACAAACAGCCAAGGTATCAAAAAAAAAAAAAAGTATTGTATCACATTCATCTTTTCGAATAATAATATGGAAGTTTAAATGCCATGGGACAGTGCAGCCATTATACTGGGAAGGAGATGCAGTTTGTCTTCTAGTGTAATAAACAAAAATCAGTCCAAGAACAACAGCAGAGCGCCTTGTGAAGATGCTAGAAGAAACAGCTAAAATATCTATATCAATAAGGTATATATCAATGTATAACTTCAGATATATTCAGTATGTGTGTACAGTATATATAAGGGCTGCAGAGTGCTGTTCTGTTTTTTGGTAATTGTATAGCTTTTGCATTGCAGCCACAGTGGATGTACACCTGCATACTTATTTCACTTTGTTCAGATGTGCTGACTATCTTGCTTTTTTGTATAATCTTTACTTGAGAGGATTAAAGGGGTACTCCAGTGGAATTTTTTTTTTTAAATCAGCTGGAGCCAGAAAGTTAAACAGATTTGTAAATTCCTTCTATTAACCCCTTAAGGACGCAGCCCTTTTTCACCTTAAGGACTGAGCCCTTTTTTTGCAATTATGACCACCGTCACTTTACGAATTAATAACACGAAAACGCTTTTACCGAAAATTCTGATTCTGAGATTTTTCGTGACATATTCTACTTTATTTTGGTGGTAAATTTTCGGCGTTAATTGCATCCTTTTTTGGTGAAAAATCCCAAAATGTCATGAAAATTTTGAAAATTTAGCATTTTTCTAACTTTGAAGCTCTCTAATTGTAAGGAAAATGGATATTCCAAATAAATTTTATTTTTCTTCACAAACACAATATGTCCACTTTATGTTGACATCATAAATGTTACGCCTAGCGCTCAGTGCCTCCTCATGGCCCCCGTCCTGGTGTCACACTGCCCCGTGCCAGGCTTCGCCCTCTGCCCTCCCTCCCCATTCCCACTCCTGCTGTGCTGCCTGCCGTTGAGGAAACCCTCCATTCTTTCCCGGTGTCCTCATCCCAGGGGAGGCAGTTACCGGACAAAGAAAAGGGGAGACCTAAGGGGGGGGTACTGTTACGCCTAGCGCTCCGGGTCCCCGCTCCTCCCCGGAGCGCTCACGGCGTCTCTCTCCCCGCAGCGCCCCGGTCAGTCCCGCTGACCGGGAGCGCTGCACTGTCATGGCCGTCGGGGATGCGATTCGCACAGCGGGACGCGCTCGCTCGCGAATCGCATCCCAGGTCACTTACCCGTCCCGGTCCCCTGCTGTCATGTGCTGGCGCGCGCGGCTCCGCTCTCTAGGGCGCGCGCGCGCCAGCTCTCTGAGACTTAAAGGGCCAGTGCACCAATGATTGGTGCCTGGCCCAATTAGCTTAATTGGCTCCCACCTGCTCCCAGACTATATCTGCTCACTGCCCCTGCACTCCCTTGCCGGATCTTGTTGCCTTGTGCCAGTGAAAGCGTTTAGTGTGTCCAAAGCCTGTGTTACCTGAACTTCTGCTATCCATCTTGACTACGAACCTTGCCGCCTGCCCCGACCTTCTGCTACATCTGACCTTGCCTCTGCCTAGTCCTTCTGTCCCACGCCTTCTCAGCAGTCAGCGAGGTATAGCCGTTGCTAGTGGATACGACCTGGTTGCTACTGCCGCAGCAAGACCATC
This sequence comes from Hyla sarda, assembly GCF_029499605.1. Lineage (NCBI taxonomy): Eukaryota > Metazoa > Chordata > Amphibia > Anura > Hylidae > Hyla > Hyla sarda. The sequence goes on from NC_079198.1 coordinate 90,372,440, forward strand.
CCGCTTTGCGGCGGGCTCTGGTGAACACCAGTAGCCTCTTAGAACCGGTCCACTAGCACGGTCCGCGCCAATCCCTTGTTGACACAGAGGATCCACTACCTGTGAGCCGAATCGTGACAGTAGATCCGGCCATGGATCCCGCTGAGGTGCCGCTGCCAAGTCTCGCTGACCTTCCCACGGTGGTCGCTCAGCAATCGCAGCAGATTGCCCAACAAGGACAGCAGCTGTCGCAGTTGACCGCCATGTTACAGCAACTTCTGCCTCTGCTACAGCAGCAACCATCTCCTCCGCCAGCTCCTGCACCTCCTCCGCAACGAGTGGCCGCTCCTAGCCTCCGCTTGTCCCTGCCGGACAAATTTGATGGGGACTCTAAACTCTGCCGTGGATTTTTGTCTCAGTGTTCCCTGCATATGGAGATGTTGTCGGACTTGTTTCCTACAGAACGGTCTAAGGTGGCGTTCGTAGTAAGCCTTCTTTCAGGAAAGGCCTTGTCTTGGGCCACACCGCTCTGGGACCGCAATGATCCTGCCACAGCCACAGTCCAGTCCTTCTTCGCTGAAGTCCGGAGTGTCTTCGAGGAGCCAGCCCGAGCTTCTTCTGCCGAGACTGCCCTGTTGAACCTGGTCCAGGGTAATTCTTCAGTGGGCGAGTACGCCATCCAATTTCGTACTCTTGCTTCCGAGTTATCATGGAATAACGAGGCTCTCTGCGCGACCTTTAAAAAAGGCCTATCCAGTCGCATCAAGGATGTGCTGGCCGCACGAGAGATTCCTGCCAACCTGCAAGAACTCATCCATTTGGCTACCCGCATTGACATGCGTTTTTCTGAGCGACACCAAGAGCTCCGCCAGGAAAAAGACTTAGATCTCTGGGCACCTCTCCCACAGTATCCGTTGCAATCTACGCCTGGGCCTCCCGCCGAGGAGGCCATGCAAGTGGATCGGTCTCGCCTGACCCAGGAAGAGAGGAATCGCCGTAGGGAAGAAAATCTCTGTCTTTACTGTGCCAGTACCGAGCATTTCTTGGTGGATTGCCCTATCCGTCCTCCACGTCTGGGAAACGCACGCACGCACCCAGCTCACGTGGGTGTGGCGTCTCTTGGTTCTAAGTCTGCTTCTCCACGTCTCACGGTGCCCGTGCGGATTTCTCCTTCTGCCAACTCCTCCCTCTCAGCCGTGGCCTGCTTGGACTCTGGTGCCTCTGGTAATTTTATTTTCGAGTCGTTTGTGAATAAATTCAGCATCCCGGTGACCCGTCTCGTCAAGCCGCTCTACATTTCCGCGGTCAACGGAGTCAGATTGGATTGCACCGTGCGTTACCGCACAGAACCCCTCCTGATGTCTATTGGACCCCACCACGAAAGGATTGAGTTATTCGTCCTTCCCAACTGTACCTCTAAGGTCCTCCTCGGTCTGCCATGGCTCCGGCTTCATTCTCCCACCCTTGATTGGACCACCGGGGAGATCAAGAACTGGGACTCTGCCTGCCATAGGAAGTGCCTCTCCCCCCCCTCCCAGCCCCGTCAGGCAAGCCTCAGTGCCTCCTCATGGCCCCCGTCCTGGTGTCACACTGCCCCGTGCCAGGCTTCGCCCTCTGCCCTCCCTCCCCATTCCCACTCCTGCTGTGCTGCCTGCCGTTGAGGAAACCCTCCATTCTTTCCCGGTGTCCTCATCCCAGGGGAGGCAGTTACCGGACAAAGAAAAGGGGAGACCTAAGGGGGGGGTACTGTTACGCCTAGCGCTCCGGGTCCCCGCTCCTCCCCGGAGCGCTCACGGCGTCTCTCTCCCCGCAGCGCCCCGGTCAGTCCCGCTGACCGGGAGCGCTGCACTGTCATGGCCGTCGGGGATGCGATTCGCACAGCGGGACGCGCCCGCTCGCGAATCGCATCCCAGGTCACTTACCCGTCCCGGTCCCCTGCTGTCATGTGCTGGCGCGCGCGGCTCCGCTCTCTAGGGCGCGCGCGCGCCAGCTCTCTGAGACTTAAAGGGCCAGTGGACCAATGATTGGTGCCTGGCCCAATTAGCTTAATTGGCTCCCACCTGCTCCCAGACTATATCTGCTCACTGCCCCTGCACTCCCTTGCCGGATCTTGTTGCCTTGTGCCAGTGAAAGCGTTTAGTGTGTCCAAAGCCTGTGTTACCTGAACTTCTGCTATCCATCTTGACTACGAACCTTGCCACCTGCCCCGACCTTCTGCTACGTCTGACCTTGCCTCTGCCTAGTCCTTCTGTCCCACGCCTTCTCAGCAGTCAGCGAGGTTGAGCCGTTGCTAGTGGATACGACCTGGTTGCTACTGCCGCAGCAAGACCATCCCGCTTTGCGGCGGGCTCTGGTGAACACCAGTAGCCTCTTAGAACCGGTCCACTAGCACGGTCCGCGCCAATCCCTTGTTGACACAGAGGATCCACTACCTGTGAGCCGAATCGTGACAATAAAATGGACATACTTTTGCTTTTTGAAAAAATTAGAGGGCTTCAAAGTAGAGCAGCAATTTTCAAAAATTTCATGAAAATTGCTAAATCTGAAGGGACAGATGTTACAGAACTACAACTCCCAGCATGCCTGGGAAGTCGAGGCATGCTGAGAGTTGTAGTTTGGCAACATCTGGAGGGCTACTGTTTGGGCACCACTTTAACAGTGGTCTCCAAACTGTGACCGTCCAGATGTTGCAAAACTACAACTCCCAGCATGCCCAGACAGCATGTTGCAGTTTGGCCCCCCTAGTGGTTGCCACAGTAAAGATCGTTTTACTTTCACTTTCAATCCCCCCCCCCACTGTCGATTCCCTACCTGAGCAAAGATCCAGCAGGCTCCAGCGAAGATCCCAGGTCCCCAGGCATCTTCTCCTGCAGGTACGGCCTCCATCTTCTTCCCAGAGCCCCTCGACATCCAGGGGCGGGCAGAACGGGGGGTTGCCATGGTAACCCCCTGTCCTGCGCTGCCATTGGTCAGAACTCCTTTCTGACTAATGCCAGGGGATAGGAGTAGATCGCAGCTTTGCGACCTCACTCCTATCCTTTAGGCTGATCGGGGCTGTTGCTGACAGCTCCGATCAGCCCTATTTTCCAGGTGATCGGGTCACCAGAGACCCGATCAGCCCGGAATTGGAGAAAATCGCATGTCTGAATTGACATGCGATTTTCTCCGATCGCCGACATAAGGGGGTCTCAGGACCCCCCTGGGTGATGTGCCAGGGTGCCTGCTGAATGATTTCAGCAGGCATTCGGCTCCGGTCCCCAACCGGCTAGCGGTCCTTTGTTCATATCAGGAACTGTCCAGAGCAGTATAGGTTTGCTATGGGGATTTGTTCCTGCTCTGGACAGTTTCTGACATGGACAGAGGCATTAACTGAGAGCACCATGGACAGACAGAAAAGAAATTCAAAAGGAAAAGTACTTCCTCTTTATTATATAGTGTAATGTCTGTGTAGGGTTATGTTCAGACACGGCCATTCGATTTAGGTTGTGTCTGAACAGTTTGATGTTTCCTGGCTGGGGAATAGTTAAAGCTTTTACCCTTTCACCCAAAGGCTGTACGGGTGTGTCTAGATATCTCCAGCTCAGTATAGGTTCTGGGCTGGTGATTGACATGCTGCTATTAAGTTGTTGGTTTAACACTCTTTGTCTGTTTATGCTACTATTTTTGCATTAGCATGCACTTTGTATGTTCTGGGTTTTAGCCATGGTTATTTAGCATGCTCATAGTAGATTTTAATCTGTGTTTCATTAGTCAGTTTTAGGATAGTATACCTGTTCACATTGTGTGTTTTTGTAACAAGACATCCCTGTTACCTTTTCATGGGGACTCTAGGGAACTGAAATTTAGCACAAGATATCTCCGTGCTCCATCCTGGACTCTGGGAGATTGAGTTTTAGTATCAAAATATTCCTGTGTCTACTGGAGGTTTCTGGGGAATTGAGCTTTTATTCCTGTTTGTTCATCAAATCTATGCTGACTCATCCATTTCCAAGTCTTGTGTTCTGGACCTAATCTGTTAGTTATCTGTGTCCAGTGTGAACAGTGTTCTATATTTATATCCTGTTTAGTTGTCCTGATCTTTAAACTTGGTTAATTCATGCACTGATCATAGAGTTCATGATCACTGAATTAGTGTTTCCTCTGTGCTTTACCATTTGTCTATAGTGTCCTCTGTGCTAACTCTCTGATCTGTGTCCTCTGAACTTTCTCTGTTTATGTCAGTTATCTGAGTCCAGTATTTATAGTGTTTTATGTTCCTGTAATGTTCTGGCTCGTTACCGATTGTGTTTTATTATGTGTTTTTTACGCAACTGCACTTTAGTGCAGGAAGGGACTGGCGCCCAGTTTTTAATCTATTGTTTAGGATAGATGGGCAAGTAGGCAGGGAAAGTGTTTTTAGGGTCAGTTTAGGGTTGAAAAGTACTAGAAGGATTAAGATTTGGAAATGGAAGTAATTTACAAATCTGAATTCAAGTAGAAAAAAGACGTGGTCGCACATCTACATGTTGCATTTTGATCTAATTGCTTCTCAGCATAAATTCAAAAACTAACAGGTTGTTAGTATACATTTTGATCAAAAGGTACAAGCCCACTCGCCACTTCACGGCCACCTATTTAGAGTGGGTCCCTAACGTCCCTAGCATAAAATGGCGTAGCACTGGGCGGCGACCGCCACCGCAACCACCGCAGCACCAGTGCCCACAGGAGGAACGACCCACTGGCAGAGCGGCCCCAATGCCACTCAAACCATTCCCTGGGTCGCACCTCCTTACAGACACGGCGCCACAGCAGCAAAGGACGCCGCACAGCGACCCCACCAGTGTGAACAGGATGTAAAAGCTCACTCACCATGAGCTCCCAGTCAAACTGGGAGACTGCTAGGAATGAAAAAGCCCTTGTGTAGCTAAATACTACTTATATAGGGTTGGGCTGAGGGGGTGGGGCAGAGTGCAGACACAGGTAAAAAAAAGAGGGGATAGAAAACACAATGTGAATTCAAGTAGAAAAAAGACATGGTCGCACATCTACATGTTGCATTTTGATCTAATTGCTTCTCAGCATAAATTAAAAAACTAACAGATTTGTCTGTGGGGTGGAGTGGCCCGTAGTGGGGCTGCCTGGCCACTGGGTCGCTCCCCCCCCCCCCCCGTTGGGCATGGGGTCTCGGAGGCAGTGGTCGCCACCGGGCGCTACGTCAGTGTCAGGTTAGGGACCCACTCTAACGAGGTGGCCTTGACGTGGGCTTGTACTTTTTGATCAAAATGTATACAAACAACCTGTTAGTTTTTTATATTATGCTGAGAAGCAAGTAGATCAAATTACAAATGGTGGATGTGCGGCTGTGTTTCTCTTTTTGTGTTGCATAATTTACAAATCTGTTTAACTTTCTGGCACCAGTTGATAAAAAAAAAAAGTTTTCCACTGGAGTACCCCTTTAAGGAAACAATGAATTAAGAATATGTTCTTTTTGTTCATGAGGCAATATATTTTGGATACTCTAGATAGCCTTTGTGTGGTCAGTTCATTGGATTTAAAAGCATTCACTATCATACCTGTATCTTGAAGCTACTGGGCCCCGGTACAATATCTGTAATGTGGTATTTATAATACTAGCCTCTTCTTATGTGCCGGTAGGACCTCCAGGGCATCAGGGCCAGCAGGACTTCAGCACCCCCTTTTGTTACATCCTTAATTACAAGCCATATCTAAATTTAAAGAGGCCAGATGTGGAGATAAAGATCCTTTCAAGCAACATGTTGATGTTGGCTATGTGCTAAAATAAAAGTATTGTAGGCATCATACAAACATTCACAATCATGGGGAGTGAATAATTTAGAGCTAAAGTAGCGACTATAACTCCAGAAAACTAGGGCAATTTCGTGGAAGTATTCAGGAAGTATTCACTGGGTACAAAATGTGGCAAGAATCACAGTCGATTTCTTCTCAAAAAGTCAAGGAGAAAAACATTTGGGGGTTCGGGCCAAGGTTATATGATGCAGAGCTATTGAGGTAGGCTGGTAAATGATGAAACCTTACTTTGCGGGTGCTTATGTAATTTTTTCTCCTAATTTCTGCTTCACAGTTCAAGCTACTGACCAGATGCAGTTCTCCAAGTCACGGCCCTACAGTAATACATCAAAAGATACTCCTCCACAACCAAGAAAGTGAGAAATTGTGAAATCAAGTGGATTGCGGCATAAAATCTGTTTGCACGTCCACATATGCTGCACCTACTATATCAGCTGGAATGATGCATGTGTAAGTGTATGTATGTTCTGCTTGCATCAGCTTAATTTTATTTCATCGACAGAAATCCATTCCAAAATGATGTTTGTATGTGAGCTGCCAGGAATGATTTTTCTTTGTTTTTAAATATAATGCAGCTGAGATCTTGAAAGGCTTTCTCTTCTCAGTAGGGATCTATATGGCTAATTATTCAAATTGTGAATACCACTTAGCTGTAAGTGGGAGACAAATGCGTATTTTTCTAGGAAGATTGCTATCTAAATATTCTATAATTAATCTATTTATTTCCATTAAAACGAAGCAAAATCACTCATTGGGAAATGGCCTAAACAAGCAGGATTTATCTATGCTGGCTTTATCAGAAGAGAGAGCAAGAAAATCAAAGTGTTCTATTACTTGAGGGCAAAATATAGTAGTAGATTATTATAAAGCAAAATTACATAAAATAGACGTCTAACAAATCACTCAACAGTGAAAAGATAGAGCTTAATACATTAAGAGTTTTGCTGTTAGCATTACATTAAGAGTATATTCTTCTATATTTCCTCAAATGAATGTGATAGATATAAGGGTCTGCAATACATATAATGGGGGGGGGGGGGGCACAGGTGGCCGCAAATATGTAACATTCAGGGGACAATTGTAATGATGTATGATGTGTAGGCATTGACTGGAAGATCTGGAATATAAGTAGTCACTGACTGGACCGAAGGCCGTAATACACTCATTGGGGAAAAAAATTTATAAAAAAATCAGAATGTACCAAGAGGGTTGTTGGAGTTAAATGGCACCTGATATGTGTAAATATGATAATGATATATTGAAGTGATTGCAATCTTTGAGCATAGAGATAAGTTTATTAGAGAAGACTGTACAATTGAAAGGACCCTGTTAGGCTGCCTTAAGCCTGGATACAAAATTAGATTTGGGTGGGCATGGAGGTTGCATATGGAACCTTGTGACCCACTGACCCAAAAATGTGGCAGCTGGGTCTGTAGATTCTGCACCCTCATAGGTTGCCAAAGCTCAATTGGCGATAAATATACCGATCAGGCAGGCCAAGGAAGTGTTGGAATCTGATGGTGACATTTCTGGGAAACTCTTGCAGAATGGGCCAACATTATCCTACTGAAAAATGTCAGTTGGAAGCCATGAGAGGCAAAACATGTGAGCACAGGATATCCTACATATATCACTGAGCTGTCATTTGTGATGGCTCCCTAGATCAGCACACCAGCAGTAGGTGGATTGTGTTTCTACAAGTCAGAATCAACATGCTCACTGTGAGGCCTTTCAACACGTTTGTTATCAGACCTCAAACAGAACCTGAATTCATCACTAAAGATAATATATTCCAGGTTTCCCTTCAAGATGCAAACAACTTCAATGGAAACGAGGTAGATGGTTTCTGGATGTTAATGGTGTAACAGATATTGGTCCTGATTCAGGCTGGGTCCACACTACGTTTTGTCCCATACGGGAGCGCATACGGCAGGAGGGAGCTAAAACCTCGCGCTCCCGTATGTGACCGTATGCGCTCCCGTATGCCATTCACTTCAATGAGCCGACCGGAGTGAAACGTTCGGTCCGGTCGGCTCATTTTTGCGCCGTATGCGCTTTTACAACCGGACCTAAAACCGTGGTCAACCACGGTTTTAGGTCCGGTTGTAAAAGCGCATACGGCGCAAAAATGAGCCGACCGGACCGAACGTTTCACTCCGGTCGGCTCATTGAAGTGAATGGCATACGGGAGCGCATACGGTCACATACGGGAGCGCGAGGTTTTAGCTCCCTCCTGCCGTATGCGCTCCCGTATGGGACAAAACGTAGTGTGGACCCAGCCTTACTATTGTAAACCTGACATGTTTTGTTGGGTTGTGTGCCAGATTCTGGCGCATTGTGCCCGAAATTCTGTCTGTGCCAGAATTGAAAAAAAAAACAAAAAAAAAAAAACAGACTAACTAAACAAAAACCCAACATATTTACTAAGGTTTCTACAGAAAATGTAGTGGATTTTAGCTGAGGAAAACGCAACAGATCAGAACATGTGTAAAAAAAAGCAAAATGTAGGGAAAAGTGCACAATGTACGGAAACCTTATAAAATACAGTGGAAAAAATTGTAGGGAATTAAAACCCACAAAGAAGACTACACTCCACTCTTAGTAAATCAGGGCCTTTGGGTTCCATGACACCAAATTTTCTTATAATAAGCACCTGAAATTTCTCCGGGCAGAGACAGGGGTGTGTAGTAAAGTTCACCTGTCACCTGTTTCTTGATGGTAAAGAAGGAACCCTTGAGAACTGCTTGTGCTTGTTGGCGAACCAAATCTTCTCTACTGGTGGTCTGTCTTGGCCATTAGAAGCTTATTTGCTATGAATATATGTCCTCACACAACCACTGCTGCCAAAATCTCCTAACAGATTGGTCAGAATGGCCAAAATGTCTGTTAATTCATCAAAATGACCATCCTGCTTCCCCCATTCCAATTATGCACCCCCTCTCAATGCCTATCAACTGTACAAAATGTCTTTGAGTGTCATAGAGGCCTGTCTAGCAGTCAATGATCTCTCATCTAGAGGTGTACTACCTTAAAGTAGCATCTAAGATCCTTTTTGTTGGCAGTCGATAAACACATTTACACCCTCTTGTGTCAAGACCTGTATAGAGGAAGAGTGTGCTGTTGCCCATAGCAACCAATCAGATTGCTTCTTTAATTTTTTAAAAGGCCTTTGAAATATGAAATAATGGATCTGATTGGTTGCCATGGGCAACTGCACCACTCTTCCTTTACATAGATTTTGATATATATATATATATATATATATATATATATATATATTCCAGTGTCTAATCAGGTCACACCTGTAATCATTTATATATTTATTCATGGGAGTTTTGCAGCAATCCAGCATTTAGGGGTACGTTATTTTTTTATGCATAAAGGGGGTACAGATTATGACTGGGGGCATTGTACATTTATTGGAGGTCGAGAGGAATATGACTGGGGCAAACTACAATATGTACAGAGAGAAATGAGTGTGACTCAAGTATGGCAGTTGGTCAGGACCTAAACCTGTCTAACACATTAGATCAATGTTAAAAAACCTGTCAGTGAACCAATCTGCATGGAGACAATGTTTTACTGGGCAGTATATGTATAGAGGCTGCCCCATCAGGACTCAACAACGACATACTCATTTTGAAAAATGCTCATTTAACGTGTTTAATTTAACATTATCCATCTGTTTATCTTAATAGAAAAAACAATTTTAATTTATGAATATTAACAGAACAGTCCCTTTAAGGGTTTTCCGCCTATAAATGCTGTGCTAACATAAGTGTCTTTCATGTGTTAAAAAGGAAAGGCCTACAGAATAGTAATTATGTATGATGTCCCATCACATGACTTATGTAGAAGAGTTACAGTATAATCGTGTTTTATTCTTCCTGACATTCTGTTTGTTTCTCTCATAATTATCCCCAATGGTACCGGATGACAAGTGTATTTTTAACAGCATTTTAAAAACTGTCAATTTATGTTTTGTGGTTGAGCCTGACAAGACTGCTCGCCAGTGTAAATATAGCCCTTCTAAAATTAGAACCCTGGCTGATGTAATGTGCCGCTTTTTGTTATTATATAAATCAGACAAGTTTTCAAAACTTCTATTCTTATTAGTCAAATATAATCAGAGATCACTAAGATACATTGTATTAACTCTTTGCCAGTTGTAGGAACAATGCTGGCATGTAAGTATACTGGACATAACACACCACTGAAAGTATGCCTTTTACTATAAAACAAACCTGTAACATGTCCTGTAAAAAATAGTTTTTGGTCGAGGTCTAAGTTTTTAGATTTTTTAGAGTTTTTAGGGAATGTTGTGGTACTGCAGAGAACAGTCCATTGCTCCAACATGAGATAAAGGGACTATAGCGAGAATGTATCAAACCTTTTACTCCATTATTTTGGCTGTAGTTTGTCTGGTACAGTTGCTTTTTTTAGAGACAAATAATTGCGATTTCAGTTGCCATCATGCAGTGGTCATGATTTAGATTTATATGCAATTCTAAACTATTCCTAACATGGCTTAGAAACTGGCTGTGGACAGCATTATTAAAAAGTCTCACATTTTGTCACACGGGTTAAAAGTTGCAAACAAAGTCTCAGAGAAATGTGATCAGCACCAGATTTATCACATGCCCTGCACCATGTAATTAATTTGGTGCAGGTACACAGTTTTCATGAATACCCCCCTATTTTTTGTTGTTGACTAGTGTTGAGCGGCATAGGCCATATTCGAATTTGCGATATTTCGCGAATATATGGATGAATATTCGTCATATATTCGCTAAATTCGCATATTCGTAATTTTTGCGTTTTATTTTCGCATATGCAAACATTAGCATATGCGGAAATTAGCATATACAAAAATTAGCATAAGCGAAAATTTGCATATGCAAAAATTTAGCATATAAAGATTTTCGCATATGCGAAAATTCGCACGCCAGTCTCACACAGTAGTATTAGAGCCTTCTTTACACCACACAAGCTGGAAGCAGAGAGGGATGATCACTGTGATGTGTACTGTGAAAAAAAAACCGAATATTCGTAATTACAAACATATAAAGCTATATTCGCGAATATTCGCGAATTCGCGAATATGCGATATTCGCGAATAAAATTTGCATTGCGAATATTCGCGAGCAACACTATTGTTGACTGAAGACTGACTTTTGAGTTTTTCCTCTTTGAGTTTTGCAAATCTTATCCCCTATCCAAAGGACCCCCAATATGTCCGGGCTGGCAGCGGCGGCACCCAGAACACAGAAGCTTGCACCTTCCGTGTGTTCATGATGTCACGCCACGTCCCCTCCATTCATGTCTATGGGAGGGGGCGTGATGGCTAGTTCATAGCCCTTACGCCTCCTCCAATAGAAGTGAATGTAGGGGGCGTGGCAGCTTGCATCGTCAGTCATTGGGCACAGAGCGGAGTTCGCTTTGTGCACCGAATGATAGGGTGGTGCAGCAGATGAGATTGCATGGTTCCCACCACTGCAACACCCGGTCCTTTGGCTAGGGTTAAGATGCTTCCAACGGAGTACCCCTTTAAAACCTAAACCACAACCTCTATAAAACTGGCACAAATAAGAAATAAATAACTAAAGGCAAGGAAACACGAACAAGCAGGGGCATTCCTATGTCTCAAAAAGATCCAGGGCAAGGGCCATGGGCGTGGTTGAGGGTGGAGCCACAAACAGGAGGGGCCAAAATGGCTAGGGTCATTCAATGTAGATGTACACGGATCAAGGAAAAATGAAAGCCGGCCACTCACCATCTCAAGTCTTCAGACTTCTTTATTCAGTATACTCACAAATCATGCTGGGGAGAGGGACATAGACCGGGGTGGGGGGTACAGAAAGGACACAAGCTCGATTTTGCGTGCCTCTTCCGGCCATATGGAAGTCAAGAAGAAGTCTGAAGACATGAGATGGTGAGTGGCCGGCTTTCATTTTTCTTTGATCTGTGTACATCTGCATACTATTTATAGCCAGAGTACCGCCATCCATCTACATCACAGAAGAAGCACACCTTCCATAACACTGTCTCCGCATACCACAGTTTCCAAACACATCTATAAAACTGAGTCATTCAATGTAGCATGACGCTACAAATGTTTGTTCTGCGTATCAAATATACTAATTTCTAAGTAAGGGGAAAGCGCTAAAGATGTTTTTACCATTTGAAACTACAACTCCCATTATGATACAAGCAGTGGTAAGGGAATGCTTGGAGTTGATTTTTCACTAAACATAACTGCAGATCATACAAGTGACTTCTGTGCTGATGGGACACAACCCAGCAGAATAGAGCATGAAATTATTCACTCATGGGTAACGTCTTCTTTGAGTCAATCACAGGGGGCGTTGTTACGCCGAGCGCTCCGGGTCCCCGCTCCTCCCCGGAGCGCTCACGGCGTCTCTCTCCCTGCAGAGCCCCGGTCGGTCCCGCTGACCGGGAGCGCTGCACTGTCATGGCCGTCGGGGATGCGATTCGCACAGCGGGAGGCGCCCGCTTGCGAATCGCGTCCCAAGTCACTTACCTGTCCCGGTCCCCGGCTGTCATGCTCTGATGCGCGCGGCTCCGCTCTCTAGGGCGCGCGCGCGCCAGCTCTCTAGATTTAAAGGGCCAGTGCACCAATGATGGTGCCTGGCCCAATCTTCCCAATTACCTTGATTAGTTTCCACCTGTGCACTCCCTACTTATACCTCACTTCCCCTGCACTCCCTTGCCGGATCTTGTTGCCCTTGTGCCTAGTGAAAGCGTTCCCTTGTGTGTTCCTAGCCCGTGTTCCAGACCTCCTGCCGTTGCCCCTGACTACGATCCTTGCTGCCTGCCCTGACCTTCTGCTACGTCCGACCTTGCTCTTGCCTTATCCCTTGTACCATGCCTATCTCAGCAGTCAGAGAGGTTGAGCCGTTGCCGGTGGATACGACCTGGTTGCTACCGCCGCTGCAAGACCATCCCGCTTTGCGGCGGGCTCTGGTGAAAACCAGTAGCAGCTTAGAACCGGTTCACTAGCACGGTCCACGCCTATCCCTCTCTGGCACAGAGGATCCACCTCCAGCCTGCCGATCCGTGACAGGCGTCTTCGGAGTTAATCACAGGGGACTTCTTCTCTGAGTTAATCACAGGGGGGCAGACTTCGGCGTCAATCACAGGGGCCTCTTCGGAGTCAATGTTGGGTGACTTTTTCTCTCAGTCAATCACAGGGAACGTCTTCTCTGATCAGAGTTCACTTTTCCTTCTTTCCTCTATATGGCCAAGACCATTATGATGACTTCTCCCGGCCATGACTTATCTCCACAGGACCTGCCAAACCACTTTTTCCAGCCAAATGCTCACCTCTACACAAACTCCCCACACATGTATTGCTCCACAAGGTAAAAGTGCCCCATCGTGTCCCATATATAGTTATAGGCTCCCTATACCCCCCATATGTAGTTGTAGGCCCCTGTGTAGCCTTAGATAGTTGAGAATAATGGATACAAAAGTTCAAACAGGTACCACAAAAAATATTTTATTCATATCCTTAAACAGATACAATCTTGTGCCCTTTCAGTCCTACATCCTGTGGGGGAACTTAAGTAACATGTACATCAATGAAAAACTATTTCATTTTGTTTTAAATTTTAAAACTAAATCATCTGGTAAGTCACAACAAGTACAATATAGTAATACTTAATCTCTATAAACCAATATATTTAAAGATGGTTCTTACTTACAATAGGCGTTGTATCCTTGAGAAAGGACATCCAAATCGGCATAGGGGTTCAAAGGTGGGTGGACTACGATGCATATTATGAGTACAATCTGTATGTTGCATTTTAGTCACTGGCTGCTGCATAATTACCATCAAGTCCTGTCCAGCCAAAGCATCTTCCTTCTCTGCTTCTTCTGGGTGTACGTGGGCACATAAGTACCTCCCAGCGGCCTCCGCTCCCAGCGACGATGTTAAGGGACATTTGTTTTTGGCCAGGGGTCAAATACTGGGGAAAAAAGTGTGGGAACTCACTCAAGATTTCCACTGAAGGATCAGCCCTGCAACACTCCTGCTAATAGGAACAGGTTCCCTGCTGTGGAAAAGTGCAGGAACTCAGTTCCCATGTGTTCCTGCAAGACTGGAGTCCTGTTTGTGGCCCCCAGTAAAGACTGGGGGCCCTTTTTTGTGGGCACAGGCTGCATGACATTCTGGGCACGTGTCTTTACATTTGGGGCAAAGGCCCCAAATGTTTCAACCTAGTGACGCCCCTGCCATCTGAATACCATGCATACCATAGATATCATTTGAATCATGCATCCAGAGCCATACTGGAAAAGGACAAGAATCGATATGGAAAGAGAGAGTAACTAGATGAAACAAGTAAAAGTAGTAGTAGTAGTAGTAGTAGTAGTAGTAGTAGTAGTAGTAGGCATAGTTTTAAGTCTATGGAACATTCCCTGGTCACAAATAACAAACAAGCCCTAAGCCTAAGCAGAGTAATCGTCCTGAGAAGGAACCTGACCCTCTCTGCTATGGCCTACTGTCTAATCCTACCTAGGACATTACACTAGACATCCTCCAATGAAAAGGTAAACCTAAAGTAGGAAGATAAGAACCCTATAGCAGATCATGTTACTACTCTCACCTACTCCCTTTTTGAGTAAATCGTTTGTGGATTTTATTTGTTTTAATTTTTTATTTATTTATTTTTCTAGTTTGTTAATCACCCACAATAAAGCTTATTATTCAGATGGTAAACTGGTTGACTATTATGCACTACCTTTTTTGATTCATGAAGACTAGGCTGCAGCTTTTTTTCCCCTCACATAATCACATTATAAATGGTTCCAATGACTTTTCTATTAATGAACCATCACCAAGCGAATAGTCATTGGTCATCACAGCCTCATGACCATGTACAAAACATCCCTTTGGCCTACCATAGATGAGCCACAGAGTAAGAATTTTTATGGTAATTTTGTAGAATTTATTTGAACAAATGCATTAGGTTCACGTAATTGTTTTAAAAAAAAAAAATGTGGCATGGAATATAGGGAACACTCACATTCTTTACTTTTGACTCCATGACAATACATTTTCATAGTATTTTGCGTGTCCTCTAGGGGAATAATAATAATATTAATAATAATCATAATAAAATTTGTATACTAAGATTTTTTCTGTGTTTTGGACCCACAGCTGATTTTGGCTAAAATACTAACAACCAACTGAGTGACATC
Organism: Hyla sarda; assembly: GCF_029499605.1. NCBI lineage: Eukaryota > Metazoa > Chordata > Amphibia > Anura > Hylidae > Hyla > Hyla sarda. Next base: position 90,387,449 of record NC_079198.1, read on the forward strand.
GGAGAAAGACATTTAAAACAATAGTTGTGCTTAGTATTCAATATTGGAGTTCTTTATTTGGCTATATAATAAAACAGCTTGACTGTAAATGTGCTATAATTAAGTACAATTTATTACTGTATATATATATATATATATATATATATATATATATATATATATACGTATTTATCAGATAATTGCCACTATGTTATATTTAATATAGTTAGTAAAATGCACAGTTGAAATGTGCAATGCGAACTGTAGTAGAGGGATTATGAAAGATTTCTTATAAACTGCATTCGGCTAAGTGACTTCTATTATCTAAAGGAGCAGACACATCACCTCAAACAGCAAGGGAAATCTCAGCCAACTGCTAATAACTCACCAACCCCAGAAGCAATAGTGTTATCGCTGCAAGATCTGCAACAAGAGATACATCTGATAATGCACAAGCCAACATTCGGTCATGGGAAGGTGACTGCAGTATATTTTCAAGTCAATTACATTTTAGAGTCAATTACAATTACAACATCTTGATGGTCATTCTGTGATGGTGAATAAATGATTAAAAATAATTACAACAATGCTATACACTCATAATACACCTGCACGTGCTCCTTGGTACATTTAGTTTGTCAGAAGTATGAAGGCCACCTGGTAATGTTATACTGTAATAATAATAGAGCCATCATCGTTTAGCTCAGCTAAGTTAATACCCATATAAGTATTTTCAATCTTTTAATGGGAATTTTTCTGAATTTCTTTCTGACTTTGTTTATTTCTTTTGCTCCAGCAGTGATGAATATCTGATTGGTGGGGGAGTGCCAGCTGTCGATACCCCACCGATCATCTACTGGTGGCCTATCCTGTGGATAGGTCATTAATAGTTTTTGGCTGGGAAACCCTTTAAGCATAAAGCATGGAAATACAGTATATACATTTTATTTACATAAGACTGGACAACATTTTCCTAATGTATAGGTATACAACTATTTCTGGAGTAAGGTTATGTGACCATGCCATGGAACCTATGGAAACTGCATGGCATTGTAGATCTGCCCTCTTACTGCTGTTACATTTCTATATACTTCACTCTTTTAGTCATGATATAAAAGGACTCATGTACTATTGTGTTTTCATTAAAATTTTGGTTAAAAAAAAAACAAAAAACAAAAAAACATGGAGAGATGCCTTTCACTGTATTGATTTACTTTGTGTGCCAAAGATGCACCCAAGTTAAACTTTTTTTCCATCACTTTCTGCCTATGTTTTAAAATTTGGGCATCATTTTTTCACAATCCAAGCAATTTATAACATTTTTCCCTGTGTTTTTGTTGTCTTTTCAGACAGGTTAAAAACTTTGGTGCAATTTGGCACACTTTGTTTTAAAGACATGTAGGACCCCATTCATGCATATGATAGACAAATGAATAAAAATTCACTATGAGAAGGGGAAAAAGGGGATTCATAGTACGCAAAGCCCAATATCTTTGGTCATTTTGTAATCCTATTGTAAGTCGGGTCATTTTCATTTGCCCTTCAGACGCATGCCTTTTTTGCCCACCCTCATGATTGGTTCTCCTTAGTTGTTTTCCTAGATGTCTATCTTCTCTCATACCCATAATTCATGTGTCGGACAAACACAGTGGTCCTGATTTACCATTGTAAACCCAACCCGTTTTATCGAGTTGTGCACCAGAATTTGGCAATTGCACCACAAATTATGTCTGCGCCAGAAAAGATAAAAAAACAAAAAAAAAAACAACCAACTCTCCATTTTACTTAGGAAAGCTGAAAAAAAGGTGCGTGGTCGCATATGAAAGGGGGCATGGCCACGTAAAAGGGGGTGTGTTCTTGATGGCTCAGAGCATGTGTACAAACAGCAAAATGTAGGGAAAAAGTGCAAAATATAAGGAAACATTAGTAAATACCGTGGAAAAATACCTGTCGGGAATCAAAACCCACAAATAAAATTATACTCCACTCTTAATAAATCAGGATCAATGTGTATGTCAAAATGATAAACGTACAAGTCTTAGGAACAATATTAACCAATGCAGGTTGATGCCATTGGATTTTTTGGTGAAATATATGAAGCCAATTAACACTTTTCTATCTTAATGACTTTATTGAGTTTACCATATACTGTAAATTATATGTAAAGTATATAACAGTATTTATCTTAAAGAGGTTCTCCACCATAAGGTGATTTTAGTATGTACCTGCCAGACAGTAGTGGGTATGCTCAGGAAGGATCTGCACTTGTCTTGGGGCTACATGGCTATGTTGTGAGATTACCATAACACTGTGGCTAGCTTTTTGTGAACTGACATTTTCTTTTTGAGTTTTCTTTTTGCCTACAAATCCCATAATTCCATTTTCCTCCCTCCCACACATTAGCCACCCCACCCATTGAAACATAATTGAGCTGCATCCATTCAAAAGACCCATGGTTTTCAATCAGGGTGCCTACAGCTGTTGCATTAGTTGCAGATTGATCCCTCTCTCACCAAGCGATCCCTCCACCCATTGAAGCAGACAGGCTCCCTGTCATCCACTGACTAGTTAATCAGGTCTCGGCCACATTGCAACCTGGGAAATATCTGAGACAACAGTCATTTTGTATGCTGTTAAAAATAAATATTGGGGTAAAAATCACAGAAGAATTGTGAGAAAACAGTCACACACAGGTACAGACACTAAATTATGAACTACACTAACTTTACAACCCCTGTAGCATAGTCAAATAAAAAAAAAATCCTGGAATACCCCTTTAAAATGTGAAAAAAAAATCCTGGGGATAGTATTCACATTTTACAATTTATGTAAAAAAAAAAATAAGAAAATTCTCCATAATATTTGAAGTTTAGTGCTATAGTGCTAGGTAATATGAGACAGGAATGCCAGTACAATAAAGTCTCCATGCCCGTAGGGTGCCGTCTCATTATACACAGAGACTTGGGGCTGCCATAGGTTAGAACTCGTTACAATTTAACAGGTGAAGACATATTGGAATTTTCATTTTGCATGAAGTTTCGGGAACTCACGCTTTGTACTCTATTTGTTTTCATTTTTCAGCCCCCTACATTTTCTGTGTGTGCCGTAATCATTTCTTAAGTAATACAGTATGGGGTGTGAAATGGAAACAGCTGTTCTTGAATGATTCAGATGGTGAAATAAAAGCTTTTAGACTGAGAGCAGTATTGTCTCCTGTACTGTTCAACCACAGAATAAGATTTTCTGAAATTGAACCATCATGTATAAGTTAGTAAAAAATCTTTTAAGTTCTTGTCACCACTTTTGGCTTGCAGTCGACATTCAACATTGCATTTTATGGACTTCATTTGTTAGGTGGTAATTGGGTGTATGGAGTCACAATGTAATATAAAAAATTTTCATGGTTACCATCTGGTTATTTTACATTAAAGTTTAGGAATTTATTTTTGTAATACTAGTTCAATAAAAATAAAAACTATACAATATATGCAGGTTATACAACTTCAACAAATGGGTTATTACAATCTAAAAAAGCATGGATTAATAAAATTGTACATAGCCTATTTTACATGATACTTGTATACAGATTTTTAGTGGCTAAAAATGGATTTCTATAATAATTCGGATATGAGATAACTGCGTTTATCCTAGAAACAGACCCACTTTTGTCCATGGACTGTGACAACTCACAGCTAATCCCTTTATTTTTTCCAGATTTATTAATCACCCACAATAAAGCTTATGTTTCAGCAGGTAAACTGGTTGACTATTATACACTACCTGTTTTGATTCATTAAGACTAGGTTGCAGCTTTTTCCCCCTCACATAATCACATTATAAATGACTCAATGACTTTCTGTTGATGAACGGTCACCAAGGGAATAGTCATTGGTCATCACAGCCACATGACTATGCCAAAAACCTCCCTTTGGCCTAGTAGTAACAATTGACTATTAGGTACCATAGATGAGCCACAGAGAAAGAATTTTAATGGTAGTTTTGTTAGAATTTATTTGAAAAAATACAATTGGGTCCTGTTGATGTTTTCAAAAAATGTGGCATGCAATATAGGGAACTCTCACTTTCTTCTTTTTTTTGACTCCGTGACAATATGTTTTGAAAGTACTTTGCGTGTGCTCTAGGGGTATAATAATAATAATAATAATAATAATAAAATTAGTATACCAATAATTTTTCTGTGTTTTAGACCCACAGCTGATATTGGCTAAAATTCTGACTAAAATAACCATATAAAAATTTCTAAAAAAAATTATTTCTACCATGAATGGGATATGAGATAAATTTGTTTATCCTAGAAACAGACCCACTTTTGTCCATGGACTTTGTCAACTGGATTGTGACTACTCATCCCTATTTCAGTGTCAGAAATGCAATCCCAGACACGGTCAATTGACAAGAATGGTTCTGTTTCTTTAAAAACATACAATTTTACCTAATGATAGATCACTCTTACAAAGGACAATCCTTCTTGTATTATTCGACCACCGATTTCCTGGGAAGCTGCTAGCAAAAGGTTGTCTGATCTATGAGAGTATTTCATCTTTGTCCTATTCACAGATCCTGTACTGTTATAAACACAAAATGCTATATTGATAGGTGGACATTAACACAGAAGGCATTTTATACCTTAGGTCACCTAAGTTGTAGATCTGATACTAAGCATATAAAAGCTCACGGTAACTAAAAAGCTAATTTGTCAATATAGCTTACCATTGAAGGTGAGAAAATAATGGCTCAGACAATACATTGCTACTTCTGTATGTCATACCTATTTAGGCTATGTAGATCATACTATATTATTGATTTATACCTTCACTTATTGTAGTTAAATACTTGTAAAAGGCCTTGTGACTGAAACACTTCTTATACAATAAAGCACTTAGTTGAAGGATGACTTGAAGAAACCACCAACAAAACACGCTTTGGTTTACTATAAAGACATTACAGGGTAATCTAAAGGCAATTGTTTATGCATTGACTTATATTTATTTTAGCTGATGTGCTATTTATGGGTTGTCTGCCACCTTGATTGCTGGTTTCTCTCTCATATGGCTCTTATAATGCATCCAACAATTCTAACTGTGCAGAGAAAGTGGACAGGGAGTCTCTTTACTGCATATGTGACTTCTATCTTAGTGCAAGTGATAGATGAGTGAAGCAGAACATTTGTGTCCTAATTAGACCTGAAGAGTCCCAATGTATCCTATGAGATGCATCTTCAGCCTTGTGATGGTTTCTCCCTGTCAGCTATTACAAGCAGAAGGCGGACTAACAGTGTCAGGCTGCAACTCATAGGATAGGAGATATTGCATAAAGCAGAGAAAAACAGAGAGTCAGGAAAGTTGTATAACTCTGCAGCAAACCATTGTATGTATTTACCTGTTCAGTATATTACTGCACTTTAGGTCTTTTAGACTAGAAATGATCTTCCCAAAAGCAATCTTTAGCAGATGAACAAGGAGAGCCAAGCTTGGTGAGGATGGGAGGTGTCTAAGAGATGCCAGAAAGAATTTGACTGGTCATGGTGTATTCCTGTAATATAAATGAAATCATATGCCCAGGAGAGACTGACCTCCTGTTAACACATAAAAGCATGCCATTTAGTGGGGGCCGAAATAATGATCATATGGTCCAGCTGCAATAATAAAAGTACTCAATAAATATGGATACAATTGAGCTGGAATAAAACAAATTACCTTATAAAAATATAGCTGAAAAGTTACCTTTACATTTCCTTCATTTATTTATATTGTCTGGGGCGCTTATTTCAAATAAATCTACAGTGTAAAGTCTGCGCTGCATGTGTGATTTTTTTAATTTTCTTTATAATAGTGATCATTTGTCTGGGGCGCTTCTTTAAAATAAACCTACCGTAAAAGTACCAAAAGACTGAATTTTATATATTTTAAATGCATAACGCTTTTACAATCTATAGACATGACTCATCTGCTCCGTGTCCTTTCTGTATGTCCTTATACTTAACATGCAGGCCCAGGTTGATATTAATTAGAGAATCTGAGAACCTGCTTGTCAGCTAAGTGATCTTCCAGCCAACAATTGTTAACATGGTCACGCTGCATAAACTAATTACACTCAGCTTTAGCTTAAGGGGACATGATTAAATATATTTTTAATTTTACTAATTTTCCCAAGAGAAACATTTTAAATGGGGTTTTCCATCTTGTAATGATGACACATTATTGGGATATGTCATCATATTATGATCTGTGAGGGTCTAACCCCACTGATCCTGGGAATGAAGGGGATACAGTTGTGTAGCAATGTGTTTTCTTCCCTATTTATCCCCTGCACATTAGCCATGTAGCTTAAAAGCTTTTCGAGCTCAGGAAAATTATGCCTCTGTGAAGACTTCCAGGACTCTCCCTAAAATGATTAAGCAGAGTGCTCCTAAATGAGTTTGCTCAGTCATAGAGATAACTGGACAGCCATACAGATATAGCTGCAGAGTCCATTCATTTCCCCTCCCCTTCTCTCATCTCTATGTGCACTGCTGTGGAAGAACAGGAAGCTGAATGATTAATGTTCAACCACCCGTTACAGCTAGATGAGTAACCGCTAGACCCCAGGTATGCAGCATTACCCTTTCATTACCCTTTACTAGTTTTCCTAAAATGAACTTAACATTTTTATCCTAAATGTTGACTGTCCTAGACCACCAGGGATGCTTATGTTAAAGAGGTTGCATCATAAAGACAATGCCAGCCCATATCAGTCAGAGCTAGAACAGATAAGTAGAAGTGCATCCCAATTTTGTTGTATTACAAGGACAGTTATCTGAATGGCCACCATTACAACATTACTCCTGCAAATTCTCCTGGAAATTCCAGGCTGGCCATGGATTTTGGGAGAAAGATCAAGGACAACCACATCTTGGATGCTTGGCAACTTCTATATAAGGTCATACCCTAGGCTGCCTGTCACATGGTTGGAAGTTGTGCACTATCATGTATAGCGAATCAGGTACCATTATATCAGACAGGTTGCTCAGCGTCTTTTATTTATGCACTGTACACCATATAATAAATTAACTCTATAAAGTATACATCCTATATTTTACATGGTCCTTTGTATACCTTATATAAAAAAAATGTACAAATCTCCTTGATTCTTTGACCCCTTGCATAATTGGATTTTTTTCTTTTTTTTTTTAGAAATAGAGCAGAGCCTATGTAAAGAGCTGCACTTGCTCCAATGGCTGCACATTGGTCCTAGGTCTTTATTAGTAATAGTGGACTACAAAATAAAAGGGACTTTTCAAATGGGATGATCCCTTAAACTGCAGATATTGATAAATTTAAAACCCCCTCTAATTTTTTGTTGGCTATAGTACTTGCTCTCCATGGCCACTCCAGAATGGTACCATAAACGTTCTTCAGAATTTGGCTTCTTTGTAATCCAACACTTCTTTGAATGTAATAAAGACCAATCATAAAAGAGGCCATGCAGTGTAAAGTCTGCGCTTCATGTGTGATTTTTGGATTATTTTTCTAATAGTGATCACTTGTCTTCTGTTACCAGTGATCTGTGCTATACAAGGCACATGTAATTGCTGTGTAATGTGATGGTCTCCGTCAATTTCTCATTGTTACAATTTAATCTCCTTGCTCGAGCTTCAGGCAGTTAATCTCGTCTGCGGAGTTTAATGGGACTGGCGATTAATCGCTGTTTCTGAGTAATGGTAGGTGGCTGAGGGAAACATTTTAAGAACTTTGTTTTCGCTTTTATTCTATTAACATATAATGTTTCAGATGTAATGTCAATGTGATATTTACAATAAACCTTTGGTTTGAAGCTATTTTAAATATTCAGCATTGAACCCATTGGAAAAAGTCACAAGTGGCAAGTAATTGTCTAGAAAGACAGCTCTGAATGGGGTTGTCTTCTGCTTCATTATTGTGTCAGAATCTGGGCCTTTCAAAAGATCATCTGGTATACTGGTGGACCAGTTGCGATCTGTACACATGGCATATTAGTAAAAAAAATTGTAGTCAATCACATGTTATATTATGGAGGTATTTTTACCTATAACAATTACTTCTAGGTGCCTACGTAGCCCCATGGAGAAATCTCCAGGTTATACATGTGACACCTGTGTATGGCTTGTGACACATAGTATTGCTTTATACATAAATTTAGGTGCACTACTGTGGTAGATGTACACAATGACATTGGCTAACCCTCAAAATGATTTTAAAATTGAGACATTAGCCAGTATATCCTTATATGAAGGACATAACTGAGCCTGCACACCAACGCCAAGGTTTCTCAAGTGGCACAGGACCTAACAATAAACCTACCTGTACCGTATGGGCAATACCAGAGACCAGTGGGCAATTACAGTAGCATTATGTTTGACTCACAGCCTGCTCCCAGTTACCTCCAGTGTGGCTAAGCACATATACAGTGGGAAGAGGGAGGGAGGCTATGAGCCCCCCCCCAAGTAGGCTAATATGTTTCCGGCCTCAAAGGTGCACCTAAAGGCTGCCTATAATAGTGATTAACCCCTTTAAGGACAACTGCAGCGCAATATACACTTATCCCCTATCTAGAAGATGGGACCCCCCGCAATCTCCCTAATGGGGCACCGCCATTAGCGCTCATAGTGAGCGCTAAGGTGCGTAGCGTCGACCTAGAGGTCGACGGTGACGCCCCGTCTCCTCCCTGTCCCAATACAGTTCTATTGGGGGAGGCGGGGAGGCACGAATGCTGCCTCCCCGCCTCTCCCATAGAGATGTATGGAGGAGGCGTGCCGGCCGCAACGTCATGCTGCGGCTGGTACGCCCCCTGCACGGGACAGCCGCTGCCCCATACAGGAGATCACAGGGGGTCCCAGCGGTCGGACCCGCCGCAATCAAACACTTGTGGATAGGGGATAAGTGTTAATCACGCTGCAGATGTCCTTTAAGGACCCTGGGTTTTTCCATTTTTGCATTTTGTTTTTTTCCTCCTTATCTTAAAAAAATCATAACTCTTTCAATTTTGCACCTAAAAATACATATGATGGCTTATTTTTTGTGCCACCAATTCTACTTTGTAATGACATTGTGACGCAGAGCTCTCCGGGTCCCTGTTCCTCCCCGGAGCACTCGCGGTGTTCTTCTGTGTGCAACGCCCTGGTCAGACCCGCTGACCGGGAGCGCTGCTCTAGTATCCCCGGCGAGGATGCGATCCACGTGGCGGGACGCGCCCACCCGTGGGTCGCATCCCAATCCTCTCACTTGCACCATCCTCCTTCTGTTCCGTCCCGGCACGCGCGTGCGGCCCCGCTCTCTAGGGCGCGCGCGCGCCGGCTCTCTGAAATTTAAAGGGCCAGTGCACCACTAATTGGTGCCTGACCCAATCTAGTGTAACCCACTTCCCCTTCCTGTCCTTGCCAGATCTTGTTGCCTTTGTGCCAGTGAAAGCGTTTTTGTGAGCTTTTTGCCTGTGTATCCAAACCCTTGCTGTTGCCCCTGACTACGAACCGTTGCCACCTGCCCTGACCTTCTGCTACATCTGACCTTGCCTTTGCCTTGTCCTTGTGTCCCGCGCCAGTCTCAGCCGCCAGAGGGGTTGAGTCGCTATTGGGTGGAACGACCTGGGGGTTACCTGCCGCAACAAGTCCAACCCGCTTTGCGGCGGGCTCTGGTGAAGACCAGTAACCCCTTAGATTCCGTTCCCCTGGTATGGCCCACGCCAACGCCTCTCTGGCACAGAGGATCCACTACCAGTGTCCTCCCCGCATACCAGTTCGGATCCTGACAGACATCAGTCATTTTACCCAAAAATATAAGGCGAAACGGAAAAAAAAATCATTGTTGTTACACCATGCGCTCCGGCCTCACATGCTGGCCGTGAGCGCATGGTCCCCTTACCTTCTGCTGCCAACGGGGCTGGGACTCGCATCGCGGGACGCCCCGCATGTGAGCCCCAGTCCGTCACTCTCCGGGTGTTTCTCCTGCCTCTGCCTCCCCCTCTCTGCTCCGGTTCGCTTGTCCCCGTCCCTTAGGGCGTGTGTGCACCAGAGCTTTAAGATTTAAAGCACCAGTATGCTCATTAGTGTGACCACCTGTGGCTTGTTTATAAATTCCTCCACCCTCCTCAGTTCTCTGCCGGATCTTTGTTGCCTTGTGCCCTAGAGAAAGCGTTCCATTGTATTGCCTTGCCGTGTACCAGATCTCCCGCTCTTGTGACTTGACCTTGCACCTCTGCCACCTGCTTACTGACCTCCTGCTACGTCCTGACTACGCTACTGTGCCACCTGCCCTGACCTACTGCTATCTAGACTATGAGTTGCCTCATCCCTCCGGTGCCTCGCATCTCCTCAGCTGCCTGTGTGGACGAGCCGTGCCAGGGGAAGCATGACCTGGGTGTCGCCTGCAGCTGCAAGCCCATCCTGCTTTGTGGCGGGCTCTGGTGAAGACCAGCGGCACCTTAGACTCCGCTCCCTAGTACGGTCTGAGTCATCTGCTACACAGGTCCAGCGGATCCACATACACCAGAGTTCCTGTCTTCAGAAACGTGAGTGTTACAATTGTGAGACAAAATTGGAAAAAAAACAAAAAACGCCATTTTGTAACTTTTGTGGGCTTCCACCGTACATTTTTCGGTAAAAATGACAGCTTCTCTTTATTCTGTAGGTCCATACGATAAAAATTATACCCTAATTATGTAGGTTTGATTTTGTCGTACTTCTGGAAAAAATAATAACTACATGCAGGAAAATGTATACGTTTAAAATTGTCATCTTCTGACCCCTATAACTTTTTTTATTTTCGGCGTATGGGGCGGTATGAGGGCTCATTTTTTGCGCCGTGATCTGAAGTTTTTAGCGGTGCCATTGTTGTATTGATTGGACTTTTTGATAGCTTTTTATAAATTTTTTCATGAAATAAAAAGTGACCAAAAATACACTATTTTGGACTTTTGAATTTTTTTGCGCGTACACCATTAACCGTGCGGTTTAATTAATGCACGCGGCGATACCACATGTTTCTGTTTATTTTTATTTACACAGTTTTTTTTTTAAATGGGAAAAGGGGGGTGATTCAAACTTTTATTAGGGAAGGGGTTAAATGATCTTTATTCACTTTTTTCACTTTTTTTTTGCAATGTCACAGCTCCCATAACACTGCATACACTGCATACACTGATCTTTTACATCGTTCAATGGTTTCTCATAGGAAAACATTGATCGATGATTCTGCCGCTTGACTGCTCATGCCTGGATTTCAGGCACTGAGCAGTCATTCGGCGATCGGATAGCAAGGAGGCAGGTAGGGACCCTCCGGCTGCCATGTAAGCTGTTTGGGATGCCGCGATTTTGCCGCAGCGATCACGAACAGCTCCCTGAGCTAACCTGAGCTAACCCTGAGCTAACCGGCAACGTCGGTGCTGAGCGCTATTAGCCACAGGTCCTGGCTTTTGTTGGAGGCCGGGCCTGACCCGCTATGATGCGGGACCACTGCGTTATAGAACTGGAGCGGACTCATGACGTACATGTACGTCATGGGTCCTGAAGGGGTTAATGACCATGGACGTAAATGTACGTCCTGATGTGGCAGTACTTAGCGCACCAGGACATACATTTGCGTCCTGTGTATGACCACAAGCATCAGAGCAGTGCTCGCGTCATACACGGCAGGTTCCAGCTGCTAGCAGCAGCCGGGGACCCACCGGTAATAGCCGACATCCGCGATCATGCGGATTTCCACCATTAATCCCTCAGGTGCCATGATCAGTACAGATCACGGCATCTGCGGCAATGCGCATGTTAAAATAGATGATCGGATCGCCCACTGCGCTGCCGCGGGAATCCAATCATCTGTAATGGCGGACAGAGGTCCCCTCACCTGCCTCCGTCCGTCTCCTGGCGTCTCCTGCTCTGGTCTGAGATCGAGCAGACCAGAGAAGAAGATCACCGATAATACTGATCAGTGCTATGCCCTATGCATAGCACTGAACAGTAATAGCAATCAAATGATTGCTATAGATAGTCCCCTATGGGGACATAAAAAGGGTAAAAAAAAAAGTTGAAAAATGTAAAAATAAAAAGTAAAAGAAAAGGGAAAAATCACCTACCCCCCAAAAAATGTAAGTTTTTTCATAAACATATTTGGTATTGCCGTGTGCACAAATGTCCGAACTATCAAAATATAATGTTAATGATCCCGTACGGTGAACGGCATAAACGTAAAAAAAAAAAAAAAAATATAACAAATTATCTAAAAGTTTTATATATGCAAATGTGGTATTGATAAAAAGTACAGATGACGGCACAAAAAATGAACCCTTATACCGCCCTAAATATGGAAAATTAAAAAAGTTATAGGTGGTGCAAATAGGGGGATTTTAAATTACTGATTTTGTACAAAAAGTTTTAGATTTTTTTTAAGCAGTACAAAAATATAAAAGTATCTAAATCATTTTAATCATATTGACCCACAGAATAAAGAACACGTCATTTTTACCGTAAAGTGTACAGTGTGAAAATGAAAACCCTCCAAAATGTGCAAAATTGCATTTAAATTTCCTCCCTAAAAAAATATTATTTTGGGTTCGCCGTACATTTTATGGTAAAATGAGAGGTTTTATTACAAAGTACAATTGGTAATTGTGGTCCGTTGCTAAGAGCAATCCCCAGCATAAAAATGCATACAATGGGGGATACCTGCAGCAGACTACAAGTGCCACAATGGCATCCTACACCCGATGAAGAGTGTGAATGTGTGACATATAGAATAATACAAAAATGTTGGTGCACTACTGTGGTAGATATAGACAGTAACATATGACTAACCCTCAAAATGATGTTAAAAATGAAACATTAGCCAGTATATCCTTATATGAAGGACATAACTGAGCCAAGGTTTCTAAAGTGGCACGAGACCTAACACTAAACCTACCTCCTACCTTGGAGGTGTAAAAACTCCAAATCTAATGTGCCTTAATCACTATTATAGGCAGCATTTTGGTTCACCTGTGAGGCCAGCAACATATGAGCCTACTTGGGTGGGGCTCATAGCCTTCCTCCCTCCTCCCACTGTATGTGTGCTTAGCCATACTGGAGTGAACAGGGAGCAGGCTGTGAGTCGGACCTAATGCCGCTGTAATTTCCCACTGGCCCCTGGTATTGCCCATACGGCACAGGATCTGCTCCCCCAGCATAAATGCACAACTGCACTTGGGGTTAAGCATTTCCTGCCATTTGAAACCACATTTTTTTCTTGTTATAATAATGTGTGGTATAATTTAATAATTTCTCACTGTAAGGTGTATTTATAAGGTTTACAAAAGCAGCAGTTGCCCCCTGGTGCCTGGGGTAGGAAGGAGCAATGATAAAGGCCCATCTACCACATGTTCAGACACCTGTGTTATATACAGTATGGTACATAAAGGAAATGGGAGATTGTCCAGCGCAGAAACTCAGTAAAATCCTTATAACTTTATTATTATCTTATCTTTATTATTATCTTATGGATTTTTACCTTTACTCTGACATGAACCATGTGCTCGGTAGAATTGATGAAAGAGCTAAGAGTCAAGCATGTGTCAGGGACCCTGAACAGTCACTCAGAGCTAAAATAATGATAGACCCACTACAAAAATACACCATTTCAGAAGATGGAACAAGTATATTTAAGATTCTGTTATGGCTGAGTTTGAATTGTGTTAAAATAAAAAATAAAATAAAAAACACACAAACACACACATCAGGAGTTCTCCTCCTGGTTTCCAGTGGTCGAATTGTTACACTGTGGCTTAGCTAACCGTCAGCCAAGGGATGTCCCGGCGCGGCTGGGGATAGGCTAAGCCCTGGCCTGTAATCAGCCTCGGCACTAGGAAGAAGGCCGGGGCTGAATTTGTCACACTGCCGCTCAGCCTATCACTTGCCGAGGCAGGACAATGCTGCGGCCGGCCATTAGCTAATCCACAGTGTGAAGGATCAACCAGCGGGTAACAGAAGGCTACGGGTGAGTGGTGGCAGTGATGTACAGTTTTTTTTTTTTTTTTTTTTTAAATGCCCGCAGCCTGGGTAAGTTTGAAATTATTATTTTTTTGTACCCCAGAGTACTCCTTTACCAAAAATGGAAAGATATTGTAAAAAGCAATTTTAAGATACATCACAGCCAGAAAGTATTGGTTGACTGTTGTTTAGCACTTAAAGTGTCCATGTCATTTAAAAAACTACTTTTAAAGGGAATCTGTCATCAGTGTCACCCGTACTAACCTGTTGGTACAAGCTGGCAGAATGGGTAACATTGCTGATAATGATGCGTATATATCTCCAATGACTAATTCCCTTTAACATGTCAAACATTTTCATCAGTTGAGGTCTCAGTGCAGAGAACCTAACCGATAAAGAGAACAAGGGGTAGGAGAAGCATGCATTAGATTACTTCAATCCCAGGCTCTCATCGATCTACATCTTGCATCCCAATTATAAGTCTATGGGGCTATCCTGTGAAGAAGAGTGTAGATCGCTGCAAAACCTGGATTAAAAAACCTTTGATATGTGGCGAGTTGAAATGACAGGGATCCTTTAAAATGTGTGAATCCCAGCAAGTTCCTTGCTGTTTGCATTCTCCCGGCAGTAATATTCTTAAATATCTCTAGGTGCTTTCCGAACAGCCTTCTGATCTGTGGCTATAAATACCTCTGCATTAGCCGCCTACACTCCCTTTCACCTGCCCTTCCCCATAGAGACTGGACCCACATTAGGCCGCCTACGTATGTCTTTCAAGGTTACAACATACTGCTCTGCTGATAAAGAACGCAACAGGAAAACTCAGACAGAATTTGTCTGGGCCCTGAAAACACTAAATACAATCATAAAACATGAATGAAGGTGATATAATCTATTTTTCAATAATTCAATTCTAAAGTTTTCTAATACAATTTTACTTGAACAAAGAATAGTGAAATAACAGAAGTAAAAAATGTGTGTGCCAATGTTCTCAACCAATGCAAACCATTATACAGCCCTCTCTTAAATATAACCCTCACAGTTATGGACATACCCCAAGAAAGAATAGAGCAGCAATTCTTTAACAATATCTACATATCATGTTGAGGGTATGGAAGTATCTGTGCAGGATGTTTTAAAAGAAGTCCAGTTGCTTTATATTTCTTTCACTCACCATAAATAGTGTAAGAACGTTTCCGATGTTTATCCAGATTAAGGTCTTGCTGTAATAGGTGTAAATGTTTGTGGAAATATGTTGTTTGAGGGTAGATTCACACGTATCCTATATGCAGTGTATTTCACACTGCACAAAATCTGCTATACATCGGGAAATATGCTGCATATTCTCCTATGAGTGCCCATGTAACTGTGACGCCTGACCCAACTCCAAACCTCATTGTGCATACAGGGCTGCCGTGGGTAGCCCTGTGTGTCTGTTCATAGGAGAATACGCAGCAGATTTTGCACTGCGTATAAGCTATGTATGACCCCACCCTTAGGGTCATATGTGTCGTATTTTGCTGCATTCTTTCTGCAGCTGATTTTGCTACCCATCGACTTCAATGGGAAAATATGCAGCAGCAATGGTCCATTCTGCCAGCGACTATTGGTCACACTTACCTTAAGCACCATCTTCAGTTGTGGGCCAGTAACATCACTTCTCCAACCTCTGCAGCAATCCTAATCTCTGAGGAAGGTACGATGTAGACTGAAACATCAGTATTTATCTGTATTATTAGATTGCGGAAATAAAACTCCTGAAATCACAAATCCTGATTGTCAAGTATTTTCTAATGTTTCTACAGTGCATGACTATAATAGGGAGTGCTGTATATTACCTCTGCAGGACTTTCTGAATATTGTTGCAGATCATGTCCATCCCATTATGATCACAGAGGACCTATCATCTAAAGGCTACTTTCAGCAAAATGATGCACCATGTCACAATGATCAATCATCTCATACATGACAACAGGGTCACTGTACTCCAATGGCCTCCACAGTCACCAAATCTCAATCTAATAGATCACCTTTGGGATGTGATGGAACAGAAGGTTTCCATCATGGATGTGCAGCTGACAAATCTACAGCAACTGTGTGATGACATCACGTCCATATGGACCAAACCCTCTGAAGAATGTTTTCAGCACCTTGTAGAAAGTATGCCATAAAAATGAAGACAGTTCTGAAGACAAAACGGGCCCAACCTGGTACTAGCAAAGTGTACCTAATAAAGTGTAAAGTGAGTGTATATTATAAGGTTGGGAATATATGATTCATATATCAAGTTGTATGTCTGCCCCCAACCCCCCAAATAGTTCTACTTAACTAAATCTGTATCTTTATTCTAAATATATAAAAAGAGAAGACCCGACTCACTGACTCATCAACACCCAGCCTAAACCCTTGGACCTAGAAAGCTGAATGTTTTTAAGACGTAAACCCTTAAGGGGGTGAAAAAGGGATTGAAAGTTTGTATGGAAGTCGATCATTTTTGAAGCTAGAAGCATAAAACTTTGTTTTTAGGCTAACAATTGGGGATGAAGAAACTTTTTTTTTTACGTTTTCTAAAATTCCACCCTTGAAGGGGTGAAACGGGGGTTCATAGTTTGAATGAATTAAGATTAGGTTGATTTTTTAATTAGAAAATTTGCACCATTACCCCTTAAATAAAAAACACATCTGTCTGTATCTGTATTTACATCGTACAATGCAGGTTCCTCTAAAGGCTTTTCCTAATTTCTGTCCTCTTTCAGCAATCCAAAGGCTTTGCACGCAGACCTCAAAGGATTTCGAGAAGTCCTCAAAGGATGTTGATCTTCAATTCCTTGGAACTGTAGATGTAATGTTCGTTAGAATTTGGGTTGTTTGGATGCCCGTAGACTTTACCCAGAGCGGCCTCATTACTATATTAGTGTAAAAATTAGATTTATGTTACCCCAAATTTAACGTGAGTGAAGCCGCGGGCAAAAGCTAGTAGAACTATATGGTTGTATTATGAGCGTCTGAAGCTGGCCTTAGCCTAATGACTCTGGGAGGATTAGTAGTAGAATGTAATTTGTCAAAGCATTCCTCACCATTAGTTTTGACAGGGTAATTGTTTCCTTTCTATGAAATATTAATTTAAAGGTAATTAAAGGCATCTGTGAAAGGACATACCGCACTCATTGTCAGGAAGTACCGTATTTCAGATGAGGATTTCAACAGTGACTCGGGATCCAAAATGGGTAAAGATTGATTTATGGTTCTTAGAGTTCTTTCTTTAGCATCTTTTTTATAGTATCCTTAGTGTACGTTCATTGTAAAGGTAATAATAAAAAAAAAAAATATATAATCTTTCAGTTGCAAAAGCACTGTTACAGGTCATTGATATTATTGAAGTGTTTTCACAAGATACAGGGCCCAGGTGCGATTGTTATTTCTGCACCCCTATTTTTTCAAATAACCCCTATTTTTGCAAATAACTTACTATAAAATACTGTTGGTTTTAGGAGAAAAGACAAAGTTGAAATTAAATAGGCAGATTTTTTTTCTTGAGCTGAATACTTCTAAATACAGCAAAATACTTGCAGTGCTGGCCTGATTTCAATACTACAATATTCATGTCTTTTCTGTATAACCAATTATATTATGGAGATCTGTGTTTAGACAGAACTCGGGCCAAGCCATGCAGTAAGGCTATATTCACATTTGACAACTAGCTTACATTTGTGGTATACACTGGCAAACTTGCAGAACAGTAGGTTGATGTATACTGCAGTGCAATCATTCTGGATGAATTGATTTTGATGAACTCAGCACAGACTAGCAGTGAGTACATTGGGGTAGTTTCTGAGCATAAATATTTTTTTAGTAGTACTGAAAAGTGCAGGTGGGTGGCCAAGCTTTTACATCTAGCAAAAAAACAGTATACATTCGGAAATGGACCAAACCGGTATCAGGGCACCTGCAGATAGGACGGCACAGCACTGCTTAGCCAATCACAGTCCGTAGTGGTGTCCCACCTCATTCAGTGATTGGTGACGCGGCACTGTCAGATATTTTAGGTGCAGACTCTTTAATCTGCAGGTAAGGTAAAACAGTGTTACCAGCCACAGACAGGGCATCCTGATACCAGAGGCTACAAGGGACAAAGAAAGGTGTGCTAAAGCTTTTATTGTTTTATTAGGAAGTCTGGGAGCATTTGTTAAATAAAAAATTTCATCTGCCAACCCCTTTAAAAAAGGCATGAAAAGATTGTGGCAAAAATGCAAAGTCTTAATACAGCCTAAGTGATGTTTCATGAAGCCAGAATGTTCAGCTACTAAACAATGCTTTGTATCATGTCTGTCATCTGAATAATATGTGTATTTGCTGCATTATTATGATAAATGTACTTATCATTACGATCATTATCATTATCACCAATGTATTTCTTATAATCATCATCATCCTTATTCATTACTATTATCATAGAGATATTTATAACCATTGCTATAATCATCATCTTTAATATTAACTTCACAATCTTCTTTTCTTGAAAGCGTCCATGCCATAAGAAAATAACTTTAGACATGTCACAGTGACACATCAAAAGTGTTGATCTGTTGGCATCTGAATGTTCAGGAAAGGCATAAACGCACACTTCTATTTGACAACAAAACCCTGAATGGTCAAAACTTTTGACATGTCAATGACAGGGACACTTTAAAATATTACTTATTTATGTATTTATTATTTGTATTTGTTATTGTATGTATTTATAATCACAACATTGTATGTGAAGAGTAGCGCAGTATGCATAGTCCTAAAATCAAAAGATACAAAGTGCATGTCATACCATTGCCATCTGATAACATGATCACAGCTTAAAAGATAAAAAAAAGTGAGGTAGTGTTAGAGAGAGCTAGACAATCAGTATAAAACAACCAACATAAAACTAGAAACATAAACTGGTAGGTGGGTATATATTATAAATCAGCTGTTCTCTGCTGCCACCTCTGTGCTTGTCAGGAACTGTTCAGAGCAGGAGAAGTTTACTCTGGGGATTTTCTCCTTCTCTGGACAGTTCCTGACATAGACAGAGTAGGCAGCAGAGAGCAGCGTGCTCAGACTGGAAAGAACTACACAACTTCCTGTGGAGCATACAGCAGCTGATATGTACTGAAAGGTTAAGATTTTTTTTTTATAGAAGTAATATACAAATCTGTATAACTTTCTGGCACCAGTTGATTTGAAAACATTTGTTTTCCAGAGGAGTACCCCTTTAAGCTCCATTCACATTTCCGTTAAGCTCCACTAAGAGAGAGCTCCATCGATGCACCCTTTGAAAGGACAGGAGTTTAATGGAGAAAAAATTGTGCATACAGGACACCCCAAGGACCCCATTAAAATGAATGGGATCTGTGGGGACCTGGGGGTGTCTGTTGAGCAAAGGGTCTGTTTGGCTCCATTGTTTGGTGTCAAATGGACTCTTCACGCTTCAGCAGGCATCAGCAGGCATCCAGGGCAAACGCCGAGGGGGGCCATGTAGGCCCCCCATGTCGGCGATCGCTGCAAATCGCAAGGGAAATCGCCCTTGCGATCTGCGGCGATACCGGGCTGATCGGGTCTCTGGGACCCGACCGCCCGGTAATTTCGCATGATCCCGGCTGTCACAGACAGCCTGGACCATGCTAACGTATAGGAGCGAGGTGGCAAGCCGGCCACCTCCTCCTATACCCTGCGATCTGTCGGTTAGTTAACCGACCAATCGCAGGAGGGGGGGCGGTTACTTCCCCCCGTCCTGCCCGGTCCCTGAAAGTCTGGAGAGGACGGGAGGAAGACCGGAGGACGCGGCGGGGGAGTGCTGGGGACCGGCCCCGGTACTTACCTCGTCCCTGAAGACCCGGATCCCTGCGATGAAGATGGTGGCGGCGGCGACAGGTGAGTAGATCTTCAGCCGCGGTCGGGCCCTTTACAGCAATGCACGTCGCCATAAAGCGACATGCATTGCTGTAATGGGACCCTGTAATCTACAACTCCCAGCATGCCCAGACAGCCCTTGGCGTCTAGGCATGCTGGGAGTTGCAGTTTTGCAACATCTGGAGGTCCACAGTTTGGAGACCACTGTGCCCTTCCAGATGTTGCAAAACTACACATCCTCAGCATGCCCTTACTGTCCAGGCATGCTGGGAGTTGTAGTTCTGTAACATCTGGCCCTTCAGATGTTGCAGAACTACAACTCCCAGCATGCCTGGACAGTTTTGGCATTCTGGGAGTTGTAGTTTTGCAACATCTGTAAGGGCACAGATTGAGAACCACTGTATTAGTGGTCTGCAAACTGTAGTCCTCCAGATGTTGCAAAACTACAACCCCAAGCATGCTGGGAGTTGTAGTTCGGCAACATCTGGCTCTAAAGATGTTGCCGAACAACTACTTCCAGCATGCCTGAGAATGTTTGGGAGTTGTGGTTTTGCAACAGCTGGAGGCACACTGGTTGAGAAACATTGTCTGTTTCCTAACTCAGTGTTTCCCAACCCGTGTGCCTCCAGCTGTTGCAAAACTATAACTACCAGCATGCACTGATAGACTGTGCATGCTGGGAGTTGTAGTTTTGCAACAGCTGGAGGTCCCCCCCTGTGAATGTACATGGTACATTCACATGGGCAGGGGGCTTACAGTGAGTATCAGGCTGCAAGTTAGGAAGCTCAAACTCGCAGCGGGAAACTCGCTGTAACCCCCCGCCCATGTGACTGTACCCTAAAAACACTACACTACACTACACTACACTAACACAAAATAAAATAAAAAGTAAAAAACACTACATATACACATACCCCTACACAGCCCCCCTCCCCAATAAAAATTAAAAATGTCTGGTACGCCACTGTTTCCAAAATGGAGCCACCAGCTGTTGCAGGCACCCTGTTTGGGAATCACTGGCGTAGAATACCCCTATGTCCACCCCTATGCAAATCCCTAATTTAGGCCTCAAATGCGCATTGCGCTCTCACTTTGGAGCCCTGTCGTATTTCAAGGCAACAGTTTAGGGTCACATATGGGGTATCGCCGTACTCGGGAGAAATTGCTTAACAAATTTTGGGGGGCTTTTCTCCGTTCACCCCTTATGAAAATGTGAAGTTGGGGTCTACACCAGCATGTTAGTGTAAAAAAATTAATTTTTTACACTAACATGCTGGTGTTGCCCTATACTTTTCATTTTGACAAGAGGTAAAAGGGAAAAAAGCCCCCCAAAATTTGTAATGCAATTTCTCCCGACTACGGAGATACCCCATAAGTGGGCGCAAAGTGCTCTGGGGGCACACAACAAGGCCCAGAAGGGAGAGTGCACCATGTACATTTGAGGTGATTTGCACAGGGGTGGCTGATTGTTACAGCGGTGTTGACAAACGCAAAAAAAAAAAAAAACCCCACATGTGACCCCATTTCGGAAACTACACCCCTCACGGAATGTAATGAGTGGTGCAGTGAGAATTTACACCCCACAGGTGTCTGACAGATCTTTGGAACAGTGGGCTGTGCAAATTAAAAATGTTGTACAGACCACTGTTCCAAAGATCTGACAGACACCAGTGGGGGTAAATGCTCACTGTACCCCTTGTTACGTTCCTCAAGGGGTCTAGTTTCCAAAATGGTATGCCATGTGGGGGTTATTTTGCTGTCCTGGCACCTGCTCTCAAAAAGCCAAATATGACTCCTTCTCTTCTGAGCATTGTAGTTCGCTCGTAGTGCACTTCAGGTCAACTTATGGGGTACCTCCATACTCAGAAGAGATGGGGTTTCAAATTTTGGGGGGTATTTTTTGCTATTAACCCTTGCAAAATGTGAAATTTGGGGGGAAACACCCATTTTAATTACATTTTTTTTTTTTACGTATGCAAAAGTCGTGAAACCCCTGTGGGGTATAAAGGCTCACTTTATTCCTTGTTACGTTCCTCAAGGGGTCTAGTTTCCAAAATGGTTTGCCATGTGGGTATTTTTTGCCGTCCTGGCACCATAGGGGCTTCCTAAATGGGACATGCCCCCGAGCAAAATTAGCTCTCAAAAAGCCAAATATGACTCCTTCTCTTCTGAGCATTGTAGTTCGCCCGTAGTGCAATTCAGGTCAACTTATGGGGTACCTCCATACTCAGAAGAGATGGGGTTACAAATTTTGGGGGGTATTTTCTGCTATTAACCCTTGCAAAAATGTGAAATTTGGGGGGAAACACACATTTTAGTGAAATTATAATTTTTTTTTACATATGCAAAAGTCGTGAAACACATGTGGGGTATTAAGGCTCACTTAATTCCTTGTTACGTTCCTCAAGGGGTCTAGTTTCCAAAATGGTATGGCATGAGTTTTTTTTTTGCTGTTCTGTCACCATAGGGGCTTCCTAAATGCAACATGCCACCCAAAAACCATTTCAGAAAAACGTACTCTCCAAAATCCCCTTGTCGCTCCTTCGCTTCTGAGCCCTCTACTGCGCCCACCGAACACTTTACATAGACATATGAGGTATGTCCTTACTCGAGAGAAATTGGGCTACAAATATAAGTATACACTTTCTCCTTTTACCCCTCGTAAAAATTAAAAATTGGGTCTACAAGAACATGCGAGTGTAAAAAATGAAGATTGTGAATTTTCTTCTTCACTTTCCTGCTATTCCTGTGAAACACCTAAAGGGTTAAAAGGCTGACCGAATATCATTTTGTATACTTTGGGGGGTGCAGTTTTTATAATGGGGTCATTTGTGGGGTATTTCTAAGATGAAGACCCTTCAAATCCACTTCAAACCTGAACTGGTCCCTGAAAAATAGTGAGTTTGGAAATTTTGTGAAAAATTGGAAAATTGCTGCTGAACTTTGAAGCCCTCTGGTGTCTTCCAAAAGTAAAAACTTGTCAATTTTATGATGCAAACATAAAGTAGACATATTGTATATGTGAAAAAAAAATTAAAATATTTTGAATATCCATTTTCCTTACAAACAGAGAGCTTCAAAGTTAGAAAAATGCAAAATTTTCAAATTTTTCATACAATTTTCTAATTTTTCACCAAGAAAGGATGCAAGTTACAAATTTTTTTTTACCACTATGTTAAAGTAGAATATGTCACGAAAAAACTATCTCGGAATCAGAATGATAACTAAAAGCATTCCAGAGTTATTAATGTTTAAAGTGACAGTGGTCAGATGTTCAAAAAATGGCCGGGTCCTAAGGTGTAAAATGGCTGGGTCCTTAAGAGGTTAAAGACTTAGGCCCAGATTTAGCAAAGAATGCCTACGGTAGAGCTATTTTCCCACGTCTATTTGTGTGGTGGGTTTGACTAGAGTGCATCGTATTTATCAAGAAGGTGCAGCAGGATGATGAATTTTGTGCAGCTCTGCTGTGGTGGGAAAAGCTCTACCACATACACTTTTTCTAGACGCTTGTGAGGGAGCGAAGTAGACACTTTCCCGGGTCCTGAATTTGTCCGGTGTGGTGTTTTTATTTACTTTCACAGAGCTGATGGGACATTTTTACTTAAATTTAAGACGCTACAATAAATTTGATTGAGGTGTCTAAGGGGTTAAAGCCAGGCATCATCATGATCGGTGATATCTGGCATTAGAGATAGGTCCTGGTGGCAGATAGTCACCAGGACCACCCAGCTAGGACCACCAAGCTATGACACACTGAGCACGTGTCATAGAAGGGGAGTGGGATGCTGTCATCCACAAGGGGTTAAAGGTTGAATTGTGGAAAGTAGAAGTGATTCTCACGCCTACTGGTAGGTGGTGTAGCTTTGCGCCTAAAAAAGTACCTTTGCACACAAAATAGTGACTTTTATTACACTTTTAATTTAGCTCACTAGTCTGAATTTCTCTCAAAGGGAGGGGCGTGGCCTCACTGTGCAGGTCTCCGCTCCCTTCCTCAGTATGCTTTCTGCTCACATCTTCTAACGGGACACAAACTGACAGTGTGAGGATTTTTCCTATAAGCTGTGAGCCCTGTGCTCACAGCTGTCAATCAAAGAAGTGGGTCCATGATGTAGGTGATGACGCATGGACACAGCAGGACTAGTATGTGTCCAAGCAGGCGGGGGGGGGGGGGGGGGGCAGTTGTTTGACTTGCTTTTTCAGTATGAAATACTGAAAATTTTCTAATGAAAGCAATTGCAAAACCTATTGGTTTTGCATGCTGTACAACATATCAAAAGTTTTTGAATCTGACAGTGCCCATTTCATTTCCACTCAGATGTAGAGGACAGGCCTAAATGTAATTCTCATGCATGTGTAAACAAGAGATGTGATTCTATTACGCTATAGATAAGTTTAACCCCTTAAGGACCAGGCCAATTTTCACTGTAGGACCAGAGCATTTTTTGCACATCTGACCACTTTCACTTTAAGCATTAATAACTCTGGGATGCTTTTATTTTTCATTCTGATTCCGAGATAGTTTTTTCGTGACATATTCTATTTATGTTATTGGTAAATGTTGTCAATACTTGCATCATTTCTTGGTGAAAAATTCCAAAATTTGATGAAAAAATAGAAAATTTAGCATTTTTCTAACTTTGAAGCTCTCTGCTTGTAAGGAAAATAGACATTCCAAATAAATAATATTTTGATTCACAAATACAATATGTCTACTTTCTGTTTGCATAATAAAGTTGACATGTTTTTACTTTTGGAAGACATCAGAGGGCGTCAAAGTTCAGCAGCAATTTTCCAATTCTTCACAAAATTTTCAAAATCGGAATTTTTCATGGACCGGTTCAGGTTTGAAGTGGATTTGAAGGGCCTTCATATTAGAAATACCCCATAAATGACCCCATTATAAAAACTGAACCCCTCAAAGTATTCAAAATGACATTCAGTAAGTGTGTTAGCCCTTTAGGTGTTTCACAGAAATAGCAGCAAAATAAAGGAGAAAGTTCAAAATCTTAATTTTTGACACACGCATGTGCTTGTAGACCCTGTTTTTGAATTTTTATAAGAGGTAAAAGGAGACAAATCCTCTCAAAATTTGTAACCCAATTTCTCTCAAGTAAGGAAATATCTCATATGTGTATATCAAGTGTTCGGCGGAAGCAGTAGAGGGCTCAGATGGGAAGGAGCGACAATGGGATTTTGGAGAGTGAGTTTTTCTGAAATGGTTTTTAGGGGGCTTGTCACATTTAGGAAGCCCCTATGGTGCCAGAACAGCAAAAAAAAAAAAAAAAAAACACATGGCATACTATTTTGGAAACTACACCCCTCAAGGCACATAACAAGGGGTCCAGTGAGCCTTTACACCCCACAGGTGTTTGATGACTTTTCGTTAAAGTCGGATGTGTAAATTCTTTTGGAAAGGTAATTTGTTTGGAATGGAAGTCAGGGGCCAAGTGCGTTTACAAAGCCCCCCGTGGTGCCAGAAAAGTGGACCCCCCCACATGTGACCCCATTTTGGAAACTACACCCCTCACAGAATTTAGTAAGGGGTGCAGTGAGTATTTACACTCCACTGACGTTTGACAGATCTTTGGAACAGTGGGCCGAGCAAATGAAAAATTCCATTTTTCATTTTCACGGACCACTGTTCCAAAAATCTGTCAGACACCTGTGGGGCGTAAGTGCTCATTGTACCCCTTATTACATTATGTGAGGGGTGTAGTTTCCAAAATGGGGTCACATGTGGGAGGGGTCCATTGTTCTGGCACTAGGGGGGCTTTGTAAACACACGTGGCCTTCAATTCCGGACAAATTTTCTCTTCAAAATCCCAATGGCGCTCCTTCTCTTCTGAGCATTGTAGTTCATCAGCAGAGCACTTTACATCCACATATGGGGTATGTTCTTACTCAGAAGAAATTGGGCTTACAAATTTTGGGGGGCTTTTTTTGCTATTTTCCCTTGTGAAAATGAAAAATTTAGGGTAACACCAACATTTTTGTCAAAAATTTTGTTTTTAAATTTTCCCATCCAACTTTGATGAAAATCCGTGAAACACCTGTGGGATGTTAAAGTTCACTATACCCCTTGTTACATTCCGTGAGAGGTGTAGTTTCCAAAATGGGGTCACATGTGGATATTTATTTTTGGGTGTTTATTTCAGAACCGCTGTAAAATCAGCCACCCCTGTGCAAATCACCAATTTAGGCCTCAAATGTACATGGTGCACTCTCACTCCTGAGCCTTGTTGTGCGTCCGCAGAACATTTTACGCCCACATATGGGGTATTTCTGTATTCAGGAGAAATTGTGTTACAAATCTTGGGGGTCTTTTTTTCCTTTTACCTCTTGTGAAAATAAAAAGTAAAGGGCAACACCGCATGTTAGTGTAAAACATTTTTTTTTTTTTTTTTACACTAACAGGTTGGTGTAGACCCCAACTTTTCCTTTTCATAAGGGGTAAAAGGAGAAAAAGTCCCCCAAAATTTGTAGTACAATTTCCCCATATGTGGCACTAAACTGTTTCCTTGAAATACAACAGGGCTACGAAGTGAGAGAGCGCCATGCGCATTTGAGGACTAAATTAGGGATTGTATAGGGGTAGACATAGGGGAATTCTAAGCCAGTGATTCCCAAACAGGGTGCCTCCAGCTGTTGCTAAACTCCCAGCATGCCTGCACAGTCAATGGCTGTCCGGAAATGTTGGGAGTTGTTGTTTTGCAACAGCTGGAGGCTCCGGTTTGGAAACACTGCTGTACAATATGTTTTTCATTTTTATTGGGGGGTGTCAGGCCCAAGGCCTGATTATGGAAACATACATGTGCTTTATAATTGCATCTGTGTATAAACTAAGACCTGGGGGTGAGGAGTCATTCAGACGGTGCATCCTGTGTCTTTTGTGTATTGCAGTTTATTGGGGGGGGGGGGGGTCTGGCTGTGTGTTTACATCGTCTTTGAAGTCCTGCACTCTGGTCCCATCATATAATCAACCAGATAAGAGGGCCAAGAAGAGAGATGCCCCCCTGGTGGGATCAGAGGGGAGGGGGGAATGAAGTCCCTCCAAAAAGGAGATATATAATATTTAACAATGCTAGAGTCAGTGTGTTCAATGCTGGGGAACAAGCGGACAAGACCACCCTAAGAACAGCTAGGACCCACTCTCTCTCATGGACTGCTTTATCATCATGCTGTAAGAACTTCATTTTTGCTTTCTGAACTTGTCTTGCTAAACTCTTATATATATTCTTATACTTGTATGTCATTTGTTTATTTTTATGCATAGCACTGTGATACCTTTTATCAGATTAAATGTTTAATTAATCAGCTCTGGTCTTTGATCTCTAAATATATGAGCTCTCCTTTCTGAAGGCAGCTCGGGTGGAAACACATCTGAGGGTTAATTTGATGACTTGCTGGGACTAGTAGTGGATACCCAGAGGTCTGGTGGCTTTAACCCTTGCACCATCACACTCTCTCTAGCGTCTTAGCTGGACCGATAGGGTGTGATCGTGACAGGGGGGGAACAGTGTAAGGGGGTGTATTTGTAGTGTTTTACCCTTTATTATGTTTTAGTGTAGTGTAGTGTTTTTAGGGTACATTCGCACTGGCGGCGGTTTACAGTGAGCTTACCACTAGGAGTTTGCGCTGCGGTGAAAAATTTGCCGCAGCTCATACTTGAAGGAGGAAACTTACTGTAAACATGCCTGTGTGAATGTACCCTATACATTCACATGGGGGGGGGGGGGGCAAACCTCTAGCTGTTTCAAAACTACAACTCACAGCATTCGCTGACAGACCGTGCATGCTGGGAGTTGTAGTTTTGCAACAGCTGGAGGCACACTGGTTGGAAAACCTTCAGTTAGGTTCTGTTACCTAACTTAGTATTTTCCAACCAGTGGGCCTCCAGCTGTTGCAAAACTACAACTCCCAGCATGTACTTTTTGCTGAAGTGCATGCTGGGAGATGTAGTTATGTAACAGCTGGAGGTAGGCAACTACAACTCCCTACACAGTTCACTGCACAGTTATATCCAAACTGTAGCCCTCCAGCTGTTGCAAAACTACAAATCCCAGCATGACAGCGGTCTGGGCATGCTGGGAGTTGTAGTTTTGCAACTTCTGGAGAGCAACAGTGTAGAGACCACTGTATAGTGGTCTCAGACTGTAGCCCTCTAGATGTTGCTAGGCAACTTACCAGCTTCCGTTGGATCCAGGGATCCAGCGGCACGACATGCCGCCCGCCGATCTCCAACACCGATCGTCGCCCGCAGCCTCGCCCGCAGGGTAAGTGGACTTTGGCGCCGGTCCTCTGTTGTTTCCCGCCTATTGCGGGTGGGCAGAACGGGGAAAACGAAAGCTAACCCCCCGCCCCCGATCTGCTATTGGACGTCGCTTCTAGACGCCCAATAGCAGGGATAGGAGGGGTGGCACCTCTGCCACCTCACTCCTATCCCTTCAGGGGGATCGTAGGTGTCTTAGACAACCACGATCCCCCTAATATTCTGGGTCACCGGGTCACCAAAGAACCGTAATGACCTGGAATCGCACAAATCGCAAGTGTGAATTCACTTGCGATTTGTGCCGATCGCCGACACGGGGGGTCTAATGACCCCCCAGGGCATTTGCTCAGGGTGCCTGCTGATCAATATCAGCAGTCACCCCGGTCCGTTCCCCGCCCGTCCGAAATTCCCACAGGCGTCCTTAAATACCAGGGAGAAAAGGCGTACCTGTACGCCCTTGGTCCTTAACAGGTTAAGGCTCATAAGAGAAGAAGCAAAAAAAGATTAATAAGGCTGATGCACAAGGAAAAGGTAATTGAGGATGAGATAATAAAAAAATGCCTCATGCTCAGATATTGAAAAGTTGGTAGGAAATACTTAGCACACAAGACAGGAAATAATAAAATATGACTGTTATCTTAAAGCTGCTTTATGGTAGAGATGCCACAACGGAGCCACTGGCGAACATCTAGATTTGAGATAGCCAATGTTGGAGCTTAGTAGGGGTACTATCCCGGTAAGCAAATGATTGTATTCCACTCAATATACGGTAACTGTCAGAAAGGAGAAAAATCTACTGAACTGGCATAGTAATATTTAATTTAAACCTAATATTTATTATTTTTTTCGTACCTGGTCCACCAGTGTTTCAGTTGGGCAATTACCATGGCTATATAAAAGCAATGAACATCAGGGATACCGAGTCTGCCTGACAATCTATGCTAAGCCAATAGTAAGAAAGACCTAGGCTTATAGTTTTGGCACACATATTTGGAGAGATATGATGGAATCTGTATAGGAGGAGAATGAAACAGGTGCAATAACTTCGATAAGAGCTTTTTTTTTTTTTTTTTAAAGCACCCACTCTACCTAACCATGATATTTCTACTCTACTGTAGGCTACTAGATCCTCTTGGAGTTGTTTAAGAAATTGGCTATTGTTCTCAGAATTTAAAGAGTAGTGAGAGGCAGTAAAAAGAATACCCAAATACTTAATGGGTGCAAAGAGATTGAAGTGTTTCAGTTGTAACTATTAAAGGGACGTCTTGAGATTTCTGCCTATTACGGCTGTAATAAGACGTGGTTTTAAAATATGACAACAACCCCACATCTGTTTGAAGGGATTGTTTTGTGTTAGATAAAGTAAGCAAAAATCATCCATAGGGCAAGAAATATGATCTCCCCCCCCCCCACCCCCCCATGTGTATATGTGAATATGTGTATCATTTTTAATAACTTTAAACAAGAGATCAATGGACGGTATAAAGATCAGGTGTCATTATGAGTGTCATTAAGTGTTCATACAGATCACCATTCACAAATACTAGAGCCAATAAGGCTGCATATAAGGCACTGATAGCGCCAAGTTTGGCACCCCAAAAGCCACAGAGCTGAGAAGGCATAGGACCAGTGTATTCAATCAAAAGCCTTTTGGCATCCAAAGCTAAAATGACTTCTGACATAGAGTGGCGACCTTTGATAAATCCTGTCTGATCCCCCAATATTAATTATAGCAGTATTGGAGCTAGTCAAGTCATCAAAAATTTAACTCAAATCTTGAGATCACAATTTAACAAAGAAATTGGTTGAAAATTCCAAAGCTCATCTGGATCCTTTTTTGGTTTAGTAAAAGTAATATTTTCACAATACTCTGATCCACTGATTTTGCTGTGGACAATTCTATATCTTTGGCAACCATCATTAGCTCCAGGAAAGATACAGTTTGCTTTTATAGCCTAACACCTATTAAGTAGTTTCTGCAGCTCTTAGCAATACATAAAACCGACAGATTCCCTTTGAAGAGATATTTCAGCCTACAACACTTACACATGATAGGGCATAAGTGTATAATTACAGGGTGTCTAATTGTGTGGAAACCCCTGTCTGTTTCCTGTTGGACATGCTAGCCTATCTTTGGCAGCTCCCACAGACTATGAATGTAGCGGCAGTGTGTATGCGTAACCACAAGGCGTTCAGGTATGTCCGTGCTCTAATCTGACTTTGAAGTGTGGAGAGGGAAGATTTTATGCACTGCACACATTGGGAACGTTTTTTTTTTCGCTGTAACAACCCTTTTCTGTGAGAACCATGCCTGGTTATCATGATGATCATGTGATTGACACCCAAACCAGTAAATTTATTTCAATTATAAATAATATACAATATAATATATAATGTACAATAAATATGATAATATCAATCTTAACATTACAACACATATTTTTCTCATCAAAGCCCAAATTTTACATAAGTATCATTGAAAAGAAGATTGATCTCCACCCTTCCTTATTGCATTTCCTGTTTCCAGCCATATCAAAATATTACTTTCATGGCCCCACATTCTAAGGCATATGTGCCTCATCAGATCACATTTTTGCCCCAACAATTCCAATGTCGATGCTACATAGTATAAGTGGAAATTTGGAATTCCCAAACCCCCCCTCTGCTACCAGTAAGCTAAAACAGCTTTACTTCATCCGGACGTGCAAACGTCCCTAAATTAATTCGTTTATCTTACGTTCTAGTTGCTTGAAAAATTTGCCTGAAATCCAGGTCACTATTTAATTAATTTCATATTTGCATATTTTTTATTTACTACTTCAAATACCATACACTCAAAATAGCTGACCGGTCTACAATGACTGATGATGTTCTGACAATTTATGCTCATTTATGAGATCAGGGGTCCCCGACACCTACCTCATAACTTCATAGATACATGGGAACAGGGGATGACATGTTTGTGTGATAGGATTGTTACCCTGAGTGAGTGTCCAACAGGTAAGACGTTTAGCAGCCATTGATTTACTGAGTAGCCAACAACAGTATCTGGGTTACTGGGACACTGTTGTCATGACTCTATGTTTTCTGTGTAGAGTCCTGTGACCAGCGAACACACAGAATCAGGGCCAGACTGAGACCAAAAATAGGCCAGAGCCTTTTAGACTAAACAACCCACTATGGTCATGGGTATGGCTATGTGAGGGCAGAGTCACAAGAGTGGGATGGGGGTGGGAAAAATCATATTCATATCTAGAGATTTTAGATCATATAAGAGATTTTTTGAAAAATTTGATTTGGCCAATCGCAGAATTTTCAGAAGAAATTTGGTTCGGCCCAAATTTATTTGCAGCAAATCGCTATTAAAACGGCTATTTCTGGCCTACAGAGAGCCTCAATAGGGGTGTAGAACACTTTGCCTTGCTGTAACACTCATAGGGTGTGTGCTGGTTTAGTGAGGTAATACTGTTATTTAGTATGACATGCAGATCAGAGACGTTGCTATTAGAATCACTATCGCAGAGCGGCACAATGATAGAGCCTGGAGGTGGCATCAGTATGAGGAGACCATATAAAGGCTGTATGATTCAGCGTGTAGGTGGTGGAAGCATGAGGAGAACATATAGTCGTTGAATGACACAGCCTGGGGTTGGCAGCAACAAGAGGAGACCACATAGTGGCTGAAGGACACAGCCTGGAGTTGGTGGCAGCATATAGTGGCTGAATGGCACAGCCTGGAGTTTGTGGCAGCATGAGGAGAACATATAGTGGCTGCATGACACAGCGTGGAGGTGGCGGCAGCATGAGGAGAACATATAATGGCTGAAAGACACAGCCTGGAGGTGGCAGAAGCATGAAGAGACCATATAGTGGCTGAATAACAAAGCGTGGAGGTGGCGGCAGCATGAGGAGACCACATAGTGGTTGAATGACACAGCCTGGAGTTGTCTTAAAGGGGTACTCTGCCCCTAGACATCTTATCCCCTATCCAAAGGATAGGAGATAAGATGTCAGATCGCCGGGGTCCCGCTGCTGGGGACCCCGGGGATCGCTGCTGCAGCACCCTGCTATCATTACTGCACAGAGCGAGATCGCTCTTCACATAAATACAGTGGCCGCAGCATCATTACGTCAAGGCTCCGCCCCTCGTGACGTCACGGCCCACCCCCGTCAATACAAGTCTATGGGAGGGGGCGTGGCGGTCGTCACGCCCCCTGCCATAGACTTGCATTAAGGGGACGGGCCGTGATGTCATAAGGGGCGGAGCTATGACGTCACGCTGCTCCGGCCCCTGTATCGCCCGTCATTACCCACAGAGCGAACTCGCTCTGTGCAGTAATGATGGCGGGGTGCCGCAGTGGCGATCCCCAGGGTCCCCAGCAGCGGGACAGTGACAATCTAACATCTTATCCCCTATCCTTTGGATAGGGGATAAGATGCCAGGGGCAGAGTACCCCTTTAAGCATGAGGAGACCATATAGCCTCAATAGGCGTGAAGAACACTTTGCCTTTTCCTAACACTTTTCCTAACACATAGGGAGTGTGCTCTGTTAGTGAAATAATACTGTTATTCATTATGACATGCAGATTACAGACATCGCTATTAGAATAACTGCTGCAGAGCTTCTGGATGTGGCAGCATGGAGTACATATGGCATCAAAATTGAAGAGAATAAAAATATTTTTTATGTAATTTTTATTTAATTTATTTGGAATTTATATACATTTTTTGATTAACCATTCTGGTGAGCATTGAGCTGGCAGTTCTCCGCCAGGCGAGATACCCCCTGTTCCAGCCCCTTCCTCTCAGCGCCCCCCTGACTGTGAAATTGTGAATGTTTCATTTAATCAGTTATGATTCATTGTATCGCTCCAAGCAGTTTTTTTACATTTAAATTTAAGATTTATGTTAGATTCCCAAGTTTAAGGTCCCGGCGTTTACGTTGAACTAATACTATATGACAACAAAACCCAATCTAACAAGGAGTCACATGGCGGCACATTGACAGACCTAGAGGTGGCAGCAGCCCGACGAGACAATAGGGCATCACAATAGAAAAGATGAAAGATATTTTGTAAAATTTTAATTGAAGATTTTAGATACATGAACATTTTTAAAGTTTAATCTAAGGTGCCAACAGCGTAAGGAGACCATATGGTGGCACAATCACACAGCCTGGAGGTGGCAGCAGCATGAGGAGACCATAGAGCCTCACAATCCCTAAGATGAAAATGTACATTTTCTAATTTTAATTGAAGATTTTTGGTAGCTAGTGCTACCATAAAATTTTTTAAGTAATGTCCCAGCAGCATGATGAGACCATAGGGCCTCACAATCCCTAAGATTAAAAGATAAATTTTTTTTATTTTAATGAAAGATTTATGGTAGCTAGTGCAACCATAACATTTTTTAGGTAACATCCGAGCAGCATGAGACCATATAGTGCCTGAATGACACAGCCTGGAGTTGGCGGTAGCATGAGGAGAACATAAAGTGGCTGAATGACACAGCGTGGAGATGGCAGCAGCATGAGGAGACCATATAGTGGCTGAATGACAGAGCGTGGAGGTAGCGGCAGCAAGAGGAGACCATATAGTGGCTGAATGACACAGCCTGGAGCTGGCGGTAACATGAGGAGAACATATAGTAGCTGAATGACACAGCGTGGAGGTGGCAGCAGCATGAAGAGACCATATAGTGCCTGAATGACGAAGCGTGGAGGTAGCGGCAGCATGCGGAGACCATATAGTGCCTGAATGACACAGTGTATAGTTGATGGCAGCATGAGGAGAACATTAATTGGCTAAATGACACA
Organism: Hyla sarda; assembly: GCF_029499605.1. Taxonomy (NCBI): domain Eukaryota; kingdom Metazoa; phylum Chordata; class Amphibia; order Anura; family Hylidae; genus Hyla; species Hyla sarda. Next base: position 90,421,383 of record NC_079198.1, read on the forward strand.
GAGTGGAGGTGGCGGCAACATGAGGAGAACATATAGTAGCTGAATGACACAGCGTGGAGGTGGCAGCAGCATGAGGAGACCATATAATGCCTAAATGACACAGCGTGGAGTTGGCAGCAGCATATAGTGGTTAAATGACACAGCATGTAGGTGGCAGAAGCATAAGGAGAATGTATAGTGGCTGAGTTACACAGCCTGGAGGTGGCGGAAGCATGAGGAGACCATATAGTGGCTTAATGACACAGCCTGGGGTTGACGGCAGCACGAGAAGAACATATGGTGGCAGAATAAGACAGCCGGGAGGTGGCATCAGCATGAGGAGAACATATGGTGGCAGAATGAGACTGCCTGGAGGTGGCAGCAGTAGCATCAGGAGTCCTGAAAGTGACAGAGTGGTGCGGTGGATGGCAATACCAGTACCCGATGATGAAGGTAGGTGAAAAAAGGAGAACTTGGCATCAGATGTGTGGCATCAGGCGGGTGGCAGGATCAGAATAGTAGCTGAGGTAGGTAGGCAGAAGAAAACAGTCTCTTATGTAAAAGTGTTAGTGTGCACAAGAAAGTATTGAGGATATGCATTATGTAAAACTTAACTTTTAATAATATGCTTAGGAAAAAATATATGGACCCAATTTTTTTTTTTAAATCAAACAAAAGAAAAGGTGTGCAAAAAACACCATGTGCCACCTACACCACCAAGTATTGATATGATGCAAAAACCTCTAAAAGGTGGAAGTGTTTGTGTGGCACCATGGTCAATCTATTCTGATGCATTAGGCATTGGTGGGTGGAAATCCTGATCCAAGCCTGATTCATTTTCACAAAGGTCAGTCTCTCCACATTTTTCCTAGACAGACAAGTTTTTCTTGGGGTTACTATGGCCCCTGGCACACTAAACACCAGCTCTGATGGCACACTACTGGCCGGGCAGGACAGATTTTCAAGGGCAAACTCTGCTAGTTGCTTCCACAAATCAAGTTTGGCTGCCCAGAAGTCCAGCAGATCTTCAAAGTGTGTTGGCATGGTCATGTCAAGGTATGCCATCACCTGCTGGGGTCCTGCTCCAGGTCTACCTGCTGCTGATTAGTGTTGGGCGCGAATATTCACATTTCAAATTTTTATCACGAATATCGCAAATTCACGAATTTGTGAATATTGCAAATACATTCGATATATATTCGAAATTACGAATATTAACTTTTTTCCGCATATGCGAAAATTCACATATGCACATATTCGCATATGCGAATATTCGCATATGTGAATGTTCGCATATTCCTTCTTTTCACTTGTGGGCCAATTAGAATGATGCAAATACACTTGTGAGAGGTTATCAACAACATCCCTAACAACCAATAGTAAAGTTGCCCACCCCCTCACTGTTTTCTTCCTCGAATATGCAAATGCAAATATATAACGAATACGTGAAATTCGCAAAGATGAATATTCGTCTATATATTCACAAAATATAGTGAATTCGAAAATGGGCAATGTCGCTCATCAGTACTGCTGAGTTGCTTCACTATGCGGGTGAAGAAAGTTACTCATCAGCGACTGTAGACTACAGCTGCTGCTGAAGGAGCTGGTACTGCTCCTGCCACCCCACCGCTCCCCAGCAGCCATGGCAGTGGAAGGTGAGTGCAGAGGGCCCCCCGAGTCAGACCTGCGAGAGGATGGACGATGGAGCAGATAGGCATCGGCCAACTGACTATGTAGGATGTCTCTGTAGTAGGTCAGTTTTTCCTCCCTTTTAGTAGGTGTGAAAAAGGCCCCCATTTTGTACTAGTAGCGAGAGTCCAATAAGGTGGAAAGCCAGAAGTCATCCTGAAGCCAAATGGTGATAATTTGGCGGTCACTACACAAGCAACTGAGCATGCATCGTGCCATTTGTGCAAGTTACTCGGAGGGACTCCCTGTCTCCATCTCCACTGCATACTGCCACTGTGTGTTTGGGTCCTGTGTCTCGCCTTCCTCATAACCCTCTAGCTCCTCTAGCTGCCCCTGCTCCTCCTTTCCTATCAGATGACTGGAAAAACCACCCATCTAGCTAAACCTAAACTGTGCCCCTCCCCCTCCTCCTCCTCCAGTGCAGCCCCCCCAGGGCTCATGTGGCCGTGTGATATAGGTGCCCCGTCTCCTGTGCTCTGACCAGCCATCGTTTCCAACACGTGGTGTAGTAGATGAAGCAGTGGAATGACGTCGTTCATCCCGTAATCCTGGCAACTGACTAATAATGTGGCTTCCTCAAAGTGCCTGAGCAAACGGCAGGTGTCATGTATGAGCTGCCACTGGTTGACATTTAAGTTACACAGGAGATTCCTTCTATCCGCTTGGATCATCAAAAAATCGGTGATGGCTTTTCTCTGTTCGAATAGTCAGTCCAACATATTGATGGTGGAATTCTAATGTGTGGAAACGTAGCAAATCAGACTATGTTGGGGGATGCCTTTCTGATGCTGCAGCTCAAGGAGGGTGTGCTTTGCGGTGTACAGTTGGCTTAAGTGCATGCAAAGTTTCCTTCCCATTGTTAGGATGTCTTGCAGATGGCGGAAACACTTCAGGAACTGCTTGACAACCAGATTGAACATGTGTGCCATGAAGGGTGCATGGCTCAGGCTTCCTTGTCGCACCGCAGATAAGATGTTCTTCCCGTTGTCGGTCACCATGGTTCCCATTTCCAGTTTTCGTGGAGTAAGCCATAAATCGATTTCTTGATGAATGACTTTTAGCAGTTCCTCCCCTGTGTGACTCCATTCGCCAAGGTAAACCATGTGAAGAACAGCATGACGCCGTGCCCTGCACAGATGGTATGGGAAAGGCACTGAGACTTGTTCGTGCAGTGGAGGCTGAAGAGACGGTGGAGGATGAGGAGGGGGAGTCGCACACTGTCACAGGACCAACGGCCTAAGAGCATGGAGGAGGAAGCAGCGTGACCTGTCCAAGTTGCTGTTGTGGCTGTGCAGGAACCACATGCACCCAGTGAACTGTAAAGGACATGTATTTTCCCTGACCATAGTTACAGCTCCACACGTCGGCGCTGCTGTGCACTTTGTTACACACCTACAGGCTCAAGGACTGGCCCACCTTCTGTTCCACAAAATTGTGCAGAGCTGGTACTGCCTTCTTCACAAAGAAATGACGGCTTGGGACTCTCCACCTCGGTTCGGCACAAGCCATCAGTTCTCTGAAAGGTGCACTGTCCACCACTTGAAAAGGGAGGGACTGCAGCACCAGCTATTTGGACAGGAGAACATTCAGCTTCTGTGCCGTTGGATGCATACTGTTGTCTCTTGGACATGGCTTCGCCGATGGATTGCTGGTGGAATGACTGACTCGAAGTAGGAGGAGCAGGAGCATCTGGAGCGACAGAAGATGAGTATGACACACAGCTACCTTTGGCTGAGGTGGTGGAGCCTTGGTTGGCTGAAACAGGGAGCAGCATGCCGCTGGGTGATGCAGCAGGCTGGATCACTACATCGGAGCCACGGTTCTCCCAGGCCACTTTATGGTGATGCTGCATATGTTGACTCAGGGCCGTGGTGCCAACATTGGGACCCTGCCCATGCTTCACCTTCTGCCGACATCTTGCATGTGGCCATGTCAACCTCCTCTGGATGCTTGATGAAAAACTGCCACACCGCTGAGTAGCTGATTTTCCCACCAACAGTCCGCACTGATTGATTGCTACTGCCGCCAACTCCAGGAACCCCTGTACCACAACCTCCCGGGAAGGTAGGCTGCCACAAAGAAGGTGGTCTACCCTGGGCACATTTGGCTCCAGACTTTCCACTTCTGCCACCATGCTGACTGCCCACCATGCTACCACCTTGATGGCTCAGCTGCTGCCTCACTGGCAACCTGCAACCCTCTTCTCCTGATGATGATGAAGCCCCTTCTGCACCCAGCTCCCAAGTGCGATCGGCTTCATCATCATCGAGTTGTGTCTTCACGTCACTGATGTCTCCCTCATGTTCCTCAACAGTGTCTGCTTTAGGAGCCTGAATGCTCGCAACACCACCTCCCACGCCAATCTCCTCATCACTACTTGCCCACCTAGCGGAGGAAGCGGCGTATGTCTCCTCCACTTTTTGGCTGGGCAGTAGCTGCTGACTGTCCTCTAGATCGTTCTCACTAAATAGTAGAGCTGAACCCACAGCATAAGATACTTCTGTGGGGGAGGGAACAGCATAGGACAGAGGTAAAGGGAGGACAGGGACTGCTCCCGGGCCATGCCACCTGAGGGTTGTGTCTGAGGATCCCACCGACTTTTGACTGGGGGTGTCAGATGTCACTTGTGAGGAAGTGGATGACCGTGTTAACTAATCGATGACGGCAGATGTGTTGCTGGTCGAGACACGACCGCTAGCTGATATCGGGAACTCAGGCCACTCGCTGCGACCTCTGCCTAATGAATTTAGACTTCTGCCACTCCTCTGTGCACATCCTGACACTTCTCTGCCTAACATACATAGTGTGTATATGAGGGGAGTACAATATGCTCCACTACGCTTAAGACAGTATTTGTCTACAACATCCGCAGGTGTGTACTTTTGCCTGGCCTTTCAGTGTCTAGGCCCTTGAGACTTTAACAGGAACAAAATAGTACGCCACTTAGATGTATGTATTTGGTATGCACTTATGAGGGGAGGACAATGCGCTACAGTACGCTTAAAAAGTATTTGTGTACGACACCAGCATTACACACCAGTGCTGCAGCACACAGTCGCTGTGTACTACACCACAAAATTGCACTCTCAATCTCACTCCCTTCTCTATCATTGCTTCTAGGCAGGATTTGTGCTTAAGCTGAATCGCTGCTGTTCTGTGCAACATACTGTTTTCTGTCCCTCTCTGTAATAGAACGCTATAGTGCCTGGGAGATGAATCACTGCAGTAAGAATGCTTTTCTGTGCAACAAACACTGCCCTCTATCCCTATGTGCAACAGAACATTGATGTGACTAGGAGGTGAATTTTCCCACTCTACACTTTAAGGTAAAAATATGTTTATAAAAAAATAATGTTTACCCTTTTTGGGAGTAAAATGGGAAAAACGGACAATTTTCATTTTTATTGGGTGAGGGGATTTTTCACTTTTTGTTTACTTATTATGTTTACATTTTTCAACTTTACTTATTATTTTTACATTTTTCAAAATTTTTCAACTGACCAAATCCTGTATACTGAGGCCAATATTACCAATAATACCAGTACACAAGGAGGAAGATTACCATCATAAATAATTCCACCTTACTGTTACTGACCAAATCCTGTATACTGAGACCAATATTACTTGGTTATGTGCTTACAGACTGATGAATAAACTAGAATGAATTTGATCGGACAAACTGTTGTTACATGTTATTTCTGGTAGATTCATTCTCCTGGATCCAGATAAAGACTTAAATCAAGCTAACCACCGAAGTTTGGAACCAGGGGTACCTAGATGAGATCATATCTCCATACAAACACCAGTACACAAGCAGGAAATATTATCACCATACTGGCTTAATACAGTATACATATACCTGCCAACCAGACTCTTTTTCATGGTGAGACAGTAAAAGTCACATCATTATATCTACGCAATCTTAATGAAGGTCCTGGTCTAATGCCAGAATGAACCAGCTATTTTATGAAGTTATTTTTTTCAATTCCATAATTTCTTGGTTTTTGCAATTTTCTGGTCACACAGTGCAATAAGTAGCCTCCTGGAACTGTATCAAGGTGGAACAGCATCCCAATGACTGTAAACCTTACATAGAGTTGAGTCTATACTTATAAAGCCATCTGAGCAGCTTTGACATGGGGTTAGTTGCCACTTCTTTCCTTGACAGTTTGGAGTGCTGAATGGTTTAAGCACCTTTTTAAACAAGAACATAGTTCAGGGCAATTGTATGTAGTGATGGTAAAATACATTTCTATCAATAATAGCCCTTTAAAGACTGAACAGAGAAAAGAATGTTTGAAGATTCTCTCATCATGCCTATTATTTTCATAGGAGGATTTTCATTATTTTCAATGCCATTTAAAGGTAAGATTCAAAAGCAATCTGATTTCTGTTCAAAATCCAAAGTGATGCATTCATTTAATAAAAAATAAAACAAAATAATGTGTACATAAAAAAAAGTTTTTTTTTAAATGTTTCAATTTACAGAGAAAATGTGTTTATCAAGCCAGCTATTCTTCCGCCGCTAAAAGGAAAATTGACAATGTTGATTTATTGAGTGGAGCAACATTCAAGATAAAATCAATCTTGTCAAAACAACAATGCCTGGCAAAGAGGAAGGAGAACAGAGGGATGGAGACAGAATAAATTGAGGTAAACAGATTCAGCCATAAAACAAGCCTGTCTTTTTGGAGGAAATGATACATATATCATCCAATTCTCCTCCAATGCTGGTTAACACCTTCCCCTTAGACATTCTCTTCTATCATGTTCCATCTTTTCCTCCCCAGCTTGCTAGGTCTTTCCAATTTTCTTCCTATGCATCTCTATATCTTTTTGTTCCTTTTTATGTTAATTGTATTCCACTTCTCACCTTCCTTGTCTGTATCCCAGTCATCTAATGTATCACATTCATCTTCCTATCTCATTCCTCAAATGTATTTTTACAAGTCGCAGGGAGGACTGTTATTTTAGTGCAACCGTTAAAAACATCCTCATACTGCCCTTTTTACAGAATGATTGACCTGTCTGTGTATATCTTTAGTAAGGTCACATTTGAAAGGTAAGGTCTCCTGCCCATGACAGAGCCATGTGCATGCAGTCTGTATAGCAGCAAACAATGTCTCTACAGGACTGTACTATGAAGCAACAGGCACCTACGCTGTAATGTCAGTGTATTTTTCCATTTTAGGTAGGGATGAGCGAATCGAATCTGATGAATCAGAATTTGTTACGTATTTCAGGAAACATTTGATTTGCAACAAGTGGGAATATAGTTGCGATTTGATCGCGTAGCTCGCTTCATTAAACTCCATTTAGTGCGGTCTAGGCTCCAGAGCATCTAAAATGGCGGATCCACATGTGAGGACATGGGGCAAGGAATCCTGGAAAGGCTGGAACAAGGGTCGGTGGGATGACCCTGAATCACATGCGGCATGTAGCCTATAAGCAGCCAGCCACCCCTGTGATGTCACAGCCCTATATAATTGGCAGCCATCTTGGCAGTGACTTCAGCCTTTTATTGCAGAGAGAGAAAGAGAGGGACAGACAAGAGTGTGTGTTGCACAGAAAAGCATTTTTACAGCAGCGATTCACCTCCCAGTCACATCAGTGTTCTATTACAGAGAGGGACAGACAGAAGTGTGTGTTGCACAGAAAAGCTTTTTTTACAGCAGCGATTCAACTCAAGCCCAAATCCAGCTTAGAAGCACTGATAGGGAAGGGAGTGAGATTGAGAGAGAAAGTGAAAATTTGGGTGTGGTACACAGCGACTGTGTGCTACAGCACTGGTGTGTACTGCTGGTTTTGTACACAAATACTGTTTTAAGCGTACTGGAGAGCATTGTCCTCCCCTCATAAGTGCATACCACATACGTACATCTAAGTGGTGTATTATTTTGTTCCTGTTAAAATCTTAAGGGCCTAGATAATGTGAAAGGCCAGGCAAAAAGTACACACCGGCTGGTGTTGTACACAAATACTGTTTTAGGCATACTGGAGCGCATTGTTTACGCCCTTGGTCCTTAACAAGTTAATAGCGACGCCTTTCTGAGGTTAAAAATGCTTCCGCCACCTCCTTCATCAGGCCTGATGAAGGAGGTGGCGGAAGCCTTTTTAACCTCAGAATGCATTGCTACGCCCGTTGTGACTTGACCACACAGGTAGCTGGGCAGGACAAGGCATAGATGGATGAGGCAGAGGTGTAGTCGGACTTAGCAGAAGGTCAAGGCAGGTGGCAAAGGTGCGTAGTCAAATAACGTAGCAGAAGGGTCAAATATACAGGTAAAGCAAACAGACAATAGGGAACGCTTAATCTCAGGCTAGGGGCACTGAAGATCTGGCAGGGAAGAGGGGGAGGAGCTGTCTTAAACAACATATGATAAGGACCAGGCACCAATTAGTGAAACGCTGGCCCTTTAAATGTGGAGAAGACAGGAGGAGGAGGAATCTAATCTGTCATTAGACATAAACACAATTTAACTTAAAGTGATTTTAACCAAATATAAATGATTTTAATACATTTCTATATACTTTATTTGTAAATTCTTATTAAACTAGTGCCCACCCTTCATTCCCGAAGTATCATTGCTAGGCACTGTCTGGACTCATTGGGTAAATTCAGTATATTAAGAGATACACACAGGGGAACACTGGGAATATTCTACTGCTGCCCATTTTGTAGCTGTGTATGGGCAGCAGTAGGAAAGCAGGAATGTCATACTGAATAACATTATTATTTCACTAACCCAGCACACTCTCTATGCGTGTTACGAAAAGGCAAAGTGTTCTACACCCCCATATTAAGGTCCTCTGTAGCCTGGAAATAGCAGTTGTTAATAGCGATTCACCGCAATTAAATTCTTATCGAACCAAGGAGGAGGCATCAGTATGAGGAGACCATATAGTGGCTGAATGGCACAGCATGGAGTTGGCTGAAGAATGAGTAGAACATACATTGTCTGATGGCACAGCCAGGAGTTGGCAGAAGCATGAGGAGACCATTGAAATTTAAGATTTTGAAATAGAAATTTAAGATTTTGAAATTGAAATTTAAGATTTTGAAATTGAAATTTTAGCTAACACTCCCAAATATTAGTGTCCTGGGCCCGGCGTGTGGCGTGTGACCATATAGTGGCTGAATGACCGCCTGGAGTTTGTGGCAGCATGAGGAGACCATATAATGGCTGAATGGCACAGCCTGGAAGTGGCTGAAGCATGAGGAAACCATATAGTGTCTAAATGGCAAAGACTGGAGGTGTCTGAAGCATGAGGAGACCATATAGTGTCTGATTGGCACAGCCTGGAGGTGGCTGAAGCATGAGGATACCATACAGTGGCTAAATGGCACAGCCTGGAGGTGGCTGAAGCATGGGGAGACCATATAGTGGTTGGATTGCACAGGCTGGAGGTGGCTGAAGCATGAGGAGACCATATAGTGGCTGAATGGCACAGCATGGAGTTTGTGGCAGCATGAGGAGACCATATAGTTTCTGAATGGCACAGTCTGGAGGTGGCTAAAGCATGAGGAGACCGTATAGTGGCTGAATGGCATAGCTTGAAGTTTGTGGCTGAAGCATGAGGAGACCATATAGTGGCTGAATGGCACAGCCTGGAGTTTGTGGCAGCATGAGGAGACCATACAGTGTCTGAATGGTACAGACTGGAGGTGGCTGAAGCATGAGGAGACCATATTGTGGCTGAATGGCACAACCTGGAGTTTGTGGCTGAAGCATGAGAAGACCATATAGTGTCTGAATTGCACAGCCTGGAGGTGGCTTATGCATGAGTAGACAATAGGGCGTCACAATCCCTAAGATTAAAAGATGAATTTTAAAATTGAAATTGAAGTTTTATAGTTGCTAGTGCTACCATAAAATATTTTCAGGTAATGTCCTAAGCCCAACTGCATCAGTAAATCATATAGTGGCTGAATGGCACAGCCTTGAGTTGACTGAAGCATGAGGATACCATATAGTGGCTGAATTGCCCAGCCTGGAGGTGGCTGAAGCATTAGGAGACCATATAGTGGCTGAATGGCACAGCCTGGAGTTTGTGGCAGCATGAGGAGACCATACAGTGTCTGAATGGTACAGCCTGGAGGTGGCTGAAGCATGAGGAGACCATATCGTGGCTGAATGGCAAAGCCTGGAGTTTTGGGCAGCAAGAGGAGACCATATAATGTCTGAATGGCACAGCCTGGAGGTGGCTGAAGCATAAGGAGACCATATAATGGCTAAATGGCACAGCATGGAGGTGACTGAAGCATTAGGAGACAATATAGTGGCTGAATGGCACAGCCTGGAGTTTGCGGCAGCATGAGGAGACCATATAGTGTCTGAATTGCACAGCCTGGAGGTGGCTGAAGCATGAGTAGACAAAAGGACTTCACAATCCCTGAGATTAAAAGATTAATTTTAAAATTGAAATGGAAGATTTATGGTAGCTAGTGCTACCATAAAATATTTTTAGGGAATGTCCTAGGACCAGCTGCATCAGTAAACCATATAGTGGCTAAATGGCACAGCCTGGAGTTGGCTGAAGCATGAAGATACCATATAGTGGCTGAATTGCACAGCCTGGAGTTGGCTGAAGGATTAGGAGACCATATAGTGCCTGAATGAGACAGCCTAGAGGTGGCAGCAGCAGCATCAGGAGTCCTGTAAGTGACCCTAATGCAGAGGAATTTCTGAAACTGGGGACCAGCACCTTAATTACGTTTTGTAATATCCATGGCATCCAATGAGAGAGCCTGGAGGTGGCAGCATCAGTATGAGGAGACCATAGAGCAGCGCAATTAGAGAGCCTGGAGGTGGCAGTATCAGCATGAGAAGACCATATGGCAGCACAATGACAGTGCCTGGAGGTGGTAGCATCAGCATGCGGAGACCATATGGTAGCACAATGACAGAACATGGAGGCAATGGCATCAGCATGAGGAGACCATAGAGCAGCACAATGAGAGAGCCTAGAGGTGGCAGCATCAGCATGAGGAGACCGTATGGTGGCACAATGACAGAGCCTGAAGGTGGTAGCATCAGCATGAGGAGACCACATGGTGGCACAATGATAGAGCCTGGAAATGGTAGCATTAGCATGAGGAGACCATAGAGCAGCACAATGACAGAGCCTTGAGGTGGTAGCATTAGCATGAGGAGACCATAGAGCAGCACAATGACAGAGCCAGGAGGTGGCAGCAGCATGAGGGCCATGCCAACTGAGGGTTGAGTCTGAGGAACCCACCGACTGTTGACTGGGGGTGTTGGATGTCACTTAGGATGACGTGGATGACCGAGTGAACCAATCAATTACGTCTGCTGGGTTGCTGGTCGCCACACGACTGCTAGCTTACACCGGAAGCTCACACTTCTCGCTACGACTACGGCTGGCACACACCCTTAATCTGCTGCGACCTCTGCCTGTGCCTGATGAATTTAGACCTCTGCCAATCCTCTGTACACATCCTGTCACTACTCTGCCTGACATACTTACTGCGTATATGAGGAGAGTACAGTACGCTTCACTACGCTTAAAACAGTATTTGTCTAGAACGGCAGCAGGTGTGTACTATTGGCTGTCCTTTCACAATATCTAGGCCTTTGAGAGTTTAACAGGTACAAAATAGTACACTACTTAGATGTAGGTATGTGGTATGCACTTCTGAGAGCAAAAAATGCGCTACAGTACACTTAAAAAAGTATCTGAGTAAAAACACCAGCTGGCAAGTACTTTTACCTTGAATTCACAGTATTTAGGCCCTTGACAGATTAACAGGTACAAAATAATACACTACTTAGATGTACGTATGTGGTATGCATTTAAGAGGGCAGGAAAATGCACTACAGTACATTGAAAAAAGTATCTGAGAAAAAACACCAGACAGTGAGTACTCTTGCCTGGACTTTCACAGTATCTAGGCCCTTGACAGATTAACAGGTACAAAATAGTACACTAAGTAGATGTACGTATGTGGCATGCACTTATGAGGGCAGAAAAATGCGCTACAGTACAGTTAAAAAATTGTTGGAGTAAAACACCAGCTGGCGATTACTTTTGGCTGTCCTTTCACAGTATGTAGGCCCTTGACAGATTAACAGGTACCAAATAATACACCACTTAGATGTAGGTATATGGTATGCACTTATGAGGGCAGAAAAATGCGCTACTGTACGCTTCAAAAATTATTGGAGTAAAACACCAGCCGGTGATTACTTTTGGCTGTCCTTTCACAGTATCTAGGCCCTTGACAGATTACCAGGTACAAAATAGTATACTACTTAGATGTAGGTATGTGATATGCACTGATGAGGGCAGAAAAATGCGCTACAGTATGCGTATTTTTGCACAACATCAGCAGTACACAGTCGCTGTGTACTAAACCCAAAATTGCACTCTCTCACAGACTATTAGGAATGAACTGCTGGGTATTATACCGTTTACAGACTAGTATAGCCAGCTGATGATTTGTTGTGGAACAAAGACATAGAATTGCGCTGAAAATGTATGAAGTTGTGGCAGATTATTGAAATGTATGATGCAACACAAAGCTCTCTGCCCCTCTCTGTAATACAATGCTGTAGAAAGTGAATGGGAGGTTAATGGCTGCAATAAAAATCCTTTTCAGTGAAAAAAAGCACTGCTCTCTGTCCACCAGAACGCTGATGTGACTAGGATGTGAAATGCGGTTTTAATAAGCTTTTCTGTGTAACACACACACAGACTGTCCATCCTATCTCTATGCAGTGTAATGAATGAAGTGACGAGCCGCAATATGGCTGCCGATTATATGGATCTGTGACATCACAGGAGTGACTGGCTGCTGATAGGCTGTATCCTGCATGTGATTCAGGGTCATCCCGCCTACCCGCCTTCCCAGCGTTCCTGGCCCCATGTACTGACATGTGGATCTGCCATTTTAGATGCCCTGGAGCCTGGACAGCACTAAATGGAGTTTAATGAAGCGATTTGCACGATATTCGCATTTATTGCAAATCTAATTTTTCATGAAATTCGTAACAAATTCGGGTTCGTCAGCTTCGATTCGCTCATCTCTACAGGAAATGACAGAGCTGCACTTGCAATGTGTGCTTTGCTTTTCCTGGTACTCTCTGTCTATCTTTTAATAGGTTTATCTGGTGCTGTACACATTGGTCTCTGTCGCTAGCATTGGGTAAAACTATTTAGAGGGAGAGAGCACTGGCTCTGCTACTGCCCATACACAGCTACTGTGTACAGATAGAGCATGGCAAGGGATTAAGAAGAATTCCACTTATAAAGTGTTTTGAATGTATTCAAATTACTTCAGTTTTGTAAAAATAAACAAACAAACAAATAAATAAATAAACATTTACACTTAAGTAACACACATTTAATTATTATTTCTTTCATTGAGCACATTGAGTAAACATCCACAGTGCAGGGAGAAAATACAAGTACACACTTGTGTTGAAAAACCTGTAAAGCTCCTTTTATCAGCAATCACATCCATTATACATTTCCTGTGGAAAATATATATATATATATATATATATATATATATATATAACATTGAGAAAGGGGTTTTGGACCATTCTTCCTTACTAATTGGTTTAAGTTCATCAATATTTCTGGGGTGTCATGTGCTGCACTCTTCAGGTTATGCCACAGCATTTCAATAGGATTAAAGTAAGGACTTGTCTGTTTCAAAACACAACTCATCTTTATCAGCAATCCTTTAGTTAATCTATTTGTGACCTTTAAGTCATTGTCCTGTTGCATCTCGCAGTGTCTCCTCGGCTTGAAGTTAGGGACCGCTGCCATCACACTCTCTTGTAAAATGTTTACACAACTTTGAATCAATTTCCCCCTTAAGGACCACGGACATAAATGTACTTCACGCACCAGGACGTACATTTACGTCCTGTGTATGACCGCGAGCATAGGAGCGGCGTTCGCGTCATACAAGGCAGGTTAAGGCTACTATCAGCAGCCGAGGACCCACTGGTAGTGGCCTACATCCGCGATCGCGTGGATGTCCGCCATTAACCCCTCAGATGCAGTGATCAGTACAGATCTCGGCATCTGTGGCAATACGCATGTTAAAATAGATGATCAGATCGCCCGCAGCGCTGCCGCGGAGATCTGATAATGGCAGACGGAGGTCCCCTCACCTACCTCCGTCCATCTCTCGGCATCTCCTGCTTTGGTCTGAGATCGAGCAGGCCAGAGCAGAAGATAGCCGATAATCCTGATCAGTGATTGCTATAGATAGTCCCCTATGGGGACATAAAAAGTTTTTTTTTTAAAGTAGAAAAATAAAAAAATAAAAAATAAAAAAAAGGGAAAAACCCCCTCCCCCAATAAAAATGAAAATTGTAAATTTTTCCCATTTTATCCCAAAAAGCGTAAAATGTTCTTTTATGAACATATTTGGTATCGCCATGTGTGTGAATGTCCGAACTATCAAAATATAATGTTAATGATCCTGCACGGTGAACGGCGTAAACGTAAAAAAATAAATTAAAAAAAGTCCAAAAATGCTGTCTTTTTTTGTCACATTTTATTCCAAAACATTAATAAAAAATGATCTAAAAGTTTATATATGCAAATGTGGTATCGATAAAAAGTACAGATGATGGTGCAAAAAATGAGCCCTCATGCCGCTGATGTAAGGTTTTTTCCAATCTGTGGAAAACGGCATGCGCATGCGCGAGTTCACGCTATTAGCGTAGGCTACGCTAATTGCGTAATGTCTGCGTAATGTCGCGCATGCGCAGGAGTTCTAGCTTAGACTCGCGCATGCGTATGGCGTTTTTCACAGATAGTAAAATACTTTACATCATAGGTATTTTCCAATCTGTGAAAATTGCTATGCGCATGCGCGAGTCTACGCCGTTAGCGTAGACCTGTAGCGCTAGCGTAAACCTGCGCATGCGCAGTAGTAAATTTAGCTTATTGGAAAATACTTTAGATCATAGGCTTACGTTAATAGCTTATCTCTTAGCGTAGCCGTGGAAATTAGCGTAGCGTAGTTAGTGGGTAGCGTAGTGTAGCCTTAGGCTTACCATAGATTCATATTAGTGTAATGTACCTAGCGTAGGTTTTAATTTAGCGTAGTTTAGGATTAATAGGGAAAGGAGGTAGTGTATATCTTTTGAAGAGACTACAACTCCCAGCATGCCAAGGCATGCTGGGAGTTGTAGTTTAGCTTATATTACATTGAAGTTACCACAACTCTCAGCATGCCCAGACAGCTTAAGGCTTTCCAGGCATGCTGGGAGTTGTAGTTTTACACAGGTATAGAGTAGTTAGCGTAGTGTTAGCGCAATTTTAGCGTAGTTAGTGTAGTGTTAGCGCAATTTTAGTGTAGTTAGTGTAACGTTAGCGCAATTTTAACGTATTTAGTGTAGCTTAGTGTTAGCGCAGTTTTAGCGTATTTAGTGTAGTGTAGTGTTAATGCAGTTTTAGCGAATTTAGTTTAGCGTAGGGTTAGCGCAGTTTTAGCATATGTAGTGTAGTGTTAGCGCAGTTTTAGCATATTTAGTGTAGAGTAGTGTTAGCGCAGTTTTAGCGTATTTAGTGTAGTGTAGTGTTAGTGCAGTTTTAGCGTATTTAGTGTAGCGTAGTGTTAGAGCAGTTTTAGCATATTTAGTGTAGTGTAGTGTTAGCGCAGTTTTAGCATATTTGGCATAGTGTAGTGTTAGTGCAGTTTTAGAGTATTTAGTGTAGTGTAGTGTTAGCAGTTTTAGCGTATTTAGCGTAGCTTAGTGTTAGCACAGTTTTAGCACGTGTAGTGTAGTGTTAGCGCAGTTTTAGCGTATTTAGCGTAGCTTAGTGTTAGCGTATTTAGCGTAGCTTAGTGTTAGCGCAGGTTTAGCATATTTAGCGTAACTTAGTGTTAGCACAAGTTTAGCGTATTTAGCGTAGCGTAGTGTTAGTGCAGTTTTAGCGTATTTAGTGTAGTGTAGTGTTAGCAGTTTTAGCGTATTTAGCGTAGCTTAGTGTTAGCGCAGTTTTAGCGTGTATAGTGTAGTGTTAGCACAGTTTTAGCTTAGCTTACTGTTAGCGCAGTTTTAGCCTATTTAGCGTAGCTTAGTGTTAGCGCAGGTTTAGCGTATTTAGCGTAGCGTAGTGTTAGTGCAGTTTTAGCGTATTTAGCGTAGCTTAATGTTAGCGCAGTTTTAGCGTGTATAGTGTAGTGTTAGCACAGTTTTAGCTTAGCTTACTGTTAGCGCAGTTTTAGCCTATTTAGCGTAGCTTAGTGTTAGCGCAGGTTTAGCGTATTTAGCGTAGCGTAGTGTTAGTGCAGTTTTACCGTATTTAGTGTAGTGTAGTGTTAGCGCAGTTTTAGCGTATTTAGTGTAGCTAACTGTTAGTGCAGTTTTAGCGTATTTAGCGTAGCTTAGTGTTAGCGCATGTTTAGCGTATTTAGCGTAGCGTAGTGTTAGTGCAGTTTTAGCGTATTTAGTGTAGTGTAGTGTTAGCGCACTACGCTACACTAAATAAGATAAAACTGCGCTAACACTAAGCTACACTAAATACGCTAAAACTGCGCTAACACTACGCTACACTAAATACGCTAAAACTGCGCTAACACAACACTACACTAAATACGCTAAACCTGCGCTAACACTAAGCTATGCTAAATCTGCTAAACCTGCGCTAACACTAAGCTATGCTAAATACGCTAACACTATGCTACACTAAATACGCTAAAACTGCGCTAACATTACACTACACGCGCTAAAACTGCGCTAACACTACACTACACTAATTACGCTAAAACTGCGGTAACACTACGCTATGCCAAATACGCTAAAACTGCGCTAACACTACACTACACTAAATATGCTAAAACTGTGCTAACACTACATACGCTAAAACTGCGCTAACACTACACTACACTAAATACGCTAAAACTGCACTAACAATAAGCTACACTAAATACGCTAAAACTGCGCTAACACTACACTAAATACGCTAAAACTGCCCTAACACTACACTAAATACGCTAAAACTGCACTAACACTACACTACACTAAATACGCTAAAACTGCGCTAACACTAAGCTACACTAAATACGCTAAAACTGCGCTAACACTACACTGAATACTCTAAAACTGCGCAAACGCTACACTACACTAAATACACTAAAACTGCGCTAACACAACACTACACTAAATACGCTAAAACTGCGCTAACACTACACTACACTAAATATGCTAAAACTGCGCTAACATTAAGCTACGCTAAATACGCTAAAACTGCGCTAACACTACACTACACTAAATACGCTAAAACTGCGCTAACATTAAGCGACGCTAAATACGCTAAAACTGCGCTAACACTACACTACACTAAATAAGCTAAAACTGCGCTAACACTAAGCTACACTAAATACGCTAAAACTGCGCTAACACTACGCTACACTAAATACGCTAAAACTGCGCTAACACTACACTAAATACGATAAAACTGCGCTAACACTAAGCTACACTAAATACGTTAAAATTGCGCTAACGCTACACTAACTACACTAAAATTGCGCTAACACTACACTATCTATGCTAAAATTGCGCTAACACTACGCTAACTACTCTATACCTGTGTAAAACTATAACTCCCAGCATGCCTGGAAAGCCTTTAGCTGTCTGGGCATGCTGAGATTTGTGGTCCCTTCAATGTAATATAAGCTAAACTACAACTCCCAGCATGCCTTGGCATGCTGGGAGTTGTTGTCTCTTCAAAACCTATACCCTACCTCCTTTCCCTATTAATCCTAAACTACGGAAAATTAAAACCTACGCTAGGTACACTACATTAATATAAATCTATGGTAAGCCTAAGGCTACACTACGTTACCCACTAACTACGCTACGCTAATTTCCACGGCTACACTAAGAGATAAGCTATTAACATAAGCCTATGATCTAAAGTATTTTCCAATAAGCTAAATTTACTACTGCGAATGCGCAGGTTTACGCTAGCGCTACAGGTTTACGCTAACAGCGTAGACTCGCGCATGCGCATAGCACTTTTCACAGATAGGAAAATACTTTACATCGTAGGTATTTTCCAATCTGTGAAAAATGCCATACGCATGCGCGAGTCTACACTAGAACTACTGCGCATGCGTGACATTACACAGACATTACGCAATTAGCATAGTGTACGCTAATAGTGTGAACTCGCGCATGCTCATGGCGTTTTCCACAGATTGGAAAAAACTTGACATCACCGCCCCATTTACAGAAAAATGAAAAAGTTATAGGTGGTAAAAATAGGGCGATTTTAGATTACTGATTTTGTACAAAAAGTTTTAGATTTTTTTTTTTTAAAGTATCTAGCCATGGGTATCATTTTAATCATATTGACCCACAGAATAAAGAACATAGTCATTTTTGTGTAAATTGAACAGCGTGAAAACGAAACCCTCCAAAATTTGCAAAATTTTGGTTTTCATTTAAATTTTCTCCCTAAAAAAATATTTTTTGGGGTTCACCGTACATTTTATGGTAAAATGAGAGGTTTTATTACGAAGTACAGCTGGTCACGCAAAACACAAGCCCTTATATGGGTCTGCAGATGGAAATATAAAAGAGTTAGGGATTTTAGAAGGCGAGGAGGAAAAAACAAAAACGCAAAAATAAAATTGGCCTGGTCCTTAAGGTGAAAATGGGCTTGGTCCTTAAGCAAAACAACCCCCCATCAAAATGCTCACTTTTGGGATGATGACTTTCTGGCGTTCACAGCTCTTTTTGCACATTTGTGCCAAAAAGTTTCTGTTTTATTTACACAGCATTTACCCAGAAGCATTCTGTAACACACTGTGGACAGCCTTGTGGTTGTTTTTTTTTTATTTTTTTTTTTTGGGGGGGGGGGGGGGAGCGAGGAGATAAATAAATAGATAGATAGACAGTAGATAGGGATTCATAGATTGATGGTAGACAGACAGACTGACAGACAGATATTAATGGGACTGTCTGGTCATAACAAAAATGTGTTCTATGGCTGGAGGTTGTAGAAAGAGAAAAACATGCTAAACTTACCTCCTCTGGTCTTCCACAGCTTCTGCATCGATGTTCATGGTCCTCCACTGGCCCCTGCTTTTTTTTTAGGTCTTCTGGGTCCTGTGCTAACCCATAGTGGTGTCTTCCCTCGGTCATTAATTGGCTAAGTGGGGCAGTTCCTGTGGGGTGAGTGCAGCATGATACCTGGAAGAACTGGAGACCAGACGAGGATCCAATGCATTGACATGGCAGCTGCTAGGGACTAGAGAAGGTGGGTAAAGCATGTTTATTATTTGTACACAACCCCTACCGAGGGCTGGGCGGTATACCGGTTCATACCGAATACCAAACTTTTTGTGTGGCACGATATAAATTTTCCCCCGTACCGCAATACCGGTTTGGCCCCTCTCCCTCGGGAATGAATGAATTATCAGCCCAGCGCTGCGCTGTCCCCACATCGGGGGAACTAATCATATATGACCCGCGAGCGCTGTTCTGCTTCCCCCCAATTAATTATTAGCGCAGGACTGTGCTGTCCCCATCGGTGTACTACTCACATATGTCACCCGCATGCGCTGCCCTCCTCGTCCTCCTGTTTGTTGCGGCCCTTGGCACTGACACTCTATACCAGTGGTCTTCAGCCTCCAGATGTTGCAAAACTACAACTCCCAGCATGCCCGGACAGCCGTTGGCTGGAAGTTGTAGTTTTGCAACATCTGGAGGTCCGCAGGTGGAAGACCACTGCTCTATACTGTATCCCTATGCCCGGGCTGCAAAAGGTAAACCAAATAAACTTTAAACCCTTAAGGACTCAGGGTTTTTCAGTTTTTGCACTTTCATTTTTTCCTCCTTACCTTTTAAAAATCATAACCCTTTCAATTTTCCACCTAAAAATCCATATTATGGCTTATTTTTTGCGTCGCCAATTCTACTTTGCAGTGACATTAGTAATTTTACCCAAAAATGCATGGCGGAACGGAAAAAAAAATCATTGTGCGACAAAATCGAAGAAAAAACGCCATTCTGTAACTTTTGGGGGCTTCCGTTTCTACCCAGTGCATATTTCGGTAAAAATTACACCTTATCATTATTCTGTAGGTCCATACGGTTAAAATGATACCCGACTTATATAGTTTTGATTTTGTTTATACGTTTAAAAATGTCATCTTCTGACCCCTATAACTTTTTTATTTTTCCACGTGTAGGGCGGTATGGGGACTCATTTTTTGCGCCGTGATCTGAAGTTTTTATCGGTATGATTTTTGTTTTGATCTGACTTTTTGATCACTTTTTATACTTTTTTAATGGTATAAAAAGTGACCAAAAATGCGCTTTTTTTGACTTTGGAATTTTTTTGCGCGTACGCCATTGACCGTGCGGTTTAATTAATGATATATTTTTATAGTTCGGACATTTACACACGCGGCGATACCACATATGTTTATTTTTATTTTTTTTTACACTGTTTTATTTTTTTTTATGGGAAAAGGGGGGTGATTCAAACTGCACACACTGATCTTTTACACAAATCACAGGCGTGTATTAACACGCCTGTGATCAGTGTTATCGGCGCTTGACTGCTTCTGCCTGGATCGCAGGCACGGAGCAGTCATTCGCCGATCGGACACCGAGGAGGCAGGTAAGGGCCATCCCGGTGTCCTGCAAGCTGTTCGGAACGCCGCGATTTCACCGCGGCGGTCCCGAACAGCCCGACTGAGCAGCCGGGTCACTTTCACTTTAGAAGTGGCGGTGGCTTTGACCGCTGCTTCTAAAGGGTTAATACCGCACATCGACGCGATCGGCGATGTGTGGTATTAGCCGCGGGTCCCGGCCGTTGATGAGCGCCGGGACCGACGCGATATGATGCGGGATCGCGGCGCGATCCCGCTTCATATCGCGGGAGCCGGCGCAGGACGTAAATATACGTCCTGCGTCGTAAAGGGGTTAACCCACCTTCCCCGTCGGTCCGGACCAGCTTCGCAGGGAATGGAACGTCGGAAAGCCGTCAGCCTATCACCTACAGCAGCAATGTTCCGCCTTGGCCGGTGATAGGTTGAGCGCACTGTCATGTAAGAAGCCGGCTTCTTACATGACAGTGGGCTCAGCCTATCTCCGGCCGAGGTGGAACATCACTTCGGTAGGTGATAGGCTGACGGCTTTCTGACATAGGGATACAGCTATAGAGTGTCAGAACCAGCGGCCACAACAAACAGGAGGACGAGGAGAGCAGCGCTTGCGGATGACGTGAGTAGTACCCCCGATGGGGACAGCACAGCGCTGGGCTAATAATCAATTTTTTTTGGGGGGGATACCGTTATATACAGTGGAACCACCATAAGTTACAAAAATACAGCGATACACAAATTTGGCCATACCGCCAAGCCCTACCCCTACCCTGGGATCAAATTTTTGTTCTCCCAAAAATAATAATGAGCATTTTAATTGCTCCCGAAATAATAGAATTATTTAATGTGTGTGTGTAAAATGCAGAGCAGTGGCAACAAGGAAGCAAATTCTTGCGTAGTCTCTGGCTTTATAAATAATGTTGCAATGAGATATCACCAGCATGTCTGTTATGTACTGCCAGCCTAGTGCCTGCACTCGAGTTGATGTCTTTGTTCAATGGAAAGTAGTTCATCAGAAAAAGGACTTGCATCATTCACATGATGTAGCAACAATTCTGTTATGCTGGTCACCAGCACTCTTTTTGGTTCCAAATGGGCATCTGCAGCATTTAGTAAAAAACCTGGATTTTTGAGCTAGTGAGATAGGTTTATTGTGGTTCCAATTCTACTGATATGCAGATGAGACTGTATTATATACCAGCTGCTGCCACTGAAATAGCACAAGCTTCCACCCCAGGGATTAGGAAGATTTGGCAAAGTGTGTGATACAGGAATATCTACAAATAGAAGATCACATCAATCATAGAACATCCACTGGCTTTATTTTAAGAACTGCTGAGATTAAGATGGCTGTGATAGGAAGATTAAACCTATCATTTCACTGCTCTCACACACATAGACTCTTGTCAAGAAATAATTGTTCACTCATTCCAGCCTCAGCCTTTAGACAATGCATTTTGTATGCACCAGAGACATTAAAACAATGAAATCATAAACAATATATTGATCATTTATAATATCTCAAAACATGAATTGCTAGAATTTATCAATGTACTGTATTAAAATGCATGTATAATACAGAGTTAAGTTTAAAAACATTGTTACCATTTGTCTTATGACTTGGCTTTTGACTTGGACTTTGGCTTTTAGCCAATCTTTAGGGTAGCCCACCTGGTTTTACACCTGAAGAAGTGTGAATAACGCATAACGGTGCTGTTGTTCCTGAAGCCGCTCCCAGTCTCCTTGCCAGGAGCAGCTCCCCCTCCCTGCACCCGGGTGTTTTTGATATTGTTTCTTATGGAACTCTGAAGACGCTAAATAAAGCATATCCAATTTTCTACGGCATGGTGAGTGCGGACATCATTTCCTTCTATTGCGATTTTATCAGGACTGTTACCTGTGTATGTCCAGCACCTTATCCAGCCACACCCGGGAATACTGATTAGATGTCTGCATAGTGGTTTTTCAGCAGTGCCCACCCACTCCTCTCTTACTACTATTTGTTAGATTTGTAAATGACTTCTATTAAAAAATCTTAATCCTTCCAGTACTTTTTAGGGGCTGTATACTACAGAGGAAATGCTCTTCTTTTTGGATTTCTCTTCTGTCACGACCACAGTGCTCTTTGCTGACCTCTGCTGTCCATTTTAGGAACTGTCCAGAGCAGGAGAAAATCCTCATAGCAAACATATGCAGCTCTGGACAGTACCTACAATGGACAGCAGAGGTAAGCAGAGCACTGTGGTCGTGACAGAATATAAATCCAAAAAGAAAAGCATTTCCTCTGTAGTATACAGCCCCTAAAAAGTACTAGAAGGATTAAGATTTTTTAATAGAAGTCATTTACAAATCTGTTTAAATTTCTGGCACCAGTTGATTTAAAAAAAAGTTTTCCATAGGAGTACCCCTTTAAAGGGGTAGTCCAGTGATGAAAAACGTATCCCCTATCCTAAGGATAGGGGATAAGTTTGAGATTGTGTATACGGACCCTAAAAAGTACTGGAAGGATAAACATTTTTTTAATAGAAGTAATTTGCAAATCTGTTTAACTTTCTGGCACCGGATGATTTTAAAAAAAGAGTTTTCCACGGTTAGAGTAACCCTTTAATGGCCATCACCAGCTTGATGGTGCCAGGTAGCTACTGTTTGTTGTATATTTGACTAGTTTTGGAAATTGTGGGGGAAACCTAAATTTGTTAAAAAATAAGATAATAATTAAAAAATGTCTTGGATCCCCTGAAATGCGATGATCGCTATATTTTGTCCACTCATTCTTGTCTTGGAAAGTATTTTTCAGAGATGAGTGCAGAGCGTTGCAGAGCCTCCATTTTGTTGACCAAGTGTGCTGCTGCCATTTTCTTTTTTTACATGTTTTGTACTTGCCACAGCATGTATTGGGTATAGGTGCTGGCTAAATTTTTTTTTGTTTTTGCTGTGCAATTTGGGGGGAGTGGCTCCCTCTATAGCCCTGCATCCCCTCCTCTATTTCACAGGAGGAGGTTTGGATTGGTAGTGGATCCAACATGTCATTCAGTCAGAGGCTGCATGCCCAGCAGAGGTGAGTGAGTTTTAGGGTCCCATCCGATATGAGGCCACGTCCGCGTGGTGGATGGGGGGACACGTTTTGATCAAAAAGTGCGCTAAGAGCCTCCATTTTGTTGACCAAGTGTGCTGCTGCAATTTTCTTTTTTTTTTTTTTTTTTTTACATGTTTTGTACTTTCCTCAGCACCGTGCACCCGTGTATTGTGTATAGGTGCTGGCTACATTTTATTTTTTTTTTAGAGTGTTGGTAATACATTTTCTGTTCCCCGGACAACCCCTTTAAGATAAGACAATTTGGGTTCTGTAGGTTAGACTGGATGGACTTTTTTTTTCAAACCTTCCTATGTGACTGTATTGTTTTATAATTATTATTATTATATGGAGTCCAGAAGGATATTTAGAATTGTTTTTATTTTCTGATATGAAAACTATCATCATCGAGTTCCCTATAGGAAAAGCTTGTGATGCTCTAGTTTAACATATGGGCATTGCGTTTGGTGAAGTCTCCATGGGCATGAATGCTTTGAGAAATTCACCAACCACTTTAATTTCCTGCTGCTGTACAATAATGAATAGTTAAATATATATTTTTTTTTGTGATGGATGTTCTTTAATTCTTGCCCGGGATGCATTATCCATGCTGGGTTTTTTCCACTTGGTTGCAGATCTTTTTAAGGTTTATGGTTTGCATTTCATATGTTAAAGATCTCTTGCCATGTTCTTCATGTTGTAAGTGATTGGGAACTGCAGACTATGGCTGTTCTGGGATTTAAAGAATTTGCTCCCTAAAGAACTTTTTCTCCTTTACTTAATAATTATTTTTTCACAGTCAAGGATTACTGGTAATGTGAGCAAAATGCCGGATGCTTATCACATGTGTGTTCAATGGGAGCAGAATTGAGGTACAGGGCTGTTTTCTAACCATCCACTCACTATGATTCTACAAGCCAAGTCCTGGAAGCTGTTAGTGGCCTGATGTATGGTTACTTGAGCCGTCCTCAGGAGTAGCAGATTGAATGGAACTGTGCACAGCATATGATTTGCCATCCTATATATTTGTTGAAGTGTAAAGGAAGCTAGAGAAAAATGCATTAATGGTACTTTTCATCACTTGAAAACCCATGATGCTGTTCCCGTTACTGAATAAACTCTTTATTGTTGGCTCTGTTAATCCCTGCCAGACAAGGTGGATTTCTAGACTACTGTGAGCCAGAATTCATCTTCATCCTTATCATCCTTTTCTTGATAACACATTTTAATACACTGGTGTCCTATACCTATTGATCCAAATGGAAAAAATCATACTCTTTCCATATGGAAATATTGATGTACTGTACAGTTACATAGATGTAGATCAGACAGAAATGTCTTCTCTCTTCCTTATATTTTCAGTCCCCATGTTTGCTTTATAGTTGGCTTTTTCCTGTAAGCCACTTGCAATAGTATAAGGCTGCCACTGCATCCCCTTTTTTTTCCCTCTTCATACTTATTGTTTGTTGTTTTTAAGCCCCTAAGAGTCCCCTTCCAGCTATTTCTTATTCTATCGATTTTAGGGGTGGGACCAGAGTAAAACTGTGTACCTGTAGTACACACACAGTTACTTCGGCCTGTCCAATCACAGCACAGTATATAGTCCTCTTTGAGATAATGTTGGTGAAAGTGTGCTTTACTGTCAGGCACTGTGCTGGGGACATGATTTACACAGTACAGTACAATAGATGGTATGTTGAGTAATAGGGAGCTACATGTATACTGGTTTTGCAAGGTATGAGCAGAAAATATAAGAAACAGCAATAGAACAGAAGGATAGGGAATACATTAAGCACTAAGCTGCTGCTGAAGGCACGCCTGCAGACTGAAGGAAGGTGGAGTGAGTGACTAGAATCAGGAAGCTGCTCTGTGTGCATACAGGAATGGGCTATACTAAGCACTAAAACTGGTGCTGCTCAGATAAGGGGGAAGCCATGAATAAGCTTTCAGGGACAGTGCAGATGCCCTGGATAACGGACACAATTTGCATGTACACAGTCTCACTTTCACAAGCACATAGCACATGCTAAGCCCCACCCCTACTTGATTTTGTCTTACTGTGTTTGTTTCTAGAGGCAGATTTTCCCTAACAATGTGCAGTGGACAGCAGATTGGAGAAAGTAAAGACATGCTAAGACTTTAGAGCTGTTTTAATCTAGTAATGGAAGAGACAAAAAGGAGAAAAACAAGGGTCAATACAAGCGCTGCTGAATTTGCACAATAAGTTTCACGTCACCACAGTAGCACAGGACATAAAGGTTTATTTGGAGGCAATGAACAAGGCATTTCGGCATCCATTAATTATCCACATTCTTGGGTATGCAGATAGTGTCCTCTAGCTGCATGCTGCTATTACATTACAACACTTGGGTTTGTACCAATACGGATAGTGCAAGCTGCCAAGGTCATTATAGCACCAGTGGTGTGGTGGCGGGTCAAGGAAACTTGATAGTATTACACCAAGGAACACCCTGCCTCTTTTTTCTCTCTAATTTCTAGTAAATGATGTGATTTTAAAATATGTTAGGAATCAAACAGGCTTGGAGAGAAGTTGTTTGAAATGACAGTCACCATGAAAGCACCTATTTTTAAGTTAACCATAAACATTCCATTGCTGCCAAAATGCTCTAGTTGTTTGCTACCTTTCCCCAAGTAAAAAGGAGCTTTAAGTACTGTTATTTGTCACCAATCCATCTGCTCCTTACATACGGTATTCACAGATAGCATTGATTTATGAATAAAACTGTGACAATAGGAAAGCTATGAAACCTTTCTTTTGGTTCAAAATGTATTTCCCAAGTCTCTACCTTAACATATATCATATCTTATGTGCTTATAAGGTTTCTTGTGCATTTTTATGTTTTGTATTCCAGCAGAAGGAGACCTCTGCAACGTGCCTGTGTGCATGGAGATGCAGCATATAGGCACACACTATATAGGCACATCCATTCACTAGTTTAATTCATGTTGCCACTTCTTTTGAAATGCTGGTCACCCAAAAACTAATACAGGTGGTTATTAAGCAATCTGAGCCAACATGTATCTACTGCAATAGAGTTAGCTTCAGTTATTGTGGAGAAGTAACTGGGAATTAGTTGTAAATTGATACATTATTCCTTATAGAACAATGCAGCTGTAAAAAGTCAGCCACCAGAATTCACAATGCTTTGCAAGAACAGAGAACAGAGAAAAGCTTTCATTGACCTGTAATGGAAAAAAATAAAATAGTGCAACAAGTTGTGTAGCAGTAGGACAAATGCAGCTAAATGCACTTTTCCCCTATCCACAGGATAGGGCATGTGTCTGATCGCAGGGGGGGTCTGACCACTGGGGTCACAGCTAACGCACGTAGCTTTGAGCTCACTGTGCTCAAAAGACAAGCACCCCTCCATACAGCGCTATGGGAGAGGTGGAGAGGCATGTTCCAGTGCTTGGACCCCCGCGATCAGACACTTATCCCCCATCTTGTTGATAGGGGATACATTTAATTTATTGCAGTTTTCCTTTAAGCAAAGAGCAAGATGGCAGTCAATTGAAATATAACCAATACAAAGTAGTAAAGTGAATATATAGAAAACATAAAATATATGCATATAAAAAGCATATGTTCTATGTGTTTTAGTATGCCGTGAAAATATAAATTTGTTTCTAATTTATGTATATTGAACAATGGTAAACAATTAAACAGTAATGCATATAATTTTCATATTGTTTTTAACCAAAATTGACATAGGGCAAAGTGATGACATAATAGTGAGATGGGACATGACCCAGAACTTGGGGGAAAAGATACAATCTGCAAGTACACCAGGAAAGCTTTTCGTGTCTTTAAAGGGGTACTCCACTGCCTCAGTGTTTGGAAAATGTTGTTCCTGCTGAGTGCAGGAGCCGGGGCTCGTGATATCATGGCCATGTCCCTCGTGACATCACACCACCATAGACTTGCATTGAGGGAGTGTGGGGTGACATCATGAGGGGCATGTGCCTGACGTCACGAGCCCCGCATAACATAAAATCAAAATTCCACACACAACATAAGTCCCAATGCATTTTCCCCTAACACATTAGGGGTTTATCGGTGGACACAAGTAGGAACTACAAATAGGAAGCATGAATTGGACAAAACCAGGTAGTATACTTAGCAGATAAGATTAATCATAGTAGAGTGTCAGATAGTTGATAGTGACCAACAAAACATGGTGGCTGTCTCACGATTGATATTCAGTTGATGTACCAGTCATGGGTAAACATGGTGATTTGAGTGTCTTTGACAGTGGGTAGATTGTTGGGGATGGAAGGTATGGTGCAAGTATTTCTGAAACAGCCTCACTTGTTTGTTGTTCCTGTACCACAGTATCTAGAGTGTCTCAAGATTGAATGAGCACTTAAATCTTCAGGAGGGCACTCGTGAACATAGTGCCATCTAGACAATTGGATAAAAGTACAATATAGTACTGTGAATCATAATAAGGATGATACTACTGGTGCAGGACATGTGGGGTATTGAAATGTTTTTTGAGTACACAAATAAAGTTCTGGATGATGTTATTCAGCATTATTCATACTTTGTCACATTTTGCTTTGAGTGTATGTTACTATGTGCTGTTACTAATTGCTGTTAGAATTATTTCTAATTGTTGTATACTGGACAGAGTTGAAAAAATGCATGTTGGTATTGCATACTTTATTTATGGATTTCTGGCTATTCTTGACAATTCTCCATTAATTCTTAAAATAGGAATGTCCTATAAGCCAATATAGTATTATACAAACAAATAAAACCCATTGTGCAAATCTATTGAGATGATATTTCACATGGCAGTCTTAACTTAAAGTTCACTGAAAAAGATAAGACAGATTTACAGTATTAAGAGGCACGTTTTTCTCACTACTTGTACACTTGACTTTGGCATTTAGTAGAGTACATTTCTGATATAGCTTACTCTGATTTCTGGTGGTACAGGCAAGTAACAAAAAATGAGTAGAGCACATTCATATTTAGAAAAATCTAAATGAGCTCCATGGAGCCCACATTTTTTTAAACTCTACATGTAAGGCTATTTGCCAACTCCCAAGTTCGTCCATCCAGTGGGCACTGTCAAAATTCAAAAACATTTTAAATATTGTACATCTTGGCAAACCATTAACCTTATGAATATCCTCATAAAAAATGTATCTCCTCTTAACCTCCCTGGCGGTATGATTCTGTCTGGAAATGTGTACCAAAAGCGGTACAATTTTTTTTAACTGCATTTCACATCTGCCTCCGCCCATTTCACATCTCCCCCGTCACATTCCCCTCTCCCTTGTCACATCCCCCGTCACATTCTCCCCCCTCCTTGTCACATTCTCCCCCCTCCTTGTCACATTCTCCCCCCTTGTCACATTCCCCCCCTTGTCACATTCTCCCCCTTCATGTTACATTCCCCTCCCCCTGTCACATCCCCCCCTTGTCACATCCCCCCTTCATGTCACATTCCCCTCCCCCCTGTCACATCCCCTCTTCATGTCACATTCCTCTCCCCCCCCTGTCACATCCCCCCTTCATGTCACATTCCCCTCCCCCCCTGTCACACCCCCCCTTCATGTCACATTCCCCTCCCCCCCTGTCACATTCCCTCCCCAGTCACATTCCCCCCCTTGTCACATCCCCCCCTTGTCACATTCCCCCCTTGTCACATTCATCCCCCCTTCTCACCTTGTCACCTTGTCCTGCAGCAGGATACACTGGGTTGCAGCAGAACAAGTCCTTTCCCCTTCAGCCAATCACAGGCTTTACACCACTGCGGCCTGTGATTGGCTGAAAAGTGAAAGGTCCTAGAAGATGAATAGTGAATAGAGGACACCCCGGACCGCACGGAGGGGAACGGCATCTGCAGGGACCGGGACTAGGTGAGCAAAAGTTTTTTTTAATTTTACTACTTCTTCCTTTTACACTTAGCTCAGTGTTTTTCTACCAGGGGGCCTCCAGCTGTTGTGAAACTACTACTCCCAGCATGCCCGGACAGCCTTTGGCTGTTCGGGCATGCTGAGAGTTGTAGTTTTGCAACAGCTGGAGGCCCCCTGGTAGGGAAACACTGACTTTTAGTATTTTTCTTTACCTGCTCTGGCCGGACCCCGCAACGGGAGCCGACCAGAGCAGATAATTGCATGTTTTCCCGGGGGGGCGCATCGCTATATCGCATTGCTTTTGTGATATATCGTGCAGCCCGGCCGGGAACTCTGCAATTCTACCCCGAGCGTGACTCGGGGTTACCGATCCTGGCAGGGAAAATTAACCCCGAGTCACGCTCGGGATTACCGCTCAGGAGGTTAATAGAAATCATGGCTTATAATAAAGACCTCTAGTGGTCCCCATACCATCCAGAACATGGTCTTGTCTGGCAGCAATATAATATTTTTCCCAGCTGAACAACAAGCTGAGACAAAGTCCAAGAAGTGTAAGAGGAAGCAGCACTTCTCTGTGCTCACTCCTGTCAAACACCTGTCTGAAAACAGACAGGACTGGGTTACAGAGCAGCCTGCGGAGATCGGATAAAGAGACCCAGCCCAGCCCAGCAGACTCTAGGAGGAAGTGAATGCATTGTGAGTGAGGTCAGGCTCACGCCCCTTCCTGAGAAGTGGATGCCAGAATGAGTGAGCAGCAGAACAAAGGGACCTGTGAGCCAAATACAGAAGCTAGCCACATTAAAAAGGCATGTAAAGTATCTGCATGACCTAGTGAGTAACATATATAAGCATTTTTTTTCTGTGATATACAAGATACCTTTAAGTAGTGTCAGAAGTGCAAAGGAGAGAAAAGTTGCAATTTTTGTGTGCAAAATGAAATCCCATTACCCCCAATATTCCTGAATGTAACACAAAATAACCACATTTGTATCACTCACAGATTAGTGCTGCTTTATGGTAAGCACAATACGGACCATTATTTAAACAGAGCACATGGTTGGCATTTTAGTGTTCATAACAATATGAGAACATGGGATAAATTCAATCTTATTGTCATAATAAAACACCTACAGCAGGAAGGACACACCAGTGCTGCTTTACCGCTGGACCACTTGGATTAATATAATGGCACTTTTGTCACAGAGAAGAAAACATGTTTTGAAAAAGCATTGCTGCTAAAAGAAATAAAAAGGTAAAAGAGCACAAGAACCACAGCAGATCACTTTCATGGTTAATGGTACTTGAAACTAGAACAGAAAAAAGGAAGCCCATGTCTTCATGTCTACCATACATAGGATGTTGCAGAACCTTGTAATACCTTTTTTATTAGACTAACAATATTTTGTAGAGACAAACTTTCGGGAGTCAAACACATTTCTGAGCTCATAGGCAGAAAACACAGGTTAAGTCTCACAAACATGTGGGGTTTAACCCCTTAAGGACTCAGCGTTTTTTCGTTTTTGCACTTTTATTTTTTCCTCCTTACCTTTTAAAAATCATAACCCTTTCAATTTTGCACCTACAGACCCATATGATGGCTTGTTATTTGTGCCACCAATTCTACTTTGTAATGACATCAGTTATTTTACCCAAAAATCTATGGCAAAACAAGAACAAATATTTCAGGGTAAAAATGACACATTGACCTTCCTTTACTAAGAGTGTCGGGTTTATCTCGATGAGTGTTTCCTCATTTACTTCGTGTATTTTTCTCCCTGATTTACTAATGTGTCGCACGGGAAAAAAAATGTGTTGGAAATTGTGTCACAGGGTAAATGGTATATATGTCCCCCGCACAGCGCATGTTATATATGTCCCCCGCACAGAGCTATCATATACCCCCTGCAGCGCATGTGTGTATATATATATCCCCCCGCATAGCGCTATTATATACCCCCCGCAGTGCATGTGTATATATATATATATACCTATATATATATATATATATACCCCCCGCAGAGCATGTGTATACATATAAATTTCCCCCTGCATAGCGCTATTATATACCCCCTGCAGCGCAAGTGTACACATATATATATATCCCCCCGCATAGCGCTATTATATACCCCCCCCCGCAAGCGCATGTCGATATATATTATATATGCTCTGCACAGCACATCTATATACGTATGCCTCTGAAGTGCTATCAATGACTAATGCAGTGGTCTCCTCCAACTTGCGGACCTCCAGATGTCGCAAGACTACAACTCCCAGCATGCCAGGACAGCCGTTGGCTGGCCGGGCATTCTGGGAGTTGTAGTTTTGCAACATCTGGAGGTCCGCAGGTTGGAGACCACTGCGCTTCAGAGGCATACGTATATAGAAGCGAAGTGGGGAGCAGACATATAGCGTTATCTGGTCCCCACTGCGCTTCTATACACAGTCCACGTGATGTCACGACGTGCGTTGGGGACGTCACTCGTCAGTGCGCACTGTGACAGCGCACAGCAACAGCGCCGAAGCCAGAAGCATCGCGGACCTGGGCCTGGAACAGGTAATTATAACATCGGGGATGGGGGAGGCGATGGGGCAGCTGTGATGTTTGCTGAGGACTGTGTATAGAAGCGCAGTGGGGACCAGATAACGCTATATGTCTGCTCCCCACTTCGCTTCTATATACGTATGCCTCTGAAGCGCAGTGGTCTCCAACCTGCGGACCTCCAGATGTTGCAAAACTACAACTCCCAGAATGCCCGGACAGCCAACGGCTGTCCGTGCATGCTGGGAGTTGTAGTTTTGCAACATCTGGAGGTCCGCAAGTTGGAGGAGACCACTACATTAGTCATTAATAGCACTTCAGAGGCATACGTATATAGATGCGCTGTGCGGGGCATATATAATATATATCTACATGCACTGTGGGGGGTATATAATAGCGCTATTCGGGGGGATATATATGTGTACACATGCGCTGCGGGGGGTATATAATATCGCTATGCGGGGGGGATATATATGTGTACACATGTGCTGCGGGGGGTATATAATAGCGCTGTGCGGGGGGTATATATATATGTATGTACACATGCGCTGCGGCAGGGGACAAGACATATGGCGAAGCAGGGGGCAAGATATATAGAATCTGTGGGGAGATATACAAAACCCCCAGCGATTCTATATATCTTTCCCCACCGCAGCTCGCAGGGATCCCTGATTGGCTCTTCAGTACAGGCCATTCAAGGATCCCAGCGGGGAATTTGAAAATGAAAGTAAAATACATCGCTGGGGAGCGGAGCATGCCGCCCGCTCCCCTGCTTAATAACTTTTGATCGGATCGGGTCTCAGAAGTGAGACCCGATGCAATCAACCCCTTAGCCCCAGTACTACTACCCCCAACATGGAACAGACCCTGTTCCATGATGGGGGTAGGGTTTAGTCAGTTTTTAGTCATTTCCCGACAGCTCAGAGCTGTCGGGTTTTAGTGAAGAAAAATTCACAGGTTTTCCTGTGAGTTTTTCCTCATACTCCGAGTGTTTTTTCTGTTTTGTCGGGAACACACCCCTTTTTGTGATAACCACACCCATTTTGACGGGTTTAAAAAACACTCGGAGTGATGATATATTTTGTCGGGTTGTGCGACCAAATTTGTGTCGCATGGGCTATGCGACACAAATTTGGTCGCACAACCCGACAAAAACACATTAGTAATGAGGGCTATTATCTTTATTCTGTAGGTCCATACAATTAAAATGATACCCTACTTATATAGGTTTGATTTTGTTTTACCTTTAGTAAAAAATCATGACTACATGCCCGAAAATGTGTACGTTTAAAAATGTCCTATTCTGACCCTTATAATTTTTTTTTATTTTTCCGCATACAAGGCGGTATGAGGGCTCATTTTTTGCGCTGTGATCTGAAATTTTTATCAGTACTATTTTTGTTTGGTATAAAAAGTGACCAAAAATACGCTATTTTGGACTTTGGATTTTTTTTCATGTACGCCATTGACCGTGCGGTTTAATTAACAATATATTTTTATAGTTTGATAAAAAATATATTTTTATACATTTATGCATGTGGCGATACCACACATGTTTACATTTATTTTTATTTGCATCATTTTATGGGAAAAGGGGGGGTGATTCAAACTTTTATTAGGGAAGGTGTTAAATCACATGTATTAACAATTTTTTTTACACTTTTTTTTGCACTGTTAAGTGCAATGGAGCCCATAGGTAGGAGTGCACATGTTCTGGAACGAAAATACCTGTAAAGGTAAGAATGATATAACTTAAAGATCCTGGGCCCTATTGAAAAATCTATACTGAGTCCCCATTGACTATGTGCCACTTATAAGACTTAGATTTTCTCATTACCCTATCAGACAATGTGAACCTGGCTGTAAGCGATCTTCGATCCTGTAGACTCTGGTTTATAGAGATTATTACAAAGCTTGAGCATCATGTGGAAAGGGCCGTACCAACAATTGCTGGATTGTTCATGCTGCATTTTTCTGAAATCCACTGTTGGCCACACTTCACCTACAGTATTATACAAGAAGATGTGCAGACAATGGTCGATGATTTTTAGCAGGTCAAAATGATCTTATCAGACGACGAATGGGCATTTGTTGGCTCTATTACACAGGGTGATATACTGTATGCCTTTTCTGCCCTATGTAAAAGGGCTCTTACAGTATGTGGAAGTCGGGGCCCAAGTAACACTGCTATCTCTGCACCCGTTCTGTTTACAACTTAGAAAGGGATCCCATTTGGCCCTTTCTTGTCACACTGAATTGTACTCCCCCAGGAATACATGTTCACATTATATTATATTTATTCATTTTAATAATACACTTTAACTTTCTGATGACATTATAACATTTCCCAGTGGCTTATGTAAATCACCTGAAATGAATCTATTGGGACAAGCCGGAGTCCAGGGGAGTATATTAGTAGGAGAAACTTACGATTGCACCAAACTGGGCATGGTCACAGCAGACTCGCTGCAGGCCATTTACAGACAGCATGGGAAAATCTCCCAACCTATTTGCAGAGGTATAGGGATCTGTTACATGAGATTGATGGGTTAACATGTATTCACAGTGAGATGGAAATTTTTAATTATTTTTTTTTCTATTGAGCTCCACTTATATCTATGGGCTGTGGCTGGAATTGCAGCTCACAATCTTTCCCTAAAAGCCTGGCATAAGTTGATATTATTTTGAAAAAGGAGACACAAGCTATTGCTTTATGTATTTATTTTTTTCCAAAAACTGTATCACAGTTAACAGGGCCTCATTCCCAACAGGTTGATTTTAATGACAAGGGAGTAATAAGCCACTGACAGAATTTTCAGGTAGCAACCTGTCTTCTGAGCAATAAAGGATTGAGTTTGTTAATATCCAACTCACTCAATCCTTCTTCCCTCTGATGACAAATGCAGGGCCAACCAACATAACTATAGTATATAAGGGCATTAGTCCCTTCCACCCTAAAGATAATGCTAAGATATTTTTCTCACTAAATAAAAAAAAGTGGTACCAGCAAATGGGGGAGCTGGGGAGGTGAGTATGCAGACTTTTTTTTTTTATTTTCAGTGCCGAGGGAGGCAAATCATAGTTTTTTTTCTCCCAGGAAAACCTCTTTAATAAATCTGGGGAATCTTATGGTTGTTTTTCCAAATATACAAGGTGATACATGACTTTTGGTTGTCTAGGCAACAAAAGAACACATCTACGCCTTCTATGAACAGATGTAGATTTGTGCCACAATTTATGCTGATTTCTGGAGTGCATTAGTGCATTATATTAATTCTGTCGGTCCAGGAAGGCCATAGTCCTACTGTTAAATCCTTCCCCATATTTTAAAAGTGGAAAGAGAAGTGAAACATGGGATAAAATTGGTAATTTGCAGGCAAATAGGACTTGTGCCAAACTTTAGTAAGCCAAAAAACTGTTGTTCATGCATTAGTAACTTTCCCCTATGATAAGTAGATAACCAATATTTAGGCATCGTAATGAGTGGTGGTAGCAATAAATGATCATGAGATTCTATGATTGTCCTATTGCAGGGTCATACTGTATCACATGTTTTGCTAAAGATAGAGTTTATTTGTGGTCCAATAAAAATAAAAGCAATATACCCAGATAAACAGTTTTTTCCTTATTGGAAATGCTCAGCAGAAAGCATCAAGCAGACCACATTGGGATAGAGAGCGGCATAGGCTATTCCATTAGTTACAAGTCCTGCTGTTTCTGGAGAAGGAAAGATTCCCGTGCAGTCTTCTGTATAATTACACTGTCTGCATTCTAAGCTGGATAGAACTGCTTCCTATAAAATATTGTTTTTCAACAGAGTTCAGGTCAGACTTGACAGCATATTAAGTGCAGCACTCTGCTGTGTCAGAAATGGAGACAATGTCCAAGCCCGAAGCGCAATCCTTATCTCAAGATAGCTGCATTCCACTGAAATGAAGTGGAGGTAAGGTGCTTTATAATGCCATCACCAATGTCTAGGGCACATCGCCTTTCATTTGCTGTTGTTAGTATTTCTGTCTAGCAAGACAGCATACAAAACACAGTTAGTAATAAACAGGATTTTGAGGGCTTGAATTGCCGTTTTGAAAATTACATACGCCCTATGCAAAGAAAGTGTCCAAACTTGCAACAAGAACAAGTAGAGTATTGTTTTAAGTACCTCAAAATTATTCAATCTCTTTTTAAGCAGTTAAAGGAGATCTGCAGTGTTAGACACCTATCCCCTATCCACAGGACCCCCTGTGATCTCCTGTACGGGGCCCGGCCCTCTTGTGCAGGAGGCATGACGGCCGCAGCATGACACCACGGCCGACATGCCCCCTCCACGTATCTCTATGGCAGAGATGCAGTGTTCATGCATGTGATGACACACGCATCAGCTGCGCAGAGCTGCGGCATTGCCGGATTCCCATACGGGAGATCGCAGGGGGTCCCATAGATTGGATCCCCCGTGATCGTACATTTATTCCCTATCCTGTGGATAGGGGATAAGTGTCTAACACTGTAGTACTCCTTTAAAGAGGCACTGTCATTATGAAAAACTTTTTATATTTTGTAGTTCTGCTGATAAGATGACTTTTTTAAACATACATTTATTTAAAAAAATATAAATTTTACTAAATTTTTTTAAAATTTAATAGCCGCTACTAGGGGTCATCTGTCTTTATGCAGACTGACTTGTCTATATTTTGCAGCATACTGGATACCGGCCGTGAAGTGTGTTGGTATCCAGTATAGGAGATCCCCATTGCACCACTACAGCCTTCAGTTGTTCCTAAACTACAACTCCTATGATGGGAGGTGTAGTTTTGCAACAGCTGGGGGTACAATCTTTGTAAAACTCTATTTTTGAGTTGTGTATTCAACAGTTGTGTGCCTCCAGCTCTTGCAAAACTACAGACAAAGGATGTGTGGGCATGCTGGGAGTTGTAGTTTTGCAACAACTAAAGGCAACACTGCTGTAACACAGTGCTTTATAAATACTGCAGCTCCAGCTGTTGCAAAACTACAACTCACAGCATACTTGAACAGCCAAAGCTTTTTTGGACTACTGAATGTCAAAAAAGCC
The DNA here is from genome assembly GCF_029499605.1 of Hyla sarda. NCBI lineage: Eukaryota > Metazoa > Chordata > Amphibia > Anura > Hylidae > Hyla > Hyla sarda. The sequence goes on from NC_079198.1 coordinate 90,458,230, forward strand.
GATCAGACATTCAGGAGTCTGTGAAAGCTGAATGACACACATAGTGACAGCTATGTTGATTAGCATCCAGCTTTACTAGGAACAGATAGAAAATGTATGCATTAAAAAAACTACTGTGCAGTGATTTGCAGACTGCCAGGCTGCTCCCAGACTCAGCAGATGAGTCACCACAGTGAGGGAGAGAGATGGACACACCCCCTCCAGAAGGCAAGAACACAAAGCAAGTGAGAAACATATAAATGCTATTTGTTAGGGATATATAGGCCCTAGACACATAAAAAAAATATAAAAAAATTTATGTACATGAGCAGGATTAGGTATTGAGTAACATATCACTTTTTTTTTGCACTATGACAGGTTACGCTTTAAGGAAGTTTCATCGATAAAGTCCCTTTTTATATGGGCTATTAGGACATATGTCATGGAGAGAGTTTATTGTTCAGGACTCCCTGCTATAAAAGATGTTACTTAAAGTGTAAAAGTTATCCACTATTGACAGGATAGGGGATAACTATCTGATCGTGAAAATTTGACCAAAGTGACCAGGCCACCATAGGAACAAAGAACAATTGTCTCCAGAGTGAATTAAGCAGTAGCATGCATACTTTCATTTGCATCCTCCATTTATTCTCTATGGGACTTCCATAGAGTCTTTGGAACTCTCTGAACTCTTCCAAGCTCTGAACTTAGCTATGTTTAGCCACTCATTTCTGCTCCACTCTCATGATCGTTGATGTCCCAATGGTCAGACAAACCCCACTAATCAACAAGTTATCCCTTATCCCATTGATATTGGTTAACTTTTAGTTTTAGGATAACCTCTTTAACCAAAGGGCAGAGCCACTGTGATAACCTGCAGTCTGAAAAACAGATTGTTGTGATCAGACAATCCCTAATAAAAATCAACATGGACATCCAGCTTTCCTATGGTCCTAGTTATGTAGGAATATGGAGCAAGGCATATATTGATGCATAACTTGCAGATTGGTCAGGAATCTAAGGGATCTAGGTTAAAGAATCTCTTGAAATGGCGGTCATATTTGTTTTTATTTGACTTTTTTCACAGAACTTGTTATGGATGAAATTACATTGCTCAAAAAAATTAAGGGAACACTTAAACAACACAATGTAACCCCAAGTTAATCACACTTCTGTCAAATCACACTGTCCACTCAGGAAGCAACACTGATTGACAATCAATTTCACATGCTGTTGTGCAAATGGAGCAGACAACAGATGGAAATTATAGGCAATTAGCAAGACACCCCAAATAAAGGAGTGGTTCTGCAGGTGGTGACCACAGACCACCTGCAGAACCACTTCTTTATTTGGGGTGTCTTGGCGTAGCATGAGTCTACAACCCACATAAGTGGCTCAGGTAGTGAAGCTCATCAAGGATGGAACATCCCCAATGTGAGCTGTGGCAAGAAGGTTTGCTGTGTCTTTCAGCGTAGTGTCCAGAGCATGGAGGCGCTACCAAGAGGCAGTCCAGTACATTAGAAGCCGTGGAGGAGGCCGTAGGAGGGCAACAACCTAGCAGCAGGACCACCTCCGTCTTTGTGCAAGGAGGAGCACTGCCAGAGCCCTGCAAAATGACCTCCATCAGGCCACAAATGTGCATGTGTCGACTCAAACGGTCAGAAACAGACTCCATGAGGGTGATATGAGGGCCCAACGTCCACAGGTGGGGGTTGTGCTTACATCGTGCAGGACATTTGGCACTTGCCAGAGAACACCAAGATTGGCAAATTCGCCACTGGCGCCCTGTGCTCTTCACAGATGAAAGCAGGTTCAAACTGAGCACATGTGATAGACGTGAGAGAGTATGGAGACGCCATGGAGAACATTCTGCTGCATGCAACATCCTCCTGCATGACCAGTTTGGCGGTGGGTCAGTATTGATGTGGGGTGGCATTTCTTTGGGGGGGCCTCACAGCCCTCCATGTGCTTGCCAGAGGTAGCCTGACTGCCATTAGGTACCAAGGTTCTGACATAAACGCAAAAAAATGAATACCCACGTGTGACCCCATTTTGGAAACTACACCCTCACAGAACGTAACAAGGAGTATAGTGAGCCTTAACACCCCACAGACGAATTTTTGTTAACCTGTTAAGGACCAAGGGCGTACCTGCACATCCTGGGTCCTTTCCCTTTCTATAACGCGGGGCCACGGCGTGGGCCCGCATCATAGCGGGTCAGCCATAGCCTCTAACAACGGCTGGGACCTGTGGCTAATATCGTGCGGCACTAATTGCGGTGCCGCGCGATATTAACCCTTTAGACACAGTGTTCAAAGTTGATCGCCGTGTCTAAAGTTACTAAACTACCCCCCGGCTAGCTCAGGGGGCTGTTCGGGACCGTCAGGGTGAAACCGCGGTGTCCCCAACAGCTGTAGGACACGAGGAGGGTCCTCTTACCTGCCTCCTGGTGTCCGATCGCCGAATGACTGCTCAGTGCCTGAGATTCAGGCATGAGCAGTCAAGCGGCAGAATCATTGAACAATGGTTTCCTTTGAGAAACCATTGATCCATGTCAAATATTAGTGTGTGCAGTGTTATTGCCCCCTATGGGAGGCAAAAAAAAGTGGCAAAAAAAAAAGTTAATAAAGATAATTTAACCCCATTCCCTATTAAAAGTTTGAATCACCCCCCTTTTCCTATAAAAAAAAAAAAACTGTGTAAATAAAAATAAAAATGAACATATGTGGTATTGCCGCATGTGGAAATGTCCGAATTATAAAAATATGCCGTTATTTAAACCGCATGGTCAATGGCATACAATTCCAAAGTCCAGAGTATTTATGGTCACTTTTTATATCATGAAAAAATGAATAAAAAGCGATCAAAAAGTCAGATCAATACAAAAATAGTACAAATAGTAAAAACTTCAGAATACAGCGCAAAAAATTTGCCCTCATACCGCCCTGTATGCAAAAAAAATAAAAAGTTATAGGGGTCAGAAGATGACAATTTTAAATGTATAAATTTTCGTGCATGTAGTTATGATTTTTTCCAGAAGTACAACAAAATCAAACCTATATTAGAAGGGTATCATTTTAATCATATGGATCTACAGAATAAGGTGAAATGTTTATCGAAAAATCTATTGTTTAGAAATGGAAGTCCCCAAAATCACAAAATGGTGTTTTTTCTTCAATTTTATTGCACAATGATGTTTCATTGTAGATTTTTATGTAAAATGACTGATGTCATTACAATTTAGAATTGGTGGCGCAAAAAATAAGCCATCATATGGATTTTTAGGTGCAAAATTGAAAGAGTTATGATTTTTAAAGGTAGGGAGGAAAAATTAAAAGTGCAAAAATGGAAAAACCCCTGGTCCTTAAGGGGTTAAAGTTGGATGGGAAAATTAAAAAACATTTTTTTTTTACTAAAATGCTGGTGTCACCCTAAATTTTTCATTTTCACAAAGGAAAATAGGAAAAAAGCTCCCCAAAATTTGTAACCCCGTTTCTTCTGAGTAAGAACATACCCCACATGTGGATGTAAAGTGCTCTGTGGGTGAACTACAATGCTCAAAAGAGAAGGAGCGCCATTGGACATTTGGAGAGAAAATTTGTCCAGAATTGAAGGCCACGTGTGTTTACAAAGCCCCCATAGTGTCAGAACAATGGACCCCTCCCACATGTGACCCCATTTTGGAAACTACACCCCTCACATAATGTAATAAGGGGTACAGTGAGCATTTATGCCCCACAGGTGTTTGACAGATTTTTGGAACAGTGGTCCATGAAAATTTTAATTTTTGTTTTTCATTTGCACAGCCCACTGTTCCAAAGATCTGTCAAATGCCAGTGGGGTGTAAATGCTCACTGCGCCCCATATTCAATTCTGTGAGGGGTGTAGTTTCATGGCCCCGGACTTCCATTCTCTCTCCAAAAGCTCAATGGCACTCCTCCTCTTCTGAGCATTCTAGTTCGCCCGCAGAGCACTTTACATGCACATATGGGGTATTTCCATACTCAGAAGAAATGGGGTTACAAATTTTGTGGGGGCATTTTCTCTCATTACCTTTTGTAAAAATGTTAAATTTGGGGGGAAAACATGCACTTTAGTGACATTTTTTTTTTTTCATTTACACATCCGACTTTAACGATAAGTCGTCAAACACCTGTTGGTGTTACATGCCATGAGGGGTGTAGTTTCAAAAATAGTATGCCATGTGTTTTTTTTTTTTGCTTTTATGGCACCACAGGGGCTTCCTAAATCCATTTCAGCAAAATTCAGTCTCCAAAATCCCATTGTTGCTCCTTCCCTTCTGAGCCCTCTAGTGCACCCACAGAGCACTTTACATACACATGTGAGGTATTTCCTTACTCGAGAGAAATGGTGTTTCAAAATTCTGGGGGGCTTTTTCTCCTATTACCCCTTGTAAAAATTCAAAAACTGTGTCTACAAGAACATGCGAGTGTAAAAAATGAAGATTTAGAAATCTCTCCTTCACTTTGCTGCTATTCCTGTGAAACACCTAAAGGGTTAACAAACTTTCTGAATGTCATTTTGAATACTCACTGTTTTCTTCCTCGAATACACGAATATGCGAATATTCAATATGCGAATATGCGAATATAACAGATACGCAAATTTTGCGGATATAGGACGAATATTCGTCTATATATTCGTTAATTTCGCGTATTCATTATATTCACATATTCGCATATCGAATATTCGCATATTCTTTTATTCGAGGAAGAAAACAGTGAGTTGGTGGGTAACTTTACTAATGGTTGCGAGGGATGTTGTTGATAACCTCTGACAAGTGTATTGCATCATTCTAATTGTCCCACAAGTGAAAAGAAGGAATATGCGAATATTCACCTATGCGAATACTTGCATTTACAAATATGCACATATGCGAATATTCACATATGCGAATATGCGCAAATTCACATATGCAGGAAAAAAAGCACTAATGCCAACATAAAGTAGACATATTATATATGTGAATCAATATATAATTTATTTGGTATGTCTATTTTCTTTACAAGCAGAGAGCTTCAAAGTTAGAAAAATGCAAAATTTTAAACATTTTCATGAAATTTGGGAATTTTTCACCAAGAAATGATGCAAGTATCGACAAAAATGTGCCACTATGTTAAAGTAGAATATGTCATGAAAAAACTTTCTTGGAATCAAATTCATAAGTAAAAGCATCCCAGAGTTATTAATGCTTAAAGTGACAGTGGTCAGATGTGCAAAAAATGCTCTGGTCCTTAAGGTGAAAATGGGCTTGGTCCTTAAAGGTGTACTCCAGAATAGGAAAATTGTATTCCATACTGCCAGCAGTAAAAAATAAATAGGTACATATCTTCCTTTGCTCCCCCGGTGGCTCCGATAACCCGCTCTGGTCTCCGCCGCGATCCTCTTCCTGGTTTCTGGTGGTCGGCGAGTCATACTGTGCTCAGCCAATCACCGGCTGCAGCGAAGTCCCAACTTGGCCGAAGCTGAACGACAGTGTGATGTTTTCGGCCCCGGCAGCAGGTGCACACAGCCTATCCCCGACCGAGTCACGACTTCGCTGCGGTCGGTGGTTGGCTGATTTTTTTAAATTTTACAATTCTAAACTAAATTATATGTTTTTAATGTGATTTAAAAAACGGCCACTAGGTGGCTCTGTTCGGTTCCTTGCACAAGTCAAACAATTAGTTTGGTCTCCTTTCAGACTTGCAGAAGTCCAAACTCAGGAAGTGCGTGAGGGGCATGACGAGGCACAGGTCTCGCAGGCTTCAATGACCTAGCATCTGCTGGGAAATGCCCACTTTCTCCTGCATGGAGCTCACACAATGTGAGCAAGGGAAAAGGTATGATTTTAAAGCTCGGGAAAACTATTTAAGGGCAGGAGGGGTGTTAGGAGTAGTTAGAGAATATAATCTGAGTTAGTTTACAAAATATGGTTTGATGACAGGTACTCTTTAACTATTGTGGGTAGGTCATGTAGCTGTTCACTTTTATCATTGCTGGCAGCATATCCCCCATTTACATAGGGAGATGTCCAATTAACAATGGCTTTTAGTGCCATCTCGGTCTGTGCATTCAGCTGACTAATGAGCATTTTCTTATTGTTTGGCTCTTCATGGGAAAATAATCACTCCTTAGGCCAAAAATTGCCCAGTGTAAAAGGTCCTTTATGGTAATTTCCTCTCTATACAGTAAACAAAATCTATTTTTGTTCAGTATAACATTTTGAAAATGGGCCTGGTTAAAATGTTGCCCAAAGACTCAGCTGCTACTCACAGTTGCTAAAAAAAAAAAAATCTGCTTAAAATGCATGGCCCATGGAAGGGAAAAATAAATACATATGTATCGAAACCTTCTTTAAATCGTATGGTCTGACCTCTCAATAAAATGTAATACTGACAGTGGAGAGATCAATGTGAAATGTTGACATACATAGCTTTAGGCAGCATTTCAACATTCCTTAGGCCATTTTCACAAATGTGTATAGTGAGTGCATTTACTGCCACACATTTTGGCATGTGCGCAGATCTAATGACCTGAACTAACAGCAAAGACCCAAAAGAGGTAATATGTTAAAATCAAAAAAATTGCGTTTTTTTCTGGGCTTTTTTTTTTCCTACTGACTGACACATGATATTGTAAAGGTTTTCTCTGAAATAGTTTTAGGTAGGGATTTTGTTATACCTTTATCCCTTTAAAGACTTTCTGTTTTTGCACTTTCCTCACCTTCTAAAAATCATAACACCTTCAGTTTTTCACCAACAGACTTATATGAGGGCTTGTTTTATGCGCTACCAATTTTACTTTTTACTATTGATACCCAACATATGTAGGTGTCGTTTTATTATATTACTTAAAAAAATTATAACTACATGAACCAAAATAAGTATGTTTAAAATTGTCATCTTCTGACCCCTATAACTTTTTTATTTTTCCATATACGGGACTATGTGTGACACCATACTCTTTCCTAGGACTGTATCCACCTTTTCCAGCCCACCGGAGCATCTGAAAGCTGAACTAATTTATGCAGGATAAGTCATCAAGTGCCGAGCCGAGAAGTTTGTGACGAATCGAATTTACTGTAAGTTCGCTCATCTCTAATGTTTATGTTTATTTTTGCTTATTTTGCTTATTTTTTATTTTTTTTGGAAAAGGGGGGTGATTCAAACTTTTATTAGGGATTTTTACACCATTTCTTTAGTCCCCATATGAGACTATTACATGCAATCTTCTGCTTGCATACACTGGTTAATGCTATGCCATATCATAGCATTGATCAGTGATATCGGAGCTCTGCTGCTCCAACCTGCTGAGCAGACATGGATTACCAGATCACTGATCAGACCTGCTGTCCTCTCAGCTGTCTGGGATGCCGCAATTTCACCGCGGTGGTCTCAAATAGCCTGGCTGAGCTCCCGGGAATGGTGCACTTCAGACGTGGCAATTAACTTTGATCGCCACATCTAAGGGGTTAATAACAGGCATCACCGCGATCAGTGATGTCCGGCATTAGACATGGGTTCTGGTGGCTAATAGCAGCCAGGGACCACCCGGCTATGACACAAGGTCAGCTCGTGAGCCCACGTCATAGCAGGGGAGCGTGCACAGGGCATACAGGTACTTAACGACGCAGGACATAAATGTACGTCCTGGTGAGCTGGTACTTAACGCACCATGACGTACATTTACGTCCTAAACATAACCGTGAGTATCGGAGCAATGCTCGGGTCATGGGCTTCAGGTCCCAGCTGCTAATAGCAGCCAGGGACCCGCCGGTAATGGCAAACATCCGGATGTCTACCATTAACCTCTCAGATGCCATGATCAATACAGATCACGGCATCTGCGGCAGTGAGGTCACTAAAATGGATCGCCCGCGGATCCCCACTCCCGCCTCCGCCTCGTTCCAGGGGTCTTCTGCTCTAGTCTGAGATCGAGCAGACCAGAGCAGACGATGACCGATAACACTGATCAGTGCTATGTCCAATGCATAGCACTGAACAGTATTAGCAATCAAATGATTGCTATAAATAGTCCCCTATGGGGACTATTAAAGTGTAAAAATAAAAGTAAATTAAAAAAAAAAAGTTAAAAAAAATTGAAAAACCCCTCCCCTAATAAAAACGTAAATTGTCCCATTTTCCCTATTTCACCCCCAAAAAGTGTAAAACATTTTTTTTATATACATATTTGGAATTGTCGTGTGCATACATATCTGAACTATTAAAATATAATGTTAATGATACCGTATGGTGAACGGCATTAACGTAAAAAAAAAATGTCCAAAATTGCTTATTCGACAAAAAATTGATAAAGAATTTATTAAAAGTTTTATGTAAGCAAATATGGTATCAATATAAAGTACAGATCACTGTGCAAAAAATTAGCCCTTATGCCGCCGCTTATACGGAAAAATTAAAAAGTTATAGTTCTTCAAATTAGGCGGATTAAACGTACTAATTAAAACTAATTTAACCCCTTAAGGACTCAGGGTTTTTCCGTTTTTGCACTTTCGTTTTTTCCTCCTTACCTTTTAAAAATCATAATCCTTTAAATTTTCCCCCTAAAAATCCATATTATGGCTTATTTTTTGCGTCGCCAATTCTACTTTGCAGTGACATTAGTCATTCTACCCAAAAAATGCACGGCGAAACGGAAAAAAAAATCATTGTGCGACAAAATCGGAAAAAAAAACGCCATTTTGTAACTTTTGGGGGCTTCCGTTTATACGCAGTGCATATTTCGGTAAAAATTACACCTTATCATTATTCTGTAGGTCCATACGGTTAAAATGATACCCTACTTATATAGGTTTGATTTTGTCGCACTTCTGGAAAAAATCATAACTACATGCAGGAAAATGTATACGTTTAAAAATGTCATCTTCTGACCCCTATAACTTTTTTATTTTTCCATGTACAGGGCGGTATGAGGACTCATTTTTTGCGCCGTGATGTGAAGTTTTTATCGGTATGATTTTTGTTTTGATCGGACTTTTTGATCACTTTTTATTCATTTTTTTAATGGTATAAAAAGTGACCAAAATACGCTTTTTTGGACTTTGGAATTTTTTTGCGCGTACGCCATTGACCGTGCGGTTTAATTAATGATATATTTTTATAGTTCGGACATTTACGCACGCGGCGATACCACGTATGTTTATTTTTATTTTTTTTACACTGTTTTATTTTTTTTATGGGAAAAGGGGGGTGATTCAAACTTTTATTAGGGAAGGGGTTAAATGACCTTTATTAACACTTTTTTTTTTAAATTTTTTTGCAGTGTTATAGGTCCCAGAGGGACCTATAACACTGCACACACTGATCTCCTATGCTGATCCCTGGCGTGTATTAACACGCCTGTGATCAGCATTATCGGTGCTTGACTACTCCTGCCTGGATCTCAGGCACGGAGCAGTCATTCGTCGATCGGACACCAAGGAGGCAGGTAAGGGCCCTCCCGGTATCCGGTCAGCGGTTCGGGACGCTGCGATTTCACCGCGGCGGTCCAGAACAGCGCGACTGAGCAGCCGGGTCACTTTCAGTTTCACTTTAGAAGCGGCGGTCAAAGCTGAAGGGTTAATACCGCACATCGCCGCGATCGGCAATGTGTGGTATTAGCCGCGGGTCCCGGCCGTTGATGAGCGCCGGGACCGACGCGATATGATGCAGGATCGCGGCGCGATCCCGCTTCATATCGCGGGAGCCAGCGTAGGACGTAAACATACGTCCTGCGTCGTTAAGGGGTTAAACTAATGGTTAAAAAGTTTCTGATTTTTACATCCTCTAGGGACTATAAGTCCATGCATCTTTTACTCGTAAACGTATGTCCCCCAAGCCATACAGAACGCCCGGTTTCCGGTGCTCCCTCTACCTAAACAGCCCATTTTTCACAAATAGCCACCATGCCTCATTGCTTTGCCATGTTGTTCTGAAGCCCTCCTGACCTGCTGGGTAAGTCTAACAACCTCTTTCTTACGAACTTAGTAGTCTTCCTCGTTCACATTCCCTTCTGTCCCTTTGGAACCCTTTCCTGTCTCTTCTTCCTCCCTCTTTCTGTCCTCATCTCCTCTTCTTCCCATATGTTGCTTACACCAACCACATTGTTGTTGATTGTACCTACCCTGATCACATAGAAGCTCGGACCATGTACCTTGAGTTGACTAATTGATGTTTGAATTGTCATGTCTTTAACTATTCACTTTAATGTATTCAACATCCTGTCTTGTTACTGAATACCTGACTTTATATAGTGATGGTACGCATCATATGTGTGTACCCTATCGACAACCGCGTTTCTTACGATGCCTGTTTATTGATGGTGTTTTTGTACTTTACTTGAACTTTGTACTTTGAATAAAATTAATAAAACGTTAATATTAAATAAAAAAAAGTTTGTGATTTTTTTTTCCAGCGCAACAGTAATAGAAAAGTATGTTATCATGGGTATCATTTTAATCATATGGACCCAAAGAATAAAGAACACATGTCATTTTTACGGTAAATTGTAAGGCATGAAAACGAAACCTTCCAAAATCAGCTAAATTGCAGTTTTCTGTTTAATTTCCCCACACAAATAGTATTTTTATGGTAAAATGAGGGATGGCATTTCAATGGACAACTGGTCGTGCAAAAAACAAGCCCTCATACTAGTCTGTGGATGAAAATATAAAAGAGTTATGATTTTTTTGAAGGCGAGGAGGAAAGAACGAAAACGTAAAAATAAAATTGTCTCAGATCTTAAGGCCCAAATGGGCTGAGTCCTTAAGGGGTTAAGAGTTAATTTGGTCAAAAGTTGGATATTCTTGGAATCCTGTGGCAACACTTGTTTTACCAAGTTTTACTTACTGGCACAAAATCTTCAAACCCTTTGAACATTTTGCAGCTGAGAGGCTAGCATTACTGAAGATAGTAATCTGGAATATAAAATATATTTAATTAGAAGGTGTAGTAAAAAGTAAATGGCTCTAATTGATGTACAGTACTTTCTTTCTTTTTTTCATTTTTTTTTTTTATCTAAAAGCTTTAACATTATAAACTTTTATCCTTGTGATTTTACCTTTTTCTTTGAGGTATTTTTGTATGTTTCTTTTGTATAATGAATTTAATGGGGAGGTCATTACAGTAAGTTCACACATCATGTAGAACCAAGAAAACCATAGTAGAAACTTTGCATTTGTGTTCGAAAATAACCCCTGGTCTTCTGTTTTCTTCTGACAGAAAACCTCAGTTAGATAGCTGAAGATTATTAGAGGGAATTTCAGTGAGCAATTGGCAGCACCATTGGTTCTCAAATTATAACAGGAAAAATGTTAAATCAGTTTTATGCATCATGAAACCCCATTTGAATAAGTATCAGTGGGTTCAGAAACCAACACTTACCTTACCAAATTGTAAATTCACATTGAAATGGTTGTCCAACTGGGATAACCTCTTCTTAGGTAGAAACCAGGTCAAGGCTTTCTATTTAAAGAGGTATTCAAGGAAAAAACTTTTTGTCTTATATCAACTGGCTCCAGAAAGTTAAACAGATTTGTAAATTACTTCTATTAAAAAATCGTAATCCTTTCAATAATTATCAGCTGTTAAAGTTGAGTTGTTTTTTTCTGTCTGGCAACAGTGCTCTCTGCTGACATCACTGCTTGTCTCGGGAACTGCACAGAATAGAAGAGGTTTGCTATGGGGATTTGCTTCTAAACCGGGCGGTTGCCGAGACACATGTCATCAGAGAGCACTTAGACAGAAAAGAACAACTCAACTTCAGCAACTCATAACTACTGAAAGAATTAAAAAAAAATTAATAGAAGTAATTTACAAATCTGTTTAACTTTCTGGAACTAGTTGATATATATATGTATATATATATATATATATATATATATATATATATATATATATTTAAAAAAAATTTTTTCCTGGATAACCCCTTTAACTGCAATTGAAAATGTAGTATAATATGGATCCCATGAACATTAATGGGTGAAGAGTATGCCAGCAGGGAGGTTGCTCTATGATGTCCAGGACCAGTTTTGGACTGTAGTTTTTTAGTCTTACAAGAAGACATTCTCTGAGGGCAAGTCATTTGCTCCAAATGCCACTTTAAATGGGCTTGTCTTCTATTAGACCATTGAGGCCATTATTTCGCCAAAGCTTGGGCTGACCAAAGGATCCTGGTGGGTTAGGGCTGTATTACACAGGCCAACCTCTTCCCGATACAAGTGTCGATCTCCTAGATCAGTGCTTGTTCAACAAGCCTATTACATGGCTCAGTTGATGGGCAGGCAGGGCTTCACAAATGATTGTGGGATTTCTGTGTGGGCCTTTGCTTTTATTACTGGCTACACATGACCTAATACATGGGGCAATGTGTAGATGATGAATGAGGATTTTCTTGCATATTTATACCATCAGTCAACAAATGAACACTTGCTTTTTCATTGGCTGACCGCTGGGCCTGTTATGCATATATATCTTTGTTGATATTATCATGAAATAGGATCCTTAGCCTAACCCTGTACAAAGCATATAGACAGGTGCTATGCTAATAGGACATCCCCCTTGTGATGCATTAATGGGCATTCCAGGAATTTTCTTTATTTGACTATGCTACAGGAGCTGTAAAATTAGTGTAGTTCATAATATAGTGTCTGTACCAGTGTTTGATGGATAGTCGCGCAATTCGAATGTGATCTGTTGCCCTGATTTTTATTTTGAGCAGCATACAAAATAAGTGTGATCTCAGGCTTTCCCAGGTTGTAGTGCAGTCCGAGACATTACATCAATAGTCAGGTTTTTGAAAGGGAGCCTGCCTGTATTTCAGTGGGTGGAGGGACCGCTGGGTGGGATGGAGATCATTCTCCACATGGCTTTAAGGAATTGTAGTTTTATGAACAGCATGGAAGGTGTGTAGCAATGGGTGGGGTAACTGATGCATGGGAGGAAGAAAAGTGACCTCACACTTACAATCAAAGCATCCTGGGACTTGTATGTGGAAGGAGGGAACTCCAACAGGAAATAGCCATTTCACAAAAAGAAAGCAGCAGTGTTAGGGTGGACTCACAACACAGCCATTTAGCACCAGGACAAGCACCGATCCTTACTGAGCATGTCCATTACTGTCTGTCAGGTAAGTACTAAAATCCCCTTATGGTGGATAACTGCCTTAAAGAAGATTTATTGATGCACTTTGTGGAGTTCATAATCCAGTTTTCTGGTATCAATATGCTGAACTCCATCTTCATGATGTCCCCTGCAACCTCTTTTCCCACACTTAAGCATGTGTCACAAAAATGTTTCTTCTAATACAAATAAATGCAGAAGACTCCACTGCTTGTAAGGCAGATATTATCCATATGATAGATATATTTTTTACAAAATAATAAGTATTCATAAAATCCCAGGAGAGAGAAAAAATAAGGACTAGGAAAAAGTATATATAAAAAAAATCTGTTAAAAAAAAAATCATTCTTATCTTTCCGTGGTCTGTTTCTTTCTTATGGCTATTTTTTGTGTGCGGTGAATTAAATCTGAGCTGACAGCTTGAGAGTGTTATGAAACAACTGGCATGCAATCAATTTTCTTCTTAGTGTTTTTTGCTGTAGTAAAGTGTGTCATCCAGAGGGCCCTGTCTGTCACAATCCTTTCTCTCCTCTCCGCATAGAAGGAGGCAGAAAGAAAAAAAAATGCATTTAAACAAAAGCAAAGATGCTGCAACTAAATCCTGGTCACATGGTGCCTCTGAAGCAAAGTCTTCTGTTCACTTCAATACATTGTGAGAAGCAGAAATTACACCCAGACTTGGCATTAAATGGAGGCTGCTGTATGATGTTGTCTCAAAGGATTGTGGGTAATGTATGTAAAAATCTATTCTGATACCGTAGGCACATGCCAACAGATAATCATTATAAAGGCGATGTCTGCTTAGTTATGGGCTGCTAGACTCATTAGGGCTGTGCTGAAGGCTGAGATGTAAAGATTTATGAAATACAAAATTGTTGCTTATATTAACAAATCACATTTAAAGCACTATAGACAAAACACTCTGTCATGGCTAAGGATAGCCAGGGTGTTACACCACTAAAGGTGCGGGCAGAAACAGGATATTTTTGCAGTGCTGTCCACGAGCCAAGGTAAGGGTAAAATTTATTTATTTAATAACTAATGAATACATGTAACCCGTTTCAAGGATGCTCCCTAGAAAATGACGGAGCATCCTTGAAAAGCTTTACATGTATTCATTAGTTATTACTGTATTTTTCGCCATATAAGACGCTCCGGGCTATAAGACGCACCCAATTTTAAAGGAGGAAAATCTTGAAAAAAAAGATTCTGAACCAAATACTGTAGTAAAATATTTTATATCAGTATAGTTCCCCCACAATAGTTGGCAGTATAGTTCCCCCACAATAGTTGGCAGTATAGTTCCCCCACAATGGTTGGCAGTATAGTTCCCCCACAATAGTTGGCAGTATAGTTCCCCCACAATGGTAGGCACTGGCAGCTCCCCTCCACAATGGTTGGCAGTATAGTTCCCCCACAATGATTGGCAGTATAGTTTCCCCACAATGGTTGGCAGTATAGTACCCCCACAATGGTTGGCAGTATAGTTCCCCCACAATGGTTGGGAGTATAGTTCCCCCACAATAGTTGGCAGTATAGTTCCCCCACAATGGTTGGCAGTATAGTTCCCCCACAATGATTGGCAGTATAGTTCCCCCACAATAGTTGGCAGTATAGTTCCCCCACAATGGTTGGCAGTATAGCTCCCCCACAATGGTTGACAGTATAGTTCCCCCACAATGGTTGGCAGTATAGTTCCCCCACAATATTTGGCAGTATAGTTCCCCCACAATAGTTGGCAGTATAGTTCCCCCACAATGGTTGGCAGTATAGTTCCCCCACAATAGTTGGCAGTATAGTTCCCCCACAATAGTTGGCAGTATAGTTCCCCCACAATGGTAGGCAGCTCCCCCCCACAGACATACAGCTTCCAGCCATATACAGTGTATGTCTGGAGGCTTTATGTCTGTACTGCTGCCCCCACAGTGTTCCGGTCACCGCTCCTCTGGCCCAGTGTCACAATCTACTGTTATGGCCTATGGACCATAGCAGTAGGTGCCGGGACCGGAGGAGCGGTGACCGGAACACCCAAGAAGATGACGTGCCGCCGGTCACTCACCAGGCCCCGGTCGGCGCGCGTCTTCCTCCGGTCCTCCTGTCCTCCGGCGCCTCTATGGTTGTACGCACGGGACGTCACTGAGGTCCCGTGCGTACAACCATAGAGAGGCGGAGGATCGCAGGAGGACCGGAGGAGGGCGCGCATCGGCCGGGGAATGGTGAGTGACCCGCGGACATCCTTATGTCCCGAAAAGATTTTTCGGGACATAGGGATGTCCGGCATAGGAAAACCTATGATTTTATCTGCCCGGGCCGGCTCCTGTGTGCGGCTGCAGGCAGGGGCCGGCCTGAGCAGGTAAAAACTAATACTGTATACTAAAAACCAGGGGGCCTCCAGCTGTTGTGAAACTACAACTACCAGCATGCCCAGACAGCCTTTGCCGGTCCGGGCATGCTGGTAGTTGTAGTTTCAGAACAGCTGGAGGCCCCCTGGTTTTTAGTATACAGTTATTAGTAATTCACCTGCCCGGTGCCCGGAACTGTATGTTGCAGGCATAGGGCAATAAACATAGCCGGTGAGAGGTGAAAAATTCACCGGCGGTCATGAGGCTGCTGCGGGTGGGGAGCGGGTAGTCAGCGATGTACCGCACCGCCGCAGCCTCTGTACTTACCGCTGACTTCCCGCTCTCGCCTGCAGCAGCCTCGGGCGTATATTCGCCGTATAAGATGCACCAACTTTTCCCCCCACGTTTTGGGGAAGAAAAAGTGCGTCTTATACGGCAAAAAATATGGTAAATAAATTAATTTTACACTTACCTTGGCTCGTGGACAGCGCTGCAAAAATATCCTGTTTCTGCCCGCACCTTTAGTGGTGTGACACCCTGGAATTCCGTTTGCTCCCTCGCTGCACAGCCTGGGTGGGATAAGCTGCAGTCCACGATCACTACTCCTCCGCAAGGAGAATGCATCTACGAGTGTTGTGCCTCTACATTTTGCACAACACTATCTGGTGAGTCTTCACTTTGTGGGGGGCTCTCCATTTCATTGTTTTTTCTGCACATTGGAGCGCTTTGCTTTCTCTCTCCCTCACATGGCTAAGGATAGACTTTAAAAGCTTCACTATAATCCCCCACAAGAGCCTGGCTGAGGAGCATCTACATGATTAGACTTTAACCCCTTAAGGACCCGGACATTTTTTGAACATCTGACCACTGTCACTTTAAACATTAATAACTCTGGGATGCTTTTACTTTTCATTCTGATTCCGAGATTGTTTTTCCATGACATATTCTACTTTATACAGTCTGGAATAATGTGAACCAAAGGCCTGGGACACATAAAAGGAGGACTGGGTTCCGGGCGCTTCCCCTCCTAGTAGAGTACTGAATCTTAGGCAGGCAGATCCATAGAATAAAAAGGGAGTTTATTCGCAAATAAATTATTATTAGCGAATAAACTCCCTTTTTATTCTATGGATCTGCCTGCCTAAGATTCAGTACTCTACTAGGAGGGGAAGCGCCCGGAACCCAGTCCTCCTTTTATGTGTCCCAGGCCTTTGGTTCACATTATTCCAGACTGTATCAGAAATGCTGAGTGACTAGCTCACTCAGAGAGGACTTCAGGAGCTGCTGACCTCATCTTCACCGAGCGATACTACATGCAGATATAGGTGTTGTGCCCTGAGCATGACCACTTCTGGTAAGCCTACCTAATTATCCTAAGGGACTCACCTGTCTGAACCATCCGCACTAGGAGCGCACCTCTCTTTTGTCTTTTTCTCTACATATTCTACTTTATGATAGTGGTTAAACTTTGTCGATACTTGCATCATTTCTTGATGAAAAATTTCAAAATGTGATGAAAAATAGTGTTGAGCGGCATAGGCCATATTCGAATTCGCGAATATTCGAGAATATATGGACGAATGTTCGTCATATATTCGCGAATATTCGCATATTCGTTATATTCTCGTTTTATTTTCGCATATGCGAATATTCGCGTATGTGGAAAATAACACGCGAAAATTAGCCTTTACAAAATTCGCATGCGTGGAAATTCGCATATGCGAAATTGGCATATGCTAATATTCGCATATGCGAAAATCCGCACGCCAGTCTCACACAGTAGTATTACAGCCTTCTTTACACCACACAAGCTGGAAGCAGAGAGGGGCAATCACTGTGATGTGTACTGTGAAGAAAAAAAAAGAAAAAAAACGAATATTCGTAATTACGAATATATAGCGCTATATTCGCGAAATTCGCGAATTCGCGAATATGCGATATTCGCAAATAATATTCCAATTGCGAATATTCGCGAGCAACACTAATGAAAAAATTGAAAATGTAGCATTTTTTTTTTTTTTTTTGTAGATATGTAATTACCAGTCCTCTAAAGTACTAAAAGTGTAGATTATAGAATAATGAAAAATAGAGAAAAAGGTTAGGAGATGATGATATAAGTATATAATGTTTATTATGTGTAATCTGCCTTCACCTCAGCAGGGCCCTTGCATAAGGTGAACGGCAATATAAAACACTTTGTAAATTGTGGCAGTAAAATTGTATCATTAAAATAAGACAATAAAAAGAAATCTAAAATATGCTTGTTGCACTTAATCCGTTGGTGATATAGTTCGTATATCTATGAATTGTAATTGTTCGTAGGTGATATAGGTGCACTTATTGCATTTAGTTTAAGATTATTTGCAGAAACAGTTCTTGCAAAAACAGTTCTTTAACTTGTGTGAATAAGTCTTAGTATATTGCGCTGTATTAGAAGAGCGCTGTAATGATTATCGGTGCACAGCACCACTCACCACCCGCAGGATACACTTGTGTTCAGGGCTAGTACGGCTGTCACGGCTTAGTCTTGTGCTGTCAGCGGCCGCGTCCTGGGTTGTAGAGGGTGCCCGTCTGTGTGGGGGGTGAGTGGCACTCTGGCAGTCTGTGGGTACCAAACTGGCACGGCAGGCGTCCGGCCTTTTGCAGTTATGTCCGGGGCTCACGTAGAGAAGCCGGGGCTGTGGATGGTGGATGCAGCTGGATCGGAGAAGGCGTTCTTCGTGTCTGACCTAGACGCTATGCGCGCGCGTGTTGTGGTGGTCTCCAAATGAGGGGCATCCAGCAGTTTCAAATGGCAAGATGAAAATTTTGGATTATTGTGCAAACTGCATAAAATATTGCATAAAATATTACTATGCTAAACGCGTTTCAATGCCTCGGGCATTTTCTTCAGTAGCAATGCAAGTAGCAAGAGATAATACATTGCTACTGAAGACAATGCCCGAGGCATTGAAACGCGTATTCTAAGGACGCATGTCTGCACAGGAGAAGGACTTCACAGAGAAGATAAGTGTTATCTGAAGGGGAGGATGACAAGGTGCACAGGCTGGGGATGTATGGACTGCAGGGGAATAAATTTCATACTGGGAATGATTTCTATGGGGGAGATTTATCAAAACCTGTGCACAGCAAAACTTGCCCAGTTGCCCATAGCAACCAATCAGATTGCTTCTTTTATTTTTCACAGGCCTTCATAAAAATGAAAGCAGCAAGCTGATTGGTTGCTATGGGGCAACTGGGCAAGTTTGATAAATCTCTCACTATATGTGAAGGGGGAGGGGGGGACTCCTGAATGACACGTGCTGGGAGTTGTAGTCCCTGTTGTGTGTGTATGCTAGTGTTTACAAACCAGTGTGCCTCCAGCTGTTGTAAAACTACAACTCCCAGCATGCCCTGACAGACTTTGGGCATGCTGGGAGTTGTAGATTTGAAACAGCTGGAGGCACACTAGTTGGGAAACACTGTTCTAGCCTATTCAGCATACACATCATGTTACACCAGTGTTTCCCAACCATTCTGTCTCCAGCTGTTGCAAAACTACAACTCCTAGCATGCCCAAAGGCTGTCATGGCATGCTGGGAGTTGTAGTTTTGCAACACCTGGAGGCACCCTGGTTGGGAAACACTGGTGTATGCCCTACAGAGGTGTGGGAAACTACAACCCCCAGGAGACTACAGAGGCAGCATGCTGGTGTTATACCACAGACTGAAGACTATTGAATGACACATGCTAGGAGTTGTAGTCCCTTTTGTGTGTGTATGCCAGTGTATCCCAACCAAGGCTGATTATATTAGCGTGCTGTGTATAAGGGGGCTGACCTAGGAAAATAGTAGGACGGGTAAAGGGCGGAACAAAAAAAAAGGAGCCGCCTCAAACCAGCAAGGCATGTGGCATGCTGGGATTTGTAGCTCTCAGCACAGCAAGAAACAGGAAATAGAAGCGAAGATAGGAAAACAAAGTGGGGGATAAAAAAACAACAAAAAACGGAAATAGAGTAGGCTAAACAACAAGAATAGAAATGAAACAAAACAAATAGAGTAAGTCAAAAACGGAAAAACACGTTGACCACCGGAGTACGCCTTTAAGGGGTTAAGGCAGAGGTATAACTAGAAATTTCTACTGAGGATCTGTGGCCTCTGCTGGTCTGTCTGTTTTAGTAAATGCATGTGTTTCTCATGAAATGACAAGCCTGGAACATCTTTTTTATAGCTCTTTTTTGTGCTGTTTCTCTGTTATTCTAGAAAAGTACAGTATAACTCCATCGCCAACTGGGAGTGACCAGTGTTGCCCTATTAGAGTTGAGCGAAGTTACAGTTAAGTTGATGACTTTAGTCTGCATAAATTAGTTCAGCTTTCCAAGTTCTCTGGTTGCCTTGAAAAGTCCCGGATGACAGTCTTAGGTCTCCTAGGACTGTATCCATCTTTTCCATGCAACTGGAGCACTTGGAATGCTGAACTATTTATGCAGACTAAAGTCATTAGCGGCTGAGCCACGAGGTTCGTTACAAACCAGTTTACTTCGTCTGAGTGGATTCCATGCTGCAACCGATGATTCCCCATATACCAGGTTTTATTAAGGACACTACTCATGTCCTTGCGGCTTTGGAATACATCCAGTGGCAGGAGGGGCTATCATGGATCACAACTGATGTTACGTCGCTATACTCCATCATACCTCACAATAGTTTTTATCTGTATATTCGGCTTACCCCGATGACGTGCAGGTTTACATTTGTTTGATTGATGGGCATTGACAGGCGCTAAGTTCTCTCCTTCTGTCACCAACATATATATGTGTTGGTGGTAGAGGGAGTTTTTATTTTGGGCCCATAATTTATTCTCAGAGGACATCTTGTGGTATGGCAGATATATCGATGATTTGTTGTTTATTTGGAGGTCTAATGCATCTGCCGTACCACAATTCAGGGATTATTTTAATGATAATCCCTGTGGCCTTTCTTTTACAGTCTCACACACAGACACCAGAATTCCGTTCTTGTATTCCTCATTGCAGGGTGACACGAACAGGGGGATTGTTGTGGCTTCTACATATCGTAAAGACAATTCAGTTTTCCAAGCCACACCCTGCCACCCAGATCATGTCACTACCAATCTCCCTTTTGGTGAGATGATTAAATCCACACGTAACTGCACTCTTTTTGAAGACTTTGTTAGGAAGTCTCAGGATATTGGAGCCCGTCTGGGTCAGAGAGGGTATTCTAAATGGTGTGTTCATCGTGTGATTACAAGGGCTACTAATCTGGATAGAAAGTCTTTTATACATAAAAAAACAGATAGATAAAGGGAAACTAAAACAGATAAAACCGGTTGTTTTCTCCACTCAGTTTAGTCAAGAATACAAAATAATTTGAGGCATTGTAAATAGGAGACAGAGATTACAAACATAGTTCATTAACTGCAATACATCTGGTGTAGTTTATGTGGTTTTGTGTGTACAGTGTTATTTACAGAATGTGGGCTGCACGTCTATCTCTCTAAAAGTCAGAATAAGGAAACACCTATCTGACACTCCACATTTCAACTCCCTTCATGTCTCTACGATTACCCGACATTGTGCGGAGAGACATGATGGGAGTTGTTCATCTATTATGGTACAAGGAATTGAAAGAGTGTCCTCCCCCCCCCCCCTATTCGAGGAGGTAATTTTAGATGGAAACTGCTAGACCGAGAGGTCTTTTGGATAATGAAATTTAAAGGGGTACTCCGGTGCTAAATTTTATTTTATTTTATTTTTTTATTAACTGGTGCCAGAAAGTTAAACAGATTTGTAAATTAGAAAACAACAAGTAATGCCGCTCACTCCTTAACCTCTTAAGGACCCAGGACGTATGAGTACGTCCTGGGTCCCGGTCCTGCGATATAACGCGGGGTCACACGGTGACCCCGCATCATATCGCGGCAGGCCCGGCGTCATAGTGAAGCCGGGACCCGCCTCTAATAGCGCGCGGCACTGATTGCTGTGCCGCGCGATATTAACCCTTTAGCCGCGCGCTCAAAGCTGAGCAGCGTGGCTAAAAACGAAAGTACCGGTTAGCTCAGGGAGCTGTTCGGGATCGCCGCGGTATAATCGCGGCATCCCGAACAGCTGTAGCACAGGAGGAGGTCTTCTTACCTTCTCCTGTGCTGTCCGATCGCCGATTGAATGCTTCAAGCCTGAGATCCAGGCTTGAGCATTCAATCGCCGAAAACACTGATTGATCCATTCCTATGGAGATGGATCAATCAGTGTAAAAGATCAGTTAATGCAATGTTATAGCCCCCTATAGGAGCTATAATATTGCATAAGAAAAATGTAAAAAAATCATTAACCCTTTCAATTATCCCTTCCCCTAATAAAAGTTTGAATCACCCGGCATTTCCAAAAATAAAAAAAACATTATGTAAATAATAATAAAAATAAACATATGTGGTATCGCCGCGTGCGGAAATGTCCGAATTATAAAAATATATTGCTTTAAGCCGCTCGTTCAATGGCGTACGCGCAAAAAAATTCCAAAGTCCAAAATAGCGCATTTTTGATCACTTTTTATACCACAAAAAAGTGAATAAAAAGTGATCAAAAAGTCTGATCAGAACAAAAATGGTACCGCTAAAAACTTCAGATGACGGCGCAAAAAATTAGTCCTCAAAGCGCCCTGAACACTGAAAAATTAAAAAGTTATAGGGGTCAAAATATGACCATTTTAAACGTATAAATTTTCCTGCATGTATTCATGATTTTTTTCGGAAGTGATACAAATTCAAACCTATACAAGTAGGGTATCATTTTAACCGTATGGACCTACAGAATAAAGATAAGGTATCAATTTTGACAAAAAATGTACTGCATAAAAACAGAAGCCCCCAATACTTACAAAATAGTGTTTTTTCATCAATTTTGTCGCACATTTATTTTTTTTCCCGTTTCACCGTAGATTTTTGGGTAAAATGACTAATGTCATTACAAAGTAGAATTAGTGACGCAAAAAGTAAGCCATTATATATAATTTTAGGTGAAAATTTTTAAGAGTTATGATTTTTTTAAGTTAAGGAGGAAAAATTGAAAATGAAAAAACGGAAAAAGTCCGAGTCCTTAAGGGGTTAAAACGAGTCCGAAGCACCTGCGCAAGGACACGCTGGTCCTGACCTTGGCTTTGTACAACAGTAGGAAGAAGAATTGTCCAGCGCTGGGCTTGCAGGTAAAAGCTTGCTTTTAGTTAGAAAATCCAACAGAAAACACTTAACAGAGGACAATGTCTGACGCGTTTCGCACCTAAGTGCTTAATCGTAGTCTGCTGTTATTGGTCTTTGCATCATGATTTATACTTATGCTTTTAATATGTGGTTTTAATGTTTCTATTTACATTTGCTCACTGTTAATGGCGACTGCAGGCTTAATTTTTCAATCACACCTGCCATGTGTAGTGATTTATTGCCCTGCACTCGCTATATAAGAGCTTCACTTTTTGTTACTCACTTGTACAACTAGCCAAAACACGTCACATGTGACCCTCCATGTCTGTTCGTTTGGAATAAAGAATATTAATTTTACTGAGCATTGCTGCGCTGGACAATTTTTCGCTTGTTCTAAACCAGTTTACTGTAAGTTCACTCCACTCTGGTCCCTACACAAATCTGACAGGGCAAGCTTTTATTGAATTGTATCATACAGTGTAGAGACACATCCACAACTGGGAACAACCAGCTGATGTTTTAGTGTTTGCTAATTTATTGAAAAGTAAAAAAACTAAAATATTGCATTGACATAAGTATTCAGACCCTTTTGTTAGTACTGAGTTAAAACACCTTGGACAGTGATAACACCCTCCAGTCTTCTTGAGGATGATGCTACAAGGCTTGCACACGTACTGTAGATTTGAGGATTTTCTACTATTGTTTTCAGCAGATGAACTAAAACTCTGTCAGGTTGGATGGGGAATTTCAGTGGAAGCCATTTTGAGGTCTCTCCAGAGACATTTAGTTGGGTTCAAGTCAAAGCTCTGTTTGGGCCACTCAAGGACATTCACAGATATTCCCCTAAGTTTTGTTGGACCCTTTGGCCTAGTATGAACTCCAGAGCACTCTGGATCAGGTTTTTGTTAAGGATTTCTCAGTACTGACCAGTCTTTCTCTCCCAGGAGCTGACAAACACACCCGCAGCATGATAGTGCCACCACCATGCTTCACTGTTCAGATTGTTTTGTTGAGCAGATGATAAGCAGTATCTGTTTTCCTCCAGATATGTTGCTTAGAAATATGGCCAAAAGGTTCAATCTTAATTTCTTCAGACCAGCAAATCATGCTTTTCACAGCCATCTTTCTGGCCACTCTACCATAAAGTTTAGATTTTTGGAGTTCTTCAGTAATAGTTGACCTTCTGGAAGGTCCTCCTTTATGCACATAGAGTCTTTGAAGAGTGATCATTAGGTCCTTGGTCACCTCTCCTATCAAAGCCTTGTTGTTCTAAACATATTGCATTTTAAAATTATGGAGCCCACTTGTAAACTTTCAGTGCAGAAGCTTTGTTCTTCTTCAGATCTGAGCCTCCACACAAATCTGTCTCAGAGCTCTACAGGCAGTTCTTTCCTCATGGATTGGTTTTTGCTCCGACATGCATTGTCAATTGTGAGAGGTTTTATAGAATATGCAATATTTCTTTTTTCCATTTTAATGTTAGCAAAGATTTCTAAAATTCGGTTCTCACATGGAGAATTAACAGTAAAATTATAGGAAATTAGATTTTTCTTTTATCACAAGGCAGCAAGATAACACAATGTAAAAAAAAAGTTTCATTTATGCATTGTAACCTATTCTTTTTATAAACATGGCTGGATTCATTACAGTTGTCACTATTATATGTATACACTATAACAGATGCTGATACATATGCATTGTGACTAGGGAGAAAAAACAATGGTCTATCTGTTTGTCGCAAAGCTTGGTAAAAAGTTAGAAACACTGTAACATAGCTAACCACAATAGGGTGTTTTAAGTGCAGACATGGTATATGTAACCACATTGTAACAGCTGATGGAATGAACTGTAAGATGAAATCTTGTATTTTTTTCTAATGTGTGTAATGGGACACGACAGGTGGTGGATCCTCTGGGCCTGTGTGGATTTTGACATGAGCCGTGCCAGGGAGCAGAGTCTAAGGTGCCGCTTGTTTTCACCAAAGCCCGCTGCAAAGCGGGATGGTCTTGCTGCTGCAGGTGGCATCCAGGTCGCTACCCCTGCCACGACTCATCCACACAGGTAGCTGGGAAGTGGCGTGGCACAGAAGTAGACTTGCAGGACATGGCAAGATGACAGTAGTTCAAGGCAGGTAACACAGGTGCAGGGGAGGCAAGGTAGCAAGGAACAGGTACACGGTAATAGGGACACAGGACTTTCACAATGACACAAGGTAACCAAAGATCAGGCAGGGAAACAAGGGAGGATCTGATATTTAAGGACCAGGGTGCAGGTGTAGACACTTGATTAAATGAGCATTGGCCCTTTAAGAGTAAGAGCTCTGGCACGCATGCCCTAGGAGGCGGGGGCATGCGCGCTGGGGCTGCGAGGACATAGAGAGGCAGAAGATGAGGGAGGTGAGTGACGGGCTGGGATTCGCATGCGGACACGTCCAGCGATGCAATTCCCAGCCCTGCCGGGGCAGCGGGGACATAAGTGCTCATGGCTGGCGTGTCCGGACACAGCGCAGGTGTTACAGTACTCCCCCCTTTGGCCTTCCCCTCTTCATTGGAATTCAGAGAGTTCCCCACTACATGAGACAAGGGGGTTTCTGTAATGGGCAAAAGATGTAAGGAACTTTCAGGCTTCTGTCATGGAGTCTTCTGTCTTCTAAGGTGGCCAACTGGCAAGGAAGAATGTCCCCAATTCAAGACTTTACGTCTGAGTTTAACAGGGACAGAAGATTTCACATGGGGAACAAAACAGTGATCTTGACAACATTGTCCCCAACAAGTGATTTCACCAGATTCCCAGTCAAGTTGTGAAGAATGTCGTTGAAGCCAAGGAAGACCAAAAAGAAGCTATGTGGTAGCACATAGAACTCAATTTTTTCCTTGCAAATTTCCTACTTGCACCTTACAGTTCAGATTTTGTCCATTGATAGAAGAGATGTAGAAGGGCTTGGCAAGATGAGACACTGGAAGACAATGTTTATGGACCTGGGAGGCACCAATGAAGTTACCAGCAGAACCGGAGTCCAAAAAAAGCAGAAGCGATGAAAGACGTCTTGACAGAGGAGTATACTTGGACCAGGGTGGTCAAGTGAGTAGAGGTAATATTAACATCTAGGGAAGCCACTCCTACTTTTCCAAGTTGAGAATGTTCTCCTGGATGTGAAGGACATATAGAACAGTCTTTGAAAAAGTGCTCCGGACTGGCACCATACTGTATAGGCACAAATTCTCATTGTGTTGACGGGATTTTTCCTGCTGTGTTAAGTGAAAACGGTCCACTTCCATAGCCTCTTCAGTAAGAGGCAAAATAGAGAGTAGGGGTGGATGTTGGAACACGAGGGCCAGACGAGGTAAACACCGTGTTCGGGCAGGTTCTTTTTTCAAAGGAAGTTCCTCCTGCCTTTCGGCAAAATGCACATCAATTCGAGTGGCTAAATGGATACGTTCGCTTAGGTTAGCCGGAGAATCTCGTGCAGCGAGAGCATCCTTTATTCGAGAGGAAAGTCCTTTTTTAAAGGTAGCCCACAAGGCCTCGTTCGTTCAGAGGCAAGAGTGCGGAACTAAACCACGTAGTCGCGGAGGAGTTCCCTTGGCAGAGGTTCAGTAGAGCCGTCTCGGCAGAGGAGGATCGTGCGGGTTCTTCAAATGCATTGCGGAATTCTGCAAGGAAGGTTGACAGGTTCAAGGACACCAAATCTCTACGATCCCAGAGAGGAGTACCCCAGGCTAAAGCTTTTCCAGATAGTAGACTGAACACAAACGCCACTTTAGCAGGCTCCGTCTGGAACAGATACGCCATGAGTTCTAGGGGGAAAAAACACTGTGTCACAAAGCCTCTACACAGCTTGGGATCTCCGTCATACTTCACAGGCAAGGACAAAAGCTTGGTCCTGGAAGAAGCTGCAGACTCAGGAGGAGGCTCAGGAACAGGTGGTTGCTGCTTTTGCTGTTGTTGCTGCTGATCGGATAAAAGCTGTTGCGCCATGGCTGAGAGTTGAATAAGTTATTGTGCCTGATGGGCTAACTGCTGCTATTGCTGAGCCACGACGGTGGAAAGATCCAACACATCTGGCAAAGGCACTCCAGCGGGATCCATTGCCGGATCTTACTGTAACGGGACACTGCAGGTGGTGGATCCTCTGGGCCTGTGAACGATGACATGAGCCATGCCAGGAAGCAGAGTCTAAGGTGCGCTGTTTTCACCAGAGCTCACCGCAAAGCGGGATGGTCTTACTGCGGCAGACGGCACACAAGTCATTATCCCTGCCACGACTCGTCCACACAGGTAGCACGGAGGTGGCGTGGCACAGAAGGAGACTGGCAGGACGTGGCAAGATGGCAATAGGTCAGGGCAGGTAACACAGGTGCAGGGGAGGCAAGGTAGCAAGGAATAGGTACATGGTAACAGGGACACAGGACTTTAACTATGGCACAAGGTAACCAAAGATCCGGCAGGGAAACAAGGGAGGAGCTGATATTTAACCCCTTAAAGACACAGGGTTTTTCAGTTTTTGCATTTTCGTTTTTTCATCCTTACCTTTTAAAAATCATAACCCTTTCAATTTTCCACCTAAAAATCCATACTATGGCTTATTTTTTGCGTCCCCAATTCTACTTTGCAGTTACATTAGTCATTTTACCCAAAAATCCACAGCGAAATGGAAAATAAAATCATTGTGCGACAAAATCGAAGAAAAAACACCGCCCAGTTTTGAAGAGGTTTGCTATGGGGATTTGCTTCTAAACTGGGCGGTTCCCGAGACACGTGTCATCAGAGAGCACATAGACAGAAGATAACAACCTTAACTTCAGAAGCTCATAAGTACTCAAAGGATTAAGATTGTTTTTAATAGAAGTAATTTACAAATCTGTTTAACTTTCTGGAGCCAGTTGATATATAAAAAAAAGTTTTTTCCTGGATAACCCCTTTAGCCCCTTAAGGACCAAGGACGTACCGGTACGTCCTTGGTCCTGCTCTTCTGATATAACGCGGGGTTACACAGTAACACCGCGTCATATCACGGCGGTCCCGGCGTCATAGTGAAGCCGGGACCCGCCTCTAATAGTGCGCAGCGCCGATCGCGGCGCCGCGCGCTATTAACCCTTTAGCCGCGCGCTCAGAGCTGAGCCACGTGGCAAAAAGTGAAAGTAAAAAGTTCCCGGCTAGCTCAGTCGGGCTGTTCGGGATAGCCGCAGCTAATCGCGGCATCCCGAACAGCTGACAGGACAGCGGAAGGGCCCCTTCCTGCCTCCTCGCTGTCCGATCGCCGAATGACTGCTCAGTGCCTGAGATCCAGGGATGAGCAGTCATGCGGCAGAATCGTTGATCACTGGTTTCTTATGAGAAACCAGTGATCAACATAGAAGATCAGTGTGTGCAGTGTTATAGGTCCCTATGGGACCTATAACACTGCAAAAAAAAGTGAAAAAAAAAAGTGAATAAAGATCATTTAACTCCTCCCCTATTAAAAGTTTGAATCACCCCCCTTTTCCAATAAAAAAAAAACCACAGTGTAAATAAAAATAAAAATAAACATATATGGTATCACCGCGTGCGGAAATGTCCGAATTATAAAAATATATCATTAATTAAATCGCTTGGTCAATGGCGTGCGCGCAAAAAAATTCCAAAGTCCAAAATAGTGCATTTTTGGTCACTTTTTATATCATTTAAAAATGAATAAAAAGCGATCAATAAGTCTTATCAATGCAAAAATGGTACCGTTAAAAACTTCAGATCACGGCGCAAAAAATTAGCCCTCATACCACCCCATACACGGAAACATAAAAAAGTTATAGGGGACAGAAGATGACAATTTTAAACGTATTAATTTTCCTGCATGTAATTATGATTTTTTCCAGAAGTCCGACAAAATCAAACCTATATAAGTAGGGTATCATTTTAATCGTATGGACATACAGAATAAATGTCAGGTGTCATTTTTACCGAAAAATGTACTACGTAGAAACGGAAACCCCCAAAAGTTTCAAAACTGCGTTTTTTTTCAATTTTGTCGCACAATGATTTTTTTTCCCGCTTCACCGTAGATTTTTTGGCAAAATGACTGATGTCATTACAAAGTAGAATTGGTGGCGCAAAAAATAAGCCATCATATGGATTTTTAGGTGCAAATTTGAAAGAGTTATGATTTTTTAAAGGCAAGGAGCACAAAACGAAAATGCAAAAACGGAAAAAAAACCCGGTCCTTAAGGGGTTAATAATCTATCTATGGTATTAAAAAAATTCTGTTTCATAACAGGGATGTTTCTGCTCTTTGAGTCTTAGGCATAGAAAGAATTAACTCACCTAATAGATATATCAGCCATAGAAAGTTATCAGTCATCTGGGAGGCATTCTGGATTTTTGTTTCAAAACACCAGGTATACTGAAGATCTGAATTACAGATGTAATTAAATTTATCAATATTAAGTTATATCTGTTCATTTTATTGTTATTCCTTTAAGATTGCTATAATATTTATTGCGATACTTTTGTATGATTAAATTCTCTTTGTTTTTATGAATGTTGTTAATGGTCTTAAGCAGGCTATTTATAGTGCCATGACTTTCCATTTGCTCACATGATCAAAAAGCATTAGCGATTGTTACCAGTAAAGGACTGAATATTCCTTGTATGTGCACAATAATATTGCTAGTTTTAATCGTAACAAGTCTTCTGGTTCTTCTTATATGCACTGTTACTGTTTTGTTTAGTAGACAGTACTGATCTGGGCTGCCAGTCAGATTTTTTTCTTTTTTTGCTGGACATCTTAATAAAAATATTCCCCCCCCTATATCGCTACCCATACCTCGCATCCAACAAGGTCAAATAATGGCGTTCAAAGAGGTATTACGAATAGGTTCCTTAAATGTGAAGGGCCTTCATGATAGAGGGAAACGGTCCATTCTTTTAAACTTTTTTAAACTCTTTTATTCAAGAGACTCATTGTCAGACATCCCAAAAGATTCAGATACTGTAGCTAACAGATACCACCCGCTAACTTTACCACAGCTATACACAGGATGCGAAATCTAAAGGAACTAGTATTATCAAGTCAAAGGACTTTCCATGGGAACATCGGGAAACAATGGGCGATGAGAATGGCAGATTCTTTTTTATTAAAGGCAAATTGCTTCCCAAACATTGATGTTGGTGTCGGTATATGGTGGAGCAAAATATATTTAGTCAGCCACCAATTGTGCAAGTTCTCCCACTTAACCCCTTAAGGACGCAGCACATTTGGGCCTTAAGGACGCAGACAATTAAATTTTTTCGTTATCGTTTTTTCCTCCTAGCCTTCAAAAAATCATCTCTTTTATATTTTCATCCACAGACTAGTATGAGGGCTTGTTTTTTGCGTGACCAGTTGTCCTTTGTAATCCCATTACTCACTTTACCATAAAATGTATGGCGCAACCAAAAAAATACTATTTGTGTGGTGAAATTAAAAAGAAAACCGCAATTTTGCTAATTTTGGAAGGTTTTGTTTTCACGCCATACATTTTACGGTAAAAATGACATTTGTTCTTTATTCTTTGGGTCAATATGATTAAAATGATACCCATGATAACATACTTTTCTATTACTGTTGTGCTTAAAAAAAATCGCAAACTTTTTAACAAAATTAGTACCTTTAAAATCCCCCTATTTTGAAGACCTATAACTTTTTCATTTTTTCATATAAGCTCATTTTTTGAGGGCTCATTTTTTGTGCTGTGATCTGTTCTTTTTATTAATACCATATTTGCTTATATAGAACTTTTATTCAATTTTTTATTATTTTTTTTAGGAATAAAATGTCATTAAAAAAAGCATCTATTTTGGACTTTTTTTATTTTTATGTTCACGCCGTTCACCGTGCGGTATCATTAACATTTTATTTTAATAGTTCAGATTTATGCACACGGCAATACCAAATATGTATATAAAATATTTTTTTAACACTTTTTGGGGGTGAAATAGGGAAAATGGGACAATTTATGTTTTTTATTGGGGGAGGGGGGTTTTCACATTTTTTTTACTTAATTTTTTCTTACTTTTTTTACTTTTATTTTTACACTTTAATAGTCCCGATAGGGGACTATTTATAGCAATCACTGTATAGGACACAGCACTGATCAGCATTATCGGTCATTTTTTGCTCTGGTCTGCGGGAAGGCAGATCAGAGCAGAAGATGCCGGGAAGGCAGCATTGCCAGGTGAGGGGACCTCTGTCTGCTGTGCTGGATGATCGGATCACCGCGGCAGCGCTGCGGGCGATCCGATCATTCATTTTAGTGACCGCGATGCTGCAGATGCTGTGATCTGTATTGATCATGGCATCTGAGGAGATAATGGTGGAAATCCACGGGATTGCGGATGTCCGCCATTCCGGGTCGGTCCCTGGCTGCGATCAGCAGCCGGGACCTGCCGCGCATGATCTGGGCATCGCTCCGATGCTCGCGGTTATGCTTAGGACGTAAATGTACGTCCTGGTGTGTTAAGTACCACATCACCAGGACGTACATTTATGTCATTCGTCGATAAGGGGTTAAAAAGAGAGAAGCCTGTAATTTTCATCATAGATATACTTCAACTGTGACATAGGGAGAAAAAAAAATCCATAAAATCACATTGTCTGATTTTTTAAGAATTTATTTGCAAATTATGGTGGAAAATAAGTATTTGGTCACACACTCTCACATACCTTTAAATTCTCCTCTGTCCTCCACTCGTTACCTGTATTAATGGCACCTGTTTGAAGTTGTTATCAGTATAAAAGACACCTGTCCACAACCTCAAACAGTCATACTCCAAACTCCACTATGGCCAAGACCAAAGAGATGTCGAAGGACACCAGAAATGAAATTGTAGACCTGCACCAGGCTAAGAAAACTAAATCTGCAATCGGCAAGCAGCTTGGTGTAAAGAAATAAACTGTGGGAGCAATTATTAGAAAATGGAAGACATACAAGACCACTGATAATCTCCCTTGATCTTGGGCTCCACGCAAGATCTCACCCGTGGTGAAAAAATGATCACAAGAACGGTGAGCAAAAATCCCAGATACACACAGGGGGAATAGTAAATGACCTGCAGAGAGCTGGGACCAAAGTAACAAAGGCTACCATCAGTAACGCACTACGCTGCCAGGTACTCAAATCATGCAGTGCCAGGCGTGTCCCCCTGCTTAAGCCAGTACATGTCTGGGCCCGTCTGAAGTTTGCTAAAGAGCATTTGGATGATCCAGAAGAGTATTGGGAGAATGTCATATGGTCAGATGAAACCAAAGTAGAACCTTTTGGTAAAAAAAAGTAAACTCGTCATGTTTGGGGGAGAAAGAATGCTGAGTTGCATCCAAAGAACACCATACCTACTGTAAAGCATGGGATGAAAACATCATGCTTTGGGGATGTTTTTCTGCTAAGGGACCAGAACAAATGAACCATGTAAAGGAAAGAATGAATGGGGCCATGTATCGTGATATTTTGAGTGAAACCCTCCTTCAATCAGCAAGGGCATTGAAGATGAAACGTGACAGCATGACAAAGATTCCAAACACACCGCCCAGGCAACGAAAGAGTGGCTTTGTAAGGCGCATTTCAAGGTCCTGGAGTGGCATAGCCAGTCTCCAGATCTCAACCCCCATAGAAAACCTTTGGAGGGAGTTGAAAGTCTGTGTTGCTCAGCGACAGTCTCAAAACATCACTGCTCTAGAGGAGATCTGCTTGGAGGAATGGGCCAAAATACCAGAAACAGTGTATGAAAACCTTGTGAATACTTACAGAAAATGTTTGACTCTGTCATTGACAACAAAGGTATATAACAAAGTATTGAGATGAACTTTTCTTATTGACCAACTACTTATTTTCCACCATAATTTGCAAATAAATTCTTTAAAAATCAGACATTTTTTTTTCTCATTATATCTTTCATAGTTGAGGTATACCTATGATAAAAATTACAGGCCTCTCTAATTTTTTTCAAATGGGAGAACTTGCACAATTAGCGGCTGACTAAAAACTTTTTTGCCCCACTTTAGTTACCAAATGTCAAACAAGAGCGAGCTTTAGGTATAATAATAGGGAAGCTGGAGGAATTTCTTGAGGGTACACTTATTCTGGGGTGGGGGGGGGTTAAATTTGCCCTCGATCCAAAAACGGATATATCTAGGGGGCTCTCACACTTGAGTAATGTAGAAATTTGGAACTGCAGGAAGGCTCTGTACTAACATCAGCTTAACACACATGGTGAATTGGCCATCCAGCCCTGTGATACTACTCATACTATTCATCTCCACATGATTCCTATTCTGGAATAGACAATTTCTTTCTGAAACATAGTGATCTAGAAAGGATGCAATCAACCTCAATTGAAACTATAACATTTTCTGATTATGCATTGATCAAGCTCTGATTACTGCTTCCCACACAAAAAACATGACAGTGGCAATGGAAATTAAATCTGTTACTTCTCCAGGAGGCAATCACGGTGCAAGATGTAAAGCAAACATTGTAAGAATATTTCATAACCAATACTACCAGGAGCTATCTGGGAAGCCCAAAAAATGTGTGGTAAGAGGGGTATAGATAAAACATGGTTCTCGTGTAAAAAAGAAAGAAAAAGCAGCTAATTTGAATTTTCTCTTAGAACAACTATGAGAAATGGAGACTAAGCATAAGACCACACCAACAGATTAACTAAGGGCCCTTACGTTAAGTAAAAGGGAAGAAATTAAGAGCCACCTAGCTAAAGAAAAAAAATATGTAACAATAGAAGACTTTTTTATGAACATGGGAATAAAGGGGGCCAATTATTAGCAAATATGTCATTGTTACAATAATTAGGATAATTTATCCCTAGTATCCAAACAAAATCTCAGGAGTGCATTGCCCTACAGAAAGAGTGGAGGCATTCAGAGACTTTTATGCAGAGCTGTATAATATTGATACTCATAACCCAGCATCATTAAGCAGTGAGTCCAGAAAGAAAATGTAAAAAAAAGTGGGTCTTCCAAAAATCACAGAACCAGACTTACAGGCCATGGATATAGCCATCTTGGAAGAAGAGTTCAGGCTCGCTATCAGGAACTCGTAGGAGGGGAAATCTTTACGCTACTACAAGAAATTCCAAAAAATACCAACACCACATTTTACAGCAGCATATAACTCAATTAAACAAGGTCATGCACTCCCAAAAGATTCATCACAAGCTTACATAACAAGCTTACGTAATAATACCTAAAGAGGGGAAAGATGCATCACAATGCATAAATTACCATCCTATTTCTCTCCTAAATTGTGATCTAAAATTATTTGCCAAAATCTTGTCCAGTCGATTATCTACGGTAATGGATTATGTCATTCATCTGGACCAGGCAGGGTTTATGAGGGGGAGAGAAGCCAGAGACAACACCATAAAAACTATAGATCTGATACATTCGTCCCAGCAAAGAGCCTTCAGACAATGC
The DNA here is from genome assembly GCF_029499605.1 of Hyla sarda. Classification (NCBI taxonomy): domain Eukaryota; kingdom Metazoa; phylum Chordata; class Amphibia; order Anura; family Hylidae; genus Hyla; species Hyla sarda. The sequence goes on from NC_079198.1 coordinate 90,492,309, forward strand.
TTCTATCAACTGATGCAGAAAAGGCCTTAGACTGGATCAATTGAATCTATATGGAAGAGGCACTAAGATCGTTGGGTATACAGAAGAATTTTCTGCACTGGGTGCTTTCTTTGTACTCTTTCCCCTCAGCGAAGGTTTGGGTGAATGGACTCCTGTCCGATAAGTTTACAATAAGAAATGGAACAAGACAGGGCTGTCCCCTTTCCACCCTGATCTTTATTTTTGTTTTTGGAGACCTTTTTATGCCATATTAAGGCCAAAGTGGATACTAGAGACTTGAAGGTACAGGGTAAAGAATACAAAGTAACAGTATATGCTGATGATTTAATTATTTTATTACATAACCACTTACTACCCTTACAAGCTTAATAAATGAACTAGAGATGTTTGCCTGTTTATGAAACTTTAAAATTAACTATTTTAAATCTGAGTCATTAAATATATCCCTTCCGGTGACTACAGTTAATGTTTTAAAGTCTACATTTCAATTCTGTTGGACATTGCAGGCATTGAAGTATTTGGGATTATAAATACATGCGGATGTTAAACAATTATATAGGTTGAACTTTCTTCCCCTTCTTGCCTCTATCCAGAATCAGTGCACCAACTGGTCTAAACGATCTCTCTTCTGGTTTGGAAGAAGTGCCATCTACAAAATGTCCACACTCTCAAGATTATTATATGGTATTCAATGTCTGCCCATTCAGATTCCACAGCCCTTCTTTCAGTCGATTAATACGATACAGAGTCCCTTTGTTTGGGGGGCAGAAACCATTGGTGAATAAAGAAATATTCAAGCGCCCCAAAAGCATGTAGGTTTACCCAACATCAGAGGAGTAGGTTTACCCAACATCAGAGGATTTTATATTGCCTCACATTTATCTTGGGTCCTAGACAAATCCTGAGGTAATATTGAGCAAGCAGGAACTAAGATTCCACTTCAGTGCATTCAATGGTGTGATCTGGGGGGGGGGGTGTAGCGCCAATTAAAATATATCCTACCATAATGTCCCTAGTGGAGGTATTGGAGAAGATGGAAGAAACATACAAAATACACTTAAAATTTTACCCTACATTACACCTGTGTTCCTTTCTACATATATTGGCACATGTTGGTGCACAACCACTCAGTAAGCTTTGTATGTCTGAGATGAGAGAGGGGAGAATCATGGGAGCTGACTTGAACATGACATCTGGAGCAATCAGGTATGACTATTATTACTTGGGGCTCATGTACAAAGCCTTTTTCCATCATTTATCATTATTCTTTGTTTTACTTTATAGTGTTTGTGTATGATTATTAATACACAACCCTCAAACACTTATTATTTTACTGAGTGATACTTCCATATTTACATACGACTATTATGTTTCTACTCTTTTGTTGTAGTTCTTTATTACCTCTTGTAGCGCCATGACATTGTAATGGCCTGATTTTCTTTATGTTTGTAATTTCTTGAAAAACCTCAATAAAAATAATTTAAACCTAGTGGAGGTATGTTCAGACCGCAAGGTACGGATCGCTATGATACTGCCAAAATCAGCACTGACACCTATACTGAGTAACCCAGCATTCACACCAGTAATTGCAGATTTGATTCTTGCCCTATGGATACAAGCACATTTTTCAGGGTATGCCATTTTAGATCCGGTAACGCCAGGCCAACATTCAATATGTTGGTAGGAAAAGTGGACCCTACTCATTGGACCCACTAGGGCATTGGAGAATGCTGCGACTGAGGTCTATTTTAAATTCAACTCCAAAACCAGTAAAATTCAGGATGGAGTTTACAGCGTTTGATATTATGTGCCAGTCCACAGAACCAATTAGACATTCCCCCTCTAAGCCATCTGCATTATGAATATCCCCCAGGGGAGAGGGGAGATGAGAGAGGGTGTAGGGGAAAAAAGGGATATGCATAGGGTACTGTTAAAATAATAATAATAAGAAGATTAAGTAAGAGGGAGACGGGTATGTGATACATTGGAACAGTGCAACAATATTTTTTCTTCTTTTTTTTACTTTCTGGGTAAACCCCTAGATGTGATTGTCTTTTTTATCATTTACCCTTCTTGCTTTTTTGAATAATTGTTTGTCTTGATGATGAAGTTTAAATAAAGACTGATTTAAAAAATAATAATAATAATAATAATATTCAGACAACCAACTTTGTTCTGGACAAATTGGAATTCTATAATAAATTAGTATGTATGTCTATAGTTCAATATACTCATATAAAATCATTACTAGCATTTACTCTGAACTGTTAAATGATGATAATTATAATCACTATGATTCGCTAAAGGACCAATAGTCTGAAAACAATGTTTCACACAGAAAAAAATCCCCTAATTTTATCAGATTTGTCAATCGAGGTACTGATAACAAATATAATACGGTTCTGTTAACATTATAAGTGCATAAAAATAATGAGGACTTGGGGCTCACACTATATAAATAATATAAAATAATAATAAAAACAATATATATATATATATATATATATATATATATATATATATATATATATATATACATACATATCGAGGTGCTTGTGTTGCATGTAACCCTTTGTGCCAAATAAAATGAAGAAAATTATAGTTGTAGTTATATAAAAAACTAGTTGTATGGGAAGTATTACTATAATATTATTTATTAGTTAATATATAAATGTCCAAGCAGGGCCCTTGCTGTAGACTTTATCATAAATATATACACAGGATATGATAGATTAATATACAAAGTAATACACAGAGGATTGTGGGGGGATTGTGATACTAGAAACGGAAGCATATAATAAAGAATGTCTTTCCCAATTAACAGACACCAACACTTACCAACCATTAAAATCTGATCCAACCAATCAATATGGTAAAGAGTTAGACATTGTGCAACACAGCAACAGAGTTTGGAATTTTGACTCAGAAAGAGAAACAATTTAAAGTAGGTACTGAAAAAAGGATACCAGTATTTTACTGCATCCCAAAAGTCCACAAAAACACCATTAATCCACCTGGCCACCCTATAGTTTCAGGGCTAGAATCAATTATGTACAATTTATCCCAGTATATAGATAGACTATTGCAATTGTGTGTACAGATGACCCCATATTATTTGAAAGATACCACTCAGATCATTTCTATACTTGAAAGTCTTACCTGTTAACCACCCTAGATGTGAGCTCTCTATATACAGTTATACAACATGAACTAGGTATTGACGCAGTAAAAACTTTTTTTTATTACAAAGGGAATATACTACCAATACAAATTCAGTTTATTTTAGATAGCATTTTATTTATATTAACACATAATTATTTCTTCTTTAATGATGCTTTTTATCTACAAAAAACAGGTATCACCATGGGGACCGGGTTCGTGATCAGCTATGCAAACGTATTTATGTCTGCATGTGAGAAGCCTAACATCACTCCCCAGCTGGGTGCAGGCCTGGTCCTATGGCAATTGTATATATCAATGAAATGATCCTAGTCTGGCAATATTCCCCTGAAAAATTAAAAATATTTTTAGATGGTCTTAACGTTAATAATTGGAATTTAACCTTTACAGCATCTACAGATTTTAGATCTATTGAATTTCTAGATCTAAAAATTACTAGTATTGGTGGTCAAATGGAACCTAGTACTTTCCACTAACCTACTGCAAAAAATAGTCATATCTTATTTTCCAGCTGCCACCTTCCCAGGTGGCTGTTAAACATCCCGTCCGGTCAGTATAGAAGACTAAAACGCAATTGCACAAACATTAATCAGTACCAAATAGAAGCTCAGTCTCTCACCAATAAATTCATAAAGAAGGGTTTTCCTAACCAGATTCTACAAAAAGCTAAAGATAAAATTATTTCATCGACACACCTCTGGTATCTACTGAAGACGATAAAATACATCTTATTCTCCCTTTTAATCATGAATATAAAAAACTGGAGAGAATTATTAAAAATAATTGGCATTTATTGCACCAAGATAAAACATTAAGCACAATCATATCTCCCCCCCCCATTAATTATACAAAAGCCCCCAATCTCAGTTGACAAGTAGCTCCTACCATGCAGAACAACTGTTGTTCCTACACAGAAAAGTCTTGGCTCCATCTAAAAGGATTTTATCGTTGTAACACATGCTCAAATTGTAAAATAACCAATTTTTTAAAGAAAACTGAAGAAATTAGTTCCACAGTAAATTGTTTTAAATGGGAAATTATGGATAATATTTCCTGCAACACAAAAGGTTTAATATACATCATCCAATGCAGCTGTAATGAACAGTATGTAGGTAGGACAAAACGGCCATTAAAAACACGCATGTCTGAGCATATTTATAACATTAAAAAAGGTAAAACCATAATCAAGATCCATCTAATTTAATCTATATAGGCATACAAAGAATTTAAAAAAGATTGGATAGGGGGCAACTATATTAAAAAATGTCCAGAGCTGAAGCATGGAAAACAAGGAAACTATGGAACCAATTCTGAACTGGAGGTGTTCGGCTTTCTGTGATAACTCCCTGGAGGGCTCCGATACTCGCCACATCTAGTGGAGGCTATATATCAGTGCCTAGATGGGGCCGGGGACCTAGCCTACAGGGTAACCACATCTGCATTTTCTTCTGTATTTTCTTTATATTTTCTGCTGTACTTTTACTGTATTCTCTACTGTACTGTTCCACTGTAATTTAACACTGTCATTTTCATTTGCATTCTATATATATATATATATATATATATATATATATATTTATCATTCACATAATCCCATATGATTCTGTAATTTTTATATATTTCCATGTATATCCCACGATGGTACATTCATCAATTTATATATTTATATATACATATATATTTATATATAAATCCTATGTATGTATATATATATATATATATATATATATATATATATATATATATATATATAGATATATACATATGTGGTATCCCGGTACCGTATTTCATACGTTACCTTTGCAGAGGTCCCCATAGTCAGAGTCCCTAGGATGTCGGGGTCCCTCTTCTGTAGTTATCCCCTTGTCACCCTTCAGTTAGTCTATGACTATATAGAAGTTCTTATAAGTATATAAATATTTATATATGTAATTGCCTACCTGTTCAAGCGTAGCAGGACCTGCGGGTCACGTGATTAGGTTAGAACTCTATGGTTTTGCTACAGGACCTTTGGAGGTTCCTGTGACGTGTTCACCCACAATGCATTGTAATGGTGAGTGACAGTTGTTATTGGCCAATCCAAAACGGCCAGCCCCTGCCCATATAAGGGACCTGCGCCATCTTGATCCCTCTCTTGGGTTGCTGACTCTGGAAGAGGTAGGACCTCCGCAGCTTACAAGACGATTTACTAGGCCAAAGCCTTGCGGACTCGGCCTCTAACATAGCGGATAGACTAAGCAATTCCCCGCTACTCACCGCAAAATCACTGGACCTAAACGCACCCTTAAATCCAGCGGATCTCTGCTATACAATCCCTAAGAAGCTAAATTGAGCTTATCTGAGCCCAACCAACTGTCAATCGCTGCTCAGTTATATCGATAGAGACTCTGTTATCTGGACTGTTACTATTGCTGCATGTACAGAAATTATTCAGTAAAAGTTCCTGCAAGTTTTCAGTTAACAGTGGTTGTGGATAATCCTTTATTTCTGCATCACCTATTGCTCTTGGGAAGGGTGAAGAGCAATAGGTGATACCCTCCCCCCCCCCCCAGAAGGCTTTATCCCTCAATCCATCACCACACATATGCACATTTTCATATTTTGCTAAGTTGGTTCAATAATTGTTAGGTTCATTTATATATATATCCATATTAATTTGATTTTATTTATTGCATTCTATTCTATTTATTTGATATGTTTAATATGTTTCTATATATGGCTAGTTGTATATATTGTCATGTATTGTATGTTTTACCTTTATTTATCCCCTATAATACTATTTATACATAAGTGCCTATATAGTCCAGTCCACACTTTGCAATAAAACCTACGTCATCCAGAATATTTGGACTATATAAGATGAGAACAAACATGGGGCACTCAATAAATCGCTACTGAAGAATGGGTCACCCAGAAATGCATTTAGCCACCCCAATAACACCCCAATAATACAGACCACCTCCAAGAAAAGACCTGTGTTCATATTTGCAACAGCTGGAACCCCCTCCCCCCCCCCCCAGTGCAGGGACCACTGTTCAGACGCGCGCTTTCTGCTGCTGGATCTACCAGAATGCTGCCTGTCTGCATTCCCACTCACTGCTTCTCCACCGCATCCATCTAATGGCTGGATACAAGTTCGTGCCACTCTGGGAAGACGCCGTGACTAGAGATGGGCAAACTTTTGAAAAATTCTATTTGGCCAATTTGCCGAATTGTACGAAAAAATTTATTTCGGTCCGAATTTATTTTTGGCAAATCAGTATTAAAAATGGCTATTTCTGGCCTACAGAAAGGGTCAATAGGGGTGTAGAACACTTTGCTTTGTTCTAACACGCATAGGGAGTGTGCTGTGTTGGTGACATAATGTTATTCAGTATGACATACAGATTATAGGCATCGCTATGAAAATCACTGTCGCAGAGCGTCTGGATGTGGCAGATTTTTTATGTAATCTTTATTTAGTTTAAATTAATAATTTTAAAATTTTTTGATTACCCGTTCTGGTGAGCATCGAGCTGGCGGTCCGCCACGAGGTGAGCTACCACCTGTTCCAGCCCCTGCACCCCCATACTCTGAGTATCCAATTGAAAAGGAAGGGACTGCAGTACCAGGAACTTGGACAAGAGCACATTCAGCTTCTGTGCCATTGGATAAGTGGGCGCATAAAGCTAGAAAGCTAGAAATGGCTGCAGTGAAAAAGCTTGTACTTGTATCTTAAAATTTAGCTGGCGGTCCTCTGCCACGCAAGATACCACCTGTTCCAGCCCTTGTCTCTCAGCTCCCCCTGACTGTGAAAGTGTGAATATTTCATTTAATCAGTTATGATTCATTGTTAGTGCTTCAAGCTGTTTCATTGGATTCTTGTGATAATTCCACAGGTAATATGACGGCGACGACCATAGGGCTTCGGTCTTGAAAAGATTACATCGATTTTATTAAATTTAAGATTTATATTAGATTCCCAAGTTTAATGTCCCGGTGTTTACATTGAACTAATACTGGATGACCACAAAACCCAAACTAACAAGGAGTCACATGGCGGCACAATGACAGAGCCTAGAGGTGGCAGCAGCATAAGTAAACCATAATCTGGCAGAGTGACACAACCTGGAATTGGCGGCAGCAACAGAAGACCATACAGTGGCTGAATGACACAGCCTGCAGCTTGCGGCAGCATGAAGAGACCATAGGGCCTCACAATCCCTAAGATTTAGAGATACATTTTAAAATGTAAATTGAAGATTTATGGTAGCTAGTGCTACCATTAAAAATTGTTGGTAATGTCCCAGGCCCAGCAGCATCAATAAACCATATAGTGGCTAAATGGCACAGCCTGGAGTGGGCTGAAACATGAGGAGACCATATAGTGGCAGAATGGCACAGCCTGGAGGTGGCTGAAGCATGAGGAGACCATATAGTGGCTGAATGGGACAGCCTGTAGTTGGCTGAAGCATGAGGAGACCATATAGTGGCTGAATTGCACAGCCCGGAGTTGGCTGAAGCATGAGGAGACCATATAGTGGCTGAATAGCACACCCTGGAGTTGGCAGAATCATGAGAAGACGATATAGTGGCTGAATGAGACAGCCTGGAGGTGGCAGCAGCAGCATCAGGAGTCCTGAAAGTGACCCGGTGACAGAGTGGTGCACTGGGTGTCAATACCTGTATCCGGTGACGAAGGTGGGTGAAAAACGGTCTGATGCAGAGGAATGCTTTTAACTGGGGAGCAGCGTCTAAAATCTGTTTGGCACTATACATATTTGTGAAGTGTTGGTGTGGCAACAAGGTCAATCTACTCTGATGTATCAGGCATTGGAGGGTGGAAATCCTGGCTGATCCATGCTTGATTCATCTTCACAAAGGTCAGTCTCTCCACATTTTTTGTGGACAGGCGAGTGCTCCTTGGGGTCACTATGGCCCCTGCCACAATAAACACCTGCTCTGATGGCACACTACTGGCCAGGTAGGACAGATTTTCCAGGGTAAACTCCTCTAGTTGAGGCAACAAATATAGTTTGGCTGCCCAGAAGTCCAGTGGATCTTCAAGGTGTGTTGGCATGGTCATGTTAAGGTATGCCACCACCTGCTGGTTCAGGTCCTGCTCCAGGTCTACCTGCTGCTGATGAGTTGCTTCACTATGCGCGTGAAAAAAGCTACTCATCAGCGAATGTAGACTCAGGCTACTGCTGATTGAGCTGGTACTACTCCTTCCACCCCACCCCTCCACAGTAGCCATGGCAGTGGAATCTGGGCTATGAGGGACCCCCGAGTCAGACCTGCGAGAGGATGGACGATGGCGCCGATAGGCATCGACCAACTGACTACCTAGGATGTCTCTGTAGTAGGTCAGTTTGTCCTCCCCCTCAGTGGGTGTAAAAAGGGCCCCCATTTTGTGATGGTAGCAAGGGTCGGATAAGGTGGAGAGCCAGAAATCATCCCGCTGCCTAATGGTGACAATTCAGCCGCCACTACGCAAACAAGTGAGCATGCATATTGCAAATGTGGGGAACACTTCAGGAACCGCTTGAAAACCAGATTGAACATGTGTGCCATGCTTGCCTTCCCTGTTGCCACGCAGACATGATGATCTTTCCGTTGTTGGTCACCATGGTTCCCATTTCCAGTTTTCATGGAGTAAGCCATGCTACTATTTCTTTATGAAAGATTTTAGCAGTTCCTCCCCTGTGTGACTCCGTTCGCCATGGCAAACCATGTGAAGAACTGCGTGACACCGCTGTGCCCTGCACACATGGTATGCTGAAGGGGCACTGAGACTTGTCTGAGCAGTGGAGGTTGAGGAAACGGTGGAGGATATGGAGGCGGAGTCGCACACTGTCAAAGGACCAATGGCATGAGAGCTTGGAGGAGGAAGTGGCGTGACCAGTCCAAGTTGTTGTTGTGGCTGTGCAGGAACCACATTCACCCAGTGAGCCATAAAGGACATGTATAGTCCCTGACCATAGTTACAGCTCCAGACGTTGGCGCTGCCGTAAACTTTGGTGCACGACGACAGGCTCAAGGACTGGCCCACCTTCTCTTCCACAAAATTGTGCAGGGCTGGTACTGCCTTCTTCGCAAATAAATTATGGCTTGGCACTCTCCACCTTGGCACCGCACAAGTCATCAGTTCTCTGAAAGGTGCAGAGTCCACCTCTTGAAAAGGGAGAGACTGCAGCACCAGCACCTTTGACAGTAGCACATTCAACTTCTGTGTCGTTGGATGAGTGGGCGCACAGTGTTGTCTCTTGGACATGGATTGCTGGTGAAATGACTGACTAAAAGTAGGAGGAGCAGGATCATCTGGAGCGACAGAAGTAGGGTATGACACACAGCTCCCTTTTGCTGAGGTGGTGGAGTATTGGCTGGCTGAAAGAGGGAGCGGCATGCCACTAGTTGATGCAGCAGGCTGGACCACTACATCGGAACCACGGTTCTCCCAGGCCACTTTATGGTGGCGCAGCATATGTTTACGCAGGGTCGTGATGCCAACATTGGGACCCTGGCCAGCTTCACCTTCTGCCGACACATCTTGCATGTGGCTATGTTGACCTCCTCCGGATGCTTGATGAAAAACTGCCACACCGCCGAGTAGCTGATTTTCCCACCAACAGTCCACACTAATTGACTGCTACTACCGCTGTCTCCAGGAACCCCTGTTCCACTACCTCCCGGGAAGGTAGGCCGCCACGAAGCGGGTGGTCTACCCCGGGCACGTTTGGCTCCAGAATTTCCACTTCTGCCACCATGCTGACTGCTAACCATGCTACCACCTTGATGGCTCAGCTGCTGCCTCATGGACAACCTGCAACCCTCTTCTCCTGATGATGATGAGGCCCCTTCTGCACCCAGCTCCCAATTGCGATCGGCTTCATCATCATCAACAAGTGTCTGCACGTCACTGATGTCCTTCTCAGGTTTCTCAACAGTGTCTGCTTCAGGACCCTGAATGCTGGCAACATCTCCTCCCACGACTCTCCTCATCACTACTTTCCCGCCTAGTGGAAGAAGCGGTGGATGTCTCCTCCACTGACTGTCCTCTATTAGATCATCCTCACTGAATAGTGGAGCTGAACACAGCATGCAATATTTATTTAGGGGAGGGAACAGCATAGGACAAAAGCAATGGGAGGACAATGCCATGCCAACTGAGGGTTGTGTCTGAGAATGCCACCGATTGTTGACTGGGGTATAAGATGTCACTTGTGATGAAATGGATGACCGTGTTAACCAATCAATGATGGCAGATGGGTTTCTGGTCGAGACACAACCGCAAGCTAATACTGGGAGCTCAGGCCTTTCGCTGCGACTCCTGCTGCCACTTGCCCTAGTCTGCTATAACCTCTTCCTGATGAATTTAGACCTCTGACACTTCTGTGCATGTCCTGGCGCTTCTCTGCATGACATACTTAGACCGTATATGAAGGAAGTACAATACGCTTCATTACGCTTAAAACAGTTGTCTAGAACAACAGTATGTGTGTACTTTTGGCTGTCCTTTCACTGTATTTAGGCCCTTGACAGATTAACAGGTACAAAATAGTACACTACTTAGATGTAGGTATGGGGTATGCACTTATGAGGGGAGAAAAATGCACTACAGTACACTTAAAAAAGTATTTGAGTACAACACCAGCCGGGGAGTACTTTGCCTGGACTTTCACAGTATCTAGGCCCTTGACAGATTAACAGGTATAAAATAGTACCCTACTTAGATGTAGGTATGTGGTGTGCACTTATGTGGGCACAAAAATGCGCTACAGTACACTTAAAGAAGTAGTGCAGTAAAACACCAGATTACTTTTGCCTGGACTTTCACAGTATCTAGCCCCTTGACAGTTTAACAGGTATCTAGCCCCTTAACAGTTTAAGAACAAGTTATCCATCAAATGTCTACATGAATTTGCAATATCATAGGAAAGTGACATTAAACTAATTCTTTATTTTCAATTCATAATAGTTTATTTGTTTATTTTTACTAAAATTTATTTTTCTAGGCCAAATCCTGATTTCTGATAACTACAAGAGTAATATAAATGGATACGACATGCAATGCAATTCTGGGATTTATTGTACAGTCTTAAATAAAAATATTGAACATGATTAAAAAGAAAACAATATGTATTATAATTTGCTTGTATAATATAATGTAATATTCGGGACACTTGAATTATTAGATACCATGTAATTGAAATGTTTGGATACAGTAGCAGGAAGTATAAGAGGTTGTATTTGGAGCAGCTTATAGAAAGGCTCTTTTTCCATCTATTATATCTGGCTCCCACTATTCATTAATCCTGAACATGGCATTCACCTATCAATCCTCAGAAAGTTCTTAAATAAACAGTTCAATTAGAGAAAGAAAATACATACTAATTATTCCAGACAAGTAGTGCAAATGACATTACAGTATTATTATTGAGCATTATACTTTCTCCTTGCAGGCAAACAATATCTGTAATTACTACCAAATGAGCGCTTCCAGCCTTTCTTATTGTTTTTGTGCTGAACATAACTTACTTTACCGTCATTTGCTGGAAAGTCTATATTTACTTTTGACTATTCTATTATACTGCAGGCACATGCAGTGGGCCCTTCTGCCTGCTGGGCTCCCATGAAGCCACCAAGATTGCTGAATTGCAGAATTGGTACATCTAAATATATACATGTGCATTCAGAAAGTCTTCAGACCCTTTCACCTTTTTCAAATTTTGTTATGTTGTGGCCTTATTAATAAAACTGAAGTCCTCCCAAAACCACCATTCTGCACTCAATACCTTATAATGCTAATGTGTGTATCTAGAAGGAAAGAAAATCAGGGCAGAGCTCTGCATAGGATAGTATCGTATTGTATCAACTCCATAGCAGATCAGAAAATATATATGTAGTATTTGCTTACCTTGTATTATTTTGTACAAGCCACAACAACTTATAGAAGCATTTGTAAGTATCTCAATGGAGATGCTGCCGGGAACACGTCAAACAAGAACTTTCTGGCATATGTAAACACAGTGAAATCTCTAGAAAAGGAACATGTCCTGGGTTCCCCAACATCTTATGGACCCAGAGGACGGGTCCCCACCATCCTCTGAACAGGACAGTTTTCCAATCAAGCACACACAGGATTTTATAGTTACAGTCTTGACAATCCCATTATATGTTATATGGGTGGTGTATACCCTTCGTAAAAAAAAAAGAAAAGGAGGGGGGGCGGGGGGTGGCTCCATGGTATGTTAACTAACCTATCCAGTTCACATGTGTGGCCCCTTTTATTGAAGTTGTCTCCATATTTCCTACACATCATTGAAGAGGGCCAAACACATTTATTCACAAGGAGCCAATATATTACTCCAATAGAGGGCCAGATAAGGTCCAGTTTCATGGGCTGGAATAGCAGCTCTTCCTCAAATTTTTTGCCCAGGAGGCATCTGCCAACTTTTATATGGCCCCTGTGTATCTAACGTATGTGTATAATTCACCTCTCTGTACCTTACTGTAAATCAGGTACCCGAGCACAACAGTGTGAATACAAAGTAAGTGACAGTAGCTTATCAAGGAAACTGTTGAAAGATCACTAAAACAGTGGGCTATACTATGCAAATATTAACTGCTTATGATAATGATATGCCAAATGATATCTCAGTACACAGTTCTTTTTAAAGTGTACCTGTTGTTAGCAAAAACTTTTTATACAATGTAGATAATACCGTTATATATAATTGTAATATAAATTGGTTATAAAATGTGTATTTTTGGGGGGGTGAAAAACTGCTGTCCCTGCAGCTATTATCTGCATGTCTCCATGAGGAGTCCAAATAGAGGAAATGAGGGCGGGACAAGCAGGGCTCTGTGCAGGCTACTGTCCTGTCAACCATCCTCCTGTGTGAGTTAGGAGTGTGCCATAGAGCCATACTGCACAGAGCCCTGCTTGTCCTTAGTGTACAGAGCCCTGCCTGTCCTCAGTGTACAGAGCCCTGCCTTTCCTTAGTGTACAGAGCCCTGCTTGTCCTCAGTGCACAGAGCCCTGCTTGTCCTCAGTGTACAGAGCCCTGCTTGTCCTCAGTGCACAGAGCCCTGCTTGTCCTCTGTGCACAGAGCCCTGCTTGTCCTCAGTGTACAGAGCCCTGCTTGTCCTCAGTGCATACGGAGCCCTGCTTGTCCTCAGTGCACAGAGTCCTGCTTGTCCTCAGTGTACAGAGCCCTGCTTGTCCTCAGTGCACAGAGCCATGCTTGTCCTCAGTGCACAGAGCCCTGCTTGTCCTCAGTGTACAGAGTCCTGCTTGTCCTTAGTGTACAGAGCCCTGCTTGTCCTCACTGCCCAGAGCCCTACTTGTCCTCTGTGCACAGAGCCCTGCTTGTCCTCAGTGTACAGAGCCCTGCTTGTCCTCAGTGTACAGAGCCCTGTTTGTCCTCAGTGTACATAACCATCTACAATGTAGATAATACCGTTATATATAATTGTAATATAAATTGGTTATAAAATGTGTATTTTTTTGGGGTTGAAAACTGCTGTCCCTGCAGCTATTATCTGCATGTCTCCATGAGGAGTCCAAATACAGGAAGTGAGGGCGGGACAAGCAGGGCTCTGTGCAGTCTACTGTCCTGTCAACCATCCTGCTGTGTGAGTTAGGAGTGTGCCATAGAGCCATACTGCACAGAGCCCTGCTTGTCCTCAGTGTACAGAGCCCTGCTTGTCCTCAGTGTACAGAGCCCTGCTTGTCCTCAGTGTACAGAGCCCTGCTTGTCCTCAGTGCACAGAGCCTTGCTTGTCCTCAGTGTACATAGCCCTGCTTGTCCTCAGTGTACATAGCCCTGCTTGTCCTCAATGAAGAGTCCTGCTTGTCCTCAGAGCACAGAGCCCTGCTTGTCCTCAGTGCACAGAGCCCTACTTGTCCTCTATGCACAGAGCCCTGCTTGTCCTCAGTGTACAGAGCCCTGCTTGTCCTCAGTGCATACGGAGCCCTGCTTGTCCTCAGTGCAGAGTCCTGCTTGTCCTCAGTGTACAGAGCCCTGCTTGTCCTCAGTGCACAGAGCCATGCTTGTCCTCAGTGCACAGAGCCCTGCTTGTCCTCAGTGTACAGAGTCCTGCTTGTCCTTAGTGTACAGAGCCCTGCTTGTCCTCAGTGCACAGAGCCTTGCTTGTCCTCTGTGCACAGAGCCCTGCTTGTCCTCAGTGTACAGAGCCCTGCTTGTCCTCAGTGCATACGGAGCCCTGCTTGTCCTCAGTGCACAGAGTCCTGCTTGTCCTCAGTGTACAGAGCCCTGCTTGTCCTCAGTGCACAGAGCCATGCTTGTCCTCAGTGCACAGAGCCCTGCTTGTCCTCAGTGCACAGAGCCATGCTTGTCCTCAGTGCACAGAGCCCTGCTTGTCCTCATTGTACAGAGCCCTGTTTGTCCTCAGTGTACAGAACCCTGCTTGTCCTCAGTGCACAGAGCCCTGCTTGTCCTCAGTGCACAGAGCCTTGCTTGTCCTCAGTGCACAGAGCCCTGCTTGTCCTCATTGTAGAGAGCCCTGCTTGTTTTCAGTGCACATAGCCCTGCTTGTCTACCCACACTTACTCTATGGGGTCTCCTTACAGACAGGGCCGGACTGGGGATAAAATCCAGCCCTGGAAATTACTGCATACCAGCCCCACTTTTCAATGGCCGCAGCCACAATGTAAATGACAGAAGGAATGGACCCATTTATTACTCTTAACCCCTTAAGGACCAAGTGTTTTTCTGTTTTTGCACTTGCGTTTTTTCCTCCTTATCTTTAAAAAAAATCATAATTCTTTCAATTTTGCACCTAAAAATCCATACAATGGCTTATTTTTGCACCACCAATTCTACTTTGTAATGACATCAGTAATTTTACCCAGAAATTTACGGCGAAACGGGAAAAAAAATCATTGTGCGTTAAAATTGAAAAAAAAATCCATTTTGTAACTTTTAGGGACTTCCGTTTCTACGTAGTACATTTTTTTGGTAAAAATGACACGTTATCTTTATTCTGTAGGTCCATACGGTTAAAAAGATACCCTACTTATATAGGTTTGATTTTGTCATACTTCTGAAAAAAATCATAACTACATGCAGGAAAATTTATACGTTTAAAATTGTCATCTTCTGACCCCTAACATTTTTATTTTTATGGGTACGGGGTGGAATGAGGGCTCATTTTTTGTGCCGTGATCTGATGTTTTTATTGGTACCATGTTTTGTTTTGATCAAACTTTTTGATCGCTTTTTATAAAAATTTTTATGGGTTAAAAAGAGACCAAAAATTTGCTATTTTTTGTGAACAACACTCCATACAATGGTTGAATAACACTTATACCAGAAAAGAACAATACCACTATACCATGACTGAAAAACAACAGCATGCCAGAACAGAACAATACCGGCATACAATGAATGAATAACACCGCCATACCAGAACAGAACAATACTGCCATACAATGACTGGATAACACCGCCATACCAGAACAATACCGCCATACAATAAATGAATAAAACCGCCATACCAGAACAGAATACCCCATACAATAAATGAATATTACCGCCATACCAGAACAATACCGCCATACAATGAATGAATAAAACCTCCATACCATAACAGAATACCCCATACAATAAATGAATATTACCGCCATACCAGAACAGAATACCCCATACAATAATTGAATATTACCGCCATAGCAGAACAGAATACCCCATACAATAAATTATTATTACCGCCATGCCAGAACAGAACAATACCCAATACAATAAATTAATAACACCGCCATGCCAGAACAGAACAATACCGCCATACAATGACTGGATAATACCACTATACCAGAACAATATATACAATATATATATATATTCACAACAATGGCGCAGCATTCCAGTGCAAAAAACGTGAATTTATTTTCTCATGTCACACGAAAAACAGCAATGTTTCAGCTCCTCAATGGAGCCTTTTTCAATCATACTTGAGAAAATAAATGCACATTTTTTTGCATTGGAATGCTGTGCCATTGTTGTGAATATCTGTTAGGAAGAACAGAGTGGTAAAGAAGTGCTGAATTTCTTTGAGAAACTACATATATATATATATATATATATATATATATATATATATATCTATATATATATTCAAAAACAATGCAGCACTACTTCACCATTAGATGCCCGGTGCCAGCGCCCCAACTCGATCAAAGTCCATGTAATAGAAAACAATGGCGCAGCACTCCAAATTTGCAAAAAAGTGTAAAAATGTATTCCTTCATGTCGAAGGAATACATTTTTACACTTTTTTGCAATTTTGGAGTGCTGCGCCATTGTTTTATATATATATATATATATATATATATATATATATACATACACAGTATGTACATGTATGTGTATATTTACACACACACACACATCAGCATTTCCCATCCAGGGTGCCTCCGGCTGTTGCAAAACTACATCTCTCAGCATGGCTAACTGTAGTTTTGCAGCTGGAGTCACTCTGGAAAACCCTGGTGTGTGTGTGTGTGTATATATATATATATATATATATATATATATATATATATATATATAATACAAACACTGCCCACCTTCCCTTACATACAAGGGCACTTACAGAGTGAAGATATCTTCAGTGCCCGGGCCTGACTCCCCCACGCGACCTCACAGGAGAGTTCAGCTGTCCCAGGAGCGCCATCAATAACACAGGTTTGTGACTGGGGTCCTGTGCACGTGTTCTCAGAAGCAAGCATGCCAGGGGGGGAGGGGAGAATTATCGCACTGAAGCACCAGTCACCCGGCCAGCCCCACACACAATAACAGCCTTTCAAGCAGCAAGTGATTTTTCTGCCCTCCTCAGTGGCAGGCCTGCGCAGTGACGCCAGTCCCGTCATTACGCGGCCACCGTAACTAAGGAAGCCACACTGCTCGTCATCTGGAGGAGGGGCCTCTGGCCGGCAGACCGACTTGTGCAAAATTATGTAAACAGCCGGAGGCAGAGCAGCTTTTTCTGCCTCCAGCTCCTACACAGGCCCCAAGTTACTTACACAGCACTGCTGGCCGGCCCATGGGGGGAGCGGCCTAGCGGGAATCTTCCCGGTATCCCGGTAGGCCAGTCCAGCCCTGCTTACAGAGACACACAGGTATTAGCTGCAGGGACAAAAATCTACACGTTTTTTAACTCATGTATATTACAAATATAAAGGTTTTTTTTGTACATTATATAAAAAGTTTTTGCTAACGACAGGTACACTTTAAGGATTAGATGACAATACAGTATTGTGTTCCGGTCCATCCAGAAAATATACTATGTACAAGTATTTACACTGGTGGGGGATATAAAAGAGCTGCCTGCTGTGATGAATTCCAGTTGCTTCTGCTTTGTTTTGACAAATGAGTCAGAGTCTAGCAAAAGCAGCATGAATCAATGGTCCCTTCCTTAGAGTTTAGAAGACCCTTGTACACCAGAGGTTACTGAAATTTGGTTTCTCGCATAGGTTATCCTTGTATGGCCTTTATCCTTGTATATATTCTGCATAAAACTGTTCTATATTACAAGAATGTAAACCTTTTATGGTTCCAGGAAAATCAGGCAATTTAATGTTTCTCATCTTGGTCTTAGTTCTCGGAGGAAACATTTGGCACACTTGGGTCTCAACATATTTATAGTCCCTGCACATAAGTTCATTGCGTTAATCAGATCTTGACTATTATTACTGGAGAGATACTACTCCAAGAAGGTAAATATTTTTGGCAGACCACCAGTCAATAAGGTAGTTTCCTGACCAGATGGAATATATTATAGATCACCAAAATACAAAGAGATGGGCTATGTTCAAATTGTGTATTTGTAGATATTTTTGCAAGTGTTAAAATCTTGCAATATGCTTTTAAAATACATATGTAATGTGTTTCTTATTGAATTAGATTACATTAATTGGGAAGATTTTCACAGTCCATATGCCATTTTATATTACATTTAAAATTTCTACTGACATTAAAGAAGCTATATTTTACTTCTTTTACATGGGTTTTGTGTGTGTTTTATTAGGCTGCATTATAAAAAATGCTATTTTTTATATAAATAAGCTTAAAAAATACATTTGCAAATAAATAAAAAAAACATTTGTAAAGCCCCTGTATCCACCTTGAAATGCAAATGTTGTAATACTACAATAGGGGGGGGGGGGGTCTAATCCCGGATGTCAGAATCAAAACCAAAAACAGCTAAACTCAACTCAGTTTGGAGCAACCCATGAGGTCAGATTGACTTGGCTGCCAGGGACCCAGGTTGAGTCCGCAGAGCACTGAGAAGTTGGAAAGACGCTTGTTAGAAGGCGGCAAACTATTACTTGAGCCCTGGAAGAGGATGATGTGGTCAACAAGCCAGGTCAGGAAGGATTGTAGGGAAAACAATACAGACAGGAGAATAAATGGTAAATAGTCTAGGGGTCAAATAGCCAAGAGGTCACATGGAGACAAAATGTGCAAGCAGAGGATGTCTGCCAGGTTGGCACAGCAATACAGAATCAGAGTAAAAGGGGTTACTGAACACAGAAGATCCATAAATCACTTGAATAACATAGATACAGACTATAAATTCAAAGGCAGGAGCCTCTTTAAAATATCCTCTCACAAGCATTGGACACCGATTTCAAGCCCTGAATTGGTTTATGTTTAATACTTTCATTGGCTGACCTGTCCTTCTGGGGGAGGCTGTTGGCCACGGCAATGCCAGGATGCCATTGCTAAGTGCTGCAGCAGGAAACAAAGCAATGGGCAAGTAATGGGTGACGTGCCGCTGGAGCCCAGACAGGGGAGTATTTTACATAGTTATTTTTTCCTTTCTTTTTTTACCATACCTGATTTTCTTTTTTGTTGATGTGTCTCTGGAGGGAAATGCATGCCAAAATTTTCAACAAAATGTGCACAATTTGGTGTGGATTTGTGTTGTGGATTCTCTTGCCGATTTTTGTCAGAAGTGATGCAGACATTTTACACAGCAATCCCTCCCCATATTAGGGGGCAGGGGGGGGGAGAATTCATCAGGAGTAGTGTAGGTGCACTTCTTTTCACCCCATTAATTTGTGTGACAGAAACTGTATACCTGCACCAAATTTATTACATGTGTAGGGAATGGGATAAATATAGTGATGATCACATTTCTGACTTTAGTACTCCACTTTGTATGGAGCCCCCTCTGCGACTTTTTCTTTTTTTTATATTTATAGTTTTATTATAGTAAGCAAAGAAGGGTTGCAGGAATGGAGAAGAATGGGAAAAGGGGAAAAACAGTAGGCATATACAATCATGTCCAATAATAATATACCGTATATACTCGAGTATAAGCCGACCCGAGTATAAGCCGAGACCCCTAATTTCAACCCAAAATCCCAGGAAAAGTTATTGACTCGAGTATAAGCCTAGGGTGGGAAATACCTCATCCCCCCCTGTCATCATCCAGATCCGTCATTAACATCCTCATCATCATCCCCTTGTCATCATCCCACACATCCCCCCTTCATCATCCCCTTATCATCCCACACATCCCCCCTTCATCATCCCCTTATCATCCCGCACATCCCCCCTTTATCATCCCCTTATCATCCCACACATCCCCCCATCATCCCGCACATCCCCCCTTCATCATCCCCTTATCATCCCACACCCCCCCTTCATCATCCCCACCCCCCTTCATCATCCCCACACCTCCCCTTCATCATCCTCTTCTCATCATTCGCCCTCAGTGGTCTTCAACCTGCGGACCTCCAGAGGTTTCAAAACTACAACTCCCAGCAAGCCCGGGCAGCCATCGGCTGTCCGGGCTTGCTGGGAGTTGTAGTTTTGAAACCTCCGGAGGTCCGCAGGTTGAAGACCACTGCGGCCTTCAACATCATCCAGCCCCCTCTCACCCCCTTTAGTTCTGAGTACTCACCTCCGCTCGGCGCTGGTCCGGTCCTGCAGGGCTGTCCGGTGAGGAGGTGGTCCGGTGAGGAGGTGGTCCGGGCTGCTATCTTCACCGGGGGCGCCTCTTCTCCGCGCTTCCGGCCCGGAATAGAGGCGTTGCCTTGACAATGACGCAGAAGTACGTTGGCAATGAACGCACCTCTGCGTCGTTGTCACGGCAACGTGACTATTCTGAGGCCGGGCCCGAAGCGCTTAGAAGAGGCCTCCCCGGTGAAGATAGCAGCCCGGAACCACTATCCCACCGGACCACCTCCTCACCGGACAGTCCTGCAGGACCGGACCAGCGCCGAGCGGAGGTGAGTACTCAGAACTAAAGGGGGTGAGAGGGGGCTGGATGATGTTGAAGGCCGCAGTGGTCTTCAACCTGCGGACCTCCGAAGGTTTCAAAACTACAACTCCCAGCAAGCCCGGACAGCCGATGGCTGCCCGGGCTTGCTGGGAGTTGTAGTTTTGAAACCTCTGGAGGTCCGCAGGTTGAAGACCACTGCGGGTGGGGGAGTTCACTCGAGTATAAGCCGAGGGGGGTGTTTTCAGCACGAAAAATCGTGCTGAAAAACTCGGCCTATACTCGAGTATATACGGTAGTGGTTATACATAATGCAGATAAGAAAATAACATCTCAAAACGTTACCAAATAAAAAAAAATAATGTTTAACTAGTAACAAGTCTTCCCTGATACTTCTCTGGAAGGAAATTAGTTTCCCTATATTGACATAAGCAAAATATAACTGGAAAACACAGTTTCTTAAATTCAAAAGAAAAACGTGATGAAGTATTACATAGAATCCCTGAAGCCTGACTCTTTTGTATAAGAACATAGGTAGAAAGAAGAAAAAAAAAAAAAGAAAGCAAAGTAATGAAAGAGATATAAGTAATAGGTAAAATAACAGGATAGCAGAAAAAAGTATAAATGATAGCAAGTCTCCTCCCTGAGAAGAAAAAGGAAAAGAGGAATAATGATCCCAAGTTCCTAATCCCTCTGCCACTTTTTTTTGCAACTTTTTAACCCGTGCAACAAAATCTTTTGATAATGCTATCCACTATCAGTCTTGTAAGCCAAGTCAGGACTGGTGTAGATTTGCCCCTCATTTAGCACATTTGCGCTAAAAGATGCACCAAACTGAAAAGTTGCTCATCATAAATTCCTCAACACTATACAATAACAACTGAAATAACAACTTGGTATGTGCTGTCTTTTCGTAAAACTTTGTAAATGAAAAGTTGAAAAACTTTGGAAAATAAAATCACTGTGCCTTAGAAAAGAGCCAAAGAACAACAAAAAAACGGGATAAAGCGATTCATAAATTCCCCACATTATAGTACCTTTACGCTATGACTTCAAGTGAGCTGTGTCAACTACTAAAGGCACCTGCTCTTGGTCTATACCACCACTCATCCTTAATTTTCCTGATTTGTCACATCAATATTCCTACAAAGGCAGAATATTAGAGAAGTGATTGACTTCACATTTATTTTTATCATGGTATCTTTATTGTTTGGAACTTGTGTCATGTAAAACATCAAACACATTTAAATAGCAAAATCAAAATTGTAGACTTAACTCCTCTAAAGCACAAAAAGTCAGATTATAACAAGACCCATTTGACTTCCTTAGGGACATTAGCTACGTAATCGTGCAAAGTATAGCAAAGCAGCAATGCTAAAGGGAAAATTCCACATTGCAATCAGCTGGGAACAGATACTTAATGCTGTGCTTAGTTTTGCTAAGCACTGAAAAATGTTTATTTCAAGCCTGAAGGGTTTAATAGTTTCCCCTATAATTAACCCATCAACAGTTAGGGCTGCCAATGTAATAGAAAAAAATTAGGAAAAAAGCTTAATTCTAAATCCATTGCACTTCATTTCTTTGCAGTATACAGAGTAACATCAGTGTACTTCTTTATAAATATATATTTACTATAATAGTAAAAATATTTTTTTATATGTCTTTTTTTAGTTTTCTTATAGTTTCTTGGTTTGAAATGTATGTTTTATCTAGAAGGGATATACTTGAAATAGTAAGATCAGACTATTTGTCGTTTTTGTCAGCAAACGCTGCTAGGGCTGGCCCAAGGCATTTTGCTGCCTGGATCAGAGAATTAAATTCTTCCCCCCTCCCCTCTGGGAAGAAGCCAGAGATTGGCTGGCTCCCCTT
This sequence comes from Hyla sarda, assembly GCF_029499605.1. Lineage (NCBI taxonomy): Eukaryota > Metazoa > Chordata > Amphibia > Anura > Hylidae > Hyla > Hyla sarda. Next base: position 90,514,591 of record NC_079198.1, read on the forward strand.
GTACTCCCCAGCCCCCCCCCCCCCCCCCCCCACACACACACACACCACCACCACACAGACTTCTAGTAGCATATATAAAAGAAAAATTCAAGATAAGAGTATATATATATATATATATATTTATGTATATATATGTATATGTGTATATATATATATATATATATATATATATATATATATATATATATATATGTATATATATATATTTATATATAGATAGGTGCAAATCATAAAATATTGCAGTATCTTGTAATACCTTTTTTATTGGACTAACAGCATGCTGTTAGTCCAATAAAATAGGTATTACAAGATACTGCACTCTAAAATGCTGTAAGTCCAATAAAAAAGGTATTACAAGATACTGCAACATTTTATGATTTGCATCTGCATCACTGGACTAATACGGCTACTCAAATTTACTATATGTATATATATATATATATATATATATATATATATATATATATATATATATGTGTTTGTATTAATTAAATATTAACATAGGTAAGATTAGGGTGCATGCAGTCAGTTCCAAGGGGAGAATCTGAAAAACCGGCTATTACCCCATATGTCTAAATAAATGATCCAATTACGAAATAACACCAGAACACAGAAACTAATATTACCAATAATACCAGCATACAACAGACAATAACACTACCACACCACAACCACTTATTTCCACAACATAATGACTATTACCACCACACTGCTAAGGCGACTTATGGGCAAGGCAATAAAAAAATAAAAAAAACACAGCTTGAATACTTCTTTGGGCTTCCATATGTGCTGTGATCCACAGGTGTACGGTCCTTCTATAACCCAGTGACTCACAGGTGACTTTTCTCTGATTGTAGATGTTCTCTTCCCGTTTCTTCTCCATTCAGGGCAGACCACTATGAAGAATCCTCCGGATGAGTTGGATGAAATATCTTTAAACCCTCGCTATCCCAGGCCTCTAGAGCAACACAAATAAATTTAGACCCCAAACCAGAACCAAAATTTACTTTAGACCATACACCAGATCTCTAAATTAATTTCAACCTAAGACCCGTCCTCAAACTCCATACTAACAGTAAGAGGAATGAATATCTGTTGTGCAAATGATGTGTAGCAACCACCATCTGTTTTACCCTCTGTCCTGCAGGGGAGATCATTCTCCTGTGATTAGACTTGGTTTCTACTGCCAAAAAGAGAGCATGGAGGCAGATGAAAGAGGGAGGGTATGGAGGCTAAGAGGTGTGAGGGCATAGAGACTAATGTGGGTGAGAGCATGAAAGCTGAGAAGTTGGAATGATGTGTAGGCTAAGGAGGTGAAAGCTTGAACACTAAGGAGGAGGAATTATATAGAGGCTAAGGGGATGAGGGCATAGGAGCTTAGGAAGAGAGAGGAAATTGAAGTAAAGGGAGTGAGGGCATTAAAGCTGAGGAGAAGGAAAGATATGGATGCTAAGAAGTATCAGAGCTTGGATGTTGAGTATGAGGGAGAATATGGAGGGAAATGGGTGTAAGGACATGGGGGCTGAGGAAGAGGGATGAAATAGAGGCTAATCGGGGTCAGGGTAAGGAGGCTAAAAAGGAGGGAAGATATGGAGGCTGAGGGGAGTGAGGGCATGGAGGAAGACACAGAGGGTATTGGGGGTTAGGGCATGGCAGCTGAGCAGGGATGACTCAGAGGTTATTGGGAGTAAGGGCATGGAGGCTAAGGAGGGAGGACACCGAGGCTATTGGGGGGGGTGAGGACATGGAGGCTTCATAGTACCCACCCTCTTGTCCCCACATCCTATACAGTGTAAATGATCTAAGGTGCTGCATTGCATTCACCACCTGCTTCAGCCTCTGCAATCACCTCCCGCCCATCCACCTTGCGCAATGTTGTGATGGCCTTCAGCTCTGTGTGTCAGGAGGAGCCAGCCCAGTAGAGGAGGAGGATGGCTGAACTCTCAACTGGCTGAGACAGACACAGCAACACAGCTACAGTGAAACTGACCATACCTGTGCTGTATCAGTGTCACTGTGTGCAATGTGCTGCTGTGCCCGCTACATCCACAATCCCCACAGTTCTTAAAGTGGCAAGAGGTGCCTGATTGGACTGGGGGATCAGTCACATGTACAGCATGAGGACCAGCTGCACACAAGAAAATGGAAAAAATAAAAATTCACTTTGTCAAAGTGTCCTCTGAGTTCTGTGGACCCACTGGGGCCCATGGTAGGGTTAGTCCTGGACACTGTCCCTGTTCACACCATTTTATACCATTTCACTGCCTAAAGGCCCTATCTGACAAATGAGTGTTCCTAGAAATGTTCATTCCTGATTATCATGCTAGGGAAAGGGGCCAGTGATCAGCTGACAAATGCTCATATTTCGGTTGATAATATCTTTGGTGCAACCAATAAAGTCATCAATATTAGCCGCACAACACAATGTGTGAGCACAAAATGTGTGGCTGACATTGAGGAAATGAAAGGCTGCAAAAACGATACAGCAATTCTTTGGATGCAAGAAATCTAGAACCCAGCATGAGGGTACATGGTCATTTCCTTAAGTTATACACAAATACATACACATATACTGTACATGCTACATAAGGCCAATGGAGGAAACTTGCCGTAGTCATTGGTTTCCTATCAGTATTATATAAGGCAAAATAGAGTTTATGATTGTGAAATTACCATTTATAGTAGTGTTTCCAACCAGTGTACCTCCAGACATAATGGTAATTGTAGTTTTGCAACAGTTGGAGACACTCCAGCCTCTGATTTAGAGGGCCAGTTTTCACTATATACTAGTTGAAATAAAAAAATTAAAATAAAATAGCAGCCTTCTAGGGCTGTAAAATAATAAGGTCACCATGCTCACTTTGTCGAATCTATCGCTGGTTCTCTGGTCCGCCCTGGTGCTCTGTTAAAAACCCTGATGATGCCGTCTCTCCTGATCATTCTGAACACACTGCAGACAATCACTTAGACTTCAATTTTCTCAGAACATCATGAACATGGAAAGTGCTTCATTAGATTAAGTAAACAGAGGCAGTGAAGCGGACCAAAGCACTGGCACTGGACTCGGCAAGGTGAGTATAGTTTATTTTATTATGTTACAATTTATTTTGTATTCAACCCCTTAAGGACACAGCATGTTTGGGCCTTGAGGACTCAGCCAATGTTTATTTCATTTCAATTACTCCTCGTCTTTTGAAAGACATAACTTTTCTGTTTTTCTATCCAAAGAGCGTTTGTTTTTGTGTGGGACCAATCATGCTTTGTAAAGACACCTTTCCTTTTGACCATAAAATGTACGTAAAAAAAAACTATATATTTACATATATATATATATATATATATATATATATATATATATATATATATATATATATATATATATCATTTGTGGGTGAAAGGGGGGAATTGAAAAAATCAAGGCAAATTGGCAATTTTTTTTTTTTTTTTTGAGGGGGGAGGTGTTTCTATACAGTGCACTTCAATAGTTGCGTGTTATCTAGTACATAGCTGTACCCCTGATCTAACTAAGAAATCTATATTTTTTTTACTACATAAGTATGTTTGAAATTCCACTATTCTGACCCCCATAACTTATTTTACTTTTCCATCTACAGGGCTCATTGTTTTTTTTTTTTCTTTTGCGTCATTATCTGCAGTTTTTATAGGTACTATTATAATGCCCTTTTGGTAGATCTCTTTTCTGACATACCATGTGACCAAAATGCTCCAGTATGATTTCATGGGGAATGCAAGCATTTACTAAAACAGAATGTTCAGCAGCGCTGCAATCTTCCACATGGATGTGTCTACTTTACTAGGCACTGTTAATGCAAGCTTTGCATAATTCCACTTTCATTCACTCCGATCAAGTTACACACTGCCATTACAAGTCTATGGAGAGGGCAGAAGAAAAGAGGGAGATGGGAAACAGTCACTGAGAGTATGAGATCTTGTCCCAGTGCTCTTTGCACATTTTTGACTGCAGGGTACTGCTCTATAATATTCTCTTATGCCACTGCTGCTTCTTAGGGTATATTATAAAGACATCGAGGAGCAAGATCCCATATTTTGCGTTTGCATTGTATTGAAGCTATATTGTAACTACTGTAGCTCAGGGACAGGTGAAAATTAGAGGTAAAGAAATAGTGCTACTTTTCGAATAAACACAGTTTATATTGCAGTTTCCTGCAACAGCAGGAATGCTTTAAATCATTATGCTGTGTCACCTTGTCAGTAAGTTCAGTAATGTTACTTATTATATTCAGTCGAGAGAAGGAAATCTGCATTTTGTGGATGGATTGGTTTTCTATTACAGAGCTGTTTAAATAATTATTTCTATGATTATTATGATGATTATAATTAATTAGGTAATAGAAAATATGGCACAATTTCTAAGATATATATTCTCTGTCTGTTATATGACTAAGCAGAAGCATAACACCATCTTGTTTTTATAAAGCTGCAACGTGATTAGTAATTTACAGATGATGGGAACTTTCCTTGTAATAGGTTGCTGCTTTTCTGCTGGTAAATAAGTGAAATTGTGTATTTTAATGAGTTAGTCACATTTTCTTCCATAGACCGGCATGCATACAGTATTATTGTTAATGTTGTCACTCTCCTGGGTTTTTTCTACAGTATATTAGACAAGGAAGTAATGAAAATGTATGCAAACATGTCTTCACTTAAAGAGGTACTCCGGTACTCCAGCATTCTGAACATTTTGTCCAGAATGCTTGGAGCCTGAGGCCATAATCGTGATGTCACGCCCCCTGCATTCATGTCTATAGGAGGGTGTGTGTCTTCCGACACCCCCCCCCCCACCTATAGACATGAATGGAGGGCATATGGCGTGACGTCACACGGGTCGCCGGCGGTTAGGGGATAAAATGTCTAGCAGCTGAGTACCCCTTAAACAATTCCTATGACTGCCTGTGCCAATGGTAGATACTGTTTATTTGCCCATCTAGCATTCAACTGAGGCAACATACTTGATTTTCTATGTCACTAAACCATCCATATTGTAGTAGTCTATTCTACACTGAAACTCCAACTACAATTTGAAAACAAGTTTACATAAAGTGCATTGTTTTCTCTGACACTCACCTTCTTTATAACAAAACACAGGAACTTTACTTGTCCAAAATTAAATAAAATTACAGCCTCTGCAAGTCCACACAAAACATTTAGAAGAGAGAAAGGGGAGAAGGCACTCTCATATGCAGGAATCCAAGCAATCCCACAGGGAGGGTGGAAGAGGAAGACAGCCGCTTGGCTGTGTAACATACACAACAATGTAAAGCACATATCAGACTAGTTCCATCTGCAGCCTTTCTGTCGGAATCGGTATATATGGCAAAAAGGGCTTCAGAAAAAGACAGGATCTCTTGGCACTGATCTGAACAAGAGGAGCAGAACAACAAAGCATTCAGGTGAGTATCTTCATTGTTCCAGCTGGAACAATAAAGATACTCACCTGAAGGCTCTGTTGTCCTGCTCCTCTTGTTCCAATCAGTGCCGGGAGATCCTGTCTTTTTTTAAGTACTTTTCACAATACACAAAACCTTTAACCCAATAACGACCATGGACGAGTATAGACGTCCAGGTCGGCGGCCGTTCCGGCACCTGGACGTCTATACTCGTCCATGCTTCTAACTGTCACCGCTCCTAAACAGCGGTGAAAATCGGGTGATGCTCGCTGTCACAGACAGCTGCTAGCGGGGCGAGGACCAATCAGAGCGGTCCCTTACAGTTTAACCATTACTGCCGCAGTCAGAAGTGATCACTGGCTGTAAGTGTTATGACAGAGGGAGGGAGCTCCCTCTGTCACCCCTGCAGCACCCCGCAGTGCGATCGTGGGGTGCTGTGTGTAATCCCCGGCGGGCGGGTACCTGCCGCACTGCCGGGACCAAAGAAAACGTTGGTCCCGGCAGAAGCGACTGCGAGCTGTAAGGAGTTTTGCCAGAGGGAGGGGGCTACCTCTGTCTCTCTCCTGTAGCACCCCGCAACAATCGTGGGGTGCTGCTGGTTACCTGGGCAGCCAGGGGTCTTTACAAGGACCCCCAGGTACGTCCTGATATGCTGCCTGCTAGTACAAAACTAGCAGACAGCATATAACTGCAATGCTTTGGAATACTAAGTATTCCAATGCATAAAAAAAGTAAAAAATAAAATAAACAAAAGTGTAAAAACAATAAGTATAAAAAAAGGTGTATAAAAAGTGTAAAAAGTAATTAAAAAAATAAAATAAAAATATACATTTATTAAATAAAATATAAAAATAAAAATGCATAATGTGTAGAATCACACTGCGCACATCTGCAGCATATTACGTGGTGTGGATGCCTGCCAACAGTCACAATAATGAGCTCCCTGCTGCGGCTTGGTAGCTTTGTGTGTCCACTCATAACGGCGGATTTCCCGCCGGCAGTCATAAGCGGACACACTGGGCTACCCAGCCACAGCAGTGATCTTGCTCTTGTGACTACTGGGGGGCATCCACGGTGTGAAATATGCTGTGGATGCACTCTATGTGACCCTATACGGCATCCTGTTCATACTGCGTTTCCACAGTGTAAGAGGTATCCGTCAGCATCACGTCAAAAAGAGTGATGCTGACATATACTGTAGCAGCTCCATTTATTTTTGAATGAGACGGCTACAGTATACATTGGCATCTCTTTTTCGACATGCCAATGGACACCTATACTGCAGAAATGCAGTATCAATGGGGACTATTCATATAATGATGCCCTGAAAGCCAAAGGGGGCTCCTCTCCTTCTTGGTCCTACCAGGCAGTCAGGCAACCAGATATGGCCTAAGTAGGGGTACTGCCCAGCCAGGGACGAACACGGTGATAAAATATGGGGGCATTTCCTCCATTTCAAAAGCGATGTACCAAAATGATGTCCCACAAGTAAAGAATTTGTGGGGGTAAAAAAAGCTAATTGCAATTTTTTCCACTGACTTTGAAATAATTCTACCACACAATAAGGGCACAACGTACTCACTTTACGCCCTAGGTGAATACTTTAGGGGGATAGTTTTGAAAATGGGGTCACATCTGGGGGTGCAGTATTGTTCTGACAGCTAGAATGCTTTGCAAGATGAAGTGCAGCCTCTAATTTGTATAATGATATCCTGAAAGCCAAATGGTGCTCCTCTCGTTTTGGGCCCCACCATGTGGGCGTGCAACCAAATATGGTCTAAGCGGGGGTATTACCGAACACGGGACAAACAGCATAATAAAATATGGGGCGCATTTTCTACTTTTCTACTTTCCAGATGCAATGTACAAAAAATATGTCCCACAAATGATGCATTTGTGATAAAAAAAAAGAAAATTTAAATTTTTCCACTGACTTTGTATCCATGCCAGCAACACAAAAAGGACTCAAAGTACTCACTTTTGGTCTAGATGAATACTTTAGGGGGTGTCGTTTCCAAAATGGGGTCACAACTAAAACCCTTTGCAGGCATGAAGTGAGGTCTATAATCCATTCGGCCTAAAATGATGCCCTGAAAGCCAAATGGCGCTCCTCTCAATTTAGGTCCTACCACGTGGCCAAGGAACCAAATATGGCCTAAGCGGGGATATTTCCAAACACGGGCTGAGCAGCTTAATAAAATATAGGGTGCATTTCTTGCAATATCAGAAATGGGGTCATTTGGGGGGGGGGGGGTTCCTATGTTCTACCACCTTCAAATTTCTGCAAACCTACCACCTTCAAATTTCTGCAAACCTTGTATAGCAGTTAATAAAAAGATTTACTTTTCAAATTTTCAAAATTTCAAGTTAAATTGTTAGGCTTCTAATTAATTTAAAATGTTAAACAAAAAAAATGTTGTCAAAATAAAGTACACATTTGAAAGTATAAGTTTCATAAACTATTTGGTCAGTAAGTATAAATATATGCAACCTATTAGTGTTAAAATAGCAAAAAAATCTTAATTTTTTTAAAAATTTTATGATTTTTTGCATTGTAAAAAAAAACTACAAATGATATTGGCTTACTTTTACTATGTACATGAAGGACAACTTGTGACAAAAAAAAACAATATCAGAATTATCGTGAGGCAAAATCTTACCAGAGTTCTTCTCTAATAAAGACAGACATCCCCGATTTGAAAAAACAGAGGCCTGGTCTTTCAGGGGCGTACAGGTTTACTTGTATTTGTCCTTAAGGGGTTAAGAGCTACCACACAGGCAATGACAGAGAACATGTCATCTATATATTTTAAGTATTTATTTAGGCGAGACTGGCCCCAGGAAGAAGAGATCTAAATCTATATATATAAAACTCAATGTGTGTATGTATGCGTGTATGTTCCAGCATCACGTCCAAACGGCTAAAGATATTAACATGAAACTTGGCACAGGTTACTTATATGTTAACAACAAACATAGGATAGGTAATTTAACCCTTACTCACCCCCATTTGCCAGGGGCGGGGTTTTTGTTTAAAGTCCCATACAAGTCTATGGGAAATGTATGTTACTGCATAACTTCCAAACTGCTGGAGATATTTCGATAATACTTGGTCACATGTTACTTATATGTTCACTTAAAATATAGGATAGTAAATTTAACCCTTAACTACCACCATTTGTGAGGGTCAGGTTTTTGTTTAAAGTCCCATGCAAATCAATGGGAAATGTATGTTCCCACATAACTTCCGTACAGCTGGATTCAATAATACCTAGTACACATATTACTTACATGTCAAATAAAAAGATATGATAGTTAAATTAACCCTTACCTACACCCGTATATAAAAGATGGGTTTTTTGTTTCAAGTCCCATGAGAGTATATGGGACTTTTAGTACATAACTCCGCAAGCTCCGCTCTGCATCTTTTGGTGAATGTGTCAATCCGGCTTGCAAGCCACACCCCATCTAACAAAGAGACAAGGTCGAGATATGAGGATGGGATATGAGGTTGGGATATAAGGACGGGATATGAGGTCAAGATAGGAGGATGGGATAGGAGGTCAGGGTATGAGGATGGCATATGACGTCGGGATAGGAGGTCGGGATATAAGGTTGGGATATGATGTTGGCATATGAGGACAGGATATGAGGACTAGATATGAGGACGGGATATGAGGTTGAGATATGAGGACAGAATATGAGGTTGAGATATGAGGACGGAATATGAGGACGGATAGGAGGACTGGATAGGAGGACAGGATAGGAGGACGGGATAGGAGGACGGAATAGGAGGACGGAATAGGATGTCGGGATATGAGGTCAAGATATGAGGAGGGAATATGAGGACGGGATAGGAGGTCGAGATATGAAGATGGGATACGAGGTCGGGATATGAGGTCACGATATGAGGTCGAGATATGAGGACGGGATAGGAGGACAGGATATGAGGATGGGATAGGAGGTCGGGATATGAGATCGAGATATGTGGGCGGTATATGAGGACAGAATATGAGGACGGGATATGAGGTCGAGATATGAGGTCGGGATATGAGGACGGGATATGAGGACGGGATATGAGGTCGAGATATGAGGATGGGATATAAGGTCGGGATATGAGGTTGAGATATGAGGAGGGGATATGGGATATGACAACAATATATGGGGATGGGATATGAAGTCAAAAGCTTCCTCCTTTGGTGATATTCCTCCCCAACAAGGATTAGGAAGGAAAAACCGGGCAATGCCGGGTACTCAGCTAGTGGCATAATAATTTTGGACAATCCCCATTTATTAGTTGGATCCTTGACAACTAATCACACAATTGGGGGCATTTATTATTGTCTTTAGAGCTGTTTTTGTGGTTAGATTTGTCTTTATTTAGGCGAAGCGCTGTGCTTCAGGCTAATTTTTGTGCATTTTCGATTTACATCTATTTAAAAAAAAAAAAAAAGAGCGCACAGGCCAGATGTTAAGGGTTAGTCTTGTGCAGTGGTAATTAATTTATCAACTGTGACTTTTGCAAAAAAGTCGCAAATCCCCACCAATAAGGTGCAATTCTACACCAGCCCAGACCTAGTGTAGCTTTTTGGTGAATGTGAAGACTGAAATTTCAGAAAATGTTTATCCTCCACAAAATATATCACATGCCCTGCGACCATGTAATACATTTAAAGTAGTCACGCAAAAAAACACACACAAAAAAAAGTATTAAAAAAATTTACTAAATCACACACATCTAAGTAAATGCCCCCCATTGTTCCTCTGCTGCCCTCCTCCTTAATTTCCCTGCAGCCCCAATACAGGGGAAAGTAAGCATTACACAAAGCACATCTATAGCAGGTCCTCCAGAACAAGAGCCCACTACAGGGGAAAGTAAGCATTATACAAAGCTCACCTAGGACAGGTCCTCCAGAACAAGAGCCCACTACAGGGGAAAGTAAGCATTACACAAAGCACATCTAGAGCAGGTCCTCCAGAACAAGAGCCCCACTACAGGGGAAAGTAAGCATTACACAAAGCACATCTAGAGCAGGTCCTCCAGAACAAGAGCCCCACTACAGGGTAAAGTAAGCATTACACAAAGCACATCTAGAGCAGGTCCTCCAGAACAAGAGCCCCACTACAGGGGAAAGTAAGCATTACACAAAGCACATCTATAGCAGGTCCTCCAGAACAAGAGCCCACTACAGGGGAAAGTAAGCATTATACAAAGCACATCTAGAGCAGGTCCTCCAGAACAAGAGCCCCACTACAGGGGAAAGTAAGCATTATACAAAGCTCACCTAGAGCAGGTTCTCCAGAACAAGAGCCCACTACAGGGGAAAGTAAGCATTATACAAAGCACATCTAGAGCAGGTCCTCCAGAACAAAAGCCCAACTACAGGCTAAAGTAAGCCTAAGACAAAGCTCACCTAGGACAGGTCCTCCAGAACAAGAGCCCAACTACAGGCTAAAGTAAGCCTAAGACAAAGCTCACCTAGGACAGGTCCTCCAGAACATGAACCACTCGTATTAACAGTGATCCACTGTGACCAAGAGATGGTGATCTTGTTGAAGGGAATGTATCACCTAGATGTTTTTCCTATCATGTTCTTTTTATTACTCCTTTTCTGTACATTATTGTGTGAGCAGTCATCTGACCTAAGCTGTTTTTATTAGTATTTAGACATATACTTTACAGCTGCAATGCTGTGGGTCTGGTAGCTGGTAAAATTGAAGGCCCCTCAAGGGTTGGATTGTTTATACAACCTGGATTTTTTTTTAACCAAACCTAACAGTCGGAAGCACCATTTACTACCATAAATATCAATGTTTGGAATTTTGAGTCATGACTATGTTTGGTCAGTTCGCCTATGCAGGATTTGGTGCTTTGACCAATGCTTTAGCCTTTTTGATGAGGAAAGTGACCCCTCCACAGATACTGTCTCCTTGTCTCTAAGCTAAGGGTGTATTCACATGTACAGTATCCTGCACATTTTTGATGCGCAGGATTTGCTGCTGATTTCAAAGTAAACGAAATGACTGAACACAGCTTCAAATCCTGAGAATCAAATATGCACAGCATACTGTACAGGTAAGTAGACCCTAAAAGGGAATTTTACATACTGTATGTGGATTATTTAGAAAAGTAAACAAATGACATATCCTTCCTTACAAATTAGAGATAAAAAAAACTATGCAATCTAAACTAAGCACAAACCCTGACAGAACGAATACATTATGGCCTACAAAACATACACTGTGAATTTTCTGCTCATGTAATAAGAGTTGTCAGTCTTGTTGTCAGACATTATGAGAATCACTAGCTGGGAATGCTGTGATATTTTCAGAAGAATCCTCGCCTGATGCGTCCTGTGATCCTGTGAGTTTGGCTTCCAGTTTCCTAATATTACAATAGAGCATTGCGGTAATTACAGCTGGGTCAGCTTTGCCAACTGTCACTGTCCATAGGATCCTATTGTTCAGCCCTAATTAAAACTAATTGCCTTTTTCTTTAAATCTGGCCCTTTTACTCCCAGGGACAATCAGGTATTCAGCTTTGTAAGTGTCGTGCCCTTTCTGTGACCACATAACGAGGGGTGTGAGAAAAATGTTCACATTTTTGGCATTATCTTCTATTTACATATTTTATTTATTTATTTTTATTTATTCATACACTCTCCATTCATTTGCATTTCCCTTTCATTCAGATTATCATAAGGAAAGGAAAGCCTTAATAGAAAATAGAGGTCAATTAACATAGAAGATCTCTAGTGTCTACAAGCATTATCCTTTAGGCAAGCCTGTTATACTGTCAAAAATGAAACAAAAAAAACTAACAAAAAAACAACTAAACTAGGCTTTGGTTGCTAAAATCATAACATGATTGTCACACCCTGTGCTCTGGCCGATCATGCCGGCCGTGAGCGCATTCCACCTCTCATGTAGTGTTGAGTGGCATAGGCCATATTCAAATTCGCGATATTTAGCGGATATATGGACAAATATTCATCATATATTCGCTAAATTCGCATATTCGTAATATTTGCGAATACAAAAATTAGCATATGAGAAAATTAGCATATATTAAAATCGGCATAGGCGAAAATTCGCATATGGGAAAATTAGTATATGCAAATTTTCGTATATGCGAAAATTCGCACGGCAGTCTCACACAGTAGTATTAGAGCCTTCTTTACACCACACAAGCTGGAAGCTGAGAGGGGTGATCACTGTGATGTGTACTGTGAAAAAAATATATATATAAATAACTATATTTGTAATTATGAATATATAGCGCTATATTCGCGAATATTTGCGAATATGCGATATTCGCGAATAAAATTCGCATTGCGAATATTTGCGAGCAACACTACTCTCATGTCCCCAGTCAGCGGGGCTGGGATTTGTTTCGTGGGATGCGCCTGCATGCGAGTCCCAGCCCGTCACTCACCTCAGTCCCTGGCAGCATCTGTCCCTCAGCTCCGGCATGCGCCAGAGCTTTAACATTTAAAGGGCCAGTGTGCCCATAATTAGTGTCCACACCTGTCCCATTGCTATAAAGTTCTTCTCCTCCCCACACCCCCCTGCCGGGTCTTTGTTGCCCTAGTGCCTAAGAGAAAGCGTTATATTGTCTTGCCTTGCCGTGATTCTGACCTTATTGCTCCGTGACCTGACCTTGCTCCTGTGCCGCCTGCCTACTAACCTCCTGCTATGTTCCTAACTTTGCACCTGTGCTGAGTTGCCGTTTCCTTCCTGTACCTCGAATTTCCTCAGCCACCTGTGTGGTCGAGTCATGCCTGGGGTAATGACCTGGGTGTCTCCTGCAAGTCCATCCCACCTTGTGGTGGGCTCTGGTGAAACCTCCGCTCCCAGGCACGGCCCGCATCATCTGCCACTCAGGTCCAGCGGATCTACTATCTCCTGAGTTCCACACTACTGCGGTCCAGTGGATCTACTGTCTCCCATGTTCTTGTCTACTGAACCGTGAGTGTTATAATGATACATTCTATTGAGAACATTTCTGACTTTGCTGGCTCAATTTCTTTTCTTAACAGTACTCCTGTACCAATAGTATATCAGATTGAAAAAATAATCATTAAAAGAAATGTATCTAAGGTGTCATTTTCAATAAATACAATAAAATATGGAAAAAGCGCATCTATGTTGCATGAAATGTTGTAGGAGGACAGGAAATGCAAAATCACTCTCCTACCTGTCGATGACTAAATAAACTACAACATTTTGTACAACATACCTGTGCCGGACATTTGCTCTTTTTCTATGTGGTCCTACACATGCTGCAGTAAAGCCCTGAATCGGTGAGCTGGATTACTTTCTAGGCTTTCTATAATTAAAATATATATAATTCAAACACAATAATTAAAGGGGTTATCCAGAACTATTTTATCGATCCCCTGTCAGAATAGTAGTGATGAGCGGCAGGGGCCATATTCAAATTCACAATATTTTGTGAATATATGGACAAATATTCATCCTATGTTTGCGAAATTTGCATATTCACTATATTCTTTCCCCTTTTTTGCATGCGAAAATTCGTAATGAAATTCGCATAGTGCGCATGCGCGATTATATCTCTCGCCAAAATGAAGGGAGGGATCAGTGTCCCCTGGAAGTGCTGATATTCGCAAATATTTGCATATTCGCATATACAAAATATTCACGCTCCACACCAACTCACACAGTAAATATTATTGGAGCCTTCTTTGGACCACAAGCTGGAAGCAGAGAGGGATGATCACTTTTTTATATACAGTACACATCATTGTTGTGATGTCTACTGTTAAGTATATGCACTATATTCTAAATATTTGCGAAATTGCAAAGTGCCGATATTCGTGGTAAAAATTCACATTTCGAATATTCGCGCTCAACACTATATCTCAGCACCTCTTCATATCGGCTGTTTGCCAGAGCCGTGAAGCCCACAATCTATATATATGTAACTCAACGAGTGTGTGTGTATGTATGTATGTGTGTATGTTCCACAAAAACTTCCAAACGGCTAAAAATATTAACATGAAACTTGGCACACATGTTACTTATATGTCAACAACAAACATAGGCACTTTACGAATTAATAAGGCGAAAACGCTTTTACCGAATATTCTGATTCTGAGATTGGTTTTTCATGACATATTCTACTTTATTTTGGTGGTAAATTTTTGGCGTTAACCCCTTCACGATGAGCGACGTACATGAACGGCGCCGCGAAGTGTCACTTGGTGCGTGGCGAGGTACATGTACGTTGCGGGGTTCCGGGAGCGCCGCGTCACCGGGAGCGGTGATCGGGCCGGGATGACTGCTGTTATCTAACAGCAGGCATCCCGGCACATCGCCGAGGGGGGTCCTGAGACCCCCCCATGACCGCAATGCGCGCAAATCGCAGGTCAATTCAGACCTGTGATCTGCGCGATTCCGGGTGATACGGGTCACCGGTGACCCGGTGACCCGGAAAATAAGAGGGATCGGGGGTGTCCGAGACACCCTCGATCCCCCTGAAGGGATAGGAGTTTGGTGGCAGGGGTGCCACCTCTACTATCCCTGCTATTGGTAGGCCGAGCGACCGACCGATAGCAGACCGGGGGAGGGGGGGTTAAAGTTCGGTTCCCCCGCTTTGCCCACCTATCGGTGTCCGGGCAAAACGGGGAACTGTCCAGGGAAGGTTGGCGCCGAAGGTCCCTTACCTGGATCCCGGAGCGATCCTCCCCCACGTGCGGCGGCGGTGGCGGCGGGAGCAAAACTTCCGGGTTCTGCTAGGTGAGTTGTTGCCTAGCAACATCCGGAGGGCCACAGTTTACAGTGGTCTCTAAACCGTGTCCCTCCAGATGTTGCAAAACTACAATTCCCAGAATGCCCAGACAGCTGTTTGCTGTGTGGGCATGTTGGGACTTGTAGTTTTGCAATATTTAGAGGGGTTCAGGTTGTAGATCACTAAGTGGTCTCAAACTGTAGCCCTCCAGATGTTGCAAAACTACAACTCTCAGTATGCCCAGACAGCAGTTTGCTGTCTGGGCATGCTGAGAGTTGTAGTTTTGCAACATCTGGAGGGCCACAGTTTTGAGACAACTGGACAGTGATTTACAACCTGAACCCCTCTAAATCTTGCAAAACTACAACTCCCAGCATTCAGGAACAGCATAAGGCTGTTTTGGCATACTGGGAGCTGTACTTGCGTGCCTCCAGCCATTGCATAACTACATCTCCCAGCATGCCCTTCCGCAATCAGTACATGCTGGGAGTTGTAGTTTTGCAACAGCTGGAGGCACACTGGTTGGAAAATACTGAGTTAGGTCATATAACCTAACTCAAGGTTTTCCAACCAGTGTGCCTCCAGCTGTTGCAAAACTACAACTCCCAGCATGCATGGTCTGTCAGTGCATGCTGGGAGTTGTAGTTTTGACCCCCCCTCCCATGTGAATGTACAGGCTACATTCACACTGGCGGCAGATTACAGTGAGTTCCCAGCTACAAATTTGAGCTGCGGCAAATTTTCCGCCGCAGCTCAAACTCCTAGCGGGAGACTCAGTGTAATCTGCCGCCAGTGTGAATGTAACCTAAAAACACTACACTACACTAACATAAAATAAAGAGTAAAACACTACATATACACACTGCCCTCCCACCACCCCCCTCCCCATTAAAAATGAAAAACGTATTGTACGGCAGTGTTTCTAAGATGGAGCCTCCAGCTGTTGCAAAACAAAAATTCCCAGCATTTCTGGACAGCAATTGACTGTCCAAACATGCTGGGAGTTTTGCAACAGCTGGAGGCACCCTGTTTGGGAATCACTGGCATAGAATACCCCTATGTCCACCCCTATGCAAGTCCCTAATTCAGGCCTCAAATGCGCATGGCGCTCTCACTTTGGAGCCCTGTCGTATTTCAAGGCAACAGAATAGGGTCACATATGGGGTATCGCCGTACTCGGGAGAAATTGCCTAACAAATTTTGGGGGGCTTTTTCTCCTTTTAGCCCTTATGAAAAGGAACAGTTGGGGTCTACACCAGCATGTTAATGTAAAAACAAACATTTTTACACTAACATGCTGGTGTTGCCCTATACTTTTCATTTTCATAAGAGATAAAAGGGAAAAACGCCCCCCAAAATTTGTAATGCAATTTCTCCCGAGTATGGGGGCGCACAACAAGGCCCAGAAGGTGATTTGCATAGGGGTGGCTGATTGTTACAGCGGTTCTGACAAACGCAAAAAAAAAACACACACCCACATGTGACCCCATTTTGGAAACTACACCCCTCACGGAATGTAATAAGGGGTGCAGTGAGAATTTACACCCCACAGGTGTCTGACGGATCTTTGGAACAGTGGTCCGTGAAAATGAACAATTTTGCCCAGCCCACTGTTCCAAAGATCTGTCAGACACCAGTGGGGGGTAAATGCTCACTGTACCCCTCATTACATTCTGTGAGGGGTCTAGTTTCCAAAATGGCATACCATGTGTTTTTTTTTTTTCTGTCCTGGCACCATAGGGGCTTCCTAAATGCGACATGCCCCCTGAGCAAAATTTGCTCTCAAAAAGCCAAATATGACGCCTTCTCTTCTGAGAATTGTAGTTCGCCCGCAGTGCACTTCAGGTCCACTTATGGGGTACCTCCATACTCAAAAGGGGTGGTGTTGCAAATTTTGGGGGGTCTTTTCTGCTATTAACCCTTGCAAAAATGTGAAATTTGGGGGGAAACCCACATTTTTGTGAAAAAAAATATATTTTTTTACATATGCAAAAGTCGTGAAACACCTGTGGGGTATTAACCCCTTAAGGACCCAGCCATTTTACACCTCAGGACCCGGCCATTTTTTGCACATCTGACCACTGTCACTTTAAACATTAATAACTCTGGAATGCTTTTAGTTATCATTCTGATTCCGAGATTGTTTTTTCGTGACATATTCTACTTTAACATAGTGGTAAAATTTTGTGGTATCTTGCATCCTTTCTTGGTGAAAAATCCCAAAATTTTATGAAAAATTTGAAAATTTAGCATTTTTCTAACTTTGAAGCTCTCTGCTTGTAAGGAAAATGGATATTCCAAATAATTTTTTTTTATTCACATATACAATATGTCCACTTCATGTTTGCATCATAAAATTGATGAGTTTTTACTTTTGGAAGACACCAGAGGGCTTCAAAGTTCAGCAGCAATTTTCCAATTTTTCACAAAATTTCCAAACTCACAATTTTTCATGGACCAGTTCAGGTTTGAAGTGGATTTGAAGGGTCTTCATATTAGAAATACCCCACAAATGACCCCATTATAAAAACTGCACCCCCCAAAGTATTCAAAATGACATTCAGTCCACGTTTTAACCCTTTAGGTGTTTCACAGGAATAGCAGCAATGTGAAGGAGAAAATTCACAATCTCCATTTTTTACACTCGCATGTTCTTGTAGACCCAATTTTAGAATTTTTACAAGGGGAAAAAGGAGAAAATGTATACTTATATTTGTAGCCCAATTTCTCTCGAGTAAGCACATACCTCATATGTCTATGTAAAGTGTTCGGCGGGCGCAGTAGAGGGCTCAGAAGCGAAGGAGCGACAAGGGGATTTTGGAGAGTACGTTTTTTTTAAATGGTTTTTGGGGGGCATGTTGCATTTAGGAAGCCCCTATGGTGCCAGAACAGCAAAAATCCCCCACATGGCATACCATTTTGGAAACTAGACCCCTTGAGGTACGTAACAAGGAATAAAGTGAGCCTTAATACCCCACAGGAGTTTCACGACTTTTGCATATGTAAAAAAATAAAAATAAAATTTCACTAAAATGTGTGTTTTAGGGTTAATAGCAGAAAATACCCCCCAAACATTGTAACCCCATCTCTTCTGAGTATGAAGGTACCCCATAAGTTGACCTGAGGTGTACTATGGGTGAACTACAATGCTCAGAAGAGAAGGAGTCATATTTGGCTTTTTGAGAGCAAATTTTGCTCGGGGGCATGTCGCATTTAGGAAGCCCCTATGGTGCCAGGACAGCAAAAAAAAAACACATGGCATACCATTTTGGAAACTAGACCCCTTGTGGAACGTAACAAGAAATAAAGTGAGCCTTAATACCCCACAGGGGTTTCACGACTTTTACATACGTAAAAAAAAAAAAATCACTAAAAGGTGTGTTTCCCCCCCAAATTTCACATTTTTGCAAGGGTTAATAGCAGAAAATACCCCCCAAGATTTGTAACCACATCTCTTCTGAGTATGGAGGTACCCCATAAGTTGACCTGAAGTACACTACGGGCGAACTACAATGCTCAGAAGAGAAGGAGTCATATTTGGCTTTTTGAGAGCAAATTTTGCTCAGGGGGCATGTCGCATTTAGGAAGCCCATATGGTGCCAGGACAGCAAAATAACCCCCCATGGCATACCATTTTGGAAACTAGACCCCTTGAGGAACGTAAGAAGGCATAAAGTGAGCATTTACCCCCCACTGGTGTCTGTCATATCTTTGGAACAGTGGGCTGTACAACATTTTTAATTTGCACAGCCCACTGTTCCAAAGATCTGTCAGACACCAGTGGGGTGTAAATTCTCACTGCACCCCTCATTACATTCCGTGAGGGATGTAGTTTCCGAAATGTGGTCACATGTGGGGTTTTGTTTTTTTTGCGTTTGTCAAAACCGCTGTAACAATCAGCCACCCCTGTGCAAATCACCTCAAATGTACATGGCGCACTCTACCTTCTGGGCCATGTTGCGCGCCCCCAGAGCACTTTACGCGCACATATGGGGTATCTCCGTACTCAGGAGAAATTGCGTTACAAATTTTGTGGGGCTTTTTTCCCCTTTACCTCTTGTCAAAATGAAAAGTATAGGGCAACACCAGCATGTTAGTGTAAAAAGTTTATTTTTTTACACTAACATGCTGGTGTAGACCCCAACTTCACCTTTTCATAAGGGGTGAAAGGAGAAAAAGACCCCCAAGATTTGTTAGTCAATTTCTCCTGAGTACGGCGATACCCCATATGTGACCCTAAACTGTTGCCTTGAAATACGGTAGGGCTCCAAAGTGAGAGCGCCATGTGCATTTGAGGCCTGAATTAGGGATTTGCATAGGGGTGGACATAGGGGTATTCTACGCCAGTGATTCCCAAACAGGGTGCCTCCAGCTGTTGCAAAACTCCCAGCATGCCTGGACAGTCAACGGCTGTCCGGCAATACTGGGAGTTGTTGTTTTGCAATAGCTGGAGGCTCCATTTTGGAAACAGTGGCGTACCAGGCGTTTTTCATTTTTATTGGGGAGGGAGGGGGGCTGTGTAGGGGTATGTGTATATGTAGTGATTTTTACTTTTTATTTTATTTTGTGTAAGTGTAGTGTAGTGTTTTTAGGGTACAGTCACACGGGCAAGGGATTACAGCGAGTTTGAGCTGCCGCGCAAAATTTGCTGCATTGCAAACTTGCAGCCCGATACTCACTGTAAGCCCCCTGCCCATGTGAATGTACCCTGTACATTCACAGGGGGGGGGGGGGACCTCCAGCTGTTGCAAAACTACTACTCCCAGCATGCCTGAGAATGTTTGGGAGTTGTGGTTTTGCAACAGCTGGAGGCACACGGGTTGGGAAACACTGAGTTAGGAAACAATGTTTCCCAACCAGTGTGCCTCCAGCTGTTGCAAAACCACAACTCCCAAACATTCTCAGGCATGCTGGGAGTAGTAGTTCGGCAACATCTTTAGAGCCAGATGTTGCCGAACTACAACTCCCAGCATGCTTGAAGTTGTAGTTTTGCAACATCTGGAGGACTACAGTTTGCAGACCACTAATACAGTGGTTCTCAATCTGCCCTTCCAGATGTTGCAAAACTACAACCCCCAGTATGCCAAAACTGTCCAGGCATGCTGGGAGTTGTAGTTCTGCAACATCTGAAGGGCCAGATGTTACAGCACTACCACTCCCAGCATGCCTGGACAGTAAGGGCATGCTGAGGATGTGTAGTTTTGCAACATCTGGAAGGGCACAGTGGTCCAAAAACTGTGGACCTCCAGATGTTGCAAAACTGCAACTCCCAGCATGCCCAGACGCCAAGGGCTGTCTGGGCATGCTGGGAATTGTAGTTTACAGGGTCCTATTACAGCAATGCATGTCGCTTTACGGCGACGTGCATTGCTGTAAAGGGCCCGACCGCGGCTGAAGATATTCTCACCTGTCGCCGCCGCCGCCATCTTCCTCGGCGGGATCCGGGGACGAGGTAAGTACCAGGGCCGGTCCCCAGCACTCCCCCGTCCCCCGCCGCGTCCTCCGGTCTTCCTCCCGTCCTCTCCGGACTTTCAGGGGCCAGGCAGGACGGGAGGAAGTAACCGCCCCCCCTCCTGCGATTGGTCGGTTAACTAACCGACAGATCGCAGGGTATAGGAGGAGGTGGCAGGCTTGTCTGTGACAGCCGGGATCATGCGAAATTACCGGGCGGTCGGGTCCCAGAGACCCGATCAGCCCGGTATCGCCAAAGATCGCAAGGGCGATTTCCCTTGCGATTTGCGGCGATCGCCGACATGGGGGGCCTACATGGCCCCCCTCGGCATTTGCCCTGGATCCCTGCTGAAGGATTTCAGCAGGCATCCGCTTCCGATCTCTGCCCGGCGAGCGGCAGAGACCGGAAAACGCCAGGACGTACGGGGACGTCCTGGGTCCTTAAGGCCCAGGGTGCGGGGACGTCCCCGTACGTCCTGGGTCCTTAAGAGGTTAAGGCTCACTTTATCCCTTGTTACGTTCCTCAAGGGGTCTAGTTTTCAAAATGGTATGCCATGTGTTTATTTTATTTTGCTGTCCTGGCACCATAGGGGCTTCCTAAATGCAACATGCCCCCCGAGCAAAATTTGCTCTCAAAAAGCCAAATATGACTCCTTCTCTTCTGAGCATTGTAGTTCGCCCGCAGTGCACTTCAGGTCCACTTATGGGGTACCTCCATACTCAGAAGAGATGGGGTTACAAATTTTGGGTGGTATTTTCTGCTATTATCCCTTTAAAAAAATTTGAAATTTGGGGGAAAACCAACATTTTAGTGAAATTTTTTTTTTTTTTTACGTATGCAAAAGTCGTGAAACACCTGTGGGGTATTAAGGCTCACTTTATTCCTTGTTATGTTCCTCAAGGGGTCTAGTTTCCAAAATGGTATGCCATGTGTTTTTATTTTTATTTTGCTGTTCTGGCACCATAGGGACTTCCTAAATGCGACATGCCCCCCAAAAACCATTTCAGAAAAATGTACTCTCTAAAATCCCCTTGTCGCTCCTTCGCTTCTGAGCCCTCTACTGCGCCTGCCGAACACTTTACATAGACATATGAGGTATGTCCTTACTCGAGAGAAATTGGGTTACACATACAAGTATACATTTTCTCCTTTTACCCCTTGTAAAAATTAAAAAAATGGGTCTACAAGAACATGCGAGTGTAAAAAATTAAGATTTTGAATTTTCTCCTTCACTTTGCTGCTTTTCCTGTGAAACACCTAAAGGGATAAAACATTTACTGAATGTCATTTTGAATACTTTGAGGGGTGCAGTTTTTATAATGGGGTAAATTATGGGGTATTTCTAATATTAAGACCCTTCAAATCCACTTCAAACCTGAACTGGTCCCTGAAAAATTGTGAGTTTGAAAATTTTGTGAAAAATTGGAAAATTGCTGCTGAACTTTGAAGCCCTCTGATGTCTTCCAAAAGTAAAAACTCGTAAATTTTATGATGCAATCATAAAATAGACATATTGTATATGTGAATCCCCCCAAAAAAATTTGGGAATAGCCATTTTCCTTACAAGCAGAGAGCTTCAAAGTTAGAAAAATGCAAAATTTTAATTTTTTTCATCAAATTTGGGGATTTTTCACCAAGAAAGGATGCAAGTTACCACAAAAATTTACCACTATGTTAAAGTAGAATATGTCACGAAAAAACATTCTCAGAATCAGAATGATAAGTAAAAGTATTCCAGAGTTATTAATGTTTAAAGTGACAGTGGTCAGATTTGCAAAAAATGGCTTTGTCCTAGAGGTGAAAATGGGCTCCATCCTTAAGGGATTAATTGCATCCTTTTTTGGTGAAAAATCCCAAAATGTCATGAAAATTTAGAAAATTTAGCATTTTTCTAACTTTGAAGGGCTTCAAAGTATAGCAGCAATTTTCAAAAATTTCATGAAAATTGCTAAATCTGAAGGGACAGATGTTACAGAACTACAACTCCCAGCATGCCTGGGCAGTCGAGGCATGCTGAGAGTTGTAGTTTGGCAACATCTGGAGGGCTACCATTTGGGCACCAATGTAACAGTGGTCTCCAAACTGTGACCCTCCAGATGTTGCAAAACTACAACTCCCAGCATGCCCAGACAGCCTTTGGCTGTCTGGGCATGCTGGGAGTTGCAGTTTGGCCTTCCTAGTGGTTGCCACAGTAAAGATCGTTTTACTTTCACTTTCAATCCCCCCCCCCCCACCGTCGATTCCCTACCTGAGCAAGGATCCAGCAGGCTCCAGCGAAGATCCCAGGTCCCCAGGCATCTTCTCCTGCAGGTACGGCCTCCATCTTCTTCCCAGATCCCCTCGACATCCAGGGGTGGGCAGAACGGGGGTTGCCATGGCAACCCCCTGTCCTGCGCTGCCATTGGTCAGAACTCCATTCTGACTAATGGCAGGGGATAGGAGGAGTTCGCAGCTTTGCGACCTCACTCCTATCCCTTAGGCTGATCGGGGCTGTTGCTGACAGCTACGATCAGCCCTATTTTCCGGGTGATCGGGTCACCAGAGACCCGATCAGCCCGGAATTGGAGAAAATCGCATGTCTGAATTGACATGCGATTTTCTCCGATCGCCGACATGGGGGGGTCTCAGAATCCCCCTGGGCAATGTGCCAGGGTGCCTGCTGAATGATTTCAGCAGGCATCCTGGCTCCGGTCCCAAAACAACTAGCGGTAGGTACCAGATTTCCGACGGGCATATGGATACGCCCTCGGTCCTTAACCCCTTAACGACGCAGGACATATATTTACGTCCTGCGCCGGCTCCCGCGATATGAAGCAGGATCGCGCTGCGATCCCGCATCATATCGCGTCGGTCCGGCACTCATCAACGGCCGGGACCCGCGGCTAATACCACACATCGCCGATCGCGGCAATGTGCGGTATTAACCCTTTAGAAGTGGCGGTTAAAGCTGACCGCCGCTTCTAAAGTGAAAGTGAAAGTGACCCGGCTGCTCAGTTGGGCTGTTCGGGACCGCCGCGGTGAAATTGCGGCGTCCCGAACAGCTTGCAGGACACTGGGAGGGCCCTTACCTGCCTCCTCGGTGTCCGATCGGCGAATGACTGCTCCGTGCCTGAGATCCAGGCAGGAGCAGTCAAGCGCCGATAACACTGATCACAGGCGTGTTAATACACGCCTGTGATCTGTGTAAAAGATCAGTGTGTGCAATGTTATAGGTCCCTATGGGACCTTTAACACTGCAAAAAAAAGTTTTAAAAAAGTGTTAATAAAGGTCATTTAACCCCTTCCCTAATAAAAGTTTGAATCACCCCCCTTTTCCCATAAAAAAAATAAAACAGTGTAAAAAAAAAATAATAAACATATGTGGTATCGCCTCATGCGTAAATGTCCGAACTATAAAAATATATCATTAATTAAACCGCACGGTCAATGGCGTACGCGCAAAAAAATTCCAAATTCAAAAAAAGCGCATTTTTGGTCACTTTTTATACCATTAAAAAATGAATAAAAAGTGATCAAAAAGTCTGATGAAAACAAAAATCATACTGATAAAAACTTCAGATCACGGCGCAAAAAATGAGCCCTAATACTGCCCTTTATATGGAAAAATGAAAAAGTTATAGGGGTCAGAAGATGACATTTTTAAACGTATACATTTTCCTGCATGTAGTTATGATTTTTTCCAGAAGTGAGACAAAATCAAACCTATATAAGTAGGGTATCATTTTAACCGTATGGACCTACAGAATAATGATAAGGTGTAATTTTTACCGAAATATGCACTGCGTAGAAACGGAAGCCCCCAAAAGTTACAAAATGGCGTTTTTTCTTCGATTTTGTCGCACAATGATTTTTTTTTCCGTTTCGCCGTGCATTTTTGGGTAAAATGACTAATGTCACTGCAAAGTAGAATTGGCGACGCAAAAAATAAGCCATAATATGGATTATTAGGTGGAAAATTGAAAGGGTTATGATTTTTAAAAGGTAAGGAGGAAAAAACGAAAGTGCAAAAACGGAAAAACCCTGAGTCCTTAAGGGGTTAAGGACTCGGAATGCAGGGCGTATCCATACGCCATGTGTCCTGAAGAGGTTAAAGTCCTATACAAGTCTATGGGAAATAAATGTTACTGCATAACTTCCAAACGGCTGGAGATATTTCGATAATACTTGGTCACATGTTACTTATATGCCGACTTAAAATATAGGATAGTTAATTTAACCCTTAACTACCCCCATTTGTGAGGGTCGGGGGTTTTGTTTAACCCCTTAAGGACGCAGGACGTAAATGTACGTCCTGGTGCGGTGGTACTTAACGCACCAGGACGTACATTTACGTCCTAAGCATAACCGCGGGCATCAGAGCGATGCCCGTGTCATGCGCGGCTGATCCCGGCTGCTGATCGCAGCCAGGGACCCGCCGGCAATGGCCGACGTCCGCGATCTCGCGGGCGTCCGCCATTAACCCCTCAGGTGCCGGGATCAATACAGATCCCGGCATCTGCGGCAGTGCGCGATTTGAATGAATGATCGGATCGCCCGCAGCGCTGCTGCGGGGATCCGATCATTCATAACGCCGCACGGAGGTCCCCTCTCCTTCCTCCGTGCGGCTCCCGGCGTCTCCTGCTCTGGTCTGTGATCGAGCAGACCAGAGCAGGAGATGACCGATAATACTGATCTGTTCTATGTCCTATACATAGAACAGATCAGTATTAGCAATCATGGTATTGCTATGAATAGTCCCCTATGGGGACTATTCAAGTGTAAAAAAGTAAAAGTAAAAAAATGTAAAAGTAAAAGTAAAAAAAAAGTGAAAAATCCCCTCCCCCAATAAAAAAGTAAAACGTCCGTTTTTTCCTATTTTACCCCCAAAAAGCGCAAACATTTTTTTTATAGACATATTTGGTATCGCCGCGTGCGTAAATGTCCGAACTATTAAAATAAAATGTTAATGATCCCGTACGGTTAACGGCGTGAACGAAAAGAAAAAAAAAGTCCAAAATTCCTACTTTTTTAATACATTTTATTAAAAAAAAATTATAAAAAATGTATTAAAAGTTTTTTATATGCAAATGTGGTATCAAAAAAAATTACAGATCATGGCGCAAAAAATGAGCCCCCATACCGCCGCTTATACGGAAAAATAAAAAAGTTAGAGGTCATCAAAATAAAGGGATTATAAACGTACTGTTACGCCTAGCGCTCCGGGTCCCCGCTCCTCCCCGGAGCGCTCACGGCGTCTCTTTCCCTGCAGCTCCCCGGTCAGTCCCGCTGACCGGGAGCGCTGCTCTGTCATGGCCGTTGGGGATGCGATTCGCACAGCGGGACGCGCCCGCTCGCGAATCGCATCCCAGGTCACTTACCCGTTCCCGTCCCCTGCTGTCATGTGCTGGCGCGCGCGGCTCCGCTCTCTAGGGCGCGCGCGCGCCAGCTCCCTGAGACTTAAAGGGCCAGTGCACCAATGATTGGTGCCTGGCCCAATTAGCTTAATTGGTTCCCACCTGTTCCCTGGCTATATCTAGTCTCCTCCCTTGCACTCCCTTGCCGGATCTTGTTGCCTTAGTGCCAGTGAAAGCGTTCTTTGTGTGTTTATACCCTGTGTACCAGAACTTCTGCTATCTCCCCTGACTACGAACCTTGCCGCCTGCCCCCGACCTTCTGCTACGTCCGACTTTGCTTCTGCCTACTCCCTTGTACCTCGCCAATCTTCAGCAGCCAGAGAGGTGAGCCGTTGCTAGTGGATACGACCTGGTCACTACCGCCGCAGCAAGACCATCCCGCTTTGCGGCGGGCTCTGGTGAAAACCTGTAGTGTCTTAGAACCGGTCCACTAGCACGGTCCTCGCTATCCCTCTCTGGCACAGAGGATCCACCTCCTGCCAGCCGGCATCGTGACAGTAGATCCGGCCATGGATCCCGCTGAGGTTCCCCTGCCAGTTGCCTCTGATATCACCACGGTGGTCGCCCAGCAAGCCCGACAGATCGCCCATCTAACCCACCAGATGTCAGAAATGTCCACCATTGTGCACCAACTTCAGTCGCAACTTCATCAGCAATCATCTCCTCCGCCAGCTCCTGCACCCCTTCCGCAGCGAGTGGCCACTCCTAGCCTCCGCCTGTCTTTGCCGGACAAATTTAATGGGGACTCTAAGTTTTGCCGTGGCTTCCTTTCGCAATGTTCTCTGCACTTGGAGATGATGTCGGACCTGTTTCCTACCGAAAGGTCTAAGGTGGCTTTTGTAGTCAGCCTTCTGTCTGGAAAAGCCCTGTCATGGGCCACACCGCTCTGGGACCGCAATGACCCCGTCACTGCCTCTGTTCACTCCTTCTTCTCGGAAATTCGAAGTGTCTTTGAGGAACCTGCCCGAGCCTCTTCTGCTGAGACTGCCCTGCTGAACCTGGTCCAGGGTAATTCCTCCGTTGGCGAGTACGCCATACAATTCCGTACTCTTGCTTCTGAACTATCCTGGAATAATGAGGCTCTCTGCGCGACCTTTAAAAAAGGCCTATCCAGCAACATTAAAGATGTTCTGGCCGCACGAGAGACTCCTGCTAGCCTGCATGAACTCATTCATCTAGCCACTCGCATTGACATGCGTTTTTCTGAGAGGCATCAAGAGCTCCGCCAGGAAAAAGACTTAGATCTCTGGCCACCTCTCCCACAGTCTCCACTGCAATCTGCGCCTAGGCCTCCCGCCGAGGAGGCCATGCAAGTGGATCGGTCTCGCCTGACCCTGGAAGAGAGGAATCGCCGTAAGGAAGAGAATCTTTGTCTGTACTGTGCCAGTACTGAACATTTTCTGGTGGATTGCCCAATCCGTCCTCCACGTCTGGGAAACGCACGCTCGCACTCAGCTCTCGTGGGTGTGGCGTCTCTTGATGCCAAGTCGGCTTCTCCACGTCTCACGGTACCTGTTCGGATTTCCACTTCAGCCAGCTCTCCCCTCTCAGCCGTGGCCTGCCTGGACTCTGGAGCTTCTGGGAATTTTATTCGGGACTCCTTTGTGAATAAATTCCGTATTCCGGTGACCCGTCTTGTCAAGCCACTCCACATTTCCGCGGTCAACGGAGCCAGGTTGGACTGTACCATACGTTTCCGCACGGAACCCCTTCTTATGAGCATCGGATCTCACCACGAGAGGATTGAACTTTTGGTCCTCCCCAATTGCACCTCGGAAATTCTCCTTGGACTTCCCTGGCTTCAACTTCATTCCCCAACCCTGGATTGGTCCACTGGGGAGATCAAGAGTTGGGGGTCCTCTTGTTCCAAGAACTGTCTAAAACCGGTTCCCAGTAACCCTTGCCGTAACTCTGTGGTTCCTCCTGTATCTGGTCCCCCTAAGGTCATTAAGGACTCTGCCTGCCACAGGAAATGCCCCTCCCCCCCTCCCAGTTCCATCAGGCAAGCTTCTGTGTCCCCTCATGGCCCTCGTCCTGGTGTCACACTGCCCCGTGCCAGGTCCCGCCCTCTGCTCTCTCTCCCCATTCCTACTCCTGCGGTTCTGCCTGCCGTTGAGGAATCCCTCCATCCTTTCCCGGTGTCCTCATCCCAGGGGAGGCAGTTACCCGATAAAGAGAAGGGGAGACCTAAGGGGGGGGGTACTGTTACGCCTAGCGCTCCGGGTCCCCGCTCCTCCCCGGAGCGCTCACGGCGTCTCTTTCCCTGCAGCTCCCCGGTCAGTCCCGCTGACCGGGAGCGCTGCTCTGTCATGGCCGTTGGGGATGCGATTCGCACAGCGGGACGCGCCCGCTCGCGAATCGCATCCCAGGTCACTTACCCGTTCCCGTCCCCTGCTGTCATGTGCTGGCGCGCGCGGCTCCGCTCTCTAGGGCGCGCGCGCGCCAGCTCCCTGAGACTTAAAGGGCCAGTGCACCAATGATTGGTGCCTGGCCCAATTAGCTTAATTGGTTCCCACCTGTTCCCTGGCTATATCTAGTCTCCTCCCTTGCACTCCCTTGCCGGATCTTGTTGCCTTAGTGCCAGTGAAAGCGTTCTTTGTGTGTTTATACCCTGTGTACCAGAACTTCTGCTATCTCCCCTGACTACGAACCTTGCCGCCTGCCCCCGACCTTCTGCTACGTCCGACTTTGCTTCTGCCTACTCCCTTGTACCTCGCCAATCTTCAGCAGCCAGAGAGGTGAGCCGTTGCTAGTGGATACGACCTGGTCACTACCGCCGCAGCAAGACCATCCCGCTTTGCGGCGGGCTCTGGTGAAAACCTGTAGTGTCTTAGAACCGGTCCACTAGCACGGTCCTCGCTATCCCTCTCTGGCACAGAGGATCCACCTCCTGCCAGCCGGCATCGTGACACGTACTAATTTGGTTAAAAAGTTTGTGATTTTTTTAAGCGCTACAATAATATAAAAGTATATAATAATGGGTATCATTTTAATCGTATTGACCCTCAGAATAAAGAACACACGTCATTTTTACCATAAATTGTACGGCGTGAAAACGAAACCTTCCAAAATTAGCAAAATTTCGTTTTTCGTTTTAATTTCCCCACAAAAATAGTGTTTTTTGGTTGCACCATACATTTTATGATATAATGAGTTATGTCATTACAAAGGACAACTGGTCGCGCAAAAAACAAGCCCTCATACTAGTCTGTGGATGAAAATATAAAAGAGTTATGATTTTTAGAAGGCGAGGAAGAAAAAATTAAAACATAAAAATTCAATTGTCTGAGTCCTTAAGGCCAAAATGGGCTGAGTCCTTAAGGGGTTAAAGTCCCATGCAAATCAATGGGACATGTATTTTCCCACATAACTTCAGTACGGCTGGAGATATTTCAATAACTGGTACACATATTACAGGTCGGGATATGAGGACGGGATGGGAGGTCGAGATAGGAGGTCGGGATATGAGGACGGGATATGAGGTGGAGATAGGAGGACAAGATAGGAGGACGGGAAAGGAGGTTGAGATAGGAGGTTGAGATAGGAGGTCGAGATAGGAGGTCGGGATAAGAGGTGGAGATAGGAGGACGGGATAGGGGGTTGAGATAGGAGGACGGGATTGGAGGTCGGGATAGGAGGTCGGGATATGAGGACGGGATATGAGGTGGAGATAGGAGGTCAAGATAGGAGGACGGGATGGTCGGGATAGGAGGTCGAGTTAGGAGGTCGGGATATGAGGACGGGATATGAGGTGCAGATAGGAGGCCAAGATAGGAGGACGGGAAAGGAGGTTGAGATAGGAGGTTGAGATAGGAGGTCGAGATAGGAGGTCGGGATAAGAGGTGGAGATAGGAGGACGGGATAGGGGGTTGAGATAGGAGGACGGGACTGGAGGTCGGGATAGGAGGACGGGATAGGAGGTCGAGATAGGAGGTCGGGATAGGAGGACAGGATAGGAGGTCGAGATAGGAGGTCGGGATAGGAGGTCGGGATAGGGGGACAGGATAAGAGGTCGAGATAGGAGGTCGGGATAGGAGGTTGAGATAGGAGGTCGGGATAGGAGGGCTGGGATAAGAGGTGGAGATAGGAGGACGGGATAGGGGGTTGAGATAGGAGGACGGGATAGGAGGACGGGATAGGAGGTCGAGATAGGAGGTCGGGATAGGAGGACGGGATAGGAGGTCGGAATAGGAGGTCAAGATAGGAGGTCGAGATAGGAGGATGGGATAGGAGGACGGGATAGGAGGTTGAGATAGGAGGTCGGGATAGGAGAACTGGGATAAGAGGTGGAGATAGGGGGACGGGATAGGGGGTTGAGATAGGAGGACAGGATAGGAGGTCGGGATAGGAGGTCAGGATAGGAGGACGGATAGGAGGACGGGATAGGAGGTCGAGATAGGAGGATGGGATAGGAGGACAGGATAGGAGGTTGAGATAGGAGGTTGAGATAGGAGGATGGGATTGGAGGACAGGATAGGAGGTCGGGATAAGAGAATGGGATAGGAGGTTGGGATATGAGGACGAGATATGAAGATGGGATATGAGGTTGGGATATGATGACGGGATAGGAGGTCTGGATATGAGGACAGGATATGGGGTTGGGATATGACAACAATACATGAGGACGGGATATGAAGTCAAAAGCTTCCTCCTTTGTTTATTTCCCTCCCCAACAAGGATTAGGAAGGAAAAACCGGGCAACGCCGGGTACTCAGCTAGTCTATATATATAAAACTCAACGTGTGTATGTGTGTATGTATGTGTGTATGTTCCAGCATCACATCCAAACGGCTAAAGATAATAACATGAAACTTGGCCCACTTGTTACTTATATGTCAACAACAAACATATGATAGGTAATTTAACCCTTACTCACCCCCATTTGCCAGGGGCGGGGTTTATGTTTAAAGTCCCATACAAGTCTATGGGAAATACATTTACAGTTACAGTATAACTTCCAAACGGCTGGAGATATTTTGATAATACTTGGTCACATGTTACTTATATGTCCACTTAAAATATAGGATAGTTAATTTAAACCTTAACTACCCCCATTTGTGAGGGTGAGGGTTTTTGTTTCAAGTCCTATGCAAATCAATGGGGAAAGTATGTTCCCACATAACTTCCGTACGGCTGGAGATATTTCAATACCTGGTACACATATTACGGGTCGGGATAGGAGGTCGGGATAGGAGGTCAGGATAGGAGGTCAGGATATGAGGACGGGATATGAGGACGGGATATGAGGTCGAGTTAGGAGGTCTGGATAGGAGGTCTGGATAGGAGGTCAGGATATGAGGACGGGATATGAGGACTGGATATGAGGTCGAGTTAGGAGGTCGGGATAGGAGGACAGGATAGGAGGTCGAGATAGGAGGTCGAGATAGGAGGACGAGATATGAGGACTGGATAGGAGGTCAGGATAGGAAGTCGAGATAGGAGGTCGAGATTGGAGGATGAGATATGAGGACGGGATAGGAGGTCGGGATAGGAGGTCGAGATAGGAGGTCGAGATAGGAGGTCGAGATAGGAGGACAGGATAGGAGGTCAGCATAGGAGGTTGGGATAGGAGGTCGAGATAGGAGGTCGGGATAGATGGACTGGATAGGAGGTCGGGATAGGAGGTTGAGATAGGAGGGCGGGATAGGAGATCGAGATAAGAGGTCGAGATAGGAGGTCGAGATAGGAGGACGAGATATGTGGACGGGATAGGAGGTCGGGATAGAAGGTCAGGATAGGAGTTCGAGATAGGAGGTCGAAATAGTAGAACAGGATATGAGGACAGGATAGTAGATCAGGATAGGAGGTCGGGATAAGAGGACGGGATAGGAGGAAGCGATAGGAGGTCGGGATAGGAGGTCGGGATATGAGGACGGGATATGGGGTTGGGAGATGACAACAATATATGAGGATGGGATATGAAGTCAAAAGCTTCCTCCTTTGTTTGTTTTCCTCCCCAACAAGGATTAGGAAGGAAAAACTGGGCAACGCCAGGTATTCAGCTAGTACACAATAAATAGAGCAGGATGCTGTTTGTTCTGTGCACGGTTTTGTGGCCGAACTGGGTTTCTGCAGCTCAGATCCCATTGAAATGTATGGAGCAGTTTGTTTCCGACTCTGTTTACCGTGGCTCTGGCAACCAACTGATCAACGAGTTTGACAGTGGTCTACATCCCACCAATTAGACACTGATGGCCTATTATATGTAGATAAAATGTTCTAATCTCTCATGTGCCTGCTGTCCTTGGATATGACACACTAAGATGGTCACACATTCTCAGTTCTGCAGTCTCCAGAAAGTATTGGTAGATGGTCTCCACTGTGCATTTCTGCAAATGGGATTGAGGAAAAGTGTGCACTGTGTATGGCAACAACAGGGTCACATTTCAAGAGGAAACCAGAACATAATCAGATGTATGAGGCAAAAGAACTTTACAGGGATAAAAGTTACTTTACTTAAAAATAGCCAATTTGCTCTCCTTTATATCTATATATATATATGTATGTGGTACACATCTGTTTTTACTAACTTTGCATTGGGGAACAACCCCTTTAAATTATCCTCTGTGAATAGGGTTTAACCCTCTAAAATAAGAATACCCCTTTTATATTGGCTGCATATTGACCCACTGTGACCCACTGTGAATGCCACCCATCTAGAGATGGCTTTGGCTGCAGTTCTGGATGGTCATACTAATTATAGCATTATCCCTGAGCAACTGTGCCAGCAATATGCCCAAAAAGTGACATAGTAGCCCATTCTTAATATATAATTGTTTAACATGTTAAGCATAAGAACTATTGCTTGACATGTCTTTGTTACTTCTGTTCTTTCATCTAAGATGCAGATAAAATGTCCCATATGTACCAATAGTCAAGGTGCACAGTTTACCTTCTCCTTATTAGATTCTTTTGTATTGTTTGTTGGACAGTGTATACCATAAATAAAGCCTGGATTAGGAAACTGAGTTGCTTTGTAGAATAGCTGTCTGAGGACCAATTCTTCCATCTGAACGCTCATATCCCTGCAGTAGTTGTTTGTATGGGGTTAAACAAATAGGACGTATATACCACATCCTCTCCCATCTCATCTTTGTACATAATCAGGATTCCGTTGACATGGAAAGATAAAGTATAGAAGGAAAGCTGTTTATTTCTTTCGGAAGTAGATAATTTGATTCATCAGAATTTTTTTTCATCAGCTTCCTGTTGCCTCCTGTACTTCCCAGCGTTACATGAGTCATTCCATCACACCCCGCAGAGCCGTCTGAATGAGGAAATAAGCTCTCTTCAATCCATCCAGATCGTTCACACAGAACCAGCAGAGACCTGACCAGAAGGGCAGCAGACCATTCTCCGAGGTCTTAATCAGTGTCCAACACTGGTTTAACCCTATAGTTCCATTTACACTAATATATCATTAACAGGTCTACTCTCGTAGGATACAAGTGTCGTACCGAGGGGCTTAACAAGAGTGAATTAGACTTTCATCTTGGGACTCTTCATGGGGACATTTATTATTGTATATAATGCCATCGTCTAAAGTTTTGTAACTATACTTTGGGGAAAATCAGTATACTGTATATCAACCTCCTCACACATTTTGACAGTACATCAAGTAAGTGAAGAGATCACAAAGGATGGAAGCAGAAGTAAGGCTGATGGCTATATTGGAGAATACTCCATTCTTTAAGCCAAGGAAAATTCTGAAATTAAATATATCTCTAATGTACAAACATTTTTGAAACTACACTATTTGATACTTATATACAGTGGAACGTCACCAAAGACCACCTCTTTGAGAAGACCAGATTTCAAGTGACAGATTTTCAGTCCATCATACATTTTTTGCAAAGTGACTATTTTCTTTAAGAACCTATAAAGAAGATTTCATAAATGTATAAACGTACCCGTCTTTGCTCCCACATTGCGTCTACTGTCTTCAGGGTGCTGCTGGAAGGATGCCAGAGATTCTATAACAGGGTGCCTTGCTATTGTCCTGACCATTCATGACCTGAACCTTGCCTGCACCTTGACCGTTCTTCTGTCTGCTAAGTTTGTCAAAAAATTAGACAAAGATAAATCATGAAATGTTGTTGACCTTTAATGTGACCTATTCCATAAACAATTTGTTTGCAAAACAAACTGAAATCTTTGAGGGGGAATGAAAAAAATGTATGAAAACTTCCACAGTATAACCTGGTTGCATAAGTGTGCATACCCTCTTATAGCTAGGGATATGACTGTATACAGAATTAACCAATGACATTCAAACTAATGTTAAATAGAAGTTATCACACACCTGCCATCATTTAAAGGGATTCTAATCACAAATAAGGTTTACAGTAGGGCAAAAAAGTATTTAGTCATCCACCAATTGTGCAAGTTCTCCCAGTTAAAAAGATGAGAGAGTCCTGTAATTTTATCATATGTATTACTCAACTATGAGAGACATAATGAGAAAATAAATCCATAAAATCACATTGTCTGATTTTTAAAGAATTTATTTGCAAATTATGGTGCAAAATAAGTATTCGGTCACCTACAAGCAAGCAAGATTTCTGGCTCTCACAGGCCTGTACTAAGAGTCTCCTCTGTCCTCCACTCGTTACCTGTATTAATAGCACCTTTTTGAAGTTGTTATCAGTATAAAATACACATGTCCACAACCTCAAACAATCACACTCCAAACTCCACTATGGCCAAGACCAAAGAGCTGTCAAAGGACCAGAAACAAAATTGTAGACCTGCACCAGGCTGGGAAGACTGAATCTGCAATAGGCAAGAAGCTTGGTGTGAAGAAATCAACTGTGGGAGGAATTGTTAGAAAATGGAAGACATACATGACCACTGCTAATCTCCCTCAATCTGGGGCTCCACACAAGATATCACCTTGTGGTGTCAAAATGATCAAAAATCCCAGAACCACACAGGGGGACCTAGTGAATGACCTGCAGAGAGCTTTGACCAAAGAAACAAAGGCTACCAAGAGTAACACACTATGTCACCAGGGACTCAAATCATGGAGTGCCAGACGTGTCCCCCTGCTTAAACCAGTACATATCCAGGCCTGTCTGAAGTTTGCTAGAGAGCATTAGGATGATCCAGAAAAGGATTGGGAGAATGCCATATGGTAAGATGAAACCAAAGTAGAACTTTGAAGTAAAAACTCAACTCGTCATATTTGGAGGAGAAAGAATGCTGAATCCAAAGAACATCCAGGAAACATCATGCTTTGGGGCTGTTTTTCAGCAAAGGGACCACGACGACTGATTTGTGTAAAGGAAAGAATGAATGGGGCCATGTATGGTAAGATTTTGATTGAAAACCTCCTTCCATCTGCAAGAGTATTGAAGAGGAAATGTAGCTGGATCTTTCAGCATGACAATGATCCCAAACACACCGCCTGGGCAACAAAGGAGTGACTTCGTAAGAAGCATTTCAAGGTCCTGGAGTGGTCTAGCCAGTCTCCAGATCTCAACCCCATAGAAAACTTTTGGAGGGAGTTGAAAGTCAGTGTTGCTCAGTGACAGCTAAAAAACATCACTGCTCTAGAGGAGATCTGCATGGAGGAATGGGCCAAAATACCATCAACAGTGTTTGAAAACCTTGTGAAGACTTACAGAAAACGTTTGACCTCTTTTATTACCAACAAAGGGTATATAACAAAGTATCAATATTGTTTTTGGCCTCCTGACCACCTCTGACTTCTGCAAGCAGGCTATTTATCTAGATAGGTGTGGGTTACAGAGTACAGGAACATACAGCTATCAGATAAATATTGGAATTAGAATACCCCTTTAGGCTATTTCAAAAGAATCACTCTGTTGCTTTGCACTGTTATTAGCTTCCCTGGTAGTGGTTATGCGGTGTGTTGTTTTACTCCATAAATCTGTCAGATTCACAGACTTTTCATCCTTTATGGATTCATAATTTCTTTAGGTTTTATAAGTGGCTTAATTATGCATTTCGAGCTAGTATATTGTACCGCATGCTGTGTTTTTATATGGAGGAAGAGCAGCTTGAGGGTCTTCGTAAAACAGCTAAAACTCCATTTCATGTTTCATGTGCAGAATCTTGGTCAGCCATTATTTAGCTGTGATGTATTCTGGGTATTAGAGAGCTTTTTACCAGTGACAAAATTAACTTCTGTGTAGAACATTGTACGGAATAGAAACAAGCTGTCATATTACTGTTTTTGACTATTTTGATTTATGCAAAACCCAAAAATAAATCACAAAAGAAAGAGGGGGTTAAAGAGGTTCTCCGCCCCGAGACATCTTCTCCCCTATCCAAAGGATCTTGGTTGCAGCACCGCAGCTACTCCGCTCCTAGACATCTTATCCGTTATCCAAAGGATCTCGGCTGCAGCACCCCGGACATCCGATGAACAGAGCAAACTTCGCTCCATGCCAGATGACTCACGATGCGGAGGCTCATGATGCCACGGTCAAGCCCCCTCCCATAGACTTGCATTGAAGGGGCGTGGCCATCACGTCACAAGCTGAACACGGCCATGTCAAGAGCCTCCGGCAGTCTGGCACTGCACCCAATGCTCAAAATGAAAGCCAGGTGCAGCAGGGACATCACGGGGGTCCCCAGCAGCTGAACCCCTGAAATCAAACATCTTATCCCTTATCCTTTGGATAGGAGATAAGATTTCTAGGGGCAGAGTACCCCTCTAACCGGTTGCCACCTAAGGACGAGTCGGCTCGTTCTGAGACGACAACCGTTGTATGGCGCGGAGTCCGTGTCATACTGACTTGCCCCCAGCTGATTCCTGTAGCTGGGGCCGGCGTTAATAGCCGACATGCGACGATCGCCTCGGCTGGCTATTAACTTTTTAGATCGCTGCTGTCAAAGTTGACAGTGGCGTCTAAAGGGACATTTGAACCATCCCTGGTGGTCAAGTGGGGTGGATTGCCCCCCGGCAGCGTGATTGCATGGGGGGGGGGGCAATCCACTGCTGAGGTAGCCAGAGGGCTTTCCTCACCTCCTATGCTGGCTCCTGCGCTGAGAATGGTAAAGCCTTACAGGGCCAGGCTTTATCAATCGAGCGCAGAGCACACAGATTAATGTGGTTCTATGAAAACACATTGATCTGTATGAGGAATGCAATGATTCTTCATAAAAGTCCCCTAAGGGGACTAAAAGTGTAAAAAACAAAGTTCAATAAAAAGTTTAAAAAACAAACCATTAGACCATTTAAATCACCACCCTTTTCCCAAATTCCATATAAAAATTATGTAACCATAATAAAAATAAACATATGTGGTATCATCGAGTGCGTAAATGTTCGATCTATAAAGAATTGACGTTAATTAAACCGCATGGTCAATGGCGTACGCGCAAAAAAATTCCAAAGTTCAAAATAGCATATTTTTGGTCACGTTTTATATCATGAAAAAATTAATAAAAGGCGATCAAAAAGTCAGATTAATACAAAAATGGTACCGCTAAAAACTTTAGATCACGTCGCAAAAAAATGAGCCATCATACCACCCTGTACACTTAAAAATAAAAAGTAATAGGACAATTTTAAACATATTCATTTTCGTGCATGTAGTTATGATTTTTTCCAGAAGTAAGACAAAATCAAACCTATATAAGTAGGGTATCATTTTAATCATATGGACCTACAGAATAAAGAGAAGGTGTCATTTTTACCGAAAAATGTACTGCGTAGAAACGGAAACCCCCAAACTTTATAAAATGGTATTTTTTCTTCAATTTTGTCGCACAATGATTTTTTTTCCGTTGTGCCACTGATTTTTGGTAAAATGACTGATGTCATTACAAAGTAGAATTGGTGGGGCGAATAAAAAGCCATCATATGGATTTTTAGGTGCAAAATTGAAAGGGTTATGATTTTTAAAATGTAAAGAGAAAAAAATGAAAAACAGAAAAATGCTTGGTCCTTAAGGGGTTAATGTTATAAACCTATATTAATCACAATGGGGAGATTTATCAAAACCTGTGCAAAGGAAAAGTTGCCCAGTTGCCCATAGCAACCAATCAGATCCCTTCTTTAATTTTGCAGAGGCCTTGTTAAAAATGAAAGTAGCGATCTGATTGGTTGCTGTGGGCAACTGGGCAACTTTTCCTCTGCACAGGTTTTGATAAATCTCCCCCAATGTACCCAGTTTAGTCATACCCCCTATATATATACTGTATGACTATATATTAAATTGTGAACTCCACAACTTTAACACAAACAAGTTGAGTATGAGACATAAAATGTCATTTATTAGCACTAAATGGAATAAATATAAAATAATATTAAAGGCAAGAAGTCACAGAACTATGGGAAACAAGAGGCAACATTTTAGGCCCCCACCAGCATAAGAAAATATGGAATACAAAAACACATCTAAAAAGTATGCATACTTATATGTAACTTAACAATAATGGGAAATGGAGGGTCTGGGATGATGCCACCCTGATGCGCATTTCAGGCAGGGTCTTCATCTGGGGGGGGGGGGACTTTACTGGCCACTCATTTCAGCTCTGTATACCCTAAGCGTTCAGCAGGCTCAACAAAGGATCTAATTTCACACAACCAAAACGCGTTGCCGAAAAAGTTATTTTGCATGGATTCCTGTTCCTGGTTGATCTACTAACGGTGATTGTGATTGGGCATGACTAAGCGGGTAAACCCGCAAAACGGCACCGTTGCTGCACGAGCTCGGCTGAGCCCTTCCTTCCCTCTCCCTGCCCTCCATACATGTGTTGCGGTGTGATTTCTGAAAATAAAGGAACCAGAAGTTGGCAACACAGATTGCCTTTATTTTTCTCTATGCACAGTTTTTGCATCCTAGCCTATCTTTAGGCACATGCACCCCCCGCTAAGCAAAAGCAATACAGCATTTAACTCTTCAGCTGATAAATAGAAAAAATTTGCATTCCTCTCTATATACTAACTGTGATTGTGCTGGTGTTTGTTAGTAAACTACTAATGCATTACCCTAGTGTTTCCAACCAGTGTTCCTCCAGCTGTTGCAAAAGTACAACTCCCAGCATGCCCATAAGAGGGCTTGTTTTTTGTGCAACGAATTGTACTGTGTAATGACACCTTTAATTTTACCATAAATTGTACGGTACAACTAAAAAATATAATTTCTGGCGGGAAATTTAAAGGAAAACCACAATTTTTCAGGTTTTAAGAGGTTTCCTTTTTATGCTGTGCTATTTAGGGTTAAACTGACATGTTCCCTTTATTCTGTGGGTCAATACGATTCAAATAGAACCCATGGTTACATGCTTTTCAATGGACGTGCTGGTTTGAATATAAGGCAAACCATTTTAACACAATGGGGAAGATTTATCAAAACCTGTGGAGAGGCAAAATTTCCCAGTTGCCCATAGCAACCAATCAGATCGCTTCTTTCATTCTTAACAAGGCCTCTAAAAAATGAAACAAGCGATCTGATTGGTTGCTATTGGCAACTTGTCCATGTTGCCTCTCCACAGGTTTTGATAAATCTCCCCCAATAAGTATGTCCAAAATTGCTCTACTTTAACCCCCTATAACATTTTTATTTTTCATATATGTTGCTGTAAGAGGGCTCATTTTTTGCACCTGGATCCTTGATCACTTTTTATTCCTTTTTTTCTGGGATTGGATGTGACCAAAAATCAGCAATTTTGTACTTTGACATTTTTTTTTTAACATGACTTAATTTCCTGTATGGAATCATTAACATTATATTTTGCTGATGTCTGTCATTTGCCGGGGGCCCCTGGCTGCTGATAGCAGCCAGGAACCGTGGTCTATGATGCTAGGGTAGTGCCTGCACTTTCTTCATGGTCCACCAGAAAAAAAAAAAAATTATATATTTTACATCTTGGCAAAACATTAACCATTCTAATATACACTGCTAAAAAAAAGTCAATGACACTTCTGTGAAATCACACTGTTCACTCAGGAAGCAACACTGATTGACAATCAATTTCACATGCTGTTGTGCAAATGGAACAGACAACAGGTGGAAATTATAGGCAATTAGCAAGACACCCCCAATAACAGAGTGGTTTAGCAGGTGGTGACCACAGACCACTTCTCAGTTCCTATGCTTCCTGGCTGATATTTTGGTCACCTTTGAATGCTGGCGGTGCTTTCACTCTAGTGGTAGCATGAGACGGAGTCTACAACCCACACAATTGGCTCAGGTAGTGCAGCTCATCCAGGATGGCACATCAATGCGATCTGTGGCAAGAAGGTTTGGGCATGTGTCCACTCAAATGGTCAGAAACAGACTCCATGAGGGTGGTATGAGGGCCCGACATCCACTGGTGCTTACAGCCCAACACCATGCAGGATGTTTGGCATTTGCCAGAGAACACCAAGATAGGCAAATTCGCCACTGGCATCCTTTGCTCTTCACAGATGAAGGCAGGATCAAACTGAGCACATGTGACAGACGTGACAGAGTCTGGAGACACCTTGGAGAACGTTCTGCTTCCTGCAACATCCTCCAGCATGACCGGTTTGGCGGTGGGTCAGTAATGGTGTGGGGTGCACAGCATAGCCCTCCATGTGCTTGCCAGAGGTAACCTGACTGCCATTAGGTACCGAGATGAGATCCTCAGACCCCTTGTGAGACCATATGCTGGTGCAGTTGGCCCTGGGTTCCTCCTAATGCAAGACAATGCTAGACCTCATGTGGCTGGAGTGTGTCAGCAGATCCTGCAAGAGGAAGGCATTGATGCTATGGACAGAAGACAAAGAGGGACGTCATTCACCAGGATACGGTGCAATTTTCTTTATTTCAACGGTGCAGAGACATGGAGCACGGACGCTAGAACGTAGGACTAGCTCATCAGTGGGAAGCTGGGTGACAGCTGTTGCGCGTGCGTATCACGCTTCTTCAGACCCTACCTGTTCCGTGATGCATCACCCTTAAGAGCACACCTCCCCGGGTGATGCACTCGGAACAGGTGCATGCTAACGAATACATTTAAAAACATTAAACAACAACTTGTAATGTATAGAACTTGCTGCAAGTATCAAAAATAGTTTCTGTCTTGATAATACAAATATAGAAAAATGTAAAAAAGTACAAACGTTATTCTTTTTCTAAAAATTATACATAGAAAAAAGAAGAAGAAAAAGAGGAAACAAAAAGGCTATAAGTGAACCTGAAAAACAGGAATATGGATTACAAAAAGACACTGTAGTCCACTCTTTCATTGAGACTCAGGTTGCCGGCAGCATTAAGTCTTATGATCCATTTGGCTTCTGTTTGTAACAGGAGTTTTCTTTTATCTGAATTTTCTTTGCTGCGGACAACCTCAAGTCCCTGCAAGAGTAAATCATTACAGATGCCTCTATGCTCACTGTTCATGTGTTCGATAAAGCAGGGTGCACCGTTTTTAGTTTTAACTGAATAAACATGTTCCCTGAATCTTGTATTTAGGGTGCGTTTTGTGCTTCCGATATAAAACCTTCCACATGAACAGATCATCGCATACACAACCCACTGGGTTCTAAAGGTAATCAATGTGTTAACATGGATGATTTCTCCACCAATTTGGGTACTCTTACCAATTTTCATATTGGGACACCAAATACATGTGCCACACTTGTGGTTCCCTGTGGGGCCAGATCTTGTGAGCCAGTCAGTAGTTTTAGGGTTGGAACAGAAGTTGCTACTAGTGACTACGTCCCTAAGGTTTTTACAGCGCTTGAACGTGATGAGAGGTCTATCATGTACAAGTTTTCCTAAGTCGGTGTCACTTTTTATCAAGGACCAGCTATTGTGTACCGCTCTTTTTATAATTTTTTCAAGGGGACTAAATTTGAAAGAAAAGGAAAACCTGGGTGCTGGATTGTCAGAGGATTTTTCTTTAGTATCTTTTTTGGCTTTTCTACTTTTATTAACTGCGAGTAGGTTATTTCTATCCTGTGCTAAGGCTCTCTTTAGAGCTGTATTGATAATAAAAACAGGATAACCACGAGCCAATAATCTCTGCTTCAGTTCTTCGGCTTGAGAAATAAACTTTTCATCAGTGTCATTAATGCGTCTCAATCGCAAAAATTGTCCGTAAGGTAAGGCGGTTGATGCTATGGACTGACCCGCCTGTTCCCCAGACCTGAATCTGATTGAGCACATCATGTCTCATTCCATCCACCAACGCCACGTTGCACCACAGACTGCCCAGGCCACCTCATCAGGATCATGCCCAGTCATTGTTGGGAGGTCACACGGGCAAGTGGAGGCCACACACACTACTGAGCCTCATTTTGACTTGTTTTAAGGACATTACATCAAAGTTGGATCAGCCTGTAGAGTGGTCTGTAGTGGATGTAAGAATGAGTAAGCAGCAGAACAGAGGATTTTGTGAGCCACATACAGAAACTAGCAGAAGCATCTGCATGACCCAATAGGTAATGTATATAAGCATTATTTTTCTGTGATATGACAGGTACACTTTAAGGTATATATAATCTTGCTTACCACCTTTTATTGTCCTGTGGGCTTCATTAGAAATTGGAATAAATGCAAAAGTATTAAGAGCAGCCCAATAACTTTATGCATATCCACTTTTCCACTGTCGAGCTTGTTTGAAACTGAGAGATACCCACAGTCCATGGATAAGCTCTCTGCCACTTACCACAATGCCAACTCACACATTCTCATTTATGGCCCTACTCATGTGGGGAACATTTGTACCCTAAGGGTACGTTCCCACACGGCGTATTTTGCTGCGTATTTGCTGCGTATTTGGTGCTGCGTATTTTCCTACCCATTGACTTCAACAGAGAAAATAAAATACGCAGCAGCAAATACGCAGCAAATACGCCGTGTGGGAATGTACCCTTAAAAGGTGATTTCTGTTACATATAAGAAACTGATTGTTTCTCCTCCGATTACAACGCCATCATATTTGTAGCTTTGGAAAATCTTTTTATCCTGCTTAAACCCGCACTATACTCACTAAGCCACACAGGTCACCCAGGTGTGTCAGAATCAAAGAAAATGGATAGGAAGGTAGGACAAGACACTATGGGGGAGATTTATCATTGCTTTTGAAGCATTTTTTTTTCTAAAAAAGGCGCAGTTCAGGCGCAAGCAGCATATTTTGAGACTTTTATGCGCCTTTTGATATAGACAGTTTTACTCTTTTTGCCTACCCATAGAACTTTTTCTTTTTGACCCTGCAGTGGTCACGTATTTATCATTTGTGACTTTTGTCAAAAGTTGCTATTTTGTGCGCAAATGTAAATTTTTAGGCGCAAAGCTACACCACCTACCAGTAAGCGTGAGAATAATTTCTACCTTCCACAATTCAACTTTTAACCCCTTCCCGCAGAATCCCGTCTATTGACGGCAAATTGCGCAGGTCCTTCACGCATTCTGCTGTCTATAGACGGCATTCAGTTAACCCGGCGATGTGCGGCATCGCACGGGTTAACTGGCAGAAGTCCCGCTGTTACCAGCCCGACAGCCGATAACTTATACCGATATTCCGGTATAAGTTATCGTCTATTTCTCCCCCCTTCCCCCCCTCAGAAGCCGCTGCAGATCAATGATTTAAAGCGGGCGCTTAAATCAATGAACTGCAGGGGCTTTAGCAGGGCCAGAGACCGCCGCCGCCGCCACCCGCTTCTCTCCCCCTGCTGTTCCTAAGTCCAACCACCGCCGCTGCCCCATTGCCTCCCCCATCCCCGGTTTTATAATTACCTGTTCCGGCAGCATCCGGAGCTGTCACTGTGCGCACTGACGGTGACGTTGCATTGAGGACGTCACTCGCCATTGCGCAGCGTGCAGGACGCCGCAGGAGCCAGAAGTAGCTCGGACCCCGGGTCCTGGGAACAGGTAATTATAAAACCGGGGATGGGGGAGGCAATGGGGCAGTGGCTGTGTCAGCATCAGAGGCAGCAGTGAAGATCTTTGGCTGTCTGGACATGCTGGGAGTTGTAGTTTTGCAACATCTGGAGGGCCACAGTTAGGAGACCACTGTGCAGTGGTCTCCAATCTGCGCTCTTCCAGATGTTGCAAAACTAGAACTCTCAGCATGCCCAGACAGTCCAGGCATGCTGGGAGTTGTAGTTCTGTAACATCTGGCCCTGCAGATGTTGCCAAACTACAACTCCCAGCATGCCTAGGCAGTCTGGGCATGCTGGGAGTTGAAGTTTTGCAACATCAGAAGCGCCACAGTTGGACACCACTACACAGTGGTCCCCAATCTGTTCTCCTCCAGTTGTTGCAAAACTACAACTCCCAGCATGCCCTTCGGCTGTCTGGGCATGCTGGGAGTTGTAGTTTTGCAACAACTGGAGGCACACTGTCTGGGAAACATTATCTGTTTTCTAACTCAATGTTTCCCAACCCGTATGCCTCCAGCTGTTGCCAAACTATAACTCCCAGCATGCACTGACAGACCATGCATGCTGGGAGTTTTAGTTTAGCAACAGCTGGAGGCACATGGGTTGGGAAACACTGAGTTATGTAACAAACTCTGTTTTGCAACCAGTGTGCCTCCAGCTGTTGCATAACTACA
This sequence comes from Hyla sarda, assembly GCF_029499605.1. Classification (NCBI taxonomy): domain Eukaryota; kingdom Metazoa; phylum Chordata; class Amphibia; order Anura; family Hylidae; genus Hyla; species Hyla sarda. The sequence continues at coordinate 90,559,123 of NC_079198.1, forward strand.
ACCCCCAGCATGCATGGACAGCCAAAGGGCATGCTGAAAGTTATCGTAGTGTGCCTCCAGCTGTTGCATAACTACAAGTTCCAGCATGCCCCTCTGTCACTGCATGCTGAGAATTGTAGTTTTGCAACAGCTGGAGGTTTGCCCGGCTATGTGCTGACAAGTGATTGCCAGTGCATGGCCAGTATTTGTCTGCGCATTCGCATACCAACGCTCAACCCGCGGTGGACCCCTATGGGTACGTGTACCAGGGGTTGAGAATCCAGGCCTCTGGTTGTTGGTGTGACTCTTCCTTAGAAAAGGTGTATGTTAGACAACTTTTCACTCTAAAGGAGAGCTGCACCTTATTCATCATTACGCTGCGCATTATTGATGAATAAGGGGCACGCTAGTCAAAGTATAGATAAAAAAAATGGTGGAAATTTGATCTAACATAGACATTTCTTGATAAATCTCCCCTATAACTTCATTGTATAGCTCTACTAATTCATATACCTGCTGGAGATGTATTAAAGAATGTGGGACCTACTTCCTCCCCTGGTGGTCCTGTCCACCTCTTGTTTCATGGGGGCACCACATCTTTCAAGCATGCAACTCAATCTGTAAAACAAAGATCACTCCCTCTGCACTATTGACTTTCTTCCCTAAAGGTCTCGGATCGGTCTAATACATTTGATAGCTTCTGCTAAGTTGCTTGCTCCTTGTCATTGGCTACCTTCAGATACAGTGTCTCTTCACTGGAAATGTGGAGATTCAAGGTGGATCAGATCTATTGCTTTGAAGAAACATCACACTGTGAATCCAACTCCAGACATAAGTTTCTAAATATATGACCCCTTGGGCGTCTTACAGAGGCTCTTCAATGTGATCTCTCCCGTGTATCGATACTCTGATGCCCTCTCCATCCCCTCATATGATCTTTTCAGGATCCCTCTCGTACAAACTCAAGAGGTAAGAAACTTAACCCTTGCAGAAGGTTTATAATTGTTTGCATGTATTATAAGTATTTGTTCCTATATGTGGGCCTTTCCTCACATACACTATGGGGGAGATTTATCAAAACTTGTGCAGAGGAACAGTGAGCAGTTGTCCATAGCAACCAATCAGATTCCAGCTTTCATTTTTTTAAGGGCCCTTAAAAATTTGAAGCTGGATTCTGATTGGTTGCTGTGGGCAACTGCCCACTTTTCCTCTTCACATGTTTTGATGAATCGTCCCTTATCTTCTCATATCCCTCCCCTTAAAAGGAATAATTCATCTGCCATTATCTATTGGCATTCAACAGACATTATGTAAAATCTATATTTTTTTTGGAATGAAGCACAGTGATCTATTTTGTGTGACAATATAGGCAAGACACATTCTCTTGCCTATATTGCACCATATATTTTTTTTAAAGCAAATAAAAATATTTGTAAAAAAAACCAATTCTTTGTCCTCAAGGTGTTCACAGGGTTCTGTATGAAGTACATTTGTGATGGTATTTTTAAATAGCGCTGGGATCTTCCGTATAAATAGCACCTTACCTAGATGTTATTCAAAATGTTGCCACCCCCTGCCAACTTTATATTTCAAGCTGTTAGATCTCCACAGTAGGAACAGAATTGACAAGTATCATACAGCGCTGTCCTTGCAGTATAACATACAGTATAGTACATCTGTTTTTACTGTGTAAATCAAAGGACAATCAACTCCAAGCAGCCAGCAGCAGAAATTTCCAATCCTCATAATGTGATCTGGCACCATACTTTGTTTCCTGAATGCAAAATTAAATGGGCGCTATCAGAATCAAAAACTTTTTACATGTTGTACATCTTGGCAAAATATTAACCTTTCTAATATACTTCATAAAAAACTGTCTCCTTTTTATAGGAGACACTAGGGGTCCCAATACCATCCAAAACATCCTCCTGTCCCCCTGCAACACAGGCTGAGCCAAAGTCCAGAAAGTGAGGGGGGGCTAGCACTCGATTGTGCTCACTCCTGTCCTATCAGACTCCTGTCTGAAAACAGAGAGGAGGGAGCTACAGAGCAGTATGCAGTGATTGGATGAAGAGAACCAGCACCGCACAGCAGACTTAGGTAGGAAGTAGATGCATTGTGAGTGAGGGCAGGATCAGTGCTCACCTCGGATATGCCCCTTCCTGAGCAGTGGATGTCAGAATGAGTGAGCAGCAGAACACAGAAATGTGTGAGCCATAAGCCTGACACACATTACACAGACATGTAAAAGCATCTGCATGATCCAGTGAGTATCATATACAAGCAATAGTTTTTCTGTGATATGAGTGATATGACAGGTACACTTTAAATAGATTTCTAAATAGTCTTCATTACCATTTTGCTTTTGTAGAATTTTTTTAATCATTCATCTGGGAGAGAGAGAGAAAATTAAAAACCCTCAGACAGGCTTTGCTCTCTTCCCCTCCTTTCTTTCAATGTTAGTGATAGCAGCAGGGAAAACAACAACATGTGGACAGTTGTGAAAGCATACATGGAGGGCTGCTGACACAGACTGTAGATAGGGGGGCAGCATGTAGTAGGGACTTTGCACGGGATCATCTGGTGCCAAAAAGTTAAACAGATTACTTCTATAAAAAAAATCTTAATCCTTCCAGTACTTGTCAGCTACTGTATGCTCCACAGGAAGTTGAGTTGTTGTTTTCTGCCTGACAACAATTCTGACCACAATTCTCTCTGCTGACACCTCTGTCCATATCAGGAACTGTCCAGAGCAGGAGCAAATCCCCGTAGTAAACCACTCCTGCTCTGGACAGTTCCTAATACGGACAGAGATGTCAGCAGAGAGCACTGTGGTCAGACACAAAAGAACCATACAACTACTTCTGGAGCATACAGCAGCTGATAAGTACTGTACGAACTTAGATTTTTAGAAATAAGTAATTTAACTATAAAACTGAATTGCCCAAGATACAATTTAATCACCTATTCTCTTCGGCAGATGAAAGTTTGCAGCCCTGAGCTTGCGGGGCTACCTCGGTTGTGCAACTACCACTATAGTCATCTGGCTCGACTGTTTTGACTTACTGCCGACCTCCAGTGGCTGCAAATAGGCAGGAGGAGGCCAGGGTGTCCTCAATCTATGCATAGTTGGGACCTGCATCTACGAAACATTTATGGCATTTTCTGTGGCTGTGTCATATATTTCCTAGATTGGAATACCCCTTTAAATCCAGAAGAATCTATCATAAATATGAATGGCAATAACTCACTTTCTGCTGTGTCCAATGTTGCAAATAGTAAGAAACAAAGCAAATGTTTTATTTTATAAAGTACGATATCCTTATAAAATCATGTAGCTGGACAAACAAAAAGAATATTATCAAAACAATAAAAAAAATATATATAGATGTCAACAAAATTGTATAATCATCCTATAGAAGTAAAGCAGCTTTATAAATACATTGCATTTTGTACCTTTTACCGGGCCTGATTTACTCTCTCTATAAACATTCATAGCTGCATGTACAGACATTTGCATTTTACAGGCTTCATAACTGAAATCTCCCATCATTCCTTGCTTACTTGATTGGGGGAAATTTATCAAGAGTGGGGTAGGTGAACGTCTTTTCAACACTAAATTGTTTGGTGGGAAATATGTATGTGCATCCAATTTATTAAGTGGTGAAGAGCATGTGATAAATATACGTATGTGTTGGCACTGCTAACCCCATTGTTACGCCGAGCACTCCGGGTCCCCGCTCCTCCCCGGAGCGCTCGCTACACTCTCCTCACTGCAGCGCTCTGGTCAGATCCACTGACCCGGGGCGCTGCGATACCGCCTCCAGCCGGGATGCGATTCGCGATGCGGGTGGCGCCCGCTCGCGATGCGCACCTCGGCTCCCGTACCTGACTCGCTCTCCGTCGGTCCTGTCCCGGCGCGCGCGGCCCCGCTCCCTAGGGCGCGCGCGTGCCGGGTCCTTGCGATTTAAAGGGCCACTGCGCCGCTGATTGGCGCAGTGGTTCCAATTAGTGTGTTCACCTGTGCACTTCCCTATATCACCTCACTTCCCCTGCACTTCCTTGCCGGATCTTGTTGCCATCGTGCCAGTGAAAGCGTTTCCTTGTGTGTTCCTAGCCTGTGTTCCAGACCTCCTGCCGTTGCCCCTGACTACGATCCTTGCTGCCTGCCCCGACCTTCTGCTACGTCCGACCTTGCTTCTGTCTACTCCCTTGTACCGCGCCTATCTTCAGCAGTCAGAGAGGTTGAGCCGTTGCTAGTGGATACGACCTGGTCACTACCGCCGCAGCAAGACCATCCCGCTTTGCGGCGGGCTCTGGTGAAAACCAGTAGTGACTTAGAACCGATCCACTAGCACGGTCCACGCCAATCCCTCTCTGGCACAGAGGATCCACTACCTGCCAGCCGGCATCGTGACAGTAGATCCGGCCATGGATCCCGCTGAAGTTCCTCTGCCAGTTGTCGCTGACCTCACCACGGTGGTCGCCCAGCAGTCACAACAGATAGCGCAACAAGGCCAACAGCTGTCTCAACTGACCGTGATGCTACAGCAGCTACTACCACAGCTTCAGCAATCATCTCCTCCGCCAGCTCCTGCACCTCCTCCGCAGCGAGTGGCCGCTTCAGGCCTACGACTATCCTTGCCGGATAAATTTGATGGGGACTCTAAGTTTTGCCGTGGCTTTCTTTCCCAATGTTCCCTGCACTTGGAGATGATGTCGGACCAGTTTCCTACTGAAAGGTCTAAGGTGGCTTTCGTAGTCAGCCTTCTGTCTGGAAAAGCCCTGTCTTGGGCCACACCGCTCTGGGACCGCAATGACCCCGTCACTGCCTCCGTACACTCCTTCTTCTCGGAAATTCGAAGTGTCTTTGAGGAACCTGCCCGAGCCTCTTCTGCTGAGACTGCCCTGTTGAACCTGGTCCAGGGTAATTCTTCCGTTGGCGAGTATGCCGTACAATTCCGTACTCTTGCTTCAGAATTATCCTGGAATAATGAGGCCCTCTGCGCGACCTTTAAAAAAGGCCTATCCAGCAACATTAAAGATGTTCTGGCCGCACGAGAAATTCCTGCTAACCTACATGAACTCATTCACCTAGCCACTCGCATTGACATGCGTTTTTCCGAAAGGCGTCAGGAGCTCCGCCAGGATATGGACTCTGTTCGCACGAGGCGTTTTTTCTCCCCGGCTCCTCTCTCCTCTGGTCCCCTGCAATCTGTTCCTGTGCCTCCCGCCGTGGAGGCTATGCAGGTCGACCGGTCTCGCCTGACACCTCAAGAGAGGACACGACGCCGCATGGAGAATCTCTGCCTGTACTGTGCCAGTACTGAACACTTCCTGAAGGATTGTCCTATCCGTCCTCCCCGCCTGGAAAGACGTACGCTGACTCCGCACAAAGGTGAGACAGTCCTTGATGTCTACTCTGCTTCTCCACGTCTTACTGTGCCTGTGCGGATATCTGCCTCTGCCTTCTCCTTCTCTACTATGGCCTTCTTGGATTCCGGATCTGCAGGAAATTTTATTTTGGCCTCTCTCGTCAACAGGTTCAACATCCCGGTGACCAGTCTCGCCAGACCCCTCTACATCAATTGTGTAAATAATGAAAGATTGGACTGTACCATACGTTTCCGCACGGAGCCCCTTCTAATGTGCATCGGATCTCATCACGAGCAGATTGAACTTTTGGTCCTCCCCAATTGCACTTCCGAAATTCTCCTTGGACTTCCCTGGCTTCAACTTCATTCTCCAACCCTGGATTGGTCCACTGGGGAGATCAAGAGTTGGGGGCTCTCTTGTTCCAAGGACTGCCTAAAACCGGTTCCCAGTAACCCTTGCCGTGACTCTGTGGTTCCTCCTGTAACTGGTCTCCCTAAGGCCTATATGGACTTTGCGGATGTTTTTTGCAAAAAACAAGCTGAGACTCTACCTCCTCACAGGCCTTATGATTGTCCTATTGACCTCCTCCCGGGCACTACTCCACCCCGGGGCAGAATTTATCCTCTGTCCGCCCCAGAGACTCTTGCCATGTCTGAATACGTCCAGGAAAATTTAAAAAAGGGCTTTATCCGTAAATCCTCCTCTCCTGCCGGAGCCGGATTTTTCTTTGTGTCCAAAAAAGATGGCTCTCTACGTCCTTGCATTGACTACCGCGGTCTTAATAAAATCACGGTAAAAAACCGCTACCCCCTACCCCTCATCTCTGAACTCTTTGATCGCCTCCAAGGTGCCCACATCTTTACCAAACTGGACTTAAGAGGTGCTTATAATCTCATCCGCATCAGAGAGGGGGATGAATGGAAAACGGCATTTAACACTAGAGATGGACACTTTGAGTATATGGTTATGCCCTTTGGCCTGTGCAACGCCCCTGCCGTCTTCCAAGACTTTGTTAATGAAATTTTTCGTGATCTCTTATACTCCTGTGTTGTTGTATATCTGGACGATATCCTAATTTTTTCTGCCAATCTAGAAGAACACCGCCAGCATGTCCGTATGGTTCTTCAGAGACTTCGTGACAATCAACTTTATGCCAAGATAGAGAAATGTCTGTTTGAATGCCAATCTCTTCCTTTCCTAGGATACTTGGTCTCTGGCCAGGGACTACAAATGGATCCAGACAAACTCTCTGCCGTCTTAGATTGGCCACGCCCCTCCGGACTCCGTGCTATCCAACGTTTTTTGGGGTTCGCCAATTATTACAGGCAATTTATTCCACATTTTTCTACCGTTGTGGCTCCTATCGTGGCTTTAACCAAAAAAAATGCCGATCCCAAGTCTTGGCCTCCTCAAGCGGAAGACGCCTTTAAACGGCTCAAGTCTGCCTTTTCTTCGGCTCCTGTGCTCTCCAGACCTGACCCATCTAAACCCTTCCTATTGGAGGTTGATGCCTCCTCAGTGGGAGCTGGAGCTGTCCTTCTACAAAAAAATTCTTCCGGGCATGCTGTTACTTGTGGTTTTTTTTTCTAGGACCTTCTCTCCGGCGGAGAGGAACTACTCCATCGGGGATCGAGAGCTTCTAGCCATTAAATTAGCACTTGAGGAATGGAGGCATCTGCTGGAGGGATCAAGATTTCCAGTTATTATTTACACCGATCACAAGAACCTCTCCTACCTCCAGTCTGCCCAACGGCTGAATCCTCGCCAGGCCAGGTGGTCTCTGTTCTTTGCCCGATTTAATTTTGAAATTCACTTTCGGCCTGCCGATAAGAACATTAGGGCCGATGCTCTCTCTCGTTCCTCGGATGCTTCGGAAATTGAACTCTCTCCGCAACACATCATTCCTCCTGACTGCCTGATTTCCACTTCTCCAGCCTCCATCAGGCAAACTCCTCCAGGAAAAACCTTCGTTTCTCCACGCCAACGCCTCGGAATCCTCAAATGGGGTCACTCCTCCCATCTCGCAGGTCATGCAGGCATCAAGAAATCTGTGCAACTCATCTCTCGCTTCTATTGGTGGCCGACTCTGGAGACGGATGTCGTGGACTTTGTGCGAGCCTGCACTATCTGTGCCCGGGATAAGACTCCTCGCCAGAAGCCCGCTGGTTTTCTTCATCCTCTGCCTGTCCCCGAACAGCCTTGGTCTCTGATTGGTATGGATTTTATTACTGACTTACCCCCTTCCCGTGGCAACACTGTTATTTGGGTGGTCGTTGATCGATTCTCCAAAATGGCACATTTCATCCCTCTTCCTGGTCTTCCTTCAGCGCCTCAGTTGGCTAAACAATTTTTTGTACACATTTTTCGTCTTCACGGGTTGCCTACGCAGATCGTCTCGGATAGAGGCGTCCAATTCGTGTCTAAATTCTGGAGGGCTCTCTGTAAACAACTCAAGATTAAATTAAACTTTTCTTCTGCATATCATCCTCAATCCAATGGACAAGTAGAAAGAATTAACCAGGTCTTGGGTGATTATTTACGACATTTTGTTTCCTCCCGCCAGGATGACTGGGCAGATCTTCTACCATGGGCCGAATTCTCGTATAACTTCAGAGTCTCTGAATCTTCCTCCAAATCCCCATTTTTTGTGGTGTACGGCCGTCACCCTCTTCCCCCCCTCCCTACCCCCTTGCCCTCTGGTCTGCCTGCTGTGGATGAAATTTCTCGTGATCTTTCCATCATATGGAGAGAGACCCAAAATTCTCTCTTACAGGCTTCATCACGCATGAAGAAGTTCGCGGATAAGAAAAGAAGAGCTCCTCCCATTTTTTCTCCTGGAGACAAGGTATGGCTCTCCGCTAAATATGTCCGCTTCCGTGTCCCTAGCTACAAGTTGGGACCACGCTATCTTGGTCCTTTCAAAATTTTGTGCCAGATTAATCCTGTCTCTTACAAACTTCTTCTTCCTCCTTCTCTTCGTATTCCTAATGCCTTTCACGTTTCTCTTCTTAAGCCACTTATCATCAACCGTTTCTCTCCCAAATTTGTTTCCCCCACTCCTGTTTCCGGCTCCTCGGACATCTTCTCCGTCAAAGAGATTCTGGCATCCAAAAAGGTCAGAGGGAAAAATTTTTTTTTAGTTGATTGGGAGGGTTGTGGTCCAGAAGAGAGATCCTGGGAACCTGAGGACAATATCCTAGACAAAAGTCTGCTCCTCAGGTTCTCAGGCTCTAAGAAGAGGGGGAGACCCAAGGGGGGGGGTACTGTTACGCCGAGCACTCCGGGTCCCCGCTCCTCCCCGGAGCGCTCGCTACACTCTCCTCACTGCAGCGCTCCGGTCAGATCCACTGACCCGGGGCGCTGCGATACCGCCTCCATCCGGGATGCGATTCGCGATGCGGGTGGCGCCCGCTCGCGATGCGCAACTCGGCTCCCGTACCTGACTCGCTCTCCGTCGGTCCTGTCCCGGCGCGCGCGGCCCCGCTCCCTAGGGCGCGTGCGCGCCGGGTCCTTGCGATTTAAAGGGCCACTGCGCCGCTGATTGGCGCAGTGGTTCCAATTAGTGTGTTCACCTGTGCACTTCCCTATTTCACCTCACTTCCCCTGCACTTCCTTGCCGGATCTTGTTGCCATCGTGCCAGTGAAAGCGTTTCCTTGTGTGTTCCTAGCCTGTGTTCCAGACCTCCTGCCGTTGCCCCTGACTACGATCCTTGCTGCCTGCCCCGACCTTCTGCTACGTCCGACCTTGCTTCTGTCTACTCCCTTGTACCGCGCCTATCTTCAGCAGTCAGAGAGGTTGAGCCGTTGCTAGTGGATACGACCTGGTCACTACCGCCGCAGCAAGACCATCCCGCTTTGCGGCGGGCTCTGGTGAAAACCAGTAGTGACTTAGAACCGATCCACTAGCACGGTCCACGCCAATCCCTCTCTGGCACAGAGGATCCACTACCTGCCAGCCGGCATCGTGACACCCATCTACGAGGCTCTTCTTGCTGCGGCTCACTGCAAACTTCGATACACATATATGGTGGTGCTCATGTGTGAAATGGACAGTCCAATTGAAATACTCTGATCTGTTGAAGTTCCTGAACAGTAAGAAACAGCTGTAATCACTGAGCACACTAGCGTCAAGCTAACCGTTGCGGCATGTAGCCGCTTTATTTGCATGTACCTAAGAAATAAACAAGAAGCCACGTCAAGTTGGAGAGTTGCCTGTGTCTTCTCTTTTTATGAACATTTCATGTGATAAATATGGTGCTGGTCTCCTTTTTCTACTTCAGTACTTCACTTTGTATGGTGCCTCCTCTGGGACTTTTGAACCCGTGCGCCAAAATGTGCAACTTTTAACTAATGCTATCCACAGCCAATTTTGTAAGCCAGGTCAAATTATATGACAAACTAAAAAGTCACAATGGATAAATTCCTTACCACTGCAAAAATCTAACTAAGATCATGACTATCACAGCATAATTGCAGAAAGCTCCTAAATGAAAAGTCGCACGACTTTGTCGCCAAAACACACTGGACCAAACATTAGTGCCAAACTACTGCAAAAAAAACAACTTAATGATACATTTCCCCAATGTCTGTACAGAGCTCATATTTTGAGACACTTTGTACAATGTTGTACAATTTAGAAAAAACCTTCCCACTCCATTATAGTAACCTGACTAAATTGAGTGTTTCCAAAAACAACCAGCAGAAATATAAATACAGCTCTGGATTATAAATCTACCTGAAACCTTTGACTAGCAAAAAATAAAAAAATATCAATGTGTTCACAAAGTAAATCACTGTCTTCTCTACCTCTCTCACATGTTAAAGTTTTTTTTAGTCATATATTGCAAGTGCTAGGTTAAAATAGAAAAATAAAATACCTACCCCTAGCACCCTGCTGTTCCCTCTGCAGGCCCCGTTTGACTCTGTTCAGTCTTCATTCTCCTCTCTTCTTTTTACTTCCCAGAGGGTGCAGGACAAGAGATGGGACAACACCACAGCTAGTGATTGGCTGAGTTGGCAGATCCTGCACCAAGATTTGGATAGTAGACATAGCCGAACTGGAGCTGCAGGAAACCAGTGGGGGATGGAGATAGGTAAGTATGATTTTTTTTTAAATTTCAGGAGTACCAACTTCTAAGCACAAGTACAGAGTTAATTGGTCCAGAATTACTAAGGCTATCTACTAGCTAGAATGTGCACATCTGGCAAATCTTTAGAATATCTAGTCTATGTTTAGACCAACTATTAGATGGCTTACTTTACCCCAAAATTTAACACCACAATTTTTGGTACACAAAGTAATATGTAAAGCCATACCTTCTCTCCTGTCCTTAGCAAGTGAGGTTTAAAAAATGTCTTAAAATGTGTCTAAAATGAATAATAAGGCTAGGTTCACACTGCGGAATCTCCGGGCAGAAAATTTCCGCCTGGAGTTTCCGAGTGCGGCCAGCGCCGACTGAATCAGTTGGGCCCTAGGACTGCGCGGACACTGCAGTCTCCAACAGACTGCGATGTGTTCCCTGAGTATTTCCCCCTGAAGAATGAGCAACTCCATTCTTCAGGCGGAAATTTTCAAACAGATTTTCCGTTCACAAATTCCACTTCACAAATTCCGAAGTGAGAATTTGTGAACATTCACTATACTATACATTTTAGTAAGCGGAATTTTTGCCTGCAATTTCAAAGTGGCATTGCAGGCATAAATTCCGTAGTGTGAACCTAGCCTAAATGTGATGCAAGCCAGTTTTTGGCACAGATTACACACAAATTCTGACACACTCGCAATAGTTAACCTATCCTATTGTGTTCTTGATGTTAGCTTGTTCTGATGCTGTTGAACTGGAAATTTGTATTTTCACAAATTCACCATTAGTTTCTTTAGTAAAAATTTAACTAAATGTAGTCACAAGTAGATGTTCGGTCGGCTTACACTGCTGGTATGCCACAGTATATGTTGTATACCTAATTGCTGGCATCTTGAAGTATACTAGAGATATACCCCAAAAACAGGACATGAATGGCTCCCTAATAAATGTTCATTTTTTTCCATTGGTATTACCAGATGATGCTGCAAGAGGCAAAAGACCCACTAATCTGTAGAGGATTTATTGGCCACATGCTGATATTACAATGCCCTGGAAAAATTACTGCTGGTATATGCTACATTGTATGTTGTGTAAAAAATAAACATATAAACATATTTTTTAATCACAAGTAACATTAACAGTTTTGTAAACCAAATACGAGATCCCTAAAAAATGTTGGCAATGGCGCCTGCCCTTATCTACTGCACCAACCACTTCTCTCTACTTTTCTCTCCAACTATAAATGAAAGATAAATAGATGCCATATTCCAGAGGCTGCTGATATTGTGCACTATATCTCTGGTAATAAGATTGATTTAATGCTCCAGGTTTATTGTAAACTATTAACAAACCTGTGTTTTTTCCATCCAGCAATTTGTAATTTCTGCATCTGATATCTTACAAGATGACAAGTTAATGTTGCTCCAATAGCACATGATAAAACGGATCAAGTGTTTGCCTATAGAAATATGTTTCCAGTAAAGGTAATGGAAAATAATGCTGGTCATGCAGTGCGTGAGCCTGGACTGGGACTAAAAAGCCGACCTGGCACTCACAAATCCCATCAGACCACGTACAATATAGTTCCCATCATATCATGAAAAAATTGTGTCGCGCAATGCCTGCTGCAGTGAATTTTGCCTAAGGTGATCAGTCCCACCTGTCACTATTCTCTTAAATATGTAAATTACACTATAAACACGGCAATAAAAATGAAATAGGTATACACTAGATCACAATGTCAGGTGTACACTACCCAAGCACTAATAGGCCCTATATACTGCCATACAGTGGTCAAGGACCAGGTCTACATAGGCTCTGTAGAGTGTTATCGCACTACAGACTATGCAAGGGAACACATCACATCCTATAGACAAGTGACATGTTAACACCAATTGTCATATAAATCTGGGTCATACAGAGACTTCGACTGAGTTCACACTTTCTTTATTTTGTAACATCCATCTGTCGGCATCTCACCAAGAATAGAACGCCAATATATTCTTTGCAGTAGAGTGGTCCCTCAACATATGATGGTAATCCGTTCCCAACGGACCATCGTTTGTTGAAACCATCGCATGCTGAGAGATCCGTGCAATGTAAAGTATAGGACAGTGGTCTACAACCTGCGGACCTCCAGATGTTGCAAAACTACAACACCCAGCATGCCCGGACAGACGTTGGCTGTCCGGGCATGCTGGGTGTTGTATTTTTGCAACATATGGAGGTCCGCAGGTTACATAGTTACATAGTTACATAGTTAGTACGGTCGAAAAAAGACATATGTCCATCAAGTTCAACCAGGGAATTAAGGGGTAGGGGTGTGGCGTGATATTGGGGAAGGGATGGGATTTTATATTTCTTGCATTGGGTGCCGCTGCCTCTTCTTTCCCCCTGTCTGTCGACATCGCTGCCCCATTGCCGGCACCGTTTCTCTCCCCCTGGCTATCAGCGCCGGCAATGGGGCAGCGGCACTGATAGCCAGGGGGAGAGAAGGGGCAGCAGCGCCGATAGCAGGGGTAACCATCATACACTCATACTGTTTTCACTTTGCCAAGTTATCGGACAACCTGGCCCCAAAATTATGGATTATAAAAGGATAGCAGCATAAGGGAAAAATACACATTTTGAACCCAAAAACCCATTTGAGTTTTAAAGTTCAAAATACAGGCCTACCTCCTCCCCTACAGCCTGCCTGTCCATCTCCAAAAATACCCTTTATTATAATAATTATACGCTCCTCCTTTGCATTGAAAAAAAGCAAACAGTAAAGTTGCCAGATGCGGCCATCCTTTCATCCATTTGTAATTCTGTATCTATTTTCCCAAACCATGCACTCATACTGTTATTATGTCGCCAAGTAATTAGACTACCTGGCCCCAAAAATTATAGCATTGATGTTATTTTGTTCCAGGAATGTATCTAATCCTGTTTTAAAGCTGTTAATTGTTCCTGCTGTGACCAGTTCCTGAGGTAGACCGTTCCATAAATTCACAGTCCTTACGGTAAAGAATGCGTGTCGCCCTTTGAGACTAAACTTTTTCTTCTCCAGACGGAGGGAGTGCCCCCTCGTTCTTTGGGGGGGGGGGGTTTAACCTGGAACAGGTTGTAGACCACTGTTAGAGGAAGTTGTACTCACCTGTCCCCGCCGCTCCGGACCGTCACACCCCGTCACCGCTGCCCAGGATGTCGCCGCCCATTCCTGTCGCCGTGTCCCCGGGGTGTCCCCGACGCTCCGGCAAGGCCTCTGCTTCCCCGTCATCCGCGCTCTCCGTCGCCGCCATCACGTCGCTACGCGCGCCGCTCCTATTGGATGACGGAACGGCGCGCGCAGAGACGTGATGACGACGATGGAGAGCGCCAATGATGCAGAGGATCCTGAAGAGGATGCGCCGGAGCCCCGAGGACAGGTAAGTGATCGTCAGCACAGGGCACGCGGCACCGTAAAAGGCTATCTGGTGGCAGCTGAAGCAGTCTGTGCTGCCGGATAGCCATTTATGTGATGGCCCCGACATACAAAAGCATCGTATGTTGATGCTGCCTTCAACATGCGATGGCCTCTGAGAGGCCATCGCATGTTGAAATTATCGTATGTCGGGGCCATCGTAGGTCGAGGGGTCACTGTACTGCAGAGGTTGCCATTCATTTCTATGGCTCAAATGGAGTTACTGGGTTTTCTGCTGGTGTACTGTAATTTACCAGGACTCAATAGTGCAGCAGACCATGCTATGAAGTCCTGTTAAATCATATATAAGGTCAAAACACCTAGTGACTTTATTCAGGCCATTAAAATGCATGCTGAATGCCAGCATATACATTGGCATCCGGTTAACAGCAGGATGCAAAGAGCATAAATGCGGTGTGAACCCAGCCTTCCTGTAACTAGATTGTATTCCATCTTGGCCTTTCATTTCAAGTAGGAATAGCAACACTATACAAAGTTATACTTACTACACTACTATACTGAGTAAAGATTAGTGAAGAGAGGAAGGGGCCATATTCAAATTCATGATATCTCACAAATATATTGATGATTATTCGTCTTATGTTCGCGAAATTCGCATATTCACTTTTTTATCTATGCGAAAAGTCAAATGGAAAATTCTCATAAAAGTTTGCATAAAAATTTGCATGTGAAAATAAACGAATATTCGTCATTGCGAATATGTAGCACTATATTCCAAATATTCATGAAATCGCTAAGTATTTTCAGATACCAAACCCTTAAATAAATAAAGACCCCAGAAATGACCCCTTTAGAAAGTACAGAACCTACTGTCTACCTGACCCCTTAAACTAATACAGCCCCCAGACCTGACCCCCTAAAAGAAGTAGGAGAATTTGGAGGAGGTTCTGGCTTGGCTAACAACCTCTAGTCAGGGCTGTATCTTCAACCCATGCTGCCCTAGTCAGTTGTCCTGAATACACCCCAATAGGATGATTCCATAAACACAATTTTTCTTGTCACAAATCAACTCTGTCACAAATATGCAGCAAAAGCTGCCATGTATGACATGCAGATTCTGTTGCAGATGCCCCCTGGATTTCACCCCTATACATTGAAAGTGGTGAAATCAACCCCAAATCCAACAAATAATGAGCATTCTGCAACTGCAAATCCATCGATAAAATCTGGATCTGGATAGCAGAATTGCTGCAGGTTTGCAGTACAATACCCAGGCTCATGATTTTGGTTTTTGGCTCTTGTCACTTTTCTTTGCCAACAACTGTCATTCCCTTTTATCATCTACCACCCTGTATCGCCACTTGACCATTACCCAGTTGGAGCCAAGGTCTTCCCCCTGCAATGAGCTATAAACAGGCAGACGTTAGGTGTATACAGTCGCCTCCTAGTCCCGTGCTGAGTATAAGGCTAGGTTCAGACTACGGAATTTCCGCCTGTATTTCCGCTTTGAAACTTCAGGCGGAAATTCCGCTTGCTAAAATGCATAGTGTATTCAATGGGTTTCCATTGACAAATTCACACTTTGGAATTTGTGAAGCGGAATTTGTGAACGGAAAATCAGCTTGGAAATTTCCGCCTGAAGAATGGCGTTGCTCTTTCTTCAGGTGGAAATCCGCGTGGAACACATTTCAGTCTATTGGAGATTGCAGTGTCCGCGTGGTCCTAGCGCCGACTGATTCAGTCAGCGCTGGCCGCACTCGGAATCTCCGGGCGGAAATTTTCTGCCCGGAGATTCCGTTGTCTGACCCTAGCCTTAGGGGTGGCATTTATGGTGAGAAAAGCACTAAAGACAGAAGGGGAAGCCATCTCTTAGGGTCATGGGGACAATGAATGGGTAGGAAAAATGGCTTAGATAAAACCAAACTTGTATCTTCTGCAGAATGGGTGCTGTGAGCTACAAGCTAATCAGCTGCATATAGTATCAAGAATGAATAAAAAGTGTGTATCTGAGCTACAAACTTCATACAGTATTTCAGAGGTATCATAGTTATAAATCTGACCTGGAACTGGGCTCCAAGGGGGACATGTATCAATAATGGTGTAGCAATGTGTGATTTTATGTATGTTTTTTTGTGTCAAATGGAGCATATTTGCGCCAAAATTATCAATTGTCGTACGCAAGTTTATAATTTTGGCACAACTGTAGCCCTACAAAAGGCGCAGACCCCAGAATTCCAGGCAGTAAATCTGACTTTGGGACATTCTATTGTTGTAGCTATTTTCTCTGTCACTTTATTCATGGTGTAGATTTGCGTCTAAATGAAGGTATTTGCGCCTAAACTTGCGCCAAATCAAAAAGTCGCAATGAATGAATTCCAGACCAAAGAATGATTGTAACTGAAATCACGACTAACAAAGTGAAATCAGTGATTTTGTTCTAAACCATTTGGCGCAATTGTTTGTCGCAAAAAGGGACATAAAAGGAAATTTGAGACAAATCACAGTCAAAAAAACAGGGTAAAATCCTTCATACAACCCCCCCCCCCCCCCCCCCCCCCCCCCCAAGTCTTTCAGGCAGTAGCAGTGTTTCCCAACCAGGCTACCTCTAGCTACTGCAAAGCTACAACTTCCAGCCTTTGGCTGTCCGGATATGCTGGGAGTTGTAGTTTTGCAACAGCTAGAGGTAGCCTGGTTGGGAACTACTTCTATATGGGGAGAGCTATCAATAAAGGGAAGGGGCCAGGGACTGCCCTAATGATTCAGAGTCCCATTTCTCTAGAATGTTGCAGCATTTTGAACAATTCATACAATACATACTATATTATACAGCAGTGGTCCCCAACCTGCGGTCCTCCAGATGTTGTAAAACTACAACTCCCAGCATGCCCGGACAGCCAACGGCGGTCCGGGCATGCTGGGAGTTGTAGTTTTGCAACATCTGGAGGTCCGCAGGTTGAAGACCACTGCTATACAATATATCCCTGTTTGAAGGGGAACTCCGGTGGAAAACATTTTTTTTTTTTTAATCAACTAGTGCCAGAAAGTTAAACAGATTTGTAAATTACTATTAAAAAAAAATATTAATCCTTCCAGTACTTATCAGTTGCTGTATGCTCCAGAGGAAGTTGTTTTCTTTTTAAATGTCCTTTCTGTCTGTCCACAGTGCTCTCTGCTGTCACCTCTGTCCATGTCAGGAAATGTCCAGAGCAGGAGAGGTTTGCTGTGGGGATTTGCTCCTGCTTTGGACAGTTCCTGACATGAACAGAGGTGTCAGCAGAGAGCACTGTAGTCAGACTGGAAAGAAATTCAACAAGAAAAGAACTTCCTCTGTAGTATCCAGCAGCTCATAAGTACTAGAAAGATTAAGATTTTTAAATAATTAAGTAATTTACAAATCTGTTTAACTTTCTGGCACCAGTTGATTTAAAATAAATAAATAAAATGTTTTCCGCTGGAGTACCCCCTTTAATGCTGCTGTTGGTTTGGGCAATATAAAGCTGATAACATCTATGCTTACAGGAGACCTTTTATCAGAAAAGAAACAGTAGCCACCTCTGACATTTTGAATAGTCATCTTTTTCATATTCTGAGAAAAACATAATTTGATAACATCTCTTAAGTTTTTTTTAACTAATCTCTATGCATCAAGTCCTTTTCGACCCAATGTAACGGCGTCACCGGTGAAGAGGTCACTGGCAGACGTAGTAAATGGAGACCCCCTCCGTCAACATGTGCAAGTCATTTAAATTCTAATTCGGTCTCAAGGTCACCCAGAGAGCAGCTTCAAGGACATTTCAATTCTCAAGAGATGAAACCTAACAGGGAAATCTGTGGTTAGGATGATAGCCGGTCACAGCTGCATAATGTACGACACACACACCCCTTCTCTTCTCGAAAGAATTTAAGAAGTACAGGAAAGAAATAACTCCGCCATAAACTGCTTTGACCCCCACGTCCTAAAGAGACGGTTTCTGAGTTCATGTTCTTCAGCGGTTCTGCATTCTATTTTCATCAGTATCATTCTGACGAGAAGCGGCTATTTTATTTCTCTGAAAGTATTCATTTCAGTGTAAGCTGTCTTGGGGAATCTGAGAAATGGCAGCATGTGCTTGAAGAACAAAGAGGGCTGGAATGATTGACTTCTAACTCAGCTGACTCACTTTTTTTCGGCGTTATATCCCCAGAGTTCGGCCCCTGTACATTCATTTTAGCCTGCTCTGCGTATTAAACAACTATTGATTGGTAAGCTGGACTTCTGCTGGGAAGAGGCTTTTAATAGGTCAGTATGGTTCCACTACAGTGATCACAACCAAAGTGGAACGCTTGATTTGGTGCCGGTGGCTCGAGTGGTTCTTCATGTGATTTAAAGAAAACTTGGAAAAATTAAGGCAGTCAAATGGAGATTTTCACCGCGTGACATACATGTGGATTACAGACGTAAACATGTAATATTGCTTGGACTTAAAAAGAAAAAAAAAATGTATATAATTTTCTAATCTGTAGCCCAGAATACATTTTGTTTGCTTTTGGTCTTTTTTACTTGCCCTGTTGTGGACATTAAAGGGAAACTGGCTAGAAATAATATTCTATTCGGGGTATTAACAGGGTGAGCCTAAACAGCTGCCCTGCACCCTTTTTTTTATAATGTTGCTCCATTCCTCTACTATTTACCTAGCTCCCATCCCGGCATGCTGTCTCATGACCAGCCGTTAAACACAGGGGTTTGTGTGTGAATTGCGCATGCGTGAGTGATGTATGATGGAACGGATGTGATCTGCATAGTACCCGAAAGTACAAGCGAGCGGCAGCGCTCGGACATAAGACCACAGAGACTCACAGGTATCTCCTTCTGTTTAGACAGATTTTTGTAATTAAGTTGATTATGTAATATATATAAGACAGATGTAAGAAGATGGAGGCATAACACCCCTGAGGAAGTTGCCGACGGGCAACGGAACGCGTGGGGTCTTTAGGGGGGCACCTGCCTGGTCACTCCTCCATCGATCGTCCTATGCTATCTTACCACAATTATGCTACATGAAAATACAGGTTGTATATGGGTTTTTGAGATAAATTATACTATAATGTGGCAGTTTATATGAATATCATAGTGATGCTGTTTACATATTGTAATAAGCAGGTGCCCTGGGTGGGGTTCCCCTTGTTGAGGGGGCTCCCCCCGTTTGTGCGGTTGGCTGTTTTTGGCCCTTTTAAGTGTTTTTAATGATACTGTATGTCTTTTTGATACATTTACTAATAAAAGGATTTTTGATATATGCATATTATGGGTGTGCGCTGTTTTGCGTGTTTCTTTTTCTTTGGATATTGTGCTACATTTGATATGTATAGCAGCACCCCTTGTTTAAATAGATGGTGCTGAGCCCACTCCCATCTTAGTGTGTGAAGTGGACATGACTTTTTCTATGTAAGTCCATGAGCCTCTCAGGGATGACACAATGACGTTTCACTGCCCAGAGATATAGCCTGAAGCTGCTATTTCTAGTCCTGGTCTCCTTAAGGTCCTGGTGCAAGCTAACCACTGCACCCCATATAATGGATGTCCCCCTTACACCTCAGCACTACAGATAAAGAAATGGGACAAAGAAAATGGGCCTGCCAGGTGTGGCCGCATGGTAAAGCGAATTGTCCCTTTACAATGGAATGAGTGAATGTGAGACAGACTCCTCCAACCTGGGCAAAAGAAGACAATGCCATGAGACTGAGACATCTTAACCCCTTAAAGGGGTACTCCAGTGAAAAACTTTTTTTTTTTTTTTAATCAACTTGTGCCAGAAAGTTAAACAAATTTGTAAATTACTTCTGTGTAAAAATCTTTTCTGTCAGGTCACAGTGCTCTCTGCTGACACCTCTTTCCATGTCAGGAAGTGTCCAGAGCACAAGAGGTTTGCCATGGGGATTTGTTCCTGCTTTGGACAGTTCCTGACATGACCAGAGATGTCAGCAGAGAGCACTGTGGTCAGACAGAAAAGAACTATACAACTTCCTCTGGAGCATACAGCAGCTGATAGGTACTGGAAGGATTAAGATTTTAAATAGAAGTATTTTACAAATCTGTCTAACTTTTTGGCACCAGTTGATTTGAAAAAAAAAAAAATATGTTTTCCCCCGGAGTACCCCTTTAACCCCTTAACGACGCAGGACGTATATTTACGTCCTGCGCCGGCTCCCGCGATATGAAGCGGGATCGCGCCGCGATCCCGCAACATATCGCGTCGGTCCCGGCGTCCTCATACCGCCCTGTACGTGGAAAAATAAAAAAGTTATAGGGGTCAGAAGATGACATTTTTAAACGTATAAATTTTCCTGCATGTAGTTATGATTTTTTCCAGAAGTGCGACAAAATTAAATCTATATAAGTAGGGTATCATTTTAACCGTATGGACCTACAGAATAATGATAAGGTGTAATTTTTACTGAAATATGCACTGCGTAGAAACGGAAGCCCCCAAAAGTTACAAAATGGCTTTTTTTTCCGATTTTGTCGCACAATGATTTTTTTTTTCATTTTGCCGTGCATTTTTGGGTAAAATGACTAATGTCACTGCAAAGTAGAATTAGCGACGCAAAAAATAAGCCATAATATGGATTTTTAGGTGGAAAATTGAAAGGGTTATGATTTTTAAAAGGTAAGGAGGAAAAAATGAAAGTGCAAAAACGGAAAAACCCTGAGTCCTTAAGGGGTTAAAGTGGCTTTGTCCACTCACCTGTGCTTGATCAATAGTGAAGGTATCCGACCTGTGGTTGTTAGTACCACAGTACCTAACATTGCCTCTGCCTGACTCTCGCATGCTATGCTGACCCTCCTGTACTTGAACTGAAACACTGAACCTGCACCACTTGCCACAACTCATCTGCCAGCCTATTATCCAAGCCTGCACCAATCCCACCTTTAACTGTTTCTCAGTAACTGGCACCAGGATCTTCTGACCTGTGTGGCCCACCACTACCACACTGGTACGATCTTGGGGAACAATTTGGTCCCCTCTAGCATCAGATGTCCAGCTTCTGCATAAGGAGTGAAAACATAGAGGGACATTTACAATTCTTTGACTATGTAGTCTGGTTTTTACCTTTTTTTTTTCTACTTCATTTTTGCTTACGTGCGACAAATTTACTAAATTGTCGCACGGCGTTAATAAATTTGTCGCACGTGGGCAAAAGTGGGAAATTTACTTAATGTAGTTGAAAAAATAGTCATTTACTAGTTTCTGCTGTCTGACTTGGTCAGTCAGTCTGTTCTCTGTCTGGACTTTCTTTTTTGGTGTAGATCTCTGTTTTTTTTTTAACCCATTTTACTCAATATACTACAGGCTTAATTAAATGGCTCATATTAGTGGGAAGCGTAAGTCCAAAACCCGTAATGTTGCTCAACCTACTGCTGCTGAGGTATTATTGGAAAACATGTCTGGCACAACTGTTAATCAGGATTTTGATGCTGGCTCTTCGCTTCACCCTTCCTCTGAAGTTTCGGATGGTGAAGGCTCAGTGGCGCCCGCAATGCAGCGTATGTGTTTAAAACAACTAAACGCACACCGGAACAACAACCTGGATTGCTGTGGTTTGTGCACAGAGCTTTTACCTATAAAAAAAAGGTGGCGATGTTAACCATCACCGGATCTTCTGAGTTTTGTTACACCAATTTGCAGATATTCCAATTTTTGCAATTTTTGAAGCACATAAGATTTCAATGCCCATTCCCTCTACGGGAAACTGCTGTAATGTTAAAAAAGCATACCCAAAGAGGATGTTGGATTCGAAAAGTATTGACCCTGCTGTTTTAAGTTTTCCTTAAACCAAAAAAAGCAATGAACCAAAAAGGAGAAAAAAAAGGAAAAATCACTTGTGTTTTATTTAAGAGTTTCTGATAGCAGATTATTTCAAACTATACATATGTGTTTACATTTGAAAAATAAACAACATTTTTGTTTAAAAACATGCATAACGACTAATGGCCTATTCTTTGCTTACATAGTTCCGTTTAGTAATCCAAAACTTTGGTGGGGTACATTTAGTCAAGTTTTTTAGCATTTGCGACTGTTTTGCGACTGACACAGTTAATAAATTCGTGACCACTGCAAGTCAAAAATCCAAACTAGATTAAATCAAGCGGGGAAAAAAATTTGCTCTTCTAGCTCTTCCGAGAGAAAGTCGTACGAAAAATAGCGTAGTCACAATTGCGACAATTTAGCGACAAACATAGTAAGAAAAAAATGACTAAACCCCTTAGTAAAAGTACCTCATAGAGAGTACTTAGAATACAATCCTGTGCTTGGCCCTAAACCAAACTGTTTGGGTCGCACAGTGGGTCCACACTTGTTGGGGCACCAGTTTTATTATTACCTCTGCACTTACTGTAGCTAAATCCATAGGCATCATGTAATGGACAGAAGGTTTCAGCAGCAGCATTTTGTTTTATAGATTGTAAAGTGATGCAAATTGGATTTGTATTACCCATGTACAATAGTTAAAGACACAATTTTTGCTAGTTTTTGACCATGGAAAACCAATATAGACTACTGAAAAAAAAAACACATGCCTGCACTGTTTCCTGCCACCCGACACCCACTCTGTATGGCTGTACCCTGAACTATAGATGCTTACCTTTACAACCAAATCCCCATAGCAAACCTATCCTGCTCTGGACAGTTCCTGACATGAACAGAGGTGTCAGCAGATAGTGTTGAGCACGAATATTGACAATTCAAATATTTATCGCAAATTTCGCATATTCACGAATATGACGAAAATAGCGCTATATATTCGTAATTACGAATATTTGTATTTTTTTTTTCACACAGAACACATCACAGTGATCTCATCCTTCCCTGCTTCCAGCTTGTGGTTTAAAGAAGACTCATATACTGTAAATTAGACTGGAGAGCAAATATCCGCGAATATCCTCATATTCGTGAATACCGTCACTAAAATTAGATAGGCAGATAGATAGTGACTAGAGATGAGCGAACTTACAGTAAACTCGATTCGTCATGAACTTCTCGGCTCGGCTGTTGATGACTTTTCCTGCATAAATTAGTTCAGCTTTCAGGTGCTCCGGTGGGCTGGAAAAGGTGGATACATTCCTAGGAAAGAGTCTCCTAGGTCTGTATCCACCTTTTTCAGCCCACGGGAGCACCTGAAAGGTGAACTAATTTATGCAGTATAAGTCATCAACTGCCGAGCCGAGAAGTTTGTGACGAATCGAATTTACTGTAAGTTCGCTCATCTCTAATAGTGACGATATTCGCGAATATGACATGACAATATTCTAAATGAAAAAATGTCATAGAACCATTATCACTTCTGTATAGACCAAGAATTAAGAGATGGATAGATAGATAGATAGATGGATAGGTAAATAGTATATTCGTCCATATATTCGCTAAATATCTCAAATTTGAATATGGCATATGCCTCTCCTCACTATCAGCAGAGAGCACTGTGGTCACACAGAAAATAATTGCAAAAAGAAAAGAACTTCCTGTGGAACATACTGCAGCTGATAACTACTGGAAGGATTACATTTTTTTTAAATAAAAGTCATTTACAAATCTATTTAACTTTCTGGCACCAGTTGATTAAAAAAATAAAAATAAAAGTTGTTTTCCAATGGAGTACCCCTTTAACATATAACCCAAACACTAAGCAGTGATACAATACATAACAACTGTTACGCCGAGCGCTCCGGGTCCCTGCTCCTCCTCGGAGCGCTCGCGGCGTTCCTCTCTCTGCAGCGCCCCGGTCAGACCCGCTGACCGGGAGCGCTGCACTGACACTGCCGGCGGGGATGCGATTCGCATAGCGGGACGCGCCCGCTCGCGAATCGCATCCCAAGTCACCCACCTGTCCCGGTCCCCGGCTGTCACGTCCTGGCGCGCGCGGCTCTGCTCCTTAGGGCGCGCGCCCGCCAGCTCTCTAAGATTTAAAGGGCCAGTGCACCAATGATTGGTGCCTGGCCCAATCAGTCTGATTAGCTTCCACCTGTGCACCTGTCTATATAACCTCACTTCCCCTTCCCTTCCTTGCCGGATCTTGTTGCCCTTGTGCCTTGTGAAAGCGTTTACAGTGTTTGCCTTACCAGTGTTCCTGACCTCTTGCTATCTCCATTGACTACGAACCTTGCCGCCTGCCCCGACCTTCTGCTACATCTGACCTTGCCTCTGTCTAGTCCTTCTGTCCCACGCCTTCTCAGCAGTCAGCGAGGTTGAGCCGTTGCCGGTGGATACGACCTGGTTGCTACCGCTGCAGCAAGAGCATCCCGCTTTGCGGCGGACTCTAATGAATACCAGTAGCAACCTAGAACCGGTCCACCGACACGATCCACGCCAATCCCTCGCTGACACAGAGGATCCACATCCAGCCTGCCGAATCCTAACAGTAGATCCGGCCATGGATCCCGCTGAGGTCCCACTGCCAGTTGTCGCTGACCTTACCACGGTGGTCGCCCAGCAGTCTCAACAGATAGAGCAACTTGGACAACAGTTCGCCCAACAAGGACAGCTACAGCAGCAACCATCTCCTCCGCCAGCTCCTGCACCTCCTCCGCAGTGAGTGTCCGCTCCTGGCCTCCGCTTGTCCCTGCCGGACAAATTTGATGGGGACTCTAGACTCTGCCGTGGTTTCCTGTCACAATGTTCCCTACATTTGGAGATGTTGTCGGACCAATTTCCTACAGAACGGTCGAAGGTGGCTTTCGTGGTTAGTCTCCTGTTTGGGAAGGCCCTGTCATGGGCCACACCGCTCTGGGACCGCAATGATCCTGTCACTGCCACTGTACAGTCCTTCTTGCTGAGGTTCGTAGTGTCTTCGAGGAACCAGCTCGAGCTTCTTCTGCCGAAACTGCCTTTGATGAATTTACCCAGGACTTCTCTGTCTTCCAGAAGGAAATTCTACAATTGCTCCCAATGTCCTCGTCCCTTGTGAAGCGACAACCGGACAAAAAGAGCGGGAGACCTAGGGGGGGGGTGCTGTTACGCCGAGCACTCCGGGTCCCTGCTCCTCCTCGGAGCGCTCGCGGCGTTCCTCTCTCTGCAGCGCCCCGGTCAGACCCGCTGACCGGGAGCGCTGCACTGACACTGCCGGCGAGGATGCGATTCGCATAGCGGGACGCGCCCGCTCGCGAATCGCATCCCAAGTCACTCACCTGTCCCGGTCCCCGGCTGTCACGTCCGGGGACCAGCGCGCCAGCTCTCTAAGATTTAAAGGGCCAGTGCACCAATGATTGGTGCCTGGCCCAATCAGTCTGATTAGCTTCCACCTGTGCACCTGTCTATATAACCTCACTTCCCCTTCCCTTCCTTGCCGGATCTTGTTGCCCTTGTGCCTTGTGAAAGCGTTTACAGTGTTTGCCTTACCAGTGTTCCTGACCTCTTGCTGTCTCCATTGACTACGAACCTTGCCGCCTGCCCCGACCTTCTGCTACGTCTGACCTTGCCTCTGTCTAGTCCTTCTGTCCCACGCCTTCTCAGCAGTCAGCGAGGTTGAGTCGTTGCCGGTGGATATGACCTGGTTGCTACCGCCGCAGTAAGACCATCCCGCTTTGCTGTGGGCTCTGGTGAATACCAGTAGCAACCCTAGAACCGGTCCACACCAATCCCTCGCTGACACAGAGGATCCACATCCAGCCTGCCGAATCCTAACAACAACATGCAATAAGGTCAGGAGGTTCTGTTATTTTTCAGCTAAAAACCTAGATGAAAAAAATAAATAATTTATTAACCATGTCATGTATACAGTACATCAGTGGTCTCAAACTGTGGCCCTCCAGATGTTGCAAAACTTTAACTCCCAGCATGCCGGGAGTTAAAGTTTTGCAACATCTGGAGGGTTACCGTTTGAGACCACTGCAGTACATAGAGGGTGAACCTTTAGAAGACCCGTCTGAGGCTTAGTGTACCAATGCTCTACCCACCTACATGCTAGACACTGTTTTAACCCATCGGTGCCCCTTGGGGTATAGTGGTGCAAGAGGTTCACAGTAGGACAGTCCTACCTAGTACTGGACAGTCCTACCTAGTACAAGTGCGGACCAAAACCTTTTTATAACACAGTCAGTCAAAAGTTTTCTTGCAATGAAACAGTTAATAGAAATCCTCAGGAACCATAATACTTTAGGAATCATTGAACCTTTTGGACTAAGTTTCCACTCATCTTGTATTTAAATACCTTAACACACTCATAATATGGTTTTTTGGCTTGTGGCTTGGGCCTGACTGTTATAGGCTGCCAGCAAACAGCTAAGCCAGGTTATATACAGCCCCAGTGATAGATAACCTGGCTGATTTCCCATTCACTCTGTATAGCTGCATTATTTAATATAAGTTGGGTCCTGGAGATAATAAAACATACACATGTACACAGTTAAAATGTGATTGTTCTCTCCTAAAATAGCATCTGAATAGTGAGCCAAGCGTAAATGTTCTTGAAAAAAAATCACATACTTTCCTATCTGTTTTCAATTTAAAAAAATTTGTTCCTGTAAATATAGAGACGGTCTGACGGACCCTATGTATGACCGGAATAGCCGCGTGATATCTTGACATTTTTTAGAAACTGTATTCTGAGCAAAAAAATATCTGGCGTCAACCACTCACTCAAAACTATTAGTCATATACTGTAAACCACTAACATTCATAGGCAGGGCGTTCCAGGGTCTCGTTGTTACACCCAATCATTTTTAATCAAGCCTAGAGGATTAGTATGGTTATATTTTCAGCCACGCTCTTTTAAAGGGGAATGCGAGACAGATTAAATGTCCTTATATGTAGAAATCTATTATCAACCATTGTATATGAGTAAATGAGATCCATTAGGACCTGGTACAAAAATGGATTATCGTATCCGACATGGATCCTTTAAAAATGGAAGCCATTACTCTAGTGTCACATTTCCCATTAAAGAAATTATTTTTTTCATCTGGTGAATGCTGTCAATTATTTCTTCTTTACTAGTGTGAACAGAGTCTAATATGCAAGCCATGGGAATATGGAGATAACATATGTACTCCAATTTTTTCCCCTAACCTATCAAAGTTTTACTGTTGCACAGATTTATTTTATCTGCTGGCCTCCCTTATATTATTATTGGGCTGGGAAAGCTACCAGCATTAAAGGGGTACTCGCTGCTCAGCGTTTGGAACAAACTGGGAGCTGGGAGCTTGTGACGTCATAGCCCCGTCCCCTCATGACGTCACACCCGGCCCCCTCAATGCAAGTCTATGGGAGGAGACTTACATTGAGGGAACAGGGTGTGATGTCATTAGGGGGCGGGGCTACGACATCACGAGCTCCTGGTGCGGGCTCCAGTGTTCGGAACAGTTTGTTCCAAATGCTGAGCAGCGGAGTACCCCTTTAATGCTATATTAGGTGGGGAGATTATCAGCTGAATTGGCCGATATACACCCAATGTAATAGATCCAGTGATCAGATGACAAACCTGAAACATTAGTTAATCATTAGGTGATCATCAGGGTTGTATTTATGCTTAAAAATCATTTTTCATCGGCGGGGGGGGGGGAAGTGCTATTGACAATAGTGAAAGTGAATGGCTGTCTGAACAATCCAGTGATCATACTGTTGGATCTTTACCATCAAGTACTTTAAAAGAGTGCTCATGGACTTGTACAGTACAGTACATTGTTTGGTGCCTGTGTCTGGCAGCCAACCACCTTTCTAATAGAGTAATAGAGCCCTTATTGAGGACCTTCCAGTTCTGCTGACATATGTCATCCATGACAATGACATAACAATTGTGAGGCATCTTTTCTTCTTTACAGTATTCTGCTTTGTGCTGTTCCCATGTCATTAACATTAGAGATGTAGATTGTAGTATATCTAGGGGGCACTCCGGTCGAAAACACATTTTCTAAAATTAACTGGTGCCAGAAAATTAAACAGATGTATAAATTAGTTCTATTTAAAAATCTTAATCCTTCCAGTACTTATCAGCTGCTGTATGCTCCACAGTAAGTATGTATTTATTTCTGGAATTCTTTCCAGTCTGACCACAGTTCTCTCTGCTGACACCTCTGTCCGTATCAGGAACTGTCCAAAGTATAAGCAAATCCCCATAGCAAACCTCTCCTGCTCTGGACAGTTCCTGATATGGGCAGAGGTGTCAGCAGAGAGCACTGTGGTCAGACTGAAAAGAACTCCAGTAAGGAATACAACTGGTAGGTTCCCTTTAAAGGGGTACTCTGGTAGTATACAGCAGCTGATAAGTACTGGAAGGATTAATTTTTTTTAAATAGAACTAATTTACAAATCTGTTCACTATGTGGCACCAGTTGATTTAAAAAAAATGGGTTTTCCACCGGAGTACCCCTTTAAAGGGAACCTGCCAGGCCTCTAACCTTTAAGAGCTCTCCCCAATACCTTGTAGATGTAAGGCACAGTATCTGAATGTATGTGGTCATGCTACCCCACCCTCATTCCAGTCACTTCATATAAAGCCTGTCTATCGGTGTGTCAATCAAGCATGACAGCTGGAAGGAGGCAGGGGGCAGTGTGACTACAGTGTGACTACATGCCCTGCCACTCTGTTCCATATCTACCTACTCAGAGGTGGCGAGCAGAGATTTAAGTTTTTTAACCATAGTGTGGCTTCAGGGGAAGCTTATGGGCACAGCGTCTGAATGCTAAATGCTGTTCCCTAGATATACAATGTACAAGGGCTTATAGTGGTTAGGGGACCTGATAGGTTCTTTTATTGGACTCTAGCTTCTCTATGGATTCCAATGTGTCCTTCATACATGTCCTTGGTAGGGAGCCCTTCTTTTTCCCCTCAGGTCCCTCTGACTGACCATGCCCAACTATAGCATCTCTGGCATTAAACAACTGAGACCCAGCAGTCCCTCACCTTCTCTCTTTTAGACGTGACCATTATCAATGATAACACCTCAGCACAGCAGTTGTCATGCCTTCACTCTGTTATGCTCCTGCCAAGTCTCTTACTCTCCCGTGCTTATCCCTGGCATGTGGCATTAACTTCTCCATATTGGGATAGTGGGGCAAAACCAATTATTTGGACATCACTTTTGATAGGTGAAAAAAGTGGCAAGGGTTAACCAGTTAGTGAGTAAAGCCAGATTTATCATTATTACAGACTAAAATAATGTGAATTGTAGAGTGAATCTGTTTAGGGAAGTCCAAGATGACCCAAATCTATTTATTATTATCATTATTATTATTTGTCTCTCCTAAAAACTTCTATTTCAGACTGGCACATGAACTGCTACTTTTCATTAATCTCCCCTATCGTGTTTATGTAATCCAGTTTTCAGATATATAAAAGTGCACTTGCGGCATTCACTTTGCTTAATTCCTTATTGGAGATAAGTCATATATCACAGCAGAAAAGAGGCTAAAACTTAACTTCTACTACAGAAAACCAAAACTCCACGCATCAGTGATATTGAGTTACAACAGAAACCACAAGTACTTTAATTTAAATAAAACAAGTGATCTCAGTAAGATTTCCTAGTCTTAATATGCAAACACCGGGCCATGAATAAAATAATATAAACACACCAGGTCAATTTACGTTGAGGTACCTGTGGTTTCTACTGTAACACAATATCCCTGATGTGTTTTTTTTTTTTTTTTTTTGTTAACTTAATGTGTAAAAGTTACCTTTTTTAGGCTTCTTTTTGCTGTAATATGTGTCTCTACAGTAAGAGTAGCAGGATTAATAATGGTCCGGTGATGTGAATGTAGATAAATCAGCAGCGACATGATGCACATGAGGATACTTCAGCACAGCTCACCGGTCAACGGCCATTTGCTGGTGAGCTGGGTTGACGTATCCTCATGTGCATCATGTCGCTGCTGATTTATCTACAATAAAATATTGAACGGGATGAGAGCTGAAAGAACATTCTTTTGTCTCTGTGAACCGGATTTTTCATACTGATATTTGCACTGCTGAGCATCACACAGGAAAATCACTTAAAAGAATACAGAAAACATAAGCACGAAAAAAGTGCATCTCGATTACCCTCTATTGCCATCATTGTTCTTGTCAGTGTTATAGATGAATGTTTACTATACATATATGTACCGTATTTTTCGCCCTATAAGACGCACTTTTTCTTCCCCAAAACTGTGCGTCTTATAAGGCAAATGGCCGGGACCCGCCGCTAATACAGGACATCACCGATCGCGGTGATGCCCTGTATTAACCCTTCAGACGCAACGATCAAAGCTGACCGCTGCGTCTGAAGCGAAAATAACACTAACCCGGCTGCTCAATCGGGCTATTCGGTACCGCCGAGGTGAAATTGCGGCGTCCCGAACAGCTTACAAGACATCGGGAGGGACCTTACCTGCCTCCTCTGTGTCTGCTCAGTGCCGGGATCCCCTGCACTCTCCTTCGACGTCATCACGTCATCGCGCACAACATCATCCAATAGGAGCGGCGTGCTTAGCGACGTGATGACGGCGACATGATGACGGCGACGGAGAGCGTGGATCCCGGGGACGAAGAAGTCCGGAGCGTCGGGGACACCACGGGGACGCAGCGACAGCGATGGAGCGATATCCAGGGCACCGGTGACACGTCCGGAGCGGCGGGGACACGTGAGTACTACCTCCTATACCAGTGGTCTTCAACCTGCGGACCTTCAGATGTTGCAAAACTACAACTCCCAGCATGCCCGGACAGTCGTTGGCTGTCCGGGCATGCTGGGAGTTGTAGTTTTGCAACATCTGGAGGTCCGCAGGTTGAAGACCACTGTTGGGTTCAGAATCTTTATATTTTTAGATTTAGTACCTATAAATTGGGTGCGTCTTATATGCCGGTGCGTCCTATAGGGCGAAAAATACATTAAATGCCAGTACCAGTGCTCCTATAACACCTATAGAGTGCCTGAAGTATAGATTTACCATCCAAAATGTCAATATTTTACATAAATCAATTCCAAATTGGAATTTTGGACTTTCTTCTGTAGGACCTATGAGGCTTTGTTGCACTCCAGTACTCTAGTAGGCTTATCTGATCCTCACTGTGAGGGCATGTTTACTGTGAGGAAATTCCAAGCAAAATTTTAAGGCTAGGTTCACACTGTGGATTTTCTGGGCAGAATTTCTGCCAGAGATCAAGCCGGCGGCACTAGAATCGCGCGGACTACATTGCCGTCCCCATAGATGGCAATGCATTTCTGAGCAGATGTCCCAAAAGATCCACCCAGAAATGCATTGCAGGCTATGGGGCAACAATGCTGTCTGCTCGGTCCTAGTGCCGCCGGCTCGATCTCCGGCAGAAATTCTGCCAAGAAATTCTGCAGTCTGAACCTAGCCTAAGGGTACATTCCGCACAGATTCAGCCTTGCAGCTTACTGCCATTGACTCCAATTAATTTTTATCTGCTGTGTTCCTACTGCTGAATTTCCACATCAGAATTTCTTACGGCTATCCGAATTCCAGTGGAAGAATGAACATGTTCAGTCTTTCAGTGGAAGCCAACAGTAAAAGTCCATTAGTTAATGGTATCTTTAATTTCTGTGCCTATTTCAATAGCAAATTATGAGGTTATTAAGTGCCATTAAATGATAGATATCTGTTGGTTGACATGAAGAAGGTCTATTAAGTCTACTGTTTCAATCTTTTTATTAATAATTAATTTTCATTTCAAGGTCTATTGAGTCTCGATTCAAGCTACGACATTTAAATGGCAGGGTCAGAATTTGGTGTAAACTACATTAAAACATCAATCCTTCCTGCCTTGAATCAGTGGTTAAGGCTTCTGTTGGAGTTGTAGTAGTGTGGGGGACACTTTTGTGGTGGCCCAGTACAGAAGTGGCCCTTCTGTACACTATTGGTCCTATCAGGTTGACTTAGTCCCAGTCCCCTGGCCTCCACACTCCTCAGGACTCTTATCACACCGTCTGTTATATAAAGAGTTAATGTATTCATGTTAATGTAGTGATGTTAATGTACCTTTAAATGTTGTTACTAAGTCTGTGCAACCAAGGAAGGTGCCAGTGACCAGGTGACATGTAGATGAGTTATGGGAGTCCTCCAAATTGCTCTCTCATATAGCAGGGAGGATCTGGTCAGTTCGGATGAGTTTAGACCATGCAGAGGAGCAGTACAGTCAAGACCTGAGAGTGTCTGGTGTCCTGAGGGAGACCAAGGCATAACCACGCAGCCACGCTTCCATCATCAGTGAACCCCCTTCAGGTGAAAGTCAAAGCCTGGTAAGCAAATACAGGGCAGAAGTCTAGTCAGCCTGAGGGGGGATGAAGAAACATTTATTGTCTGGCATTGTGAACAGTGTTGAAGTTGTGCCCGCCATGTGTCAAATCCATGCTGAAGCTATGCTACATGGTAAAATGCTTGTCGTACCTGAAAGGGTTAACCCCTTAAAGGAGTACTCTGGTGCAGACTACTCCTGTTCCGTCCTGCCCAGGCTGCAAAAAAAATGAAAATAAACCATCACTCACCTTCCTGGGTTCCCGGGGAGCACCACTACAGCCTATCGCCGGCCGTCGCAATGTTCTGCCTCGGACCATAATTGGCTGAGCGCCATGTGATGCTTCGTTCACACAGAAGTATGAAGAAGATGGACCGGAGGACCGATCAGCTGTAGTGGTGCTTCGCGGGAACCCAGGAAGGTGAGTGATGGTTTATTTTCATTTTTCTGCAGCCCGGACGGAGCAGGAGTAGTCTGCTCCAGAGTACTCCTTTAAGGACCGAGACCATTTTCACCTTAAGGACCAGAGCATTTTTTGCACATCTGACCACTGTCACTTTAAGCATTAATATCTCTGGTATGCTTTTACATTTCAGTCTGATTCCGAGATGTTTTTTTTGTGACATTTTCTACTTTATGTTAGTGGTAAATTTTCGTCGATAAATGCATAATTTCTTGGTGAAAAATTCAAAAATTTGATGAAAAAATTTAAGATTTAGCATTTTTAGAACTTTGAAGCTCTCTGCTTGTAAGGAAAATAGACATACCAAATAAATTATATAATGATTGACATATACAATTTGTCTACTTGGCAATGTTTGGGCATGCTGGGAGTTGAAGTTTTGCAAGATCTAAAGGGCCACAGTTTAGAGACCACTGCACAGTGATCTCCAAACTGTGGCCCTCCAGATGTTGCAAAACTACAAATCAGAGCATGCCCAGACAGCAAACTGCTGTGTGGGTATGCTGGGAGTTGTAGTTTTGCAAGATCTAGAGGGCCAATGTTTAGAGACCACTGCACAGTGATCTCTAAACTGTAGCCTTCCGGCTGTGGCAGAACTACAAATCCCAGCATGCCCAAACAGCAAACAACTGTCTGGGCATGCTGGGAGTTGTAGTTTTGCAACATCTGGAGGGCAAGAGTTTAGAGACCACTGTATAGTGGTCTCAAACTGCAGCCCTCCTGATATTGCTAGGCAACTCAACGGCTTCCATAGTCTGCACCAGGGAGCCAGCTGCATGTCATCGCCGCCTGCTGCCACCGCCGATCGCCACACGATGCCACTGCCTCCGATGGTAAGTGACCTCTGGCATCGGTCACCGACTGTTCCCCAGCTCTGGCCGGACTACAGTGGGTGGGCAGAGTGGGGGAACCGAACTTTAACCCCCTTGACCCCAATCTGCTATTGGTCAGTCGCTTCTGACCAACTAATAGCAGGAATAGGAGGGGTGACACCGCTGCCACCTAACTCCTATCCCTTCAGGGGGTCTTGGACACCCCTGATCCCCCCTTATTTTCCAGGTCACCGGGTGACCAGAGACCTGTATGACCTGGAATCGCTGCAAATCGCTGGTATTAATTCACCAGCGATTCACCAGCCGACATTGGTGGGTCTCAGGACCCCCTGGGCATTGGCACGGGATTCCTGCTGAATGATTTCAGCAGGAATCCCGGTCCGGTCCCCACCTGGCGCTCGGCGGGGAGGGAAATTCCCATAATTACCAGCGAGCAAGGACGTACCCATGCGCCCGTGGTCCTTAACCCCTTCCCGACCTATGGCATACTTGTACGTCATGAGTGGCAAGGTGTTCCCGACCCATGACATACAGGTACGTCATGAACATTTTTGCCGCTACTCGCGGCATCCCGCAGCGCCCGATAAGATGGTGGCTATCACTGATAGCCAGCCATCTTACCATGCGACCACGGGGGGTTTCATCCCCCACCCCCCCCCCCCCCCAGCGATCGCTGCTATCAGCTAGTCAAATCTGACTAGCTGATAGCAGCGTTTCGCTGGGGGGGGGGGACACACACCGCTCTGCTAAGTGTCCCTTACCCGTCCCCCGGCGTCACTTACCCGGCTATGCGGTGTCCCGAGTGGTCCCGGCATGAACAACGTCCTCCAGGCTGTCCCGGCGGTGGCTTTCTGTGCATGCTGGGAGTTGCAGTTTTGCAACATCTGGAGGTCCACAGTTTGGAGACCACTGTATAATGGTCTCCAATCTGTGCTCTTCCAGATGTTGCAAAACTACAAATCTCAGCATGCTCAGTCTGTCCAGGCATGCTGGGAGTTGTAGTTCTGTAACATCTGGAAAAGCACAGATTGGAGACCATTATACAGTGGTCTCCAAACTGTGGACCTCCAGATGTTGCAAAACAACAACTCCTAGCATACCAGACTGCCCAAGCATGCTGGAAGTTGTAGTTCGGCAACATCTGATCCTTCAGATATTGCCGAACTACAACTTCCAGCATGCCTGGGCAGTCTGGGCATGCTGGGAGTTGTAGTTTTGCAACAACTGGAGGCACACTAGTTTGGAAATACTAAGTTAAGTGATAAACTTTCAAGTGTTTTGCAACCAGTGTGCCTTCAGCTTTTAGATAACTACAACCCCCAGCATGCACGGACAGCCAAAGGGCATGCTGGGAGTTGTAGCAGTATGCCTCTAGCTGTTGCATAACTACAAGTCCCAGCATGCCCCTCTGCTGAGATTTGTAGTTGTTTGCAACAGCTGAAGGCACACTGGTTGCGAAACACCAGTTTGTTATCTAACTCCGTGTTTCGCAACCAGTGTGCCTCCAGCTGTTGCAAAACTACAACTCCCAGCATGCACGGACAGCCAAAGGGCATGCTCGGAGTTGTAGTTTTGCAACAGCTGGATGTTTGCCCCCCCCCCCCCCCATGTGAATGTACAGGGTACACTCACATGGGTGGGGGTTTACAGTGAGTGCTGCAAGTTTGAGATGGCGGAAATTTTGCGCTGCAGCTCAAGCTCCCAGCAGCAAACTTGCTGTTAACCTCTGCCCGTGTGACTGTACCCTAAAAACACTACACTACACATACACTAACCTAAAATAAAAAGTAAAAAACACTACATATACACATACCCCCTACACAGCCCCCCTCCCCTCCCCAATAAAAATGAAAAACGTCTGGTACGCTACTGTTTCCAAAACGGAGCCTCCAGCTGTTGCAAAACAACAACTCCCAGTATTGCCGGACACCCATTGACTGTCCAGGCATGCTGGGAGTTTTGCAACAGCTGGAGGCACCCTGTTTGGGGATCACTGGCGTAGAATACCCCTATGTCCACCCCTATGCAAATCCCTAATTCAGGCCTCAAATGCGCATGGCGCTCTCTCACTTTGGAGCCCTGTCGTATTTCAGTTTTGAGACACATATGGGGTATCGCCGTACTCGGGAGAAATTGCCTTACAAATTTTGGGGGTCTTTTTCTTCTTTAACCCCTATGAAAAGGTGAAGTTGGGGTCTACACCAGCATGTTAGTGTATAAAAATTATTTTTTTTACACTGACATGCTGGTGTTGCCGCATACTTTTCATTTTCACAAGAGGTAAAAGGGAAAAAAGACCCTCAAAATTTGTAACGCAATTTCTCCCGAGTACCCCATATGTGGGCGCAAAGTGCTCTGGGGGCGCACAATAAGGCCCAGAAGGGAGAGTGCGCCATGTACATTTGAGGGGATTTGCACAGGGGTGGCTGATTGTTACAGCAGTTCTGACATAAACGCAAAACAATAAATATCCATATGTGACCCCATTTTGGAAACTACACCCCTCATGGAATTTAAAAAGGGGTGCAGTGAGAATTTACACCCCACTGGTGTATGACAGATTTTTGGAACAGTGGTCTGTGAAAATGAAAAATACAATTTTTCATTTGCACAGTCCACTGTTTCAAATATCTGTCAAACGCCAGTGGGGTGTAAATACTCACTGCACCCCTTATTAAATTCCATGAGGGGTGTAGTTTCCAAAATGGGGTCACATGTGGGGGGTCCACTGTTCTGGCACCATAGGGCCTTCCTAAATGGGACATGCCCCCCAAAAACCCTTTCAGAAAAACTCACTCTCCAAAATCCCATTGTCGCTCCTTCCCTTCTGAGCCCTCTACTGCGCCCGCCGAACACTTTACATACACATATGAGGTGTTTACTTACTCGAGAGAAATTGGGGTACAAATTTTAGGGTGATTTTTCTCCTTTTACCCCTTGTAAAAATTAAAAAATTGGGTCTACAAGAACATGCGAGTGTAAAAAATGAAGATTTTGAATTTTCTCCTTCACTTTGCTGCTATTCCTGTGAAACACCTAAAGGGTTAAAACACTGACTGAATGTCATTTTGAATACTTTGAGGGGTGCAGTTTTTATAATGGGTCATTTATGGGGTATTTCTAATATGAAGACCCTTAAAATCCACTTTCAACCTGAACTGGTCCCTGAAAAATTATGATTTTGAAAATCTTGAGAAAAATTGGAAAATTGCTGCTGAACTTTGAAGCCATCTGCTGTTTTCCAAAAGTAAAAACACGTCAATTTTTTGATGCAAACATAAAGTGGACATATTGTATATGTGAATCAATATGTAATTTATTGTAATATCCATTTTCCTTACAAGCAGAGAGTTTCAAAGTTAGAAAAATGCTAAATTTTCAAAATTTTCATGACATTTTTAGATTTTTTACCAAGAAAGGATGTAAATATCAGTGAAATTTTACCAATAACATAAAGTAGAATATGTCATGAAAAAACAATCTCGGAATCAGAATGATAAGTAAAAGCATTCCAGAGTTATTAATGTTTAAAGTAACAGTGGTCAGATGTTCAAAAAATGCCCAGGTCCTGAAGGTGAAAATGGGCTGGGTTCTAAGGGGTTAAGGGGTTAAAGCTGTAGAGGAAAAACAAACAAAAAAGTCTCATGAAGGTCAGCATCCTGCCCCTGGGCGTGGAAGTCAATTTGCAGTCTTGAACCTGAAGTGGAACTAGAAAGGCCCGCCCCTTGTTCCTGGGGGAGTGGAAGTCAGGGTCACACCGCTGACATACTTCCTCCCGGTGGTCAAAGACCAATATAAAAGCAGCAGGGCCGCTGAACCTCTGGAGTCTGCAGAAAGTCGGAGAGCAGAGCAAGATGGCGGAAGCACAGGAGAGCACGAGGTCTGTGAGTCCCAAGATGGCACCCAGCGCAAAGTCGCAGTGGCCTCAGCTCAAGTATTTTAAGCTGACCAGCTGCAGAAGCCATCAATCGGGGCTGAAGAGGCATTCTTAAAAGTACTGCTGCCGGAAGATGATGAACATAGGCCAGCAACTCCTGAGGGCAGAATGCCCGCATCATCCAGGGGAGCGTCGGGTGAGACTGTCGTCACACCATCAATCCTAGGGGTCCTGGGCCAGATACCTACAGAGGAGTCTGATGTGAGTACTCCGGCAGAAGCCCCATTTTCTACCCCTTCCAGCCAGTCCAACCCAGAGTACACTCCCTGGGCCCAGAAGCCCGCAGCATGCCCCAGATTACCCCCACTTGCAGAGTGGGTGTTCGGCAATGAGCTGCAACTTATTAGGTATATGTGTGGTGACTGGGGTGTTGCATTATGTAGCAGGGTCTGGTGGTATTAACCCTGGGGACAATATGTTAACCCCTTAGTGTTCGTGATGCCAGGACGTGGTTATTCCGGATGGTAACCTCCGTCAACCAACCCAAAACGGTTTGTAATAAAGGAATGTCCACAGCAAGGATTCTGAATAAACTGGAACTTTAACTTGAAATGCTTAGGGAACAATCTTAACAATTATGCAGTTCCTTCAGAGGCAACCGGGACACAGGATACCTTGCAGGCTTGCTTGGACTTGTAGTTATTGAGATATTTAGGCAGGCCACTGTCCTACTAATATATTCTTTAGCTGAGTAGTAGTCACTGGATTTGTAGAGAGAATTGTAACTCACTTTTTAGAAGTGGCTGCATTTCATTTTCTTTGGCCTAGATGAGATGAATTTGCAGTATACAGGACTTTATGCTTGCTTTAGATCCAGGAGAAAAGAGAGAAGAGCCCTAACTGAGAGACTTCAGCCCCTTATAAACTAGGGGGCTGGACTAAAGCCCATTGGTTGCTAATGCTGTTGTTCCTGTGCCCATGGAACTCTGGGTATGTCACATGACAGTGGTTCACATGACTAACATTTTTACACATTTGTACAAACTTTATTAATATTGACAATGCATACACAATCTATACAATGCATTTAAATAGAACAATAAGAAGGGGAGCAAGGGGGGAACCCTGCAGGAGAGCCCTATGGACTCAAGGGACTCTTGCTGAGGGGACTTAAGGATGGTACAGGACTAGCTCCTGTACCGGGACACCACATATGCACCAGTACCTACTCCCTCTGCCCAGGAAAGAGCATCCCCTGTTCCAGCAGTAGTGTCCGAGAGGGTCAGACAGAAAGCCCAAGTAGCTGCAATAATAGAAGAAATTAGGGTGCAGAGGAGGTGTGAGTACGAGATGCCATATGAGGTTCGACAGGCCCAACAATCAGACACCGAAAATTTTGAACGCCTGTATATCCACATGTTGGACCACACCAGAGCAGGAGAACCACCCCTTGAGAGGTGAAGAGCCACAGTAATCAAATCCGACAGAGTCCGGGGGTTCGGAACCTTAATGGACTGCTACCATGGGGGCACCGTCCTTGTGAATAGTTGTGCAGTCAAAAGAGACTACCTCCCTACGCATCTACACTCCTTGGAGAGCGGAGAGATAGTGGAGTACACCCCAGTCCGCAGTGCAAGAGGAGAATGGCGGCGGCGGTGAAAAGACCAAAGAATCCCACACAGCTCCCCTCGGAACATTGGGAGTCGGATCCCTATGGCCTATGACCCCCACAAGTCAGAGGTCAAGTTGTGGAGGAAGAGTTCCTGCCCGAGGTGCCCGTCATGGCACCTAAGTATTGTCCAGAAACAAAGAATAAGTCATCTACAGATGTGCCCAGGCCTACTCCTGGTGTTCAGGAGGTTTGGCCTACTCAACGGGCACCAACCAAAGTACTTCGGCCTACTCCTGCTGAGGAGGAGGTTTGGCCGGCCCAACAGGTACCAACACTTTGTCCCCCAGTGGCGCAAGCTGCTGCGGTACCGATGGAGGTTAACAGTGAGCCCCACCATCACTAATTCCAAGCTATCCCAAGTGTCTTGAAACACACAAGTTAGTCCCTTGGAGGGGGCACAGTCCTGTGGTCCCCACTACATGTCCCAACCTAGAAAGCACCCTGTCAGGCAAGGTTGGGATGGAAAGTTTCTGGGATGAACTCACATGTGTTAATATTGTTTCTTTTCCTTCTATTGAGTCGTGAGACTAACATTGTTGTGTGGAGCACGTCTATTGTTTTGCAGGTTTAATGTAACGTTTA
Organism: Hyla sarda; assembly: GCF_029499605.1. Taxonomy (NCBI): domain Eukaryota; kingdom Metazoa; phylum Chordata; class Amphibia; order Anura; family Hylidae; genus Hyla; species Hyla sarda. The sequence continues at coordinate 90,598,602 of NC_079198.1, forward strand.
AGCGAAGTGCCCGGCAGACTAGCCATGAACTATCAGTAACCAAAATCATAAGCTTTTGTGCCCGGCTTAAGCCGTGATCTTTTCCTACAGACTCTTGAGTACCAGAACTGCAGAGCGGTACTATCATTTATATTAATAGAATAATATATTGTCTACTGTTTTTGCACAAGTGTATGCAATCCTAAGTATTATTCTGAAGTTGAATCACTGGGGCACCTTGTAATAAAGTGTATAGAATGTTTCCACAAAATGTCTATAGTGTCAAATGTTTCCGCTAGCTATTGCGGTTGTGCAGGAGGTATCCTGAATCTATCAGGAAAAGCATATCTATTTACCTCATTGCCATAAAAGGCACCGATGTATCAAATAGTCACTAGTAACACAAATTGGTAAGTTAGAATAAGAACCCTCACCACACTTTCTTGGCTCACTTTGGGTCCCCTTGCAGCAAATTAAGTATTGTTTAAATGCGACAGCCTACCTGAGTATTGTTGCTGACCAGTGGACCCATCTTCTGATGGATACTTCCAGCAGGATAATGCACCATGTCACAAAGCTTACATCACCTTATACATAACAATGAGGTCACTGTACTCTAATCTAAGAAAAGAAAAGGAAGAGAAGGCGCTCTCATGTGCAGGACTTCAAGTAAACCCACGGCGGGGGAGGAAGACAGCCGCTTATTAAAGTTGGTTGTGTATCATACACAACAATGTAAAGCATATATCAAATGGGTTCCATCTGCAGCTGTCCTGTAAAGGAGTGTATTGAGCTTTGCATGCTGGACCATTAAAGTTACTAACCTGAAGGCTCCGTTGTTCCTGCTCTCCTTGTTCCATTCAGCGCCAGTTGATCCTGTGCATTTCCAAAGTCCTCCTTGTACTGTACTCCAGTGGCTCCAATTTCAATCCAATAGATCACCTTTTAGATGTGGGGGAATGGGAGATTCTCGTCAAGGATGTGCAGCCGACAAATCTGCAGCAGCCGTGTGATGTCTTATGTTCATTTGGACCAGTACCTTTTTTCCAGTACCTTGTAGAAAGTATGCCACAAAGAATGAAGGCAAAAGGGGTTCAACCTGGTACTTGCAAGGTGTATCTAATAAAGTCGCGAGTGAGTGTAGATTCTTTTATGTAAGAGCAGTGAGATTTAGAAATATTTGCCTGGATCAACATTGCAGGATCAAATCCTGAGCAGGATGAACTTAAAGGGGTATTCCGGGTTTATACATCTTATCCCCTATCCAAAGGATAGGGGATAAGATGTATGAACGCAAGGGTCCAGCCGCTGGGGCCCACCGCAAACTTGGTGCAGCCCCCAGCATTTTGTGCCGGGTGCTGCTTCCGAGACAGGGATGTGACGTCACGGCACGCCCCCTTGTGATGTCTTACCACGTCCCCGTCTCGGAAGCAGCGCCCGGCACAGAATGTCGGGGGCTGCACTGTGATCGCTGGGGTCCCCAGTGGCAGGACCACTGCGATCATACATCTTATCCCCTATCCTTTGGATAGGGGATAAGATGTAAAAACCCTGAATACCCCTATAAAGTATATGTTCTTTTGTAGGTTCTTAACAAACTATGTATTATGGAAAAACGCACAGCAGGTGGAGCGCTTAAGTAATGTAGTTCTGCAAAGTAATTACTTCTGGCTGGAACCCAATGCCTATATCTGTGGCTTACTGTCTAACAGCTCCTATATCTCTCAGGGGTGCACATTTGTGTGAATGAGCACATAATGAAATCAGATACTGCAAACTATATTTCTGCTGTGACGAAGTAAAATGTAAAATTATGGATAATAAAAATTATTGCTTTAAAAGAGACAGCATTAGAACCAGGAGGTCTAGGGCAATCTCGATTTTTCTAATGCAATGTCATTTATAATGATGATAGAATAATGCTGGAATTTGGAGGATAATACGAACATTTTCCTCACCTTTATTATGCTATTTAAATTTCATGCATGTCATTCTCTGTAACGGGGGAAAAAAAACTAAATAATAATAATCACCTCTAATAGCATGATCATAGTATAATACAGGATAAGTATTCCCATTTGTAGGTAATAGGGCTTTTGGGAAAAAAGTCTTTAATACATGTTCTGTAGGGGTTACTTCATCCTTTCTAAACCCGTAAAGCTCATAAGCACTGAACTGAAGGTTTGAGATAATTTGACATTATTCTTTTTTTTGCTGATTACTGTTAGTGCATCTTAAAAACATGTGTTCATTTTGGAAATGCTAAAAATTGTAGCACCATTGTTCTATAAATTGCCCTGCCTTTCTGGTAATCAGACCACCCTTGGAATCCAGGGCATCAATGTATACTCAAAAAGACAAAGCACTCTAGCTCCAATAAAAATGCCAAACTTAATTGCATGTCTAAAAAGCATCAATGGATACACTGACACATTTTGGACTTCTACTCTATTTCTACTACTATATTTTCTGCGAGGGCAGCTAGGCTCTTAAAGGGGCAGTTTTCCTGCTGATATGTGTCATAAAGAATTTACATGGAAGCGGGATGTCAAAATAAATACATATGATATACAGCTATGAATGAGGATGAGTAAACATTCAAAACGCGTCGGTTCATCCATTGATACTTTTACAAGACATGCAATTAAGTTTCAAAATTAATTCAAACTGGAGTGTTTTTTTCCTTTTCTTTATTGAGTATTCATAAATGTCCTGGAATGCAAGGGTTGCCTTGTGTGTGCATCTGATTACCAGAAGGGCAAAGTGATTTATGGGACAGTGGTCCTGGACTATAGACAGTCAACACAGTTTGGAATTTTATTGGAGTTGGAGATATTTTTCATTATTATTAAAGGAGTACTGCAGCAATAGACAACGTATCCCCTATCCACCACCTGTGCAGCTGCATGGGGGCCCAGTAGATAAAAGGGCCAATTTACATCTTAAAAGCTTCTCCTTATACAGTATAGGGACCCTCTATTGTCAATGAGATTCTGCTCTAGGGCTCTGTGGAAACTTAAAATTTTAGTCTAAATTATGAAAAAGCAGAAAACTAATCTCTTGGATTGCAACATGCTGAACCAGAGTTCGGAAGCAAAATGCAAACAGACTATAATTGATCAAAAGATGAGTACCTCTACTGTGGATAAAAACAAGATTATTCATTGTTGAGTTACATAGTATTAAAGACAACTGCTGCATGGGATCTTGTATTACCAAACGTTTACTTTAAAGTGGCTTCAGAGGCTTTAAAAACCAATAAAGCTTAGATCCACCATTGCCTGAAGAACCAAATGTCAGATATTAACCACCTACTGAAGTTATGGGCTGAGACCCAAGACCCAAACCTAGGCCACGAGAAAAGGCGGTTGAATAGGTAAAATAGGTCACAGGATCGTGCTTTTTACAATTGCGACTTCTAAATCAATATAGACTATTGAGGTTGCTTTATATGTTTCAGATGTGAAAACAATCACAAGTATTTACATTGGTCTTGGAAATAATATTTGTTTAATAAATATTTGTCTGTGTTTTTAGTACAATGTTTGCTTAACCAGAGATATATTACGGTCCAAGAGTAATTTTGAAGGATTTTTCTTCTATGTGCTGTTGCCAGAAGCTATAACACAAATTTATTCTCCTGGACATGTCCTTCAGAGGTTCTTACCACATTATTATGTGGGGAATCATGATAAACAAATACTAGTGATGTTATGTCTCCCTAAAATATCTTGTGAAGCTTGTTATAATTTTGCTATGTTTTGTATCTTTGACTTTTTATACTTAAGAAATTCAAGAAGTTTATTTTCAAATAATCTTTTGATAAAAAACGTAATATTTTAAGGGAACCTTTCAAGTCCAAAAAAAAAAAAAAACCACAGACAACCAAATCTGTCAGGTCCAAAAGGCACCTCAAGCCACAGAGTCAAATTTCGCACTTAGTACACATTTCCCGGCCTGTCAGAAAAATCCATCAGAAAACTTTAAGGCACTAGTGGTGGTTTATGGTGCCCTTTGGACCTGACAGGTTCCCTTTACAGTGTTTGTGAATGTTTATATAGTATTTATTACTTTTCAGAATGTCAATATAGTGCTGTGGCTGCCCAGATTTGTGCTGATTAGGTGCCCGTCCTGCTGCACCTACTATTTGGCACTAGTGCTCCAATACTGTTTATGAGGTGCTGCCTCCAATAATGTTTCCACTATGTTGCATATCAGTGCACAACATCGCTCTAACTATTATTGAACTCAAGAGGCTACCTATAGGGCAAATATTTATAGACTACAGGAACAAAAATTTTAATGCATATATAAATCTTTTTTTTTTTTTTTGAGCCAATGTACGTGCTCTCAAATCACCCAAGTGCAAGTAAAAAGTGCAAGTCTTCACACAAAAACATGCACGAGGATGGGGTCCATAACAAGCCCTTCTCTAACAGGAGAGAGGCCCTCCAACAAATCAAACCCTTTACCTCCAGGCCAAAAGGCACCTGCAAGGTTCCAGGTACGATGTCCCCTTTTGCCAAAGCTACTCCGGGACCAAAAAGTGTTCCTGGAGGACAGCTAGACGTTAACCAAGTTGCCACCCAGGAACCAGTAAAACCGGTTCAGCGTTCCTGCCAAAGCAGGAATGCCAAAGGGAATGTCAGAGAGGTGAGGGACCTGATGGCCTCACACCTCCCCTAGACCGGCAGGAGGGACACCCCGAAGGGCAACCACATCCCCGACCAAATCCTAGTGTATTTAAAAAGAACACAAATGTGAGCACAGTGACAAAAACACATAAAATAAATAAGTGGATGTGCACAGTGTGATAATGCACGGGCATCTGGCCAGATCTATAAAAATTCCTCTGCAGATCAAGAGCCAGAAGGCCGGAATGCTAGAGGTGAGTGCTCAGAAGAGTGAGAGATAAAGTGCATGCTACGTGCCATCAGTCAAGTTGGGTCGCTACTCCCAAATAATCCTTTGGCTAAAGGCTCTTTGAGGGGGTAAGCATTGCCATACCTCCAATAGGTGGCACCCCGCACAGCAGCTACCTCCAATAGGTGGCACTAGGGATCAAACTATTTTCTTTATCAAAGAGAGGTAATTTGCATACTTTTTTCCAGGGAGCATTGTATGAGCTATAAGACTCGCTATGACAGCTTACGGTCTCTTTAAGGATACACATTAACCCCCCACCCCGAGACTCACTAAGTAACAATACCGATCCCCACCCAAGATCGAAACCGTATAATAATGTGTCTTTGTACATGGTTATTGTTACTACCAGATCAAGCTTCCACTTTCCATAAATTCCTTAAAAAAATAATGTTAAAAGTCGTTTCTATGGTGGATGACAAGTGTTTGCCCTGAGGGTGTGAAGTTAGAGCTCTGTGATGAGTTTTAAATGGTCCAGTGCCCTATTGGTTTCCACACATTTAAAAAGCCCTGAGGAATGCATAGATTATTGTACCTACATGGGTAATGAGTTTATGCCATGCATGCGTGTGTAGTTGTTGATTCAAATAGGTAAATTTGTTTTTCAATGACCCAATATAATTGTTAGTTTCCACATGGTTGAATAAAATTCTAAAAAGATTCTTATTTAGGATTAAAACAAGAACCAGATCTAGCTCTCTATTTAGTATTACTACATTAATACATTGTGAAAGCAAATAATATATTTGATGCTTATATTGCTTATATACTGTACATGTAAATGATTGTTGCCATTTTTTTTACTTAGAAAATAGAAGTTTTTTTTATTTAGAAAATAGTAGTAAGGCTGGGTCCACACCACGTTTTGTTAAATACGGTTCCCGTATACGGTTGGGAGGAGGGGCCGGGGCTTAATCGCGGCACCCGCACTCAGCCGTATTCGGGAACCGTATTTAATGTATGTCTATGAGCCGACCGGAGTGAACCGCAGCCTCTGGTCGGCTTCGTTTTCGACCGTATGCGGTTTCCCGACCAAAGGCAAAAAACGCGGTCGACCACGTTTTTGCCTGCGGTCGGGAAACCGCACTCCGGTCGGCTCATAGACATACATTAAATCCGGTTCCTGAATACGGCTGAGTGCTGGCACCGCGATTAAGCCCCGCCTCCCCTCCTCCCAGCCGTATACGGTAACCGTATTTAACAAAACGTGGTGTGAACCCAGCCTTACACAGTATCTATGATCTATGTATGCCCTATTTGTCAAGGGCATACATAGATCATAGATATTGTATATACCTTTTATGTAAGAAAAGGCAGCTGCTGTGGGACACAAAGAAAATGGAACCCAGAAGGGCAAGTACGCCTGGGAATCCATCAGGGGCAAGTGCTAATGCATCAGTCCCATCTGCCTAACCCACCCCCACCCAGCACAGAAGTGCACCAAGATATACAGCCAGAGAGAGAGGCATGTGGACGTGATGCCTTAAAATGTGTTCCTGTACAAGCTGCAAAACTACATTGTGTACATCCACTCATAACCCCTAGAAGTCTCAGAACATACATGTATGCCCTGGCTGCCTGATACTTGGCACACCAGGATCATGGCATCTGAAGCATTAGGGGGGATTACAGAGACTCATCGTACCACACCACCAGAAGCATGATCAGGAGCATCTGATGAGTCATGACTGCTGTGGGGATCCTTGTATGCTCTGCCTTCTAGCAGACTATACAAGTGAATCGCCGATATCGATGATCAGTGGTATGCTTATTGTTACGCCGAGCGCTCCGGGTCCCCTCTCCTCCCCGGAGCGCTCGCTACACTCTCCTCACTGCAGCGCTCCGGTCAGATCCACTGACCCGGGGCGCTGCGATACCGCCTCCAGCCGGGATGCGATTCGCGATGCGGGTAGCGCCCGCTCGCGATGCGCACCCCGGCTCCCGTACCTGACTCGCTCTCCGTCAGTCCTGTCCCGGCGTGCGCGGCCCCGCTCCCTAGGGCGCGCGCGCGCCGGGTCTTTGCGATTTAAAGGGCCACTGCGCCGCTGATTGGCGCAGTGGTTCCAATTAGTGTTATCACCTGTGCACTTCCCTATATCACCTCACTTCCCCTGCACTCCCTTGCCGGATCTTGTTGCCATCGTGCCAGTGAAAGCGTTTCCTTGTGTGTTCCTAGCCTGTGTTCCAGACCTCCTGCCGTTGCCCCTGACTACGATCCTTGCTGCCTGCCCCGACCTTCTGCTACGTCCGACCTTGCTTCTGTCTACTCCCTTGTACCGCGCCTATCTTCAGCAGCCAGAGAGGTTGAGCCGTTGCTAGTGGATACGACCTGGTCACTACCGCCGCAGCAAGACCATCCCGCTTTGCGGCGGGCTCTGGTGAAAACCAGTAGTGACTTAGAACCGATCCACTAGCACGGTCCACGCCAATCCCTCTCTGGCACAGAGGATCCACTACCTGCCAGCCGGCATCGTGACACTTATACATAGCACTGATCAATATTAGTAATCAGTAAATTGCTATAAATAGTCCACTATGGTGACTTAAAAAATTAATTAAAAAAAGTAAAAAAACAAAAGTTTTAATGAAAGTACCGTATTTATCGGCGTATAACACGCACTTTTTAGGCAAAAATTTTTAGCCTAAAATCTATCTGCGTGTCATACGCCGATAAGCCACTGCAGTTCAATTATTTAAATCAATGAACTGCAGTGGCTTTGCAGGTGCAGAGACCTGCCGTCGCTGCTGGCTTCTCTGCCCCTGCCTGTCCTGAGGTCTAGAGCCTTGCTGCCGGCCCTTCTCTCCCATTGGCTATCAGTGCCACTGCACGTTCTCTCCCCCTGGCTATCGGTGCCGCTGCCCCATTGCCGGCGCCGATAGCCAGGGGGAGAGAAGCGGCGCCGACAGACAGGGGGAGAGAGGGGGCAGCGGCACCCATTGCCGGTGCCACTGCCCCGTTGCCTCCCCCATCCCCGGTTGTATAATTACCTGTTGCCGGGGTCGGGTCCGCGCTGCTTCAGGCCTTCGGTGTACGTCCCCTGCGTCGTTGCTATGCGCTGCGAGGCGCAATTATGTCACTCGTCATTGCGCCGTGCAGTGCATAGCAACGACGCAGGGGACGCACACCGGAGGCCTGAAGCAGCGCGGACCCAACCCCGGCAACAGGTAATTATACAACCGGGGATGGAGAAGGCAACGGGGCAACGGCGCCGGCAATGGGTGCCGCTGCCCCTTCTCTCCCCCTGTCTGTCGGTGCTGCTGCCCCATTGCCGGCGCCGCTTTTCTCCCCCTGGCTATCGGCGCCGGCACGGGCGCAGATAGCCAGCGGGAGAGAAGCAGCGGCAGCAGGGCTCTAGACCCCAGGAAAGGCAGGGGGAGAGAAGCGGGCAGCGACGGCCTCTCTCCCCCTGCCTTTCCTGGGGGCTTCTGCGGGGTCAGAAACAGTGTATCGGGGTATACGCATGCACACACACGCACCCTCATTTTACCAAGGATATTTGGGTAAAAAACTTTTTTTACCCAAATATCCTTGGTAAAATGAGAGTGCGTGTTATAGGACGGTGTGTGGTATACCCCGATAAATACGGTAAATAAGTCCCTCCGCCACAAAAATAATTATAACACTTTTCCCTTTTCCTATTTTACAAAAATATAGAAAAAATAAATAAAATAAAATAAATAAACATAATTAGTACCGCCACTAATTCAAATGTCTGAACTATTAAAATATTATACTATTGACCCCTATTGGTGAAGGGGGCAAAAACGTTAAAAAAATAAAACACATCACATCCCAGAAAAAATGAAGTAAAAAGTTACCAAAATGTCACATATATGCAATAGCTAAACTGGTAAAAACTACAGATCAAGGCACAAAATATGAGCAGAGATTTCACTTCATATGGCCTCTGGCCATGGCTGCGCATAAGCAAATGTTGCTTATGTACGATATAAAGTGGAATCTCTATGCTCAGAGAGATTTCACATGGGAGGATCAGCAGAGGGATTTAGAGCAGATGTCATGGTCAGCTCAGGGCTTATGGGAGAAATTTAGCAACTGCAGTACACCTGCAAAACTGCACGCGCAGTGTGTTTTTCTTTGCGTGTGCATTGACTTACACAAGGCTTATCATATCACTTTGTGCTATTTTTATGTTGTCTGCATTGATTTTTGCCATTGTTTTTTGTTTTGGGCTTCCAGAAGGAATGGTTAGCAGACGTACTGGTTGCTGCACTAAATTTATCACTTGCGCAAAAATAGTTTGTTTGCAAAATTACCCCTGTGACATGCTGGTATAGAGAGGTGTGTGAGCTTTTCACCCTTCCTATCATGTGCACAAATTTATGACATGATGGGCACCACATATAGTAATAAACTTTGCACAGCAACTGCAAAAACCACACACTTGCGTAGTAGGTCTCGCCTTGTGCAATAATCTGTGCTAAAGATACATTTTCCCCAATAGGTTGATTCATTTCATTGTACAGTATATAAGGATGAGCTGGAGTATCAAATACAATAGCAAAAAAAAATGTCACGGCAAGCCAAGTGTTAAAGTGAGGAAAATATATATATATATTTTTTTTTCTCTTCATGCAAAAGTGTTTTAAAGGGGTACTCTGCCCCTAGACATCTTATCCCCTATATGGACAGGGAATAAGATGTCTGATTGCGGGGGTGCCGCCGCAAGGGACCCCTGCGATCTCGGCTGCCTTATCCGTGCCGAATGACTGGTGATGCGGGGCGGAGGCTCGTGACGTCACGGTCATGCCCCACTCGTGACGTCATGGCCATGCTCCTCTCAATGCAAGTTTATGGAGGCGGGAGTCCATCACACCCCCTCCCATAGACTTGCATTGAGGGGGCATGGCTGTGACATAAAGCGTGGGCGTGGTCGTGATGTCATGAGCCTCTGGCGCTGCACCTGGCGCTCTAAACGCACGCCGGGTGCAGCAGGGAGATTTGGGGGTCTCCAGCTGAGGGACCCCCGTGATCAGACATCTTAACCCCTATCCTTTGGATAGGGGATAATATGTCTAGGGGAGGAGTACCCATTTAAGCAATGTTATAGATTTAAAAGCTTCAACCAGATGTGTGATCCACGAATGCAGCTATGTACATGTACCATATTTTGGTCAAAGGCAAGTGTGTATCAAGAAAGCATAGAAAAAATGGAGTCATTCCAAGGATATAATGAACATATTAATAATCTATGTAAGGACGCTGGAGTGACACTTCATTTTTAAATATTATCAATAAAGATTATTAATATTTCCATTATATGCTTGGAATGACAAAATTTTTTCTATGCTTTCTTGTGTATCTTTTTGGAGGTCATATAGCATTATAATTGCATGAGGCTTTTTTGGACACAGATGTGTGCTGGTTGGACATTATTGAGGAGATATCCCTTATACCCCACCAGTATGAGACTGTTTGTTTTTAGGTGTTTCTCAAGTAGAATCTACAAATATGAATCACATATTGGGTTCGATATTAATCTCAGTATTATTCCTCACAGTATCATATACAATCATATGGGCACTATATACTGTACTAAAGAGACTTGGCGCCACAGTACTCCAATAAGCGTTAAGGTCACTTCATTCTTCTAATCTGTGAGTTGGAATCAATACAACAAGCCATACAGGGATATAGTGGTAAATGAATACTGTGTTTACAGCCATGTGGATGAGGCCATAGGATGTACATTTATGTTCCAACTTAACAAGGCAGGTTGTCAGTAGATCTAGTCTTGGTATAGTAAGTGACAATGTTTAAAATCGTCATCCTAGATTTTTACACACAAATAAGTTTAAAATTAATCTTTAAATACCCTGTAAGTTAATAAAATAACCACATTTAAAACATACATCAATTAGCTAGAATTTTGAAAGACATTTGAAACGCAGTGAATAAATATATTTACCATGTGCACCTTTTTGAAAAAGGCGCAAAAAGTGCCAAACGTTATAAAAATTGCCTTAGAAAAGCGACACCCTACAACAAGTTCTGAGGTGAATTTACATTTGTGCTAAATTTATCAAAGTATTTGTACCTTTTTGATAAATTTGGTGCAAGTAGCTAAAAACACGGCAAAAAAAGGCAAGAGAAATGGCTACACATCTTGTAATGCTTCATTTCCCCTGTGGAGGTGTTGTAGGGAAACTGAGCACTTGTTATTATGCTCCTCGCAGAATGCAGCTTGTCATTGTGGGCTTTTTGACCAGACACATCAATTCTTCGGATGTTTCTTGTTTAAATACTAGTCATAACAATACAATAATAATTTAGGAAGGTCTGATAAAAACATGGCTGATAATTTTGCCTCTTTATTAACCCATTTACCAATCACTGTTGGTCAATCATTTCTTGCATTTTTCCATTATTTGTTTTTCAGGAGTATACTATAAACATAAAAACTAAAAGAACAATAACAATACAATAACACATTTAAAGTTCAAATTTGATTACATTTTCTATTGGTGTTTCACTCATTTTAATCCAAAATCTAAATCTAAAGGAAATAGATTGGACTTTATTACTAAAGAAGAGAGGAAATAAAAGGTTAATTAGAAGATTGTCTAGACACCGAGCCTGAAAACACAGCTGCGCTCTCTTCTCTTCTAGACAGATACATTAACCGTAATTTACTTTAACTCCGAATGTTTGTCCTTTCCGCCATGTTAGTGCTGGAAAAAGATTTATTGATGATGGCGTCCTACCTATATCAGCCAGATGGATAATTCTGCAGACAACACATGTGTAGAGCCCATTTAAGAGCAAAGGATGCTAATCAGATGGGGTCACTAAAAGTCCATTATAAATTATTGTATTAACCCAAAGTATGCTTGAGGGGCTAGCAATCTAATGGAATCAAGTGCTTTGTTGAGTACATGGCAGAGGTTAACTTCCCTTCTGGCACTATTTAAATATTGAATTATGCAATAAATAGAGGATCTTTAAAATCCTTTGTAGGTGTATCGTAGAATCAATGGAGTGCTGTTTGTATGTTCTTATGTTCACACTCCAGGAACATTCTAAGGTATCATTCAGGTATATTGTAAAGCAATTTAAAGGGGTATTCTGGCCAAAGACATCTTATCCCTTATCCAAAGGATAGGGGATAAGATGTCTGATCGCAGAGGTCTCGCTGCTGGGACATCCCACAATCATGGTGCAGCACCCGCATTCTATGCCGGGCTGATGCTCCAGTCTCGGAAACCTCATGTTTCCGGGACTGGAGACGTGATGTGACCCCGCGCCCCCCTCTGTTCATGTCTTTGGATAGGGAATAAGCTGTCTTTGGCCGAACTACCCTTTAACTGAAGTTCTTCTGAAATCAACTCACAGCAACTTTGGTTCGGTAGCAGGGACGTGCACACATAGACTAGAAAGGGGGCTTGAGCCCCTGACCTTTTGATGCCTCCTCCTTAGGGGCCTTTTTTCCTGGAAAGCACTGCGACTGATAGCAGTAATATCAAGGTAAATTAAATGCTTATATTATCACTTGGGCCCCTGCCCCCCAAAATCTCTTTGCATGTTCCTGTTCGGTAGTCCAAATGTTGCATCTAGAATATGGACATCACATCAATTCTTGTGTCTGAATAATACGACCTTAAGGGTGTTTTCCAGGAAAATACTATAAATGGCCTATCCACAGGTTACGCCATCAATAGTTCATCGATGGAGTGTTGACACTCAGCACCCTTGCTGATCAGCTGTTTGGTGCCCACACTATACATAGAACAGAGAAGGAAGAAGTTGGCTCTGTACTCAATGTAGTGGCATCTAGTGGTGGTGACACATTACTACAGCCTTAGTTCCTATTGAAGTTAATAGGCCATCAATTATATTTTCATGAAAAATCTATTAGAGGGTACATTCACACTTGCATATTTTGCTGCAGAGTTTTGCATCTGATTTTGCCACCTATGGACTTCATTAGGTAGCAACATTTGCTGTGTAAAATCTGCAGCAATCTATGCAGCGAACTATGCATGTGTGTACATTCTCTACGAGTAGGGTCATGCTGCAGATGTGCTGATGGCAGTCACAAGAGCAAGTTCCCTGCTGCTGTCGGGGAGCTCTGTGTGTCTGCTCATAGCAGCATATTTACCACTGCACATTTGCTACTAGCAGGCACTGTGTCTACAGCAGGAAATGCAGCTGTGTTCAATCATTTAAAACCTGCAGCTTCAAATCTGCTACATCAAATATGCGCAGGATTCAATAAGTGTGTTGCTCCATATTTTCCTACCCATTGAAGTCAATCTGCGTATTTTTGCACCCATTGAGGAAAATATGTAGCAGCTAATATGCAGCAAAATATGGCCCATGTGACTCTACCCTTTGGGGTAATTCAAATGTCCTTTTTTTTGCTGCAGATCTGCTGCAGAAAATTTTGGTGCCCATTGATTTCAAGGGGTAGCAAATCCTGCAGCAAATCTGCAGCAAAAATTAGGATTTGCAATACTTTAAGGGTGTATTCACATGTACAGTATCCTGCGTGTATTTAATGCTGCAGATTTGATGCTCAGGATTTGAAGCTGTAGATTTTATGCTGCAGAGTTCAATGTAAACTAAAAGATTAAACACAGCATCAACTCTGCAGGTACAAATCCTGCACATCAAATAAAGGGGTATTCTGGAAATATATAGTGCAGTTAGAATGTTTAAAATGTTTACTTATTTATTAAAGGAAACTCTAAAATATTGCATTGACATAGGTATTCAGACCCTTTACTCAGTAATGACTGGCGATGCGTAGGCTCATGACGTCACAGCCACGTCCCGCTCGTTATGTCATGACCACGCCTCCTTAATGAAAATCTATAGGAGGCGTGGCCTTGACTTGCATTGAGGGGGTGTGACCGTGACATCATGACCAGGACGTGGCCATGACATCACAAGCCTCCAGCGCTGCACCCGACACTCTAAGGGTACGTTCAGATGAGCGGATTTACAGCGTATTTTATGCTGCAGATCAGCCGCTGAAGGACCTCTGTCTGGTGCCTTTACATGTGCCTGCTCGGAGTGGCAATACGCCGCTACGTGCAGACACACTGAAGCAAAGTGCGAGTCAATGCGCATGCGCGGTGTACTCGCACACATCGCGGCCGCTCCCCCTGCTCAATGAGCCTGCTAAAGAGTTGCCGCAATGTGTGAGTATACTGTGCAACTCACACATGACGGTGTGTCTGCTCGTAGCAGCGTATTGCCGTTCCGAGCAGGCACATGTAAAGGCAGCATATAGAGCTCCTTCAGTGGAAGATCCGCAGCGATATACGCACAGAAAATCCGCTCATCTGAACATACCCTAAATGAATGCCGGGTGTAGCAGGTCAGACATCTTTTGGATAGGGGATAAGATGTCTAGGGGTGAAGTATCCCTTTAACCCCTTAACGACCAAAGACGTAAATGTACATCCTGGAGCAGCTCTACTTCACGCCCCAGGAAGTACATTTACGTCCTGTACAGGACCGCAAGTATCGGAGGGAGGGATGCTCGGGTCATGCACAGCAGGTCCTGGCTGCTGGTAGCAGCCAGGGACCCACCAGTAATGGCCGACGTTCGCAATTGCGCGTATGCCACCATTAACCCCTCAGATGCTGTGATCAATTCAGATCACGGCATCTATGGCAGTGCGGCTACATTTTAGGCTGATCTGATAGCCAACGGCACAGCCACGGGGATAAGTTCTGCTAACATGACGGACGGAGGTCCCCTCATCTGCCTCCGCCGCCTTCCCGGTGTCTTCTGCTCTGATCTGCCTTCCAGCAGACCAGAGCAGAAGATCGGCGCCTTATCGTTGCCTTATTGGTGCCTATGCCTTATGCATAGCACTGAACAGTATTAGCAATAAAGTGATTGCTATTGATAGTCCCCTCCCCCAATAAAAATGTAAATTGTCCCTTTTTCTAATTTTACCCCCAAAAAGTGTAAAAGAAATAAAAAAATTAATAAACATATTTGGTATTGCCACGTGGGTAAATTTCCAAACTATTAAAATATAATGTCCATGATCCTGTACGGTGAACGACGTGAATGTAAAGAAGAAAAAAAAATTGCTACTTTTGTGTCACATTTTATTCCAAAAAAATTAATTAAAAAATTATTAAAAGTTTTATATACACAACTGTGGTATCAACAAAAAGTACAGATCACGGTGCAAAAAATTAGCCCTCATACCTCCACTTATACGGAACAATGAAAAAGTTATAGGTCATCAAAATAGAGGGATTTAAAACGTACTAATTTAGTTAAAATGTTTGCAATACAATATTAGAAAAGTACATACTCATGGGTATCATTTTAATTGTATTGACCCACAGAATAATGAACACGGGTCATTTTTACCTTAAATTGTACGGCGTGAAAAAGAAACCTTCCA
This sequence comes from Hyla sarda, assembly GCF_029499605.1. Lineage (NCBI taxonomy): Eukaryota > Metazoa > Chordata > Amphibia > Anura > Hylidae > Hyla > Hyla sarda. The sequence goes on from NC_079198.1 coordinate 90,613,899, forward strand.
AAATCTGCGGTTTTCTTTTCAATTTGCCCACACAAATAGTATTTTTTAGCATGCGCCATACATTTTATGGTCCACTAACTTATAGGCTACCCTTGGGCAACCCAATGAAACCCTAGTTTTCCCATACACCCTAATATTAAAAGTGCAATCTTTATTGTAAATTTCCGCACATCAAACTAAGTTTAAAATGATCATTCGCCACATTGTCCTGATTTGAATTCAATAAATTGACCAGCCGGTCTATTACTATGAGCACATCAAACAGTGCAAAGGGCCTTTTAAGTTTTAATACAGATGCCTTGTCCTGATTACTCACTTGTGCAGATGTTACTGCAGGCACCTTGCACTGTTTGATGTGCTCATAGTAATAGACCGGCTGATCAATTTATTGAATTCAAATCAGGACAATGTGGCGAATGATCATTTTAAACTTAGTTTGATGTGCGGAAATTTACAATAAAGATTGCACTTTTAATATTAGGGTGTATGGGAAAACTAGGGTTTTTTGGGGGGTTGCCCAAGGGTAGCCTATAAGTTAGTGGATCAAGTCTCCACCCTCCATACACCTGTCTCAAATTAGGTATATACATTTTATGGTAAAATGAGAGATATCATTACAAAGGACAAGTAGTCACACATCAAAAAAAGCCCTCATATGGGTCTGTAGATGAAAATATAAAAGAGTTACGTATTTTAGAAAGCGAGGAGGAAAAAAAGAAAATGCTAAAATAAAATTGGCCTGGTCCTTAAGGTCAAAATGGGCTTAGTCCTTTAAGTGTGTAACCGAAAAAAACTTTCCTCAAGGGCTCAAGTAAAATAATTCATAAATAAGGGGGGGGGGGGGGGGGTGTTTTAATTATTCACTGAAAGAGCAACTGAAACAACAACCTACAAGTGTGGAAAACCACACAACAAAATTGTGAATATACCCCAGTTAGAAATAATTTGTAACAAATTTAATCGTGTATAAAAATAATTTTATTATAATATATCTGTTTTAAAAAAAATACATGTGTGTGTATATATATATATATATATATATATATATATATATATATATATGTAGAAAACACAGAATCAATTCATAAGAAGAAATATCAGAATGAAAATACATATGTATAAAAAAGAATAAAAAAGAATAAAATGTAAGGTGGATACTGGGGTGAGAAAAGCCTGTATGCCAAACAGAAAAATTGAAGGATAAAAATTAATAATAAATATAATTATAAAAAGTGCTTAGAGAGTCACAGAGCTGATAGTGAGCTGCAATTCATACATATAAATAAGTTAATATACACGGGGTTTTGCATGCACAAGATAAGGGAAGAGGGAAGGGGTGGGGCGTTGTGCAGGGTATACACAAGGAAAATGTGCAATAAGTGTGGGAATCTAAATATCACACAGTGGCCAGTGAAAACAGAAACAATGTGATATAAAATAAATATATATGTGTGAACCCTAATAACCAAGATGAGAACAAATCAAATACAGCACTCAAGTGAGTTAAAAAATGCAAAGAATATATATATATATATATATATATATATATATATATATATATCGTGCAAGTGAATGGGCAAGGACGTAAACATGCACCCCACAGGGAAAGAGGATATGTATATATGTGTACTGCCTGGGTCACACAATATGGTACTAATAATAGACAGTGACAAACAACAGGCAGATAGCAGCAATAGTATAGACAGCAAAAATTGAACAGCAGCAAAGATAAATAGTGACTAGTAGCAAAAAATTATATCCATAAAAGGAACGTTTAGGCTGGCACAGGACTCACCCCAGTCCACCTCCACAACTCTGACGCGTTTCGCCGGAAGCGGCTTTGTCAAGGAGTGAGGTGGACTGGGATAGCCTCGCTATAAATAGTATATGTGTGCCAAGTGTGTGGTCCTTTAGTGGTTAAGCTTAGGTTGGATGGGGACCCTCAGTGGAAGCCATTTTCGGGTATGTAGGTAGGACCTTTAAGTATGTAGGAAGGTCCCTCCATTAATTAAGTCCCCTTCATTTTCAATATGAAATGACACCATGATTGATGATTGACACCACCTTGCTGCGGTTTCAGCTAAAATCAATATATGATAATGGAAGAAATGTTATACACAGAGCCACAGCACCAATGTGTTTATAATACATGTTAAATGATCTACATTATGATGCCACCAGTTTCATATTGAATGCACTGGTTACAGCTTGGTTTTAAAGGAGTAGTGAAACATAACTTATCCCCTATCCAACCGCTGACACCCCCCGCGCGCAATCTCCTGAACGGGGCCTTGGCATGTGCCGGAAGCGGCCATTCTGACCCCTGCAGGATGCCGCTGCCTACACGCCCCCTCTATTTATCTCTATGGGATACATGGAGGGGGCGTGTCAGCCGCCATTTCGTGCGGGGGTCAGATCGCCCCCTTTTAGAAGACTGCTGGGGCCCTGTTTCAGATATTGCGGGGGGTCCCAGCGGTTGGATCTATAACTTATCCCCTATCCTTTGGATAGAGGATAAGTTATGTTTCACTATAGAACTCCTTTAAATAGGTAAGTAGTTTCCTTCAGTAGGAATGTCTGTTTCCGCATCAGCTAGATAGGTTCCCCACCCGTAGATAGGTATGTGTCCCCCATTAAGTAGGCTTGTAGGGTTCCCTCTGAATATGTAGGGTCCATGGTAGATAGGACCCCCTCCATATAGGTAGGGTCCATGTTAGGTAGGGCCCCCTCCCAATAGGTAGGGTCCATGGTAGGTAGGGCCACCTCCCAATAGGTAGAGTCTATGGTAAGTAGGGCCCCTTCCACTAGGATGGGTCCACGTAGGTAGATACAGTATCCAGTAGGTAGATTTTCCCAGTATGTAGTTAGGTCCCTCAGGAGGTAGGTGTCCTACCAATTAATAATACCTCACCATTGCAATAACAATAAAAAGCAAAAATAACACCAAACTCATTTTTTCACATCCACCTATGCCAGGACGCAGCAGTCCTGCACAGATCCTGGCATTTACTACCAGAGTAAGTGAGGGAGCAAGGATCCGATAGCTCTTCGTTCTTGCATAGCTTAATGCTGTATTCGTGTCTTAATGGCATCCATACAGTTAAAGGTGACTCTTTAAACTCCAGGGATACAGGGCACCTGGCCAAAAGTCCAATGCTGCAGATTCCCATAAGGGGGCCCTGGAAAACTGCCCAGTTTAACATCCCTCCCCTAATAGCAGCCTTGGGTAAATGGAATAGTAAGGCAAAGAATATTGCTGCTACACCACATCCAAAGTTGATTGTGTTCATTTAGTACAAAGTGTCCACTTGGGTGCCCTAAAGCATTTGTGGCCTTATTTTTTTCTTGCTGTCATGTATTGTACCTGACTTGACATATGTTTTTTTGGCCCACATTCTGCAAACACGTCTTGGCCTCACAATTTTCAGCAATCAGGATAGTTTGTGTTTCATAGTATCTCCTGTTTATCTTTCTGCCGCTGACACGTCATGAGACCTTCAGATTGATACTAGCTGCCCGCCACTCATCTTATGAATAAAGCGTTATTGCTCAGACACAATTGTACTCATGTTTATAAATAATGATTGGTTTGACCGTTATATTTATAACATTACAATAGCCGCTCTTTACTAGAGAAATAAAATGCTGAAATATAGGTATACATGACAATCATTTTAGTCTGGCAACTGCAGGTTAGACAATAACAGCCCATCTATAAAAAAGAATGGAGGAGATTTATCAAAACCTGTGCAGAAGAAATGGGGACTAGTTGCCCATAGCAACCAATCAGATGTTGCTTTTATTTCTATAGAGGCCTCATTAGAAATAAAAGAAGCAATCTGGTTGCTATGGGCAACTGCTCTACTTTTCCTCTGCACAGATTTTGATAAATCTCCCCCAATGTGTTTTTTTTTTGTAAATCTGAAAATTCACAGTTTATGACCCAAAAGGCAATTTGTTTTTCTTGATCAGATACGCAACCTATCATACATAACATTTAACCACCTGTATAATATTGGACAGGTCACCTCATGTCATCAAAACAGCTCTGAACCGGGGCTCAACAACATCATCAAAGATGTTCTGTGGTATCTGGGACAAAGATGTTAACAGAATATCTATTGGGTTATATAGGATTAGGAAATAAACATGCTTGCTACTTTCTTGCTTTCCTGCATGGGTTTTGATAAACCTTTTTTCATGAGTCCCTCGATTTGTTTGAGATCTGGGGAATATGGGGGCTAAAGCAACGCCCTGATATCTTTGAGTAATCTTTTGAAAGATATAGAAAGGAATTGGAGCACTCACCCCGAATGTCATCTTGAAAAGTATTTATTCCATCGCAAGGAGATCATGACACAATGGGGAGCAGGATAAACGGGTGTGGACAAGAGGCTGGGTTCCCCTCTCTTGTCCGCACCCGTTTATCCTGCTCCCCATTGTGTCATGTTCTCCTTGTGATGGAATAACGACTTTTCAAGATGACATTCGGGGTGAGTGCTCCAATTCCTTTCTATATCTTTCAGAAGATTATTCAGTGAACTTTTGTACTTTTTTGTGAGCACCCCCTAGTCAAGTTGACACATGAGCCATTGAGCCAGGACATATCCCAGTGTGTGATATACCTTAGCATTTATGTCTCAAGATCTGCTCAATCTTTGGGCTTTGGTGCCCTGATATCTTTGTTATGCAGCTCAAATTATTCCTGAATCATTTTTGCAGTGTAGCAGGATACATTTCCGGATGAAAGAGGTCACCGCCATTAAAGCATATAATGCCATGAAGGGATACACTTGGACAACAACAATATTTACGTAAGTGATGCAGCCGTGATGACAGGATACGGGTGTGAACAGTAGAGTGTGGAGACTGGACTCCAACAGGGAGACAAGATTGCAATGTGGTCACATCGCAGGAATAAGGTCATAAGACTTAATTGTGATTACAGGACTGGAGAATGGTTACAGGAACAGACTAGTGGCAAGAAATAAAGTCCAAAAACAGGCAAAGATCTGAAAGGGATTTGCAAAACAGTGTCTAGAATCAGGCCAAGGTTGATAACAAGAGATATCATTTACTGTGCCCAGGAGCAGCTCAGGGTCAGAATCAGGAATCCCAAATACAACAACCAAGAGCAGACCTCAGACAGAACCAGGAGGTACAAAGAAGATAAACTAGGTTTATGCATGGCTTTAAAGGGGTACTCCGCCCCTAGATGTGTTATCCCCCTATCCAAAGGACAGGGGATAAAATGTCTGATTGTGAGGGGTCCAGCTGCTGGGATACCCCGTGATATCCGGGCCAGCGCTGCTGTGTTATGGACAGGGAAGCCTGGGGCTTCCATGATACCGACATCACATCACTCCCCCTTCATTAATTTCCATGGGAAGGGGCGTAATGGCTGGTGCACAGACTTCACGCTCCCTTCCATAGACATGAATGGAGGAGGAATGGCATGATGTCACTATCACAGAAGCTGCAGCGCCAACCCGAGATCGTGTGGTCGGGGGGGGGGGGGGGGTTTCCTGCAGCCAGACCCCCCCCCCCCCCCCCCCCGCCCACGATCAAACATGTTATCCTGGCCTTTAACTTGGATAAGGAGAATACCAAAATGAACCAGGAAAATAATAAAATTAAAATGGCTACCAAACGAATGTTACAGCACTTGAACCAGGAACACAAGGAGAAGGCTGGGTTGGAACCAGAAGTTAAGAAAAGCAGAATCACAGATCAGGCTGAATGAGAACTAGAAGTAGCACTACACATATTTTACATCGGAATTAATGGTGTGGACAGGAAAGTATTAGGGAGTTAATAGAATTATGAACCAGAAGTAGTAAAACTAGAACCTTGTGCATTAACCAAGGATTTGGGCAGCAATGTTGACAGCAGAAACCAGGAATCTGGTGGAATAGTACCACAATGGCCAGGCTTACTATTCAGTGGTTAAAGGGGTGGAAAAAAAACTTTTTTTTAAAATCAACTGGTGCCAGAAAGTTAAACACATTTTTAAATTACTTCTATTACTTCTATATGCTTCACAGAAAGTTGTGTGGTTCTTTCCAGTCTGACCACAGTGCTCTCTGCTGACACCTCTGTCTGTGTCAGGAAGTGTCTAGAGCAGGAGAGGTTTGCTATGGGATTTTGCTCCTACTCTGTATAGTTCCTAATATGACCAGAGGTGTCAGCAAAGAGCACTGTGGTCAGACAGAAAAGAACCATACAACTTTCTCTGGATACAGCAGCTGATAAGTACTGGAAGGATTAAGATTTTTAAATAGAAGTAAATTTAAAGAATACTGTATAACTTTCTGGCACCAGTGGATTTGAAAACATTTGTTTTCCACCGAAGTACCCCTTTAACCCCTTAAGGACGCAGGACGTAAATGTACGTCCTGGTGAGGTGGTACTTAACGCACCAGGACGTACATTTACGTCCTATGCATAACCGCGGGCATCGGAACGATGCCCGAGTCATGCGCGGCTGATCCCGGCTGCTGATCGCAGCCAGGGACCCGCCGGCAATGGCCGACGCCCGCGATCTCGCGGGCGTCCGCCATTAACCCCTCAGGTGCCGGGATCAATACAGATCCCGGCATCTGCGGCAGTTCGCGATTTGAATGAATGATCGGATCGCCCGCAGCGCTGCTGCGGGGATCCGATCATTCATAACGCCGCACGGAGGTCCCCTCTCCTTCCTCCGTGCGGCTCCCGGCGTCTCCTGCTCTGGTCTGTGATCGAGCAGACCAGAACAGAAGATGACCGAAAACACTGATCTGTTCTATGTCCTATACATAGAACAGATCAGTATTAGCAATCATGGTATTGCTATGAATAGTCCCCTATGGGGACTATTCAAGTGTAAAAAAAAATGTAAAAAAATGTAAAAGTAAAAGTAAAAAAAAATAGAAAAATCCCCTCCCCCAATAAAAAAGTAAAACGTCCGTTTTTTCCTATTTTACCCCCAAAAAGCGTAAAAAACATTTTTATAGACATATTTGGTATCGCCGCGTGCGTAAATGTCCGAACTATTAAAATAAAATGTTAATGATCCCGTACGGTGAACGGCGTGAACGAAAAAAAAAATAAAAGTCCAAAATTCCTACTTTTGTAATGCATTTTATTAAAAAAAAATTATAAAAAATTAATTAAAAGTTTTTCATATTTCATCAAAATAAAGGGATTATAAACGTACTAATTTGGTTAAAAAGTTTGTGATTTTTTTTAAGCGCAACAATAATATAAAAGTATATAATAATGGGTATCATTTTAATCGTATTGACCCTCAGAATAAAGAACACACGTCATTTTTACCATAAATTGTACTGCGTGAAAACGAAACCTTTCAAAATTAGCAAAATTGTGTTTTTCGTTTTAATTTCCCCATAAAAATAGTGTTTTTTGGTTGCGCCATACATTTTATGATATAATGAGTGATGTCATTACAAAGGACAACTGGTCGCACAAAAAACAAGCCCTCATACTAGTCTGTGGATGAAAATATAAAAGAGTTATGATTTTTAGAAGGCGAGGAGGAAAAAATGAAAACGTAAAAATGTAATTGTCTGAGTCCTTAAGGCCAAAATGGGCTGAGTCCTTAAGGGGTTAAAGGCAATGAGGAAACAGGACATAGGGACAGAGCCAGAAACAAAAAGGTAGAAACAAGGAGTGAATCAGAGCAATAATAAGAGATTTAGCAGTTTCAATAGTGAGAAATGAGTGGATTCTAGAGATGTTTTTGAGGTGCAGGTGACAAGAACATGAAAGGGACTGAATATAAGGAGTGAAGGACAGATCAGAGTCTAGTATAATTCCACGACAGCGAGCCTGCTGCCTGGGAGTTATGGTAGTACTACATACAGAGATGGAAATGTCAGGTTCAGGTACATCAGTTGATGGAGAAAATACAAGAAGTTCTGTTTTAGGCTGGGTCCACACTACGTTTTGTCCCATACGGGAGCGCATACGGCAGGAGGGAGCTAAAACCTCGCGCTCCCGTATGTGACCGTATGCGCTCCCGTATGTCATTCACTTCAATGAGCCGACCGGAGTGAAACGTTCGGTCCGGTCGGCTCATTTTTGCGCCGTATGCGCTTTTACAACCGGACCTAAAACCGTGGTTGACCACGGTTTTAGGTCCGGTTGTAAAAGCGCATACGGCGCAAAAATGAGACGACCGGACCGAACGTTTCACTCCGGTCGGCTCATTGAAGTGAATGACATACGGGAGCGCATACGGTCACATACGGGAGCACGAGGTTTTAGCTCCCTCCTGCCGTATGCGCTCCCGCATGGGACAAAACGTAGTGTGGACCCAGCCTTAGAAAGATTTAGTCTCAGATATAAGGAGGACATAACAATTGAGACAGCAGAGAGACAGTCACTGGAATTTTGTAGGAGTACAGGGGTGATTGAGAAAGAGGTACAGAGTTGGGTGCCATCAGCATACAGGTGGTACTGGAAACCAAATCTACTGATTGTTTTTCCAATGTGGATTGTGTAGAGAGAGAAGAGGAGAGGACACATGACTGATCACTGGGGAACCCAAACAGCAAAGGGAAGAGGAGAACAAGTAGAGTCAGAAAGTGAGACACTGAGGAGCAGCCAGAGAGATAGGAGGAAAACCAGGGGAGAGAGCAGAGTGCTTAAGACCAATGGAGCAGTAACAACTGAGGAGAAGTTGGTGATCTACTGTATCAAAAGCTGCGGAGAGGTCTAGGAGAATCAATAGAGAGAAATCACCATTAGATTTGGCAGATAGAAGAGCATTAGTGACTTTGGTTAGGGCTGGATTAGGAACAGCACTGTGAAATGGATGTTCAGACAAGGAGTAAACAGCCTGTCTGGATTTAAATAACATTCCTTTATGAACCTTGATTGATCAGTTACAGCCCAGGAGAAACTCAGAACCAGGAAGGATTACCACTGCTATGGTGTAGTAGCAGCAGGAAGTGGTTGTACAACAGGGATAGAATAAGAGAAATAAGGCCCAGAGAAAGGCACAAAAATAGGCATTACATAGGGTACATATGCCGGTAAACAAATTTGGATTTTTAGAGGCACAATTCTATAGCAGAGGTAGAGGGGAGACCCAGGATGACTGTTCACGCACAGTTCTCCATTGTTGACCAATTTTTTGCCTAGTAAGAGGAAACTAATCTTATTTCACCACCCTCTCCATTCTCAGCACAGTGACAATCTCATCTGCAGCCCCTCCAGCCCGGAGAATGGGTTCAAGTTATTTTTCTCTGTTATTGTTCACATAAACATTTCACATGTCAATAGGGGTTGCTCCCTTCCTCAATATTCCACAATATTCTTATTCGGATGCAAAGGTATTATTGTTTTCATACAATGGAATAACCGTCTAAGCCATGTCCCCCTTTAAGAAATGTTGGCATTTTTTATTTTACTTGTATTTGTGGGTAGACTAACCTATGTCTCTATAGTACCTGAGAAAGGATTCTCAGGTACTGACATATGTCTTTTAAGAGATAGAATGACACAGAAGTTGCACTTTGCTAGAACTTAGTCTGGGCTGCAGGACCTTGCCTGATAAAATAGATGACATGGTGACTGAAAATCTTTATAAGAGGGTGACACAGGAATAAAGAGCTGTGAAAACATTCACAAGATCATAACCCAAAGCTTCCCAGCAATACATTGTCAGGTACATCATACTGCCTCCCCAGGTATATCGTGTCCCCATAGTGCATTCTGAAGCCACCAATTTTTTGCCGATGTAACTGACACACAATCCATTCAAACACCCTGCAACCCACATGATGCGAAAGAACACATCATTCATCAGTATAGGGCACCTTCCTCAGGGATCAACATGGGTACTCTAACTGGTCTGTGGCTACACAATCTTATACAGAGCAAGCTGCAATACAATATATTCTTTCTTGTGATAGTCTGCATTAATATTTTCAGCAATTTGTGCTACACTAGCTCATTCTCGGGGACCGGACAAGCATGTCCTTGCTACCTACATGCATTCCCACTTTTTGTAGGTACTAACCTGGACTCAAGTTCTGCAGGAATTCAGGGGAACTGAGTTCCTGCACTTTTTTTTTAGAGCAGGAACGCCATTCCCATTAGCAGGAGTCATGCAGGACCAGGCTTTGAGTAAAAATCCCAAACTTTTTTTCCCAGGACTTGACCCCTGGTACTAACTACTACATACCAGGGACACCCTCCAAGACCTGCTTTTTTAAATATGTTCCAGTGGTCAGGCCCACCACAATATGAAACATATATCCTATCCTGTTGATAGGGGATAAGATGATTTAACTTGGGATACCGTTTTAAAGATTGTCAGCAGAGTAGCATGACGTTCCAGAAGAACAATATAGATGCTTTGTTTTGGGAGAACAATGTCACCGATATAAATCCTCCAGTAAATAGGTCACTCATTAAAATTCTGTCATGTAGTCACAGCAGAGAATGACTATAAAATTGTCTATGGGAGAAAAACACTTTTGTGTTATTATAGCCTATAAAACCGCCTGTCCCATTAGCTCAATTTGGCTAGGGAGGGAAGAGCACTTAAAAAATCCATATGTCAAAGAAAGCAAATGAAATAGTTAATTATTTGTCTATTCAATTACATTGCATAGCCACTTAACAAAATAAAGCCTGTTCAGGGGAAGGGAGTGTAGTTCATGGAAACCTAATTCAATAAGGCAAAGCAAAGGAGCTGTAACCTATGTTGTGGATTATTATAAGCTGCTATAGTTGTAGAAAATAGGGAATGTTGTAGTGCGGGCTAGCTAGGAGTAGGACAGTCTTTTGGACAATACATGGTTATGCCATGTGGCAGGATGGTGTCGTTAATCTGATGAGCTCCTTTAAGCCTAAGTATTCTTTTGCCAATAAAATTGTCCCTATAATATGAAATGCAGGAATGAGAAATTCATACCCTTGTAAAATGTGGAAACAACTATAAACATTACTAAAAAAATCTGTGCAAATCCAGTTATAACACCATCTTTTTAGAACAGTTTAGCATGTTACATGTTATATGCAGATAGATGATGAGTTGGTCACTGTTGTGTCCCTGATGTGTTCAACTTTTAAGGGGTATACTAGTGTAGATGTAGTTGTAGATATAAGATAAGAACAGTTCAATTAGATGCTTTCTACCATAAATGGCCTACACAGGATGGATTACTGTGTTACAGATACATGTACTTTAACTCAATGTTTTGCGTCATATACCCTATGCACAGGGCGGATCACTAACTCCGACTGTAGGTCACTAAAGAGATTGGTATATGCAGAGAGGTCCTTGTTCAGCTATTTCCTCCTCCGACTAGTAGATACTCTTTCTTGGAGCTGGAAACTTAAAGCATGATGCCCTCATTTTAGGTGAAATGTTTTAGGTGAAACTCTTCAAATTTGGTACAGTGCCATAATCACTGCACGTCTCTGTGAAATGGAACATGCATCTGGAACAGGATTAAAGACTTTCTTGTAGCATACTTAACTTGAACAATATCTAGGACACTGCTAAGGCTTGAACTTATCCCAAGAGATATAATAAAACTTGGAGTTCTCTATTTTCTGGCCTGAACATTATTTGACCTAAGAGAACCTTTTTCGACTAGGTGTATATCTGCTTAGCAACAGCAAAGCTAGGAGAGGCATTGTAATGGTGAAAGCTAGATTTTAAGTAAATTGTTTGGTTTTATCCCTCTGGGGAGATGGGGATGACTACAGACGCTTCTCACAGCCTTTTTGGAAGTTTCTGCATAGCAACTTGCTGGAAAACATGGCATGTGACCAGTGAATAATTATTTTTATGTCGATCACTTTGGGGTCAAACTGAAATGTTATCTTGATTCTTCAGGTCAGTACAATTAATTCAATACCATATATATATATATATATATATATATATATATATATATATATATATATATATATATACTCCTAACTACTATACTACTATATATATATATATATATATATATATATATATATATTATAAGTTTCTAATAAAAAAAAATTAACTGGCATGTGATAAGACCTAAAAAAAAAGGTAAATTCTATTGTTTTTCATTTCTGCCATTTAGCATGTAGGCATTGGCCCCTTTTCTATCGGTGGGTATCCTCATAATTCTTCACCATTTTGTTATTGTATTGTACTTATTTTTTTTACTTCCAGTTCCTGTCTGTTATATTCTCATTGATATTTACTTTCACCACAGGGATCTTTGTTTTTTTTTATAATATTTTTTTTTTATTAATTATATTTGTAGTTTATTGAAATACACTTGCATTTACACTTTATTTTGGTTGTTCCTTAACAACTTATCAGAGTATCTGTATAATATATGTTGTGTATATATAAGGGATTTTTATTATTTTCTTTGGCCTTGGTTGTGTCATTTATTATTATTACTATTATGAATTTGGGGTCTCATATCGGATATGTTTGATACGTATAGGAGAGAATGTTGCAAGATAGTATACATTTTTTCTTCCACTCGGTTAACACAATTTTAAGTGGTTTTATGTGTTTGTTTTTACTTTACTATGTATTGAATAAACTTATTGTGGGGAATTTATCATTGTCTCTGTCAAGTTCTTTTTTATACCCATTTGCCTGGGAGTATGCCATGTGTGCTTCCTTCACGTTTATCAAACAGCTGCACATTCTTCGTAAATAGCAAAGTTCCTTAAAATATTAACAGGATTCTACGTGTGGTCCAGGCTGGTACCAGTTTGTGCCAAAAAGTCTTACTTTGCACAATTTTTGGCACCTGCATGTTAAAAGAGGTATTTCATAAGTACTTTACCACTGCAAAGCTAAAAGGGAAATCGTTCTACAAAAGCACTTAAAGCTACATCTTGTGAAAAGGCTGAAAATATGCAAAAACTTGCACCTAATATAGACAAGAAAACTGCTCTATCACTAATGATGAATTATCCCCAATGTTATTATAAACCGGTGTAGCTGCACACAATGTATAATGATTTGTAACACCCCCAACTTTAAAGAAAATTCTGAATGTGGTTGTGGTGAAGCTGAACCGTTGACAATATAGTTTGAATTGGATGTGACAGAAAGAAATACTATTGATACCCAGGGCAGATGGATAGGTCATGATGACTCAAGTGCAACATCTGCTTATAGATTAGTACTTAGCCGTCTTCTGCTCCCTTGGGGCTGACTTCACCTTTTCCTGTCTAGTTCATGGATGTCTGGCACTGCACACATCCAACCAGCAAACTGAATTCCTCTCATTTTCTCGTGGCTATTTTTAATAGGGTGCATATAATAAAAATAAAGAAATTAAAGAAATGTTTGGCATGTCATAGTGACATGTCTGTTGAAAGCCTGGATGTTGAGACCCCCATTGAACACTAAAATGAAATGCTCAGATGTAAAACAAAAAGTAGAGAAACAGAAATATAGCCGCACATCCACAATTTGTATTTTGATCTACTTGCTTCTTAGCATCATTTTAAAAACATCTTAGCTTGTTAGTATACATTTTGATCAAAAAGTACATGCGCACTCGCCACCTCAAGGCCACCTAGTCAGAGTGGGTCCCTAAACTACCACTGGCATATGCTAAGCGGCGACCACCGCCACCGCAGCACCAAGCCCATAGGGGGAGTGACCAGTGGCTGGCAGCTTCACTGCTGCCCGACCAAGCCCCCAGCTCTGAGCCACACCATCCCACAGACAAAGCACCACAGCAACAATGGCCGCCACAGAGCATTACACACTGGTGGGCCATTGATAATTTAGGGACCCACTCTGGCTAGGTGGCCTTGACGTGGCGAGTGGGCTTGTACTAACAACCTGTTAGTTTTTGAAATTATGCTGAGAAGCAAGTACGGTAGATCAAAATACAAATTGTGGATGTGCGGTGTGTTTCTGTTACTTTATTTTTGTTTTAGAAATGCTCAGATGATTGCTGTGACCTTCACTTTCTGATGTGTGTTAGTTTCTATGAATCTGAGCAGATAACAAAGAAGCAAACAAACAAGTCCTCAGCACCCAGACTCCCAAAATATCACTGACATCTGTCTATCATCTAATTTACTCTTTGTACTATGTATTTACCACAAATTTTAAATGTACATTGCCATTCCAAAAATATTTTCATATGTAATAGAGACATATCAAAAGTTTTGATCAGTCAGGGTCTAAGTGTGCAGATACCAAGCGATCACTTAAACAAAAATAAAAACAATATTCCAGTCTTCTAGGTTATATATTTAAAATGTATTTTTGTATCATTTAATATTCACCTATTTTAATGTATATTTATTTTCACACAATATTCATCTCGATTGTTACATGTTCATTCTCACATTTATTCATCTATAGCCTTCCTCTGAATAAAAGGAAATAATTCTCTATTGGCCTCCTCATTTGCCACCTTTATGATTCATCCGTTATTCTCTCTTTACACTATCTCCTTTTTTTATACATTCATTTGCCACTTTTTTTTATGACCAATTCATCATAATCTTCATCTTCTCCATATTGTTTGACCAATTATAACACCTATCTTATTATAGAATGATTTTACTGTATATGTTGAAAGTAATCAACTAAAAAAGCCCAGTACAGAGTTTACAGACCACTGGTACCAAAATGCAACCACCTATCAGATCCACCCTCTTATAAAAGGTGTGGAACCATGGTATTGCCATTATTACTTTAAAATCCATTTGAAGCTGCTGATAAAAGGATTCTTATCCTGAAACGCGTACAGCAAATTGTTAATATCCCACTGATATCACTCAGACAGTGATTACAAACCAGGATCCCACCGCGGAACCACGAGGAGCTAACCCTCCCACACCTGCACAGCATAGATCACCACGAGAAGGTAAACCTCCCACACCTGCATAGCATAGATCACCACGAGAAGGTAAACCTCCCACACCTGCACAGCAGAGATCACCACGAAAAGGTAAACCTCCCACACCTGCACAGCAGGGATTACCAGAGATTAGGACAAGGAAACCACTTGCCACTGCACAGACCTCATACTATACCAGAGACCGCAAACCCTAGAGACATCATAGTCTAGGCTCACATGGCAAGCAGGAATTCACCCCTGCACTGCGCATCGGCAGAACTTATAAAGAGATCTGCACTACAGACGTACATTGGAGCTTCACGCATGGGAGTCACAGAGCGCATACAGCTCATTACTGCTATCTGCCGGCTCATTTGCTCGGTCTGAGTGGATCCACTGAACTATATAACATTCGCTAAAACCGCCCAGACTACAAAAGGGTAAGAGGTGTCCTACATCTAACCTCTCTTTATTCACAAAATCCTGTTGACAGAGACTATTACTTTTTATTTGGTACCAAAGTTTGGCAGACTATAGGTCACAGCAGACCAAGAACATATAAATAGTTTCATTTAGTATATCTACTGGTTATACATTGAAAGTGATACAGCAATAGAAGAAAGAGTCAGCTCATCCCAAAGCCAACGATTCCAACCACGGAGAGGATGCGGACTGCACCTATTAAATAGCAAAGACAAGGAGACTCGAGCTCAATTACAGATCCAATAGCCATCTTTATTCACATATGCCATGAGTATGAGTAAGGCCAGCACCTGCCCGAAACGTGTCACATCCTGTCTTGTACCTGTGATTCGTGTAGCTCTATGTGAATAAAGATGGCTATTGGATCTGTAATTGAGCTGGAGTCTCCTTATCTTTGATATTTAATAGGTGCAGTCTTGTTCTCAGAATTGTTGGCTTTGGGATGAGCTGACTCTTTCTTCTATTGCTATATCACTTTTAATGTATAACCAGTAGATATACTTAATGTAACAATTTATATGTTCTTGGTCTGCTGTGACCTATAGTCCGCCAAACTTTGGTAACAAATAAAAAGTAATAGCCTCTGTCAACAGGATTTGGGGAATAAAAAGATTTTAGGTGTAGGACACCTCTTACCCTTTTGTAGTCTGGGCTGTTATAGCCAATGTTGTATAGTTCAGTGGATCTGCTCGGACCGAGCAGATGAGCTGGCAGATAGCAGTAATTTGTGTAGCTCTATGTGAATAAAGATGGCTCTTGGATCTGTAATCAAGCTGGAGTCTCCTTGTCTTTGCTATTGAAAGTGATATACCGTATATACTCGAGTATAAGCCGACCCGAATATAAGCCGAGGCCCCTTATTTCACCCCAAAATCCCAGGAAAAGTTATTGACTCGAGTATAAGCCTAGGGTGGGAAATACATTATCCCCCCTGTCATCATCCAGACCCCATCATTAACACCCCCATCATCATCACCCTGTCATCATCCCCCCTTCATCATCACCGCCTGTCATCATCCCCCCTTCATCATCACTGCCTGTCATCATCCCCCCTTCATCATCACTGCCTGTCATCATCTCCCCTTCACCATCACTGCCTGTCATCATCCCCCCTTCATCATCACTGCCTGTCATCATCCCCCCTTCATCATCACCGCCTATCATCCCCTTGTCATCATCCCACACCCCCCCTTCATCATCCCCTTGTCAACATCCCACCCCCCCTTCATCATCCCCTTGTCATCATCCCACACCCCCCCTTCATCATCCCCTTGTCATCATCCAACACACCCCCCCTTCATCATCCCCTTGTCATCATCCCACACCCCCTCTTCATCCTCCCCTTGTCATCATCCCCTTGTCATCATCCCCTTGTTATCATCCCACACTCCCCCTTCATCATCCCCTTGTCATCATCCCCACCCCCCTTCATCATCCCCTTGTCATCATCCCACACCCCCCCTCCATTATCCCCCTGTCATCATCCCACACCCCCCCTTCATCATCCCCTTGTCATCATCCCCACCCCCCTTCATCATCACCCTGTCATCATCCCCCCTTCATCATCCCCTTGTCATAATCCCACCCCCCCTTCATCATCCCCTTGTCTTCATCCCACACCCATCCTTCATCATCCCCTTGTCATCAACACCACATGTCATTAGTCCCCCCCCCCCCACCTTCATCATCACCGCTTGTCAATGTCTGATACAGTGATCTTCAACCTGCGGACCTCCAGAGGTTTCAAAACTACAACTCCCAGCAAGCTCGGGCAGCCATCGGCTGTCCGGGCTTGCTGGGAGATGTAGTTTTGGAACCTCTGGAGGTCCGCAGGTTGAAGACCACTGCGGCCTTCGACATCATCCAGCCCCCCCCCCCCCCTCTCACCCCCTTTAGTTTTGTACTCACCTCCGCTCGGCGGGACGTTAGGGTGCGCTGGTCCAGTGCTGCAGGACTGTCTGGTGGGGAGGTCGTCCGGTGGGATAGTGGTTCCGGGCTGCCATCTTCACCGGTGGGCCTCTTCTCCGCGCTTCGGGCCCGGAATATAGGTGTTGCCTTGACGACTACGAAGAGGTACGTTGGCAATGAATGTCCCTCTGCGTCGTCGTCAAGGCAACGTGACTATTCCGGGGCTGGGCCCGAAGCGCGGAGAAGAGGCCTCCCGGTGAAGATGGCAGCCCGGAACCACTATCCCACCGGACGACCTCCCCACTGGACAGTCCTTCAGCACCGGACCAGCGCACCCTAACGTTCCGCCGAGCGGAGGTGAGTGCAGAACTAAAGGGGGTGAGAGCGGGAGGGGGGGCTGGATGATGTCGAAGTCCGCAGTGGTCTTTAATCGTGCTGAAAAACTCGGCTTATACTCGAGTATATACGGTAGTTATACTATTTTATTATACTATGTTTTATCTTCCAGTATATTAGATGAATACTTTTATATAATACACAGGCTGTTGTGAGACGCAAGGGCACTGCGATTCCACACAGGCTAAAACGCTACTTATGTTATATTACATTATATTTTATCTTAAACATTTTTTAAATTCATAACCTAGGGGCCTGTAATGTTATTTTTATTTTCATTTATTAAACACTCCTGAGGTATTGGAGTTTACCTTTCCAGTAACCTCGTTTATATATAGGCAAAGTGAGCTGCACCCAACCTTGGCTTAAATTTCGATCACTAAATGCTATCTATGCTGAATTTTAAGACTTAACCTAAATACTTTTTTTAAAGCTTTGTACGCAGGACTGCCTGTAAGTTTTTGCATATTTGCTATACTGACACTATCCTGTGTCAAGGCCAAACATCTCTTGGCTCTTGATCTGCAGGTAAGCTGGCTGAGATTTACTGTTGCATGTAAACTAAGGATAGGGCTACACAGTTACTTTCGGAAAGAGAAATGAAGGGAGGCACTCACGTTACTGTAGCAGTGCAAGTTTCTTTATTCGGGGTGCATTCGTTTAATTTGCGGGACGCCAGGTCCGATCAGACAAGCAGCAGGGCAATAGCTATTTCGCGCTACACAGACAGCGCTTCTTCAGACCACCTGAAGAAGCGCTGTCTGTGTAGTGCGAAATAGCTATTGCCATGCTGCTTGTCTGATCGGAACTGGCATCCCACGAATGAAACAAATGCACCCCGAATAAAGAAACCTGCACTGCTACAGTAACGTGAGTGCCTCCTTTCATTTCTCTTTCTGAAGTTTTCAATGCTGATTGTATTTCTGTTGAAAGAGCACCATGGTGCGAGTGCAATAGACTCTTGCTACCTAGTGCTGTACAGGTGTTTTGTGATTCAGTTAGTCCGCTGCAAACATTTAGTGCCGGTCTATCTCTTTCTACATTTCTGGCTACACAGTTACTTTGGTTACGATAAAGGTTGTATGGCCCTACAACTTGAATGGTAGGTGAATAAGGTTGTGGGTGATAGTTGGGTTGTGGCCACATTAGCTGTTATTCAGGAAGTTAAACGTGGCACTTTTTGGTCATATGTTGAAGTCAAAGGTGCCATGCAGACTTATCCTAACTTTTCTGCCAAACTGAAATGCAGGTTCTATTTTCTTTGTTACTAGGTGTTAAAATCTGTACAGAACGCTCTTTGTATTGCTTTGCTAGGACACTCCTGACATGTATGGCACAATGGACCCACATCCAAGTACTCCATTGTCACTAATGCATGGTGCTGTTTCATTTTAGGTGTTCTGAGATCATGATTTTTAATTATTTTTCATGTAAATGTTTATTAAATATTCATCCAGGTGTTTGTTTACACAGTCCCTTCTGCAAATACAGCAGCGTATAGAAACAGAATTATACAAAAGATAACATGTCCACAAGCTTGTTAAAAGTAGAGGAAAATAAGTAATACAGGCCAAAATGGGAAAGAGAGGAAATGAAGCCTTGCTTTCTCCCGTTCTCAGCTCATCAGTTTTACTATGCTGCAGTATATAAATCCTGCATAGTGAATGGATAAAATAGTAAACAACAGCCCATGAATTTTCTGCATGCGCAAGTTATAAACAGTGAAAAAGGGGCTTTAAATGTAAGCAAATAGCTAGAACATGAAATAAAGCTTTGTTTAGGGTCATTCTGAATATTATTATATTGCATTACTAATAACATGATTATTTATCTTTTCTGTTCTGTAATACTTTACAATCCAGGAGCAAAGTGGCACCCAAGCCCCAATGCTTGAAAGGGCTAAGAGACCCCGGGACACATAAGAAGGCAGCTGTATTATAAAGGGCGAGATGACTACACAATGATTGTAGACATTTTTTTTTTTGCAAATGAATATATTACTTAAATTACTTTTATAATTGATATACAGTATGTTTATTCTATAACTGGGGCAGATTTATTACTCCATCTGTGCAACATATCTAACTCAATATGATTTTAAAAATGTGCATTACATTTAGAATGTGTTTTAGACACTTTTTGTACCTCCTTTGACACGGGGAGAGCTAATGGCATGACATTTTTGGTAGTGCATTTTACTGTACACTGATGTATTACAACAGCCCTACATGGTGCCAGCAGTTTGTCGACTACGACTACTAAGGTGCTAAGGCTTAAACCCGTCTGTCACATAAAAGATCCTAGTTTAATAAATGGAGCATTGTAGGAGGGGGCTTGTTATGCATTGTTTTGCATTGGGTCCAGGGCCTTCTTGTTTCGCCTTTGATCTGGGGAAACATTTATTTTATAAAGCATAGTGTCTGTGCATTATTATAGGTTAACGTATTTGTTACCATTTCATACTGTTCTGATTTGCTTTCAAACATTGAACAAGATGAGGGATTCATAAACAGGCTTCATAAATAAAGTGTGCCATGTATTACATTCTGCTTTGCAGCCATTGTTATTTGAGATGAGGGAACATTTGAAAAATTTGATTCATTCAATATGACGAATTTTCCGAAAAAATTTGGTTAGATCCAAATTTATTTTCCGCAAATCTATATAAAAAAAGGCTATTTCTGGCCTACAGAGAGCCTCAATAGGGGTGTAGAACACTTTGATTTGTATTAACACATATATGGAGTGTGCTGGGCCAGTGAAATGATACTGTTATTCAGTATGACATGCAGGTTACAGGTATCGCTTTTAGAATCACTGTCGCAGAGCGACACAATGGCAGAGCCGGGAGGTGACATCAGTATGAGGAGACCAGAGAAGAAGAGATGAGGTAAGCTACAGTGAAGGGCTTATAGTCCTAGGTGGGTGCACAGCTCCAGGGATCCGACTCACAATCCCAGACGTGAGGGAAGAAAAATGCGCTACAGTACACTTAAAAAAATTCCTGAGTACAACACCAGACGCTGAGTACTTTTGCCTGGACTTTCACAGTATCTAGGCCCTTGACAGATTAACAGGTACAAAATAGTACACTACATAGATGTAAGTATGTGGTATCAGACTTTTGCCTGGACTATCATAGAATGTAGGCCCTAGACAGATTAACAAAATTTTGATGTAGGTATCTGGTATCAGGTATGCACTTATGAGGGCAGAAAACATCAGTACACTTAAAAAAAAAAGTATTTTAGTACAACTCCAGCCGATGAGTACTTTTGCCTGGACTTTCACAGTATGTAGGCCCACGACTGATTGACAGGTAAAAAATAGTACACTACTTAGAGATGTAGGTATGTGGTATGCGCTTATCAGGACAGAAAAATGCGATACAGTAAAACACCAGCCGGTGATTACTTTTGCCTTGACTTTAACAGTATCTAGGCCCTTGACAGATTAACAGGCATAAAATAATACACTACTTAGATGTACGTATGTGGTATGCACTTATGATGGCAGAAAAATGTAGTACAGTATGCTTAACCCCTTAAGGACTCAGCCCATTTTGGCCTTAAGGACTCAGACAATTTAATTTTTACGTTTTCATTTTTTCCTCCTCGCCTTCTAAAAATCATAACTCTTTTATATTTCCATCCACAGACTAGTATGAGGGCTTGTTTTTTGCGCGACCAGTTGTCCTTTGTAATGACATCACTCATTATATCATAAAATGTATGGCGCAACCAAAAAACACTATTTTTGTGGGGAAATTAAAACGAAAAACGCAATTTTGCTAATTTTGGATGGTTTTGTTTTCACGCCGTACAATTTCTGGTAAAAATGACGTGTTCTTTATTCTGAGGGTAAATACGATTAAAATGATACCCATTATTATATACTTTTATATTATTGTTGCGCTTAAAAAAAATCACAAACTTTTTAACCAAATTAGTACGTTTATAATCCCTTTATTTTGATGACCTATAACTTTTTTATTTTTCCGTATAAGCGGCGGTATGGGGGCTCATTTTTTGCGCCATGATCTGTACTTTTTTTTGATACCACATTTGCATATAAAAAACTTTTAATACATTTTTTATAATTTTTTTTTTAATAAAATGTATTAAAAAAGTAGGAATTTTGGACTTTTTAAATTTTTTTTCGTTCACGCCGTTCACCGTACGGGATCATTAACATTTTATTTTAATAGTTCGGACATTTTCGCACGCGGCGATACCAAATATGTCTATAAAAAATGTTTTTTACGCTTTTTGGGGGTAAAATAGGAAAAAACGGACGTTTTACTTTTTTATTGGGGGAGGGGATTTTTCACTTTTTTTTTACTTTTACATTTTTTTACATTTTTTTTTTACACTTGAATAGTCCCCATAGGGGACTATTCATAGCAATACCATGATTGCTAATACTGATCTGTTCTATGTATAGGACATAGAACAGATCAGTATTATCGGTCATCTCCTGCTCTGGTCTGCTCGATCACAGACCAGAGCAGGAGACGCCGGGAGCCGCACGGAGGAAGGAGAGGGGACCTCCGTGCGGCGTTATGAATGATCGGCTCCCCGCAGCAGCGCTGCGGGCGATCCGATCGTTCATTTTAATCGCGAACTGCCGCAGATGCCGGGATCTGTATTGATCCCGGCACCTGAGGGGTTAATGGCGGACGCCCGCGAGATCGCGGGCGTCGGCCATTGCCGGCGGGTCCCTGGCTGCGATCAGCAGCCGGGATCAGCCGCGCATGACACGGGCATCGCTCCGATGCCCGCGGTTATGCTTAGGACGTAAATGTACGTCCTGGTGCGTTAAGTACCACCTCACCAGGACGTACATTTACGTCCTGCGTCCTTAAGGGGTTAAAAAAACTTATTTTAGTAAACACCAGCCAGTGAATACTTTTGCCTGGACTTTCTCATTATCTAGGCCCTTGACAAATTGACAGGTACAAAATAGTACACTACTTAGATGTACGTATGTGGTATGCACTTATGAGGGCAGAAAAATGCGCTCCAGTACGCTTAAAAAAATATTTTTGTAAAACACCAGCCAGTGATTACTTTTGCCTGGACTTTCACAGTATCTAGGCCATTGACAGATTAACAGGTACAAAATAGAACA
This sequence comes from Hyla sarda, assembly GCF_029499605.1. Taxonomy (NCBI): domain Eukaryota; kingdom Metazoa; phylum Chordata; class Amphibia; order Anura; family Hylidae; genus Hyla; species Hyla sarda. The sequence goes on from NC_079198.1 coordinate 90,636,647, forward strand.
CTACTTAGATGTACGTATGTGGTATGCACTTATGAGGGCAGAAAAATGCGGTACAGTACGCTTAAAAAAAAAAACACTTATTTTTGCACAACACCAGCAGTACACAACAGTGCTGCAGCACAAAAAAGCTGTGTACTAAATACAAAATTGCACTCTGTCAAAGACTATTAGGAATGGGCTGCTGGGTATTATACCGTCTACAGACTAGTATAACCAGCAGATGATTTGTTGTGGAACAAAGACACAGAATTGCACAGAAAAATTATTCCGGCCTCCTCTGCTAAGGTTTATGAAGTTGAGGCAGCTTGTTGAAATGTATGAGGCAACATACAGCTATCTGCCCCTCTCTGTAATGCTATGCTGAAGAAAGTAACTGGGAGGTTAAATGGGTACTCTGGTGAAAAACTTATTTTTTTTTAAATCAACTGGTGCCAGAAAGTTAAACAGATTTGTAAATCACTTCTATTCAAATATCTTAATCCTTCATGTACTTATTAGCTGCTGAATACTACAGTGGAAATTCTTTTCCGTATGAAACACAGAGCTGTCTGCTGACATCATGAGCACAGTGCTCTCTGCTAACATCTCTGTCCATTTTAGGAACTGTCCAGGGTAAAAGGAAATCCCCATAGCAAACATATGCTGTTCTGGACAGTTCATATATGGACTATCTGTATTCTATATCCAAGAGTGTTGTATAGTCTCTCTCTCTCTCTCTCTCTCTCTCTCTCTCTTTATGAGAACTTTAATGTTAGAGAATGTTAATTTCACAAACAGAAATATTTACTCATCAAATTCCTTGGCAATGCTGGATATAAGGGGTATTCCCTTATGAAAATATATGGCATGTCCCCAGGACATGCCTAAATGTTCCATACCTGTGGTCCAACCTCTGGGACTATCTATCTTTAGAAAAAGGGCCCTCTTGTTCCCTATAGCTTAACAGCTGAATGATTTACGAAACTCCCACTGAAGTGAATGGAACGAAAACTCCCATTGAAGTGAATGGAAATTGAGCAAATTTTGTATGTAGCACACAAGTTTGCCATGCTAAGCTGTTAGTGCAACACCTATTAACATCAATTACAGTGATGTAACCTGCGTGAAACAACTTTTTTTGGCTTCCTATCTAACTTTGAGCAGATATATATCAATATAATAAATGTCACGATGCCGGCTGGCAGGTAGTGGATCCTCTGTGCCAGAGAGGGATTGGCGTGGACCGTGCTAGTGGATCGGTTCTAAGTCACTACTGGTTTTCACCAGAGCCCGCCGCAAAGCGGGATGGTCTTGCTGCGGCGGTAGTGACCAGGTCGTATCCACTAGCAACGGCTCAACCTCTCTGGCTGCTGAAGATAGGCGCGGTACAAGGGAGTAGACAGAAGCAAGGTCGGACGTAGCAGAAGGTCGGGGCAGGCAGCAAGGATCGTAGTCAGGGGCAACGGCAGGAGGTCTGGAACACAGGCTAGGAACATACAAGGAACGCTTTCACTGGCACAAAGGCAACAAGATCCGGCAGGGAAGTGCACAGGTGAAGACACTAATTGGAATCACTGCGCCAATCAGCGGCGCAGTGGCCCTTTAAATCGCAAAGACCCGGCGCGCGCGCGCCCTAGGGAGCGGGGCCGCGCGCGCCGGGACAGGACCGAGGGAGAGCGAGTCAGGTACGGGAGCCGGGGTGCGCATCGCGAGCGGGCGCTACCCGCATCGTGAATCGCATCCCGGCTGGCAGCAGAATCGCAGCGCCCCGGGTCAGTGGATCTGACCGGAGCGCTGCAGCGGAGAGAGTGTAGCGAGCGCTCCGGGGAGGAGCGGGGACCCGGAGCGCTCGGCGTAACAATAAATAATAAATATAGAGTGCCAGAGTTAGGACCCACATCTATCAGGCATTTATGGCACTTCCTGTGTATATGCCATAGATGTTCAGAAGGGAATATTCTGAGGAATTGGGTACCTCTGCACCTCTTTGGTCTATGACATGCAGAGATTGCTCTAGCAGTTTCACTCTTTCTTGGGACACATGGGTCCCTGAAAAAAAAAGACACTAATATTATAAATGGCATTTGGTAGTTGAGGGCCCTGTTACAGAGTTTTCATTGGAGCCCCCTTTAAATTACAACCATTTAAAACTTGTGACAATCAGTGTCGCTCGGTCATTACCATTTTTGTAACAAAAAAAAAAAACAGAAGTGTTTAGTGGATTAAAAATGTATCAAGAAATTCTGACAGACACTTATATACCCCGTCAGTCTTTTATGGATCTCTTGTTGACATGTTACGATTCTTCTGCCACCCGGTGCAGACCTGATTCTTGGAGAACTTACTGTTTATTCATTATCTGACAATGGACATTTATGGTCAGGACAGGTGTCCATCTCTGGTCTGTAGAACTCAAACAGAGCAGCCTCTCAGCTTCCAACCTATGCATATGTATGAGGTCTGTTTGCATACAATAAGAATGGGCCTCGTGTAAATGAATCAACTTGGTGATTTTGGCAGCAGAAAATACAGCCACATTATTTCCAATGTGCTATGGACTCCAAAGGTGGAAAAATAACAAGACTAACATAAAATGATTCTGCTTGATGTTGGCTGTCAGATGTAATAAATGTCATTTTTCCAGGACTGACATTTAAGATTTTTAATATATGAAAGTTCACATGTACCCATGGGTTTAAGACTGTGCATGGACCTTGCATATCACTCTGTATGAAGGAATGGGCTTAGATATACTGTATTTTAATTTATGTTTAAGGTGTGCTAACAGGTTTCCCCTTTAAGAATGGTAATATTATGTAGTGGGGTGAGGGTGAGATGAGGGCAGATTTTATTACCCGAGGGGCAGATGGCATCAACCCCTTGTGTTCATGACGCCAGTGCGTGGTTTAACCTCTTCACCAACCGAAGGTATACCTCTGGATCCTGGGCTAGGCATGGGGGCAAATAAGGATTCAGACGCCAAGTTACAGAGCAACGACAGCTTTACTGAGATAGACAGGTGTAACAGTCTTAACAGCTTAGCCAGGCCCAAGGAGGTGACCAGTGACTTCAGAGACCTGCAGGACCACGCTGACATGACACAGATTTATCTTGACTGACTTGACTGAGACTGACTAGACAGACTTCACCCCATTTGTAGCTTACCAGGTTTTGAAGTTCACCTGTGGGGTAGTGGATGGATGCGAGGCTGATTGGTAGGCTTTAGGCCTCCTCAGGACATCAGACACTCTCTCTCAGGACTTGACCTTGTTGTACTCAGTAGAGAAGAGACTAAGAGACTGAACTAGCTCCTCTCAGGGTTTATATGGGGGAGATTCTGGAGGGGTCCCATAGGTCACTCTATAGGACACATGGTCACTGGTACCTTCCTTGGTTACAACACTTAGCAACATTACTTAAAGGTATATGACAAGTTATATACATTACAATAGATAACACAGGTGGTAGTTAACTACTTAGGGAACACAGACAAAAGAGGGCCCAAGAGTCACTGAATAGAGTCTGCCTGGTTGGGCAGCAATGGTACAGGGGTGCAACGCCTGTACTGGGCCACCACAAACTCCCCCTCTTAACAACAGCCATCCTCGGCACCCAGTCCTGGATGGCGGAGGAATATGAAGTGGCCACTGAGGCCTGGTAACAACAATAGAGACTGTTCCTCTGGCATTTGAATCAATATCCTTCACAGGACTGATGAACTGGGGCAGAGTCCATGTGGCATTGCAATTAACATCCTTACATGCTCCAATGTGTGAGGGTATTAATAACTGGTATTATGAGATATAAATATGTGAAATCTTTTTGGTCTTGCAAGTGCATACGTAGCAGATATTTGTTTCGGATCGGGTTGCCGGAGGCTCTTTACCCGAATGCCTTTGCTAATGGGTCCCTTTAGTTATAGCTACTTCTCCCCATAACATTATACCAGTAAATACACATTTTTTTTTCATTTTGACAACACATTAGAATGGTACATATACACAGTAGCTCTGTCACTGTGCTTGTTACTTACACCTCCAGGAGAACTCTCTGGCCACAAAGGACAGGAAAAAAATTAGACATCAGACATTAAATGACTATTATGGACTGAATATATAAACTGGTTAGCTACAGTCCTAACTAGTTTTATGACATTTGACTATTTGGATACATAAGATGCTATGTACATCACTGACTATCTTTACATGAAATTAATTTAGAATGATTTATTCTATACTGACTAGACATTAGTATAGTATTTACTGATAACTTTTATACAAAAATACTTTTACTCTCTATACCTGGCTGGTATCTGTCCCAGGCATTGAGGTAAGTGGATACACTTCTCCTGACAGAGCCGGGATAACTCCTATACAACTGCCATGGGCACAAAAGAAATTAAACACCTTAGACACTTGGTATAAACACTTGACAAAGTGACATGTTTGGAAACCATGGAGCAAGTATTTCTTTCTTATATTTTGTCTGCTGGTTTAATCTGAGATGCAGAGGACAAGTAGTATGACAATGGTGTTTCCAAACATGTCACTTTGTCACATTATAACAGTGAGAACCCCATCACAATCACACCAATTGATTATGTACTTGTCACGATTAAAAACAGATTTGAACAACTAAAGAGATCGGAAATGTTCTGTATGTATAAAATGCAAACTTTCTCACCCCATGGTCTTAACGAGATGAGGGAAATCATTTCCTAAAGCTTATTTACCCTTCATGCCAAAGGTTTGCTGTATCAGTCTGCTGTATCCAATTGTTGGCAAGTTGTGCTGCAAAGAAAGCACCTTACTTATTCATCAACAGATACTATTTATACTTGTTTCAAGCTTCAGACATACATTATTTCGCAACCAATTGACTACAAACAAACGGAGCATTCATTGCGCATGCTCTAACCTCGGTGACATAACACACCATATTATACCGACACATTACAACTTTCTTATCAATATTTTTTTATTTTTGCATACAGTTATCATGATGTTTTATCCATAATGTATGTTATATTTGTTTTTTTGGTTTTAAAAACTGTCTTTTAACAATTTTTTTTATTGTGTTGTTTTTTTACTTTGAACCGCTCTGGTTCTGGTTCCGGTTCGTCAGCACGGTCCAGACACCTGGAAGCATTCTTCTCTTCGCTTTATTACTGCCTGTAATCAAGATTGCACATGTGCCTCACGAATAAGGGCTGGTTCACATCACGTTTTCTCCCATACGGGAGCAAATACGGCAGGGGGAGCTATAATCTCCCTTATGCCTTTCTATGCGCTCCTGTATGTAATTCATTTCAATGAGCCGGCCGGAGTAAAACGTTCGGTCCGGTCGGCTTATTTTTGCGCTGTATGCGCTTTTTCCCCGGACCTAAAACTATGGTCAACCACGGTTTTAGGTCCGGTTGTAAAAGCGCATACGGCGCAAAAAGGAGCCGATCAGATCGAGCGTTTCACTCCGGCCGGCTCATTGAAATGAATTACATACGGGAGCGCATAGAAAGGCATACGGGAGTGTAAGGTTTCAGCTCCCTCCTGCCGTATGCGCTCCCGTATGGGAGAAAAGGTGATGTGAACCCAGCCTAACCCAGTCCAGGCTGGAAACGCTGTTTTATTTTGCATTGCATGATTTTTATTGGAATAAACTGGTTTTCATCTATTTTACTTCCTTGAGGTCTGCGCCCTTCCTGATGTCCCACTTTAGAGGAATTTTTTTAGCCTACACCATTAGGTAACCAGGGGGACCGCGAGGCTGTGACCGCTTTATACATACCACTCTAGATGTTATGCTCTTAGCATAACTCTGTTAGGTAAGGGACCATTCAATTGTCCCTTCGTGATAATTTTTTTTACCATAGGGTAATCTGCACGAGGTGCGCACCATTTGTTTATCTTTTGTTCACTTTATTCAGTATTTTGGGAACAGAGGAAAATAGTAACAAAATAAAAACTTCATTGGCTACACACTGATATAAGTAACTAATTTGTTATACTGACCACAGGTCCTCTTTAACCCCTTAAGGATCTGGGGTTTTCTGTTTTTGCATTTTCATTTTTTGCTCCTTGCCTTTAAAAAATCATAACTCTTTCAATTTTGCACCTAAAAATCCATATGATTGCTTATTTTTTGCGCCACCAATTCTACTTTGTAATGACGTCAGTCATTTTGCCCAAAAATCTACGGTGAAACGGAAAACAAAATCATTGTGCGACAAAATTGAAAACAAAAACGCCATTTTGTAACTTTTGGGGGCTTCCGTTTCTATGTAGTATATTTTTCAGTAAAAATTACACGTTATCTTTATTCTGTAGGTCCATACAATTAAAATGATACCCTACTTATATAGGTTTGATTTTTTCGTACTTCTGGAAAAAATCATAACTACATGCAGGAAAATTAATAAGTTTAAAATTGTCATCTTCTGACCCCTATAACTTTTTCTGTGTATGGGGCGGTATGAGGGCAAATTTTTTGCGCCGTGATCTGAAGTTTTTAACGGTACCATTTTTGCATTGATAGGACTTATTGATCGCTTTTTATTCATTTTTAAATTATATAAAAAGTGATCAAAAATGCACTATTTTGGACTTTGGAATTTTTTTGCGCGTACGCCATTGACCGAGCAGTTTAATTAACGATATATTTTTATAATTCGGACATTTCCGCATGCGGTGATACCATATATGTTTGTTTTTATTTTTATTTACACTGTGTTTTTTTTTTTTATGGGAAAAGGGGGGTGATTCAAACTTTTAATAGGGGAGGGGTTAAATGATCTTTATTCACTTTTTTTTCCCACTTTTTTTTTGCAGTGTTATAGCTCCCATAGGGACCTATAACACTGCACACACTGATCTTTATCATTGATCACTGGTTTCTCATAGGAAACCAGTGATCAATGATTCTGCCGCTTGACTGCTAATGCCTGGATCTCAGGCACTGAGCAGTCATTCGGCGATCGGACAGCGAGGAGGCAGGTAGGGACCCTCCTGCTGTCCTGTAAGCTGTTCGGGATGCCACGATTTTGCCGCGGCTATCCCGAACAGCCCACTGAGTTAACCGGCAGTTTTTACTTTCACTTTTAGTCGCACGGCTAAAGGGTTAATAGCGCGCGGCGCCGCGATCGGCGCTGTACGCTATTAGCGGCGAGTCCCGGCATCATAGTGATGCCGGGCCCGCCGTGATATGATGTGGGGTTACCGTGTAACCCCGCGTTATATCACGGGAGCAGGACCAAGGACGTACCGGTACGTCCTTGGTCCTTAAAGGGTTAACTCTTCTGTTCTATTTTTGATCAGTCATTTGCCAGGCCAAGGGGATGTGTGATATCCCAGAGGTCTACTGAGAGTATTGTTGTATCTGAATGAATCTCCTGGCTATCATATGTCTTTCAGTGCCACTGTGGGTCTCTGGGATGCTACCTTTTGCTGTAGCATGCCCTACCTATAAATTACTTGTGGGGTTTAACAGACACTACATATTAACCCCTTAAGGACGCAGGGTTTTTCCATTTTTGCATTTTCATTTTTTCCTCATCACCTTCTAATAATCATAACACTTTCAATTTTGCACATAAAATTCCATATGATGGCTTATTTTTTGCGCCACCAATTCTACTTTGCAGTGACATTAGTCATTTTACCAAAAAATATACGCCAAAATGGAAAAAAAAATCTATTGTGCGACAAAATTGAAGAAAAAATTTAATTTTATAATTTTGGGGGCTTTCGTTTCTACGCAGTGCATTTTTCGGTAAAAATAACACCTTATCTTTATTCTGTAGGTCCATACAGTTAAAATTATACCCTACTTATATAGGTTGGATATTGTCGTACTTTGGAGAAAAATCATAACTACATGCAGGAAAATATATATGTTAAAAATTCTCATTTTCTAACCCCTATAACTTTTTTATTTTTCCGCATACGGGCCGGTATGAGGACTCATATTTTGTGCCGTGTTCTAAAGTTTTTATTGGTATGATTTTTGTATTGATTGGACTTTTTGATCGCTTTTTATTCATTTTTTCATGATATAAAAAGTGACCAAAAATACGATACTTTGGACTTAGGAATTTTTTTGCGCATACGCCATTGACCGTGCGATTTAATTAATGATACATTTTTATAGTTTGGACATTTCCACACGCAACAATACCACATATGTTTATTTTTATTTACACAGTTTTTTTTATGGGAAAAGGAGGGTGATTCAAACTTTTATTAGGGAAGGGGTTAAATGACCTTTGTTAACTTTTTTTTTAATTTTTTTTTTGCAGTGCTATAGCTCCCACAGGGAGCTATAGCACTGCACACACTGATCTCTTATGCTGATCCCTGCAAAGCCATAGCTTTGCATTGATCAGCGAGATAGGGACTCAATTGCTCAAGCCTGTAGCTCAGGCTTGGAGCAATCAAACCCTGATCGGACGCGGCGGAGAAAGGTAAGGAAACCTCCGCTCACGTCCTAGATGATCGGGACATCTCGATTTTATCGCGATGTCCCGATCAGCCCGACCGAGCTGCCGGGAAGCGTTTCCTTTCACTTTCAGACGCGGTGGTCAACTTTGATCGCCGTGTCTGAAGAGTTAAAAGGGTTAGCCCAGGGTCCCAGCTATGAATAGCAGCCGGGACCAACCCGGTTTGATGCGGGGTCATGGTGTGACCCCGTTTTAAACACCGGGCACAGGCCGTACAGGTAAGCCCTACGTCCTTAAGAGGTTAATCTACCTGATGCCTCCTTGTGTCTTTATGACTGCTACAGTGTCTCACATAAAAGAGTACAACCCTCACATATTTGTAAATATTTAATTCTATCTTTTCATGTGAAAACACTAAAGAAATTACACTCTTCCTGTAAAGTGGTGAGTGCACAGCCTGTACAACAGTGTTCTGTTGTGTCCCCTCAAAATAACACATGGCCATTAATGTCTAAACCTTGGCAACAAAAGTAAGTACTCCCTCAAGTGGAAATGTCCAAATTGGGCCCAAATTGTCAATATTTTGTATTGCCACCATTATTTTCCAGAATTGCCTTATGCCTTTTGAATATAGAGTTCACTAGAGCCACACAGGTTGGCAATGAAGCCCTCCTCCATGACAACATTACAGAGCTGGTGAATGTTAGAGACCTTGCATTCCTCCAAATTTCGTTTGAGGATGCCACACTGATGCTTAATATGGGTTTAGGTCTTGAAACCTGTTTAGTCAGTCTATCACCTTTAGCCTCAGCTTCTTTAGCAACGCAGTGGTTGTTACGCCTAGCGCTCCGGGTCCCCGCTCCTCCCCGGAGCGCTCACGGCGTCTCTCTCCCCGCAGCGCCCCGGTCGGTCCCGCTGACCGGGAGCGCTGCACTGTCATGGCCGTCGGGGATGCGATTCGCACAGCGGGACGCGCCCGCTCGCGAATCGCATCCCAGGTCACTTACCCGTCCCGGTCCCCTGCTGTCATGTGCTGGCGCGCGCGGCTCCGCTCTCTAGGGCGCGCGCGCGCCAGCTCTCTGAGACTTAAAGGGCCAGTGCACCAATGATTGGTGCCTGGCCCAATTAGCTTAATTGGCTCCCACCTGCTCCCAGACTATATCTGATCACTGCCCCTGCACTCCCCGGCCGGATCTTGTTGCCTTGTGCCAGTGAAAGCGTTTAGTGTGTCCAAAGCCTGTGTTACCTGAACTTCTGCTATCCATCTTGACTACGAACCTTGCCGCCTGCCCCGACCTTCTGCTACGTCTGACCTTGCCTCTGCCTAGTTCTTCTGTCCCACGCCTTCTCAGCAGTCAGCGAGGTTGAGCCGTTGCTAGTGGATACGACCTGGTTGCTACTGCCGCAGCAAGACCATCCCGCTTTGCGGCGGGCTCTGGTGAACACCAGTAGCCTCTTAGAACCGGTCCACTAGCACGGTCCACGCCAATCCCTCGTTGACACAGAGGATCCACTACCTGTGAGCCGAATCGTGACAGTGGTCATCTTGGAGGTGTGGTTGGGGTCTTAATCATGTTGGAATACTGCCCTGCAAATCAGTCAAAGGGAGGGGATCATGATCTGTTTCAGTTTGTTACAATACATGTGTGTTTTCATGGTTCCTTCAATGAACTGTTGCTCCCCAGTGCCAGCAGCACTCATGCAGGCCCAGACCATAAAATTCCCACCACCCTGCTTGACTGTAGGCAACACACACTTGTCTTTGTACACCTCACCTGTTTGCTGCACACACACGCTTGACACCAGCCGAACCAGATCATTTTATTTTGGTCTCATTGGACCACAGGCTATTGTTCCAGTTATCCATGTCCTTAGTTAGCTTGCTTCAGAAAACTGCAGGCATTCTTGTGCATCATCTTTAGAAGAGGCTTCCTTCTTGGACAAAAGCAATGCAGCCCAATTTGATGTAGTATGTGGCAATTGGTCTTAGTGTTGACAGGCTGAGCCCCCACCCCTTCAACCTCTGCAGCAATGCTGGAAGCACTCATATGTCTGTCCCCCAAAGACAACTTCTGAATGTTACACTAAGCACATGTACTCATCTGCTTTAGTTGACCATGATCAGGCCTTTTCTGAGTGGAACCCATCCCGTGAAACCGCATTATGGACTTTCCTACCATGCTGCAGCTCAGTTTCAGGGTCTGGACAATCTTCCTATACCCTAGGCTGTCTTTATATAGTTCCTTAGAGAGTTATTTGCCATGAGGTGCCATGTTAAACTTCCAGTGACAAGAAATAGAGAGCGATAACACCAAATTTAAGACACCTACTCCTCATTCAATTTGGAATCTTGTAACACTAACGAGTCACATGACACCAAGGAGGGAATGTGGCTAATTGGGCCCAATTTAGACATTTCCACTTAGAGGTGAACTATCTTTTTGTCAAGGTTAAGGCATTTATGGCTGTATGTTGAGTTATTTTGAGGCGACAGGAACAATTAACACTGTTATACAGGCTGTTTACTCACTACTTTACATTGCTCACAGTTGAAATTCCGTTTGTGGATTTTTTGCTGTGGAGTTTCGCAAGCGGAATCTCTGCAGAGGAAAATCCACAAGCAGATTATGTTGCTGCCTATTGACTTTAATTTGTAGCAACATAATCCTCATGCAAATGATAAAACGCCTCTAGGTCATTTCCATTCAATCTTACATTTATTTTTTCCTATGTCCTATTTCACTGTAAACAGATTATCCACAGAAGTCTTAGTTTCAAGGGGAAGCAGCTCTATATGGTGACATTAGGCAGAGCTGATATATGTCTGCTAAGACCCAGTATAGTTGACATTCAGGTCACCCAGATTGCGTGATTTTCGCCAATTCCTCTATTCTATGCACAGAGATGTGCTGGCTAGACAAGAAAAGAAAGAAATAAAAATAGTGGTAATAAACCGCTCTTTTCTCTGCTCCTACTCCATCTATACATTTACAATAGCTCAGGTTTAAAGCCAGGACCATAAGCCATTCATTTTGGATGCAGGTTAAAAGCATAGTCAAAGCTTTAAAGATTCAGTGTCATAAATCAGTGACAACACTAAAGCTCACAAAAGGAAGTGAATATACATTATTGTAAAAGAATAATAAACCAAACCCATAGACCCTATCGTATTTACTGTCATCAGAGTCTACAAGGTAGAGGGTATAATAGAAGTGTTAATACTGAAGCTCAGGTTTATTATTTTAACAGAGTCCTTCATACTAACAATAGGACCATATGGATGATTTTGTGCATTTACATTCATAGCCTGTCTAGTGGGGTTATCGCTCATTTTAGACTCTTCTTTTGAATAATCAGGCTTTCATATGAGATCAATGAAAGCTTTGTTTTAGCGCTTAGTGCTCTTACAGTATGTCAAGAGATTATGTAGGTCTAAATAAAACTGTACTGGGTATTGACAAAAAATATACCAACATTTTGCAAAAACATTGTGATTTTAACCCCTTAACCCCTTAATGGCCAAGCCCATTTTCACCTCATGGACCCGGCCAATTTTATTTTTGCGTGTTCCTTTTTTCCTCCTCTCCTTCTAAAATCCATACCTCCTTTATATTTCCATGTACAGACCCAAATAAGGGCTTGTTTTTTGAGTGACCAATTGTACTTTGTAATGAAACCTCTCATTTTACCATAAAATGTACGGCGAACCCAGAAAAAAGGGAGGACATTTTTAGTGAGGAAATTTAAATGAAAACCAAAATTTTGCACATTTTGGAGGGTTTTGTTTTCACACTGTACACTTTACGGTAAAAATGACATGTGTTCTTTATTATGTGGGTCAATACAATTAAAATGATACCCATGGCTAGATACTTTTATATTTTTGTACTGCTTAAAAAAAATCTAAAACTTTTTGTACAAAATCAGTAATCTAAAATCGCCCTACTTTGACCACCTATAACTTTTTCATTTTTCCGTATATAGGGCAGTATGAGGGCAAATTTTTTGCGCCATCATCTGTATTTTTTTAGATACCACATTTGCATATATAAAACTTTTTGATAATTTTTTATAAAATTTTTTTTAATAAAATGTGACTAAAATTTTTCTATGTTTACGCCATTCACCGTACGGGATCATTAACATTATATTTTGATAGTTCGGACATTTACGCATGCGGCGATACCAAATATGTTTATTTTTTAAAAAAATTACGCTTTTTGGGGATAAAATGGGAAAAACTGACAATTTTCATATTTATTGGGGGAGGGGATTTTTCACTTTTTTTTTTTTACTTTTTATTTGTACATTTTTCAACTTTTTTTTTACACTTTTTATGTCCCCATAGGGGACTATCTATAGCAATTGTTTGATTGCTAATACTGTGCAGTGCTATGCATAGGACACAGCACTGCTCAGTATTATCGGTGGTCTTCTGCTCTGGTCTGCTCGATCACAGACAGGAGCAGAAGACCCCGGGAGATGGCCGGAGCTAGGTAACGGGACCTCCGGCTGTCATGCTGGATGATCGGATCCCTGTGGCAGTGCTGCGGGCAATCCGATCATCCAATTAAAGTGCCGCAATGCCGAAGATGCCGTAATCTGTATTGATCACGGCATCGGAGGGGTTAATGGTGGACATCCGCGTGATCGTGGATGTCGGCCATTACGGGTGGGTCCCCGGCTGCTGCTAGCAGCCGGAACCTGCCGTGTATGACGCGAGCACCCTTCCGATGCTCGCGGTCATATGCGGGAAATGGTGCGGGAAATGCTCGTAAATGTATGCGGGAAATGGTGCGGGAAGTTCTGCCAAACCAGAATGTACATTTACGTCCATGGTCATTAAGGGGTTAAGGACTCAGCGTTTTTCCGTTTTTGCATTTTTGTTTTTCCCTCCTTACCTTTAAAAAATCATAACTCTTTCAATCTTGCACCTAAAAATCCATATGCTGGCTTATTTTTTGCGCCACCAATTCTACTTTGTAATTACATCAGTCATTTTACCCAAAAATCTATGGTGAAACGAAAAAAAAAAATCATTGGCATTTTTTTTTGGCGTTTTTTTTTTGTCTCACATTTTGTAAATTTTGGGGGCTTCCGTTTCTACACAGTACATTTTTCTGTAAACATGACACTTTATCTTTATTCTGTAGGTCCATACGATTAAAATGATACCCTACTTATATAGGTTTGATTTTGTCGTACTTCTGGAAAAAATCATAACTACATGCAGGAAAATTTATACGTTTAAAATAGTCCTCTTCTGACCCCTATAACTTTTTTATTTTTCTGTGTATGGGGCGGTATGGGGGGCTCATTTTTTTTGCGCCGTGATCTGAAGTTTATAGTGGTACCATTTTTGCATTGATCGGACGTTTTGATCGCTTTTTATTCATTTTTTATTGATGTAAAAAGTGACCAAAAATGCACTATTTTGGATTTTGGAATTTTGTTGCGCGCACGCCATTGACCGTGCGGTTTAATTAAAGATATATTTTTATAATTTGGATATTTCCGCACGCGGCGATACCACATATGTTTATTTTTATTTTTATTTACACAGTTTTTTTTTTATGGGAAAAGGGGGGTGATTCAAACTTTTAATAGGGAAGGGGTTAAATGATCTTTGTTCGCTTTTTTTTTCCCTTTTTTTTTGCAGTGTTATAGCCCCCATAGAGACCTATAACACTGCACACACTGATCTTTCACATTGATCACTGGTTTCTCATAGGAAACCAGTGATCGATGATTCTGCCGCTTGACTGCTCATGCCTGGATCTCAGGCATTGAGCAGTCATTCGGCTATTGGACAGCGAGGAGGCAGGTAGGGACCCTCCTGCTGTTCTGTAAGCTGTTCGGGATGCCGCGATTTCACTGCGGCTATCCTGAGCTAACCGGCATACTTTCACTTTCGACGCGGCGTTCAACTTTGAACGCCGCGTCTAAAGGGCTAATAGAGCGCGGCAGCGTGATCAATGCCGCACGCTATTAGCCACGAGTCCCGGCCATTGTTAGAGGCACGCCGTGGCCCCGCGTTATAGATCGGGGGCGGACTCATGACGTGGCGGTACGTCATGAGTCCTTAAGGGGTTAAAAAACATTTCATAAGTGGCATTATTATGCTGTACCCTGCTTGGCATTTTCATTATTAAAGCTGACAGCAGGCAGAAGCAGCTTACTGTACAGCAAAATGTAGGACTTAAAGGGGTACTCCACTGCCCCAGTGTTCGGAAAATTTTGCTCCGAACGCTGGGTGCGGGCTGCGGGGGTCGTGATGACCCCCGCAGCCCACATCAAGCTTTTGGAACAAGATGTTCCGAACACTGGGGCAGTGGAGTACCCCTTTAAAGGAATAGACTCATGGGGGAGATTTATCAAAGGATTTAGACTGTTTTGTCTAAATTTGTCGCACAGAAAGTCGAAGCCTAAATATGTGCGACTTTTTTGCTTTAGAGGATTTTTAGAACATGATGCATTCTAGTCTATTTTAGACGGAAAATGCACTGGTGCTGAATTTATCAATAGCGACTTTTCGGCGAAAAGTCGCTTTGACCGAAAATACGCTGAAATGTTAGACCATGCTGGAGCAGGTTTAAATACAGTCTAAACCATAGATCTCGAAGTCTGTGCACAGAATTTATCAAGAGCCATGCGACTTTTGATAAATTAAGTGCACAATAGACCGGCCTAAGTCTGTAGGTTGGTTTATATTGATGCAGTAAATAGACAACTTTGATAAATCTCCCCCATGGACTCACACATTAAACTGGGTAAGAAACAAGTAAAATGATACTCAAAACACGCGTACAAACAAATCTAAATTGGACTCCATTTCTACCTGCTTATATAGTTTTTTTTTTATTTATAACTGTTTATTTGTATGTTTTGTCATTTTTTTCATATTATCAAAAGAGACAAGGTAGAAAACATCAAAGAAAAAAGACAATAGCATTTCTCTAACAAGTACAGTATCGCACCCGTCCTATAATACAGTAATTCTCACTTATTTGCCTACACAGACAAGTATACGTAGTAAGTTTGTGGAAAACAATAGTAGCCAAAGGAAGTATGTGTACTCCTGGACAGCACTCAATTTGAAATGTAATTGTTGCATATCCTTTCAGCATAGTAAGAATATTCATATTATTATAAGAAGTTGATCAGGAGAGCATGTGCTTCGGATCCAGAGTTAAATGTAGCTAAACTTGTTGTTAGGCAGCTCTATGCAAACTATACCAGGGCAAGTGGGGGATAATGTGAAATATGACAATAATACACTACAAGTAATAAGAAGTAGTAAAACAAAATACTAGGATAAGTGTAAAGAGAAAGACTAAGGGGACAAAGATAAGATCTAAGAAGGAGTAAACAAATAAGGGAAGGATAAAAAAATGAGGGAACACAATAAAAGAAACTAAGAGTGCAAAAAGAAAAATAGGAGAAATAGATAAGCTCACACGGTTTCTCCCGAACCTTGCTCCATTTACCGAGGGGTGTGACCCTCTAAGAAGTTATCCCAGTCCATCCACACGTTATTAAAGTGAGACAGACGGTTTTCTGTTATCGCCAATAAATATTCCATCCGCCAAACTTCTAAAATTCTACAAGTGAGAGCTTGAATGGATGGAGATTCAGGCTTTTTCCAATTTTGGGCTCTTAGACATTTTGCGGCAGTGAGTATAGAATGGAAGAGCCTATGTGTATTCTTCCTAATTCCTGGGAGTGGGACGGTTAATAAGTAAGGGATTGGGCGTAAGGGTATACATGCCCCAATGATTCTCCCAACTAAAGATTGGACCTCCAGCCAAAAATGGTGAAGGGAAAGGCAGTCCCAGAAAATATGCTGCAGGGTCCCTAGTTCCACATTGCATATCCAACACCTGAATGATATTTGAGGGTAGAAGCGATTTAACACTACCGGGGCGTGATGGCAATAAAAAAATTTTTTATATTGATTTCTCCTTATGAGAGATGCTTGATAATGATTTCGCCGTCTGTGCCCAAATACTCTGTCAGGTAGTTAGAGGAAGTGGACCACCCAAATAATTTTCCCACTTAATCATATAGGAGTGCTTCAGGTTTGTAGGGTGGGCAAGGGAACTTAATATATTGTATATAGTTGAGATCAACCCTTTAGTAGACAAATCTCCTCTACATTGTGTCTCAAAGATGGTTGGTTTGGAGAAAGGGGTGTCAGGTATTGAAAACGCTGAGTTCAGTTAAATTCCCTGGTAGAAGACATAAGCATATCTTGGGAGATTATATTTTTCTCTAAGCATATGAAAAGGAAGAAATGTGCGCTTGATAAGGTCCACCAAGTCCGCAAAGTGAAATAATTTAGCTGTGGTCCATGAAGATATTATTTCAATATTGTTAATATTAGGGACAGAGGGACTAAATATAAAAGTTGACAATAGGGATATTGACGATTTTAAAGGATATTTAGTTGATACCATTGCCCAAACCTTCAGGGTCGTTCTCATAGGTCCAAGTAAATCCCTTGGGATATGTGGAGAATTAGAATTCCAAATAAAGGCACACAGGTGAATTGGGGCCGACCACATTTGTTCTATGTCTGTCCATTTGTTAAAAGCTAAAAATCGAGTCCATGAGGGGATACTCCTAAGATGGACCGAGTAATAGTATTTGAAGACATCGGGCAATGCAAGACCTCCATGTTTTTTTGTTTTGTTTTTTGCTGTAAGGACAGACACAGCTAACCTGTGCCAGCCACCTCTCCAGATAAATTTAAGTATGGAGGATTGAAACTTCTTCAATGTCCCTTCAAGGATCAGGACAGGCAGGGTCTCTACCATGTATAGGAATTTAGGCAGCACTGATATTTTAATAGTCAAAATTCTACCTATAAGGGATAGAAGAAGTGTGGTCCATTTTGTTAATAAATTATTTCTATCTCGGAAAAATTGTGGGAAGTTTTGTTTATACAATGTAGAATATTTAGAGGAAAGATGTATTCCCAAGTAGGTAATTGAGGATTCCTGCAATTTATATGGATAATTTGATTTAAGAAGGGAAAGTTGTTGTTCAGAAATATTTATAGGTAAGGCTTCTGTTTTACTTTGATTGATTTTACATCCTGACATCCGGCCATAATCGGTCACTATAGAGTGTAGGGAGGGTAAGGGATGTTAAGGGATTGGTTATTGTTAAAAGGACGTCGTCCATGAAGAGTGAGATTTTCATTTTCTTTGTTTAACTTTAATCCCCATGACATCTGGACTTTTACGTATAAAGGCTGCCAGGGGTTCGATACATAAAACAAATAGTAAAAGGGATAGGGGACACCCTTGTTGTGTCCCATTTCGGATCTGGAGTTTAGAAGAGGTGGCGTGGGGAAGTCTGACCTGTTCCGAGGGAGTACTATATAGATGTGATATTGCATTCACAAGTGGTCCGGATACATTATAGGCATTAAGTGTGGATAACATGAAGGGCCAACTTAAACGATCGAATGCCTTTTTGGCATCTAGACTTAGCAAAAGTCCAGAAGATTTGGATTTGTGTAATATATCAATAAGGTCAATCGTACACCTTGTATTGTCTCCGGCATGTCTGTGAAGGGTAAATCCAACTATCAATTAAATTTGGAAGGACAATACTAAGTCTATTTGCTAACAGTTTTGTAAAAAATTTAGGTCAGAGTTTAATAATGAAATGGGTCTATAACACAGTCTGAGGGTTCTTTCCCTGGTTTAGGTATTACTGCGATATATGACTCTAACGTAGTTGATGGAATAGGGGATTCTCCAAGAATGGAGATGAATAGTGTTAGGAGATGAGGAGTGAGAGTTTCAAAAAGGGATATAACATATGGGTATGGAAGGCCATCTGGTCCAGGGGATTTGCCATTGGGAAGATCAGAAATAGTGTCTAATAATTCTTCCTGTGAAATTTTTTGGTTCAATAAGGATAAGTCTGAATGCATCAACTTAGGTAGGTCACAAGAGTCGAGGTAGTCTCGCAATATAGAGTCTCTAGTAGATTGGTCAGAGGGAAGTTGGGAGGGCAAGTTATACAATTTTAAGTAAAAATCTTGGAAAGCTTTCATTATTTGTGTTGGGTCATAGGTCAATTGACCCTGAGGGTTTGTGCTTTTTGTGAATTTAGTTGGGAGGCAAGCAGGGTATGAGGCTTGTTTGCTTTGCTATAATATGCATGTCTCGTATAAGTCAATAATTTTTCAATGTGGCCTATTTCTATATCTTTCAGGCTGTTACACATAACTACAATTTGTTTTAGAGTTCTCAGGGACGGGTGAGTGATCATCCTATCCTCTAGGGTCTTTAATTTAGTTTTATTATATTGTTTTATTTCTGGGACCTGCTGCGATCTTAACTTATGTAAAGAATACTGTAAATTGTCTCTGAGCTGTAACTTTAGCTGTAACTGATTGGCCGGCACCAATTGGCCAATCATGGCTCTTGGCGAGGATTTTGAAATTACAGTGATGTGATTTCATTTTACTTGAAGCCGGCCGAAGATCGGCGCACAATGCTTCCCCGGCAGGAGCTGTCCCTCCTATTAGTCACATCATGGAACAGAGTCTGTTTTGTGCACGGGAAAAAAATGCATAAAAACGTACCTGTACAAGAACTTACACAACTGGCTACATCTAGTTGTGTAAGTTTTTATGTGGGTAACGACTGTATAGGATTTTCAAATAGAAAACGTATATGGCAACCGTATAGCAAAAATAAGATGTGAATGCACCCTAAGACATATTGGTGGTAGGGAGGGAGGGAGATCCTGTTTTTTTGTGATTGTGGGGGAACCTGTGGTTGAGCCGTCACCAATCTGATATTGACTACCAACCAGGATCAGTAATAAAAATTAACAGCTGGCATATACCAAACATGGCTGCTTTCTTCCAAAAACCTAAGCTCTACCTGGTATATTAAAAAGGAAAAAAAAAAATCCCTGGTGTGATAAAATTATACAGTTTTGTACATTACTTCTAAATGACCTCCTTTCTCCCTGCTGCCATCTCTGTCTGTGCAAGGAACTGTCCAGAACAGAAAAGTTTGCTCTGGGGGACAGAGGTGGCAGCAGTTAGCACTGTGATATAGGGGCGGACTGACAACACTGCCCCCGGACCCAAAAAAAATGTAAGGGCACCCTGCGATGCTCTGCTGCTGGTCACACTTCTGCTACTATTTTACCCAAATCCCTCCACTAGCCCTACACACAAAATAAACTAAATTTTATATATAAGAAACACTTAAAGGTAGGTAAAATAATTTTCCAAGACTAATTATACCAGTATCTAAGGAGTAAATATATACCACCACACAATAACTGGATAATACCACCATACTGTACAAAATAAAACCACTATACACAGACCAGTATACTATACAGGATCTGTATACAATATAAGTGATTATATACAGGACCATATGGCGGTAGATATCAGTTGTACACAGGATCTGTATACCATATAAGTGATTACAGTTACATCTAGGGACTCACAATTACATCTTTTCTGATCGGCAGCGTCCTCATTCCTTTTCTTCTCCGTCTGGATCAGACCGCCATGTTGATCTCTTAACATCTGCGGGGTAAAAATATTAGACTCTGCATTTATCCAGTGCCCCCCCCCCCCAAACAATCTTTCCATCTATAAGCCACTAACTGTTAAAAAGCCCTCCTTGGTGCCCTGCATAGTAAAAGGGTAGGTAGGTAGGAAAGTAAATAGTTAGCTAGGTAGGTAGATCAGGAAGACAAATATGTAGGTAGGTGACTAGCCAGGTAGGTAGGTTTCTAGCTAGGTAGTTAGGCAGCCATGTATGAAGGCCAGGTATGTACCTAGTTAGGTAGCCAGGTATGTAGGAAGGTAGCAAGACATGTAGGTAGGTAATTAGGCAGCCAGTTATGCAGGTAATTAGTTAGGCATCCAGGTACAAAGTTAGGTAGCCAGGGAGTTAGTCAAGTAGGTAGCCAGCACCCCTTCCACCCAGTGGCGGATCCAGAGTCTAGTCCCTGGAGGGGCATTATGAAAACCCCTATGTAGGTAGTAGGTAGCCCTCCTATTAGTTTAGTAGTTTTTCCCCATATTAGCTAGACAGGAACATAGTAGATAGTCCCTCACATTAGGTGTAGGCAGCAGAGTTCCCTCACATTAGGTGTAGGCAGCAGAGTCTTCCCATAGTAGGTGTAGGCAGCAGAGTACCCCCATAGTGAGTGTTGGCAGCAGAGTTAGAGTCCCCCCCCCAGTAGGTGTAGGCAGCAGAGTTAGGGCTCCCCACAGTAGGTGTAGGATTTATAGTTAGAGTTCCCCCAGTAGGGGTAGGCAGAAGAGTTACAGTTTCCCCCAGAGTATTTAAACTAGGTGAGTGGGGAGAGGATAATAAAGCAAAGAAAGCAGACAGTGGGATGGATAGGTTAGAGAGGGGTCAGGACATAATGGTGGGTGGAGAGGTGTCCTGTGGGGGGAGGTTAAGAGCAGTGGATAAGGAGATCCATGGGTTACAAACCAGCCGTAAAAATAAATGAAGCCCGAAAAATTGTAACCCCAATAATTCAAAAAATTCCATTAGCCCCAATAACTCAATAACTACAATAAGCCCCATTAACTCAAAAAATACCATTAGCCCAAATAACTTAAATAATAACGTTAGACCCAATAACGCAGACAATCCCATTAGCCCCAATAACTTAAATAGTACAATTAGCCCTTATAACTCAAATAATAACATTAACCCCAATAACTCAGAAAATCCCATTAGTGAGACTATATGTGTAAAACTTAATGGAAATGTAAAGTGTATGTTCACAAATGCCAGAAGCTTAGCAAATAAAATGGGGGAGCTTGAGGCCTTGATACTGGAGGAACATATTGATATAGTTGGGGTCACTGAGACATGGCTGGACTCCTCGCATGACTGGGCTGTTAATCTGCAGGGGTTTACATTGTTTCGCAAGGATAGAATGAACAGAAAAGGTGGTGGAGTCTGTCTGTATGTTAGAAGTGGTATGAAAGTCAGTGTGAACGATGCCATAGTGTGTGATGATTCTGAGGATGTGGAATCATTGTGGGTAGAATTACAAAAGGAGGGAAATACTGAAAAAATATTATTTGGTGTAATCTACATACCCCCTAATATCACT
Source organism: Hyla sarda (assembly GCF_029499605.1). Classification (NCBI taxonomy): domain Eukaryota; kingdom Metazoa; phylum Chordata; class Amphibia; order Anura; family Hylidae; genus Hyla; species Hyla sarda. Next base: position 90,658,185 of record NC_079198.1, read on the forward strand.
GAAGAGATAGAAGGTCGGCTGCATAAACAAATAGAGAGGGCTTCCCGGGCAGGTACAGTGGTAATAATGGGAGATTTTAACTATCCAGATGTAGATTGGGGTCGGGGGCTGGCTAAAACTACAAAGGGGAGAAAATTCCTCAATTTATTGCAGGATAATTTTATGGGCCACAAGAAGTGATGCCTTGTTGGATCTGATCATTTCCAACAACGCAGAGCTGGTTGGTAAAGTAACCGTGCGGGAAAACCTTGGTAATAGCGACCACAATATAGTTACTTTTGATTTAAAATGTAGAAAACAAAGACATGCGGGGAAGGCAAAAACATATAACTTTAAAAAGGCAAATTTCCCTGGGCTGAGAGCTGCACTGCAGGACATAGACTGGGGGGAGGTGTTCTCAAATACTGATACAGAAGGTAAATGGGACATCTTTAACCCCTTAACGACGCAGGACGTATATTTACATCCTGCGCCAGCTCCCGCGATATGAAGCGGGATCGCGCCGCGATCCTGCATCATATCGCGTCGGTCCTGGCGCTCATCAATGGCCGGGACCCGCGGCTAATACCACACATCGCCGATTGCGGCGATGTGCGGTATTAACCCTTTAGAAGCGGCGGTCAAAGCTGACCGCCGCTTCTAAAGTGAAAGTGACCCGGCTGCACAGCTGACCGGACACCGGGAGGGCCCTTACCTGCCTCCTCGGTGTCTGATCGGCAAATGACTGCTCCGTGCCTGAGATCCAGGTGGAAAATTGAAAGTGTTATGACTTTTAAAAGGTAAGGAGGAAAAAACGAAAGTGCAAAAACGGAAAAACCCTGAGTCCTTAAGGGGTTAAATCAACTCTAAATAACTATACAGCTAAATATATACCAAAAGGGAACAAATATAAACTATTAAAACTAAATCCTACATGGCTGACAAATTATGTTAAAAGAGCAATAAACAACAAAAAAATAGCTTTCAAAAAATACAAATCTGATGGGTCAGCTATAACATTTAAACAGTACAAGGAGCTTAATAAAATCTGTAAAAATTGAATAAAAACGGCAAAAATTCAAAATGAGAGACAGGTGGCCAAAGAAAGCAAAACTATTCCTAAATATTTTTTTTAGATATATAAATACAAAAAAACAAGGATAGAGCATGTAGGACCCCTTAATAATGATAATGGGGAGGTTGTCATGGGCGATAAAGAGAAAGCAGAGCTACTGAATAGGTTCTTTAGTTCTGTATATACTATGGAAGAAGGAGCAGACATTGGCCAGGTCAGTGCTGGTAACACATCATGTAATGTACTGAACTGGCTTAATGTAGAGATGGTACAAGGTAAGTTAAGTAATTTAAATGTAAGCAAATCTCCAGGACCGGATGGACTACACCCAAGAGTTCTTAGAGAGTAAGTTCAGTAATATCTGTACCCTTGTTCATGATATTTAGAGATTCTCTGGTGTCTGGTATTGTGCAAAGGGACTGGCGCAAGGCGAATGTAGTACAATTCTTCAAGAAGGGCTCTAGGTCTTCACCAGGCAATTATAGACCGGTAAGTCTAACGTGCATTGTGGGTAAATAGTTTGAAGGACTTATAAGGGATTACATACAGCAATACATAGGGGATAATTGTACTATAAGTGATAGCCAGCATGGGTTTACTAAGGATAGAAGTTGTCAAACCAATCTAATTTGCTTTTATGAAGAAGTGAGTAGAAGCCTTGACAGAGGAATGGCTGTGGATATAGCGTTTCTGGATTTTGCTAAAGCGTTTGATACTGTCCCTCATAGTCGTCTGACAGGTAAGTTAAGGTCTTTGGGCTTGGAAACTTTAGTTTGTAACTGGATTGAACACTGGCTCATGGATCGTACCCAGAGTGTGGTGGTCAATAATTCGTACTCTGATTGGTGTACGGTTATTAGTGGTGTACCCCAAGGTTCTGTACTGGGACCACTGTTGTTTAATTTATTTATCAATGATATAGAGGATGGTATTAACAGCTCTGTTTCTATCTTTGCAGATGACACCAAGCTTTGTAGCACAGTACAGTCTGTAGAGGATGTGCATAAGTTACAAGATGACTTGAATAGATTAAGTGTCTGGGCATCCACTTGGCAAATGAGGTTCAATGTGAATAAATGTAAAGTTATGCATCTGGGTACTAATAACATGCATCCGTCGTCTGTCTTAGGGGTGATTAAACTGGCAGAGTCACTGGTAGAGAAGGATCTGGGTGTGCTTGTAGATCACAAACTACAGAATAGCATGCAATGTCAGGCTGCTGCTTCCAAGGCCGGCAGGATATTGTCATGTATCAAAAGAGGCATGGTCTCAAGGGACAGGGACATAATACTCCCTCTTTATAAAGCATTGGTACGGCCTCACCTGGAATATGCTGTTCAGTTTTGGTCGCCTGCCCATAAAAGGGACACTGCGGAGCTGGAAAGGGTGCAGAGATGCGCGACTAAACTAATATGGGGCATGGAACATTTAAGCTACGAGGAACGATTAAAGGAGTTACAATTGTTTAGTCTTGAGAAGAGACGTTTAAGGGGGGATATGATAAATGTATATACGTATATAAATGGCCCATACAAAAAATACGGAGAAAAACTGTTCCTGGTTAAACCTCCCCAAAGGATGAGGGGGCAATCCCTCCGTCTGGAGAAGAAAAGGTTTAGTCTAAAGGGGCGACACGCCTTCTTTACCATAAGAACTGTGAATTTATGGAACAGTCTACCTCAGGAACTGGTCACAGCAGGAACAATTAATAGCTTTAAAACAGGGTTAGATACATTCCTGGAACAAAATAACATTAATGCTTATGCAGAATTATAAAACTACATCCCTTCCCCTTATCCCCTTACACCCTTCCCTTCAATTCCCTGGTTGAACTTGATGGACGTATGTCTTTTTTCAACCATACTAACTATGTAACTATGTGTAGGCAGCAGAGTCAGAGTTAGAGTCCTCCCCAGTAGGTGTAGACAGCAGAGTTAGATCCCCCCAGTAGGTGTAGGCAGCAGAGTTAGAGTCCTAGCCCCAAAGTAGGTGTAGACAGCAGAGTTAGAGCCCCTCCAGTAGGTGTAGGCAGCAGAGTTAGAGTCCCCCCAAGTAAGTGTAGACAGCAGTGAGCCCCAATGTAAGTAGGAGGTAGCCCTCCTATTAATTTAGTACTTTGTCCCCATATTTGCTAGGCCGGAACATAGTAGATAGTCCCCCACATTAGGTGTAGGCAGCAGAGTTCCCTCACATTAGGTGTAGGCAGCAGAGTTAGAGTTCTCCCCAGTAGATGTGGGCACCAGAGTTAGATGAAGCTGCCATGCATTCCAAATTCTATAAAACTCCTTCACGTGAACCTGTTTCTGTAATTGATTTTTGGTTTGTTGTTATTTTATTTGACATGTGGTATATATACACTATTAATCCAATAAATACCGAGTAGGCAAGGCTTACCTATACTTTATGTATCCACTAAGAACACATTCTAATATTCTGTATATTTGCTGTCAGCACAATGACTGTGTAAACAGTAAACAGATATACAGCTGGTGATCTGTAAATGTGCCGTATGTTGCATCTGCACGCTCTCAAGGTCGTACTTGCAGTGTGAGGTCTTTATTGCCTTTCATCCTTCGGAGCCTGATAGTATGGCGACTAATTATGTAACCAGTGATGTACAAATTACTTCTCTAATTCGAGATTTACAGACAATAAGGGCAATGGAGGTTAAAGGCCTATATGTGATTCTCACTATAGAGCGACAAATTACATCTATCCCCACACATGGTATGTGAAGAAATTAAGAGAAAGTGAGAGATTTATGTGAGAGACATATTCACAATGTGTGGTATACCGAGACATAAGGAAAAGACCAAAGACATAGAAATTACTGGTTTTATGATGAACAGATTTTCATTTCTTCAGGACTTAAAGGACATCTGCAGTGAAAAAAAGCGTATCCCCTATCCACAGGATGGGGGATAAGTGTCTGCTTGCAGGGGATCTGACCGATGGGACCCCCCGCGATCTCCCAAACGGAGCCCTGGCCTTGTGCAGGAGATCGCGAGGGGGTTCCAGCATTCAGACCCCACGTGATCAGGCACAGATCCCCTATCAGTTAGAATGAGAAAATGAAAAAAGGGAAATCAGGATTGTGTCTAATAAAATTACATTTATTGTAAATAGTAAATGATATAAAAGTGAGATCCCAAGCAGGGCCCTTGCTTAGGACACCTCACAATACAAGTAATTTATAAATAATATTTATATACAGTACAGACCAAAAGTTTGGACACACCTTCTCATTCAAAGAGTTTTCTTTATTTTCATGACTATGAAAATTGTAGATTCACACTCAAGGCATCAAAACTATGAATTAACACATGTGAAATTATAGACATTAGCAAAAAAGTGTGAAACAACTGAAAATATGTCATATTCTTCAAAGTAGCCACGTTCTGCGTTTATTACTGCTTTGCACACTCTTGGCATTCTCTTGATGAGCTTCAAGAGGTAGTCACCTGAAATGGTCTTCCAACAGTCTTGAAGGAGTTCCCAGAGATGCTTAACACTTGTTGGCCCTTTTGCCTTCATTGGGTTTAGGTCTGGTGACTGTGGAGGCAAGGTCATCTGGCGCAGCACCCCATCACTCTCCTTCTTGGTCAAATAGCCCTTACACAGCCTGTAGGTGTGTTTGGGGTCATTGTCCTGTTGAAAATAAATGATGGTCCAACTAAACACAAACCAGATGGAATAGCATGCTGCTGCAAGATGCTGTGGAAGCCATGCTGGTTCAGTATGCCTTAAATTCTGAATAAATCCCCAACAGTGTCACCAGCAAAGCACCCCCACACCATCACACCTCCTCCTCCATGTTTCACGGTGGGAGCCAGGCATGTAGAATAGATCCGTTCACCTTTTCTGCGTCGCGCGGTGGTTGGAACCAAAGATCTCAAATTCGGACTCATCAGACCAAAGTACAGATTCCCACTGGTCTAATCTTCATTCCTTGTATTCTTTGGCCCAAACAAGTGTCTTCTGCTTGTTGCCTGTCCTTAGCAGTGGTTTCCTAGCAGATATTCTACCATGAAGGCCTGATTCACACAGTCTCCTCGTAACAGTTGTTCTAGAGATGTGTCTGTTGCTAGAACTGTGTAGCATTGACCTGGTCTCTAATCTGAGCTGCTGTTAACCTGCGATTTCTGAGGCTGGTGACTCGGATGAACTTATCATCCGCAGCAGAGGTGACTGGTCTTCCTTTCCTGGGGTGCTCCGCTTGTGAGCCAGTTTCTTTTTAGCTCATGATGGTTTTTGTGACTGCACTTGGGGACACTTTCCACCTAGAATATGACATATTTTCAGTTGTTTCACACTTTTTTGTTATGTCTATAATTCCACATGTATTAATTCATAGTTTTGATGCCTTCAGTGTGAATCTACAATTTGCATAGTCATGAAAATAAAGAAAACTCTTTGAATGAGAAGGTGTGTCCAAACTTTTGGCTGTACTGTACATTAAAAACTAGCTATGCACAAAATAAAATTAATGAAATAGTGGGGAAATCTGTAAACTGCGCTATAATAGGCGCGATGCGATAGTCCAATTTATGCTGGTGACTTATCGCTGGGGTGATATGAGTCACAGTTCATTAAACAGTTAGTTGGCGCAAGCAGCGCTAATAGATTAACCCCGTACTGGAACGTCATGTGTCCGCTCCTGATCTATAACGCGGGGCCACGGCGTCATAGCGGGTCGGGCCCGGCCTCTAACAACGGCCGGGACCCGTGGCTAATAGCGCGCGGCTTTGATCGCGGTGCAGCGCGCTATTAGCCATTTAGACGCGGCGTTTAAAGTTGAAAGTGAAAGTGAAAGAATGCCGGTTAGCTCAGGGAGCTGTTCGGGATAGCTGCGGGGAAATCGCGGCATCCCGAACAGCTTACACGACAGCCGGAGGGTCCCTACCTGCCTCCTCGCTGTCCGATCGCCGAATGACTGCTCAATGCCTGAGATCCAGGCATGAGCAGTCAAGCGGCAGAATCATCAATCGCTGGTTTCCTATGAGAAACCAGTGATCAATGTAAAAGATCAGTGTGTGCAGTGTTATAGGTCCCTATGGGAGCTATAACACTGCAAAAAAAAAAAAGTGAAAAAAAAAGTGAATAAAGATCATTTAACCCCTCCCCTATTAAAAGTTTGAATCACCCCCCTTTTCCCATAAAAAAACTAGTGTAAATAAAAATAAACATATATGGCATCGCAGCGTGCGGAAATGTCAGATTTATAAAAATATATCGTTAATTAAACCGCATTGGTCAATGGCGTACGCGCAACAAAATTCCAAAGTCCAAAATTCGTGCATTTTTGGTCACTTTTTATATCATGAAAAAATGAATAAAAAGATCAATAAGTCCTATCAATGCAAAAATGGTACTGTTAAAAACTTCAGATCACGGCGCAAAAAATGAGCCCTCATACCGCCCCATACGCTGAAAAATAAATGAGTTATAGGGGTCAGAAGATGACAATTTTAAACATATTAATTTTCCTGCATGAAGTTATGATTTTTTTTCCAGAAATACAACAAAATCAAACTTATATAAAATAGGGTATCATTTTAATCGCATGAACCTACAGAATAAAGAAAAAGTGTCATTTTTACCGAAATATGGACTACGTAGAAACGGAAGCCCCAAAATTTACAAAACGGCATTTTTTTTCAATTTTGTCTCACAATGATTTTTTGTTCCGTTTCACAGATTTTTGGGCAAAATGACTGACGTCATTACAAAGTAGAATTGGTGGCGCAAAAAATAAGCAATCATATGGATTTTTAGGTGCAAAATTGAAAGAGTTATGATTTTTTAAAGGCAAGGAGCAAAAAACGAAAATGCAAAAACTGAAAACCCTCCCGGTCCTTAAGGGGTTAAATCCAGTATGGGGCTGCTGTATACTTCATGGCTCCACTCGGTAGAACTGGAGACTCCTGAATGGGAGCCCACTGGATTTTCATCTGCACAAGGCCATTGCATGTTGAAGGCAGCATCAACATACAATGCTTTTGTATGTTGGGGCCATCGCATAAATGGCTATCCAGCAACGCTGACTGCTTCAGCTGCCACCAGATAGCCGTTTACGGTGCCCAGTGTGCTCCGGTGATGGTCTCCTACCTGTCCTCGGGGCTCCGGAGCGTCCTCTTCACGATTCCCGTCCATCGCCGGTGCTCTCCTTCGTCGTCATCACGTCACGCGCACTCCTTCCCATCATACAATAGGAGCGATGTGCGTGCGTAGTGACGTGATGATGGCGACAGAGAGCGAGGATCCCAGGGATGCAGAGACGTCCGGAGCATCGGGGACACCACGGGGACACGGCAACAGCGATGGAGGGCGACATCCAGGGCAGCGGTGACGGGTCCGGGGCGGCGGGGATAGGTGAGTACAGCTTCCTCTACTTTACATTGCACGGATCCCTCAACATACGATGGTTTCAACAAACAATGGTTTATTTGGAACAGATTACCATCGTATGTTGAGGGACCACTGTACTGGATTTACATCACCAACCCGGCACCAACAGACCTGGTAAGAGGCACATAGTGCCGGACTTCCTATTCTCCCTTACCATTTGTCCCCTGCCGTCGGGGTATAGAGAGTGTCTGGCTGCGCATCTGGCCAGCCTTGTGCAGAAAAGGATCCAGTGGGCTCCCATTCAGGAGTCTCCAGCGCTACCGAGCGCAGCCACGAAGTATTGTGAGGTGTCCTAAGCAAGGGCCCTGTTCGGGATCTCACTTTTATATAATTTACTATTCACAATAAATGCAATTTTATTAGACACAATCCTGATTTCCCTTTCTTCATTTTCTCATTCTAACTGTCCCAATTTTCTCCTTTTTTTCCCGCCTATAGCCTAGTAGGACTGTTTCATTTATATTTTATAGTGTTATATTTGGCACATTGGGTATGTGCAACACAGTATCCTCGGCTTAGGCCCCTTCCATTTTATGTAGAGCTCCCACACCTATGTATTTTGTTTTTTACATCCTTCGCTGCAGATTTCCTTTAACCCCTTAAGGCCCGGGGCTTTTTCCATTTTTTCATTTTCAATTTTTCCTCCTTAACTTTAAAAAATCATAACTCTTTAACATTTTCACCTAAAATTCTATATGATGGCTTATTTTTTGCGCCACCAATTCCACTTTTTTAATGACAGCAGTCATTTTACCCAAAAATCTACGGTGAAACAGGAAAAAAAAATCATTGTGCGACAAAATTGAAAAAAAAAAAATGCCATTTTGTAACTTTTAGGGGCTTCCGTTTCTAGGTAGTACATGTTTTGGTGAAAATGACACCTTATCTTTATTCTCTAGGTCCATACAGTTAAAATTATACCCTACTTGTATAGGTTTGATTTTGTATTACTACTAAAAAAAATCAAATACATGCAGGAAAATTTATATGTTTAAAATTGTCATACTCTGAGCCCTATAACTTTTTTATTTTTCCATGTTTAGGGGGCTATGAGCGCTAACTTTTTGCGCCGTGATCTGGAGTTTTTGTCGGTACCATTTTTGCATTGATTGAACTTTTGGATCGCTTTTTATTAATCTTTTCATGATATAAAAAGTGACCAAAAATACGCTATTTTGGACTTTGGAATTTTTTTGCGCATACACCATTGAACGTGCGGTTTAAAAAGCGGTATATTTTTATAATTCGGACATTTCCGCACGCGGCGATACCACATATGTTTATTTTTATTTACACTGTTTTTTATTATTCTTGGAAATGCCGGGTGATTCAAACTTTTATTAGGGGAAAGGATCAATGAAAGGGTTAGTGATTTTTTTACACTTTTCTTATGCCATATTATAGCCCCTAGGGGGGGCTATAACATTGCATGTACTGATCTTTAACAATGATTGATGCATCTCCTTAGGAATGCATCAATCAATGTTTTTGGCGATTGATTGCTCAAGCCTAGATGTCAGGCTTGAATCATTCAATCGGCGATTGGACTTCAGGAAGCAAGGTAAGAGACCTTCCTCCTGAATTATAGCTGTTCGGGATGCCGCGATTTTACTGCGGCGATCCCGAACAGCTCCCTGAGCTAACCGGCACATTTTACTTTCACCTTTAGCCGCGCGGCTCTGAGCGCTTTGCGGCGGGTCCCGGCTTCACTATGACGCTGGGCCCGCCGTGATATGATTCGGGGTTACCGTGTAACCCCGCGTTATATCACGGGAGCGGGACTAAGAGCGTAAGTTTACACCCTTGGTCCTTAAGCAAAAAAGAGTGACAGCTGTTTGCTGAAACTACCAGAATAGACTCTAGTAAGGAATATCCACCAAATTTGGCATTGTCTTCTTAAAGGGGTTCCCCAATGCCCTGCCTTCCGGAGCTCCGCTCGCAGTGTCCAGAAGTATATTACTCCAAACGCTGTGTGCGGGCTTCCGTGTTCGAGGCCAACCCCTCGTGATGTCACGCCTGCCCCCTCGTTGTCACACCCTCTTCCCATAGACTTTCGTTGAGGGGGTGGGCGTGACGTCACCAGGGGGCGGCCTCGAACACGGAAGCCCGCACACAGCTTTTGGAGTAATAAACTTCTGGACGTTGCGAGCGGAGCTCCGGAAGGCAGGACATTGGGGAACCCCTTTAAGAAGACAATGCCAAATTTGGTGGATATTCCTTACTAGAGTCTATTCTGGTAGTTTCAGCAAACAGCCGTCACTCTTTTTTGCTTAAAGTGTACTTGTCTTTTGCAACAACTTTTTATATATATTGTAGATAATATTATTAGATTACAATAATACTATATGTATATGTGTAATATACCTTGGCTAAAAAATTTGTATATTTTTGGGTGAAAATAATTGTGGTTTGTCCCTGCAGCTATTGCCCGTATGTGTGTGGACACCTCTGTCCATGTCAGGAACTGTCCAGAGCAGGATAGGTTTGCTATGGGGATTTGCTCCTGCTCTGGACAGTTCCTAAAATGGACAGAGGTGTCAGCAGAGAGCACTGTGGTCAGGCAGAAAAGAAATTCAAAAAGAAAATAACTTCCTCTGGAGCATACAGCAGCTGATGAGTATTGGAAAGATAACATTTTTTAAATAGAAGTAATTTACAAATCTGTATACGTTTCTGGCACCAGTTGATTTAAAAAAAAATGTTTCCACTGGAGTACCCCTTTAAATATTTTTTTTTAGTATTATCAGAGCATGCAATCTATCAACTTTTCCACTATAGCTTGTAGTCTACCCGGACTGGACAACAACTATTACACACTTATTGCCCATCAGGTGCCGTCAGCCTCCATTGTATGCACTCCAGGAGACTAACTGCTACACTCCCCTCCAGCACTACTTAGCTAGTTTTTAGAAGATTTAGGCCTGTAGGACATTGTACACATCATCAATAGTATATGTTCACAGTGAGTAATTCCGTGCATTGAATTGCGTGTCGGAATTCCGCGGTGTGAACACCTAACATTAGTGTGAATGGATTTTCCGTAGACCCATTCACACTGCGGAATTTCAGCGGCGGACAATTTCACTGCGCATATTCATTTTTTGTGCGAAAGTCCGCGAGTACTACATAGCCTTCAATGGTAATGGCGCAGTGCCGCTCGGTCCTACTGCCAAAATATTTTGGTGACGACTGCCAGATGGGATCTTCGCTCTCAGAATGTGAACATACCCATGCTATTAATATATTTCTATTTGAGAGATAAGAAACTGCAGTTGCATTTTTATATACCCCCCAAATAATCCCCTGATCTGTGAAGATACAGATCGGTACTAAGTTCTAATTGTGACGATCCGTCTTGGGGATTAGCTCTGGGATCGTCCTGGACCACGCCACAGGATGCGTTTCTTCTCAATAAACCAGCAAACAAATGCTTATAATGCAAATCTGGCACCTTGCCAGTTTTATTAGACAGGTTGCAGGGAAAGAAATAAACAAAAAGCAGGAACAAAACAAAATCCTAGACCGTCTGGTCACTGACTAAACAGATATGCTTGTCCTGACTAACAACCGCTGAGCTTCCCTCAGCCGGTTAAACATATGTCCCCTGCAATCTACTACTCACAATTCATGGCAGTCTCTTTGAGCCCCTCATAGCTCGGGCTGTGTACTCCTCAGCAGGCTCTGTCTCTTCCCTACAGCCCACATGCTGTCTCCTAGGAAGAGCCTAGATTAGACTGAGTCTCCATCTCATATACACTTCCCTTCCTTCCTGCCTCATTACTTAAGAAGCAGGTGAGAGCTTCTGCAGGGTGAGCCAAGGAAATACACCCTTTCCTTGCCACACTGCCACATAATGTTAGAATGAATTCCTTTTTTTAAAATGGAAATATCCATAATCAGAGTTGTGCCTCTAACAGGAAAGTTAGATGTAAAATTTTTTCGGCACAAATTCTGATGCGGACAGAAATTCTGGCGCCCAACCGAACAAAACAGGTTGGGTTTACAATGGTAAATCAGGGCCATTGTGTACAAGGTAAAATGATTGGCATAAATTGGCTAGACTTACTGGTAGATGGAAATATAATTTTGGGAACATTTTAAATGGATGTAGAATTGGGCCTTTGGGTCTGTAGGTAATATTTTTATGTGTAATAGTGTGAAAAAAACATTCTTATACACATTATTGTGCAGGAAGGTGAAACAAGTTCAGTGATATCTCTGTATGGAAATCTAAATGTCATTGCTCACTTCCAGTTTATGGTAAGTCATCAAAAAAACATTGTGGATCCAATGACAAAAGCAAAAACAAGTCATTGAATGATTATGGTTGGGTGACAAAACTTGTACTTCCAGTAATTCCAGGAAAAAACTTTTTTTATATCAACTGGCTCCAGAAAGTTAAACAGATTTGTAAATTACTGCTATTAAAAAATCTTAATCCTTTCAATAATTATCAGCTGCTGAAGTTGAGTTGTTGTTTTCTGTCTGGCAACAGTGCTCTCTGCTGCCATCTCTGTTTGTCTCGGGAACTGCACAGAGTAGAAGAGGTGTGCTATGGGGATTCTTCTAAACTGGGCGGTTCCCGAGACACGTGTCATCAGAGAGCACTTAGACAGAAAAGAACAACTCAACTTCAGCAGCTCAGAAATACGGAAAGGATTAAGATTTTTTAATAGAAGTAATTTACAAATCTGTTTTCTGGAGCCAGTTGATATATACAAAAAGGTTTTTTCCTGGATAACCCCTTTAACCCCTTAAGGACCAAGGACCTACCGGTACATCCTGAGTCCTTTCCCTTTCTATAACGCGGGGCCACGACGTGGCCCCGCGTCATAGCGGGTCGGGCCCGGCCTCTAACAATGGCCGGGACCCGTGGCTAATAGCGTGTGGCAGTGATCACGGTGCTGCACACTATTAACCCTTTAGACGCAGCGTTCAAAGTTGAAGTGAAAGTGAAACTATGCCAGTTAGCTCAGGGAGCTGTTCAGGATCGCCGTGGCAAAATCGCAGTGTCCCGAACAGCTGTAGGACACGAGGAGGGTCTCCTACCTGCCTCCTGGTATCCGATCGCTGAATGACTGCTCAGTGCCTGAGATCCAGGCATGAGCAGTCAAGCAGCAGAATCATTGATCACTGGTTTCCTATGAGAAACCAGTGATCAATGTAAAAGATCAGTGTGTGCAGTGTTATAGGTCCCTATGGGAGCTATAACACTGCAAAAAAAAAAAGTGAATAAGGATCATTTAACACCTTACCTAATAAAAGTTTGAATCGCCCCCCTTTTCCCATTTAAAAAAAAACGGTGTAAATAAAAAAAAAAAAAACATGTGTGGTATTGCCACGTGTGGAAATCTGCGAATTATAAAAATATATTGTTAATTAAACTGCACTGTCAATGGCGTACGCGCAAAAAAATCCAAAGTCCAAAATAGTGTATTTTTGGTCGCTTTTTATATAATGAAAAAATTAATAAAAAGTGATCAACAAGTCCGATCAATACAAAAAGGGTACCGCTAAAAACTTCAGATCACGGCGCAAAAAATGAGCCATCATACCGCCCCATATGCAGTAAAATAAAAAAGTTATAGGGGTCAGAAGATGACAATTTTAAATGTATAAATTTTCCTGCATGTAGTTAGGATTTTTTCCCGAAGTAAGACAAAATCAAACCTATATAAGTAGGGTATCATTTTAATCGTATGGACCTACGGAATAAAGAGAGTGTGTCATTTTTACCGAAAAATTTACTGCGTAGAAACAGAAGCCCCCAAAAGTTACAAAATGGCGTTTTTTTTATTTTGTCTCACAATAATTTTTTTTTTTTTGTTTCGCCGTAGATTTTTGGTTAAAATGACTAATTTCATTACAAAGTAGAATTGGTGGTGCAAAAAATAAGCCATCATATGGATTTTTAGGTGCAAAATTGAAAGGGTTATGATTTTTAAGGAGGAAAAAACGAAAGTGCAAAAACGGAAAACCCCCTGGTCCTTAAGAGGTTAAGAAGTTTTGATAACATCTTGATCACATTTCTTGGAGAGTGCAAAGAAAAGATGCAGCAGCTTTGTTTGCACAATTTTTGAAAGGTACACTTCATATAAGTGTATTTTGGTAAAATGTTCCTTCTCCTACTGTTTGCTATTATTTGTATGTAATTATTATCTATCTATTTTTATAATACATTTTCATTTCATTATGAACATTATTAACTGGACAGAACCAAAAGACCTTTTTTGCTTTTTGTTTCTTCTATTGGATACCTAGCCAGTGTCTTAAAGGGGTACTCCATTGGCTAGCCTTCTGGCTGCGTTCGGAGCATTTAGCTCCAAACGCTATGAGCGCACTGCGGGGGTCGGCCACGCCCCCTCGTGACGTCCTGATGTCCCGAAGGGACGAGGTCAACCCCCGCAGTGGAAATTTGGCCAGTGGAGTACCCCGTTAAGACCTGCATACACTTTAACCCAGTTAGCCAGGGCGGCTTCTTAGCATACTGTATTATGTGTGCACAGACTCAAATTGTAGAGCATCACAATTGCCATACTCTAGATGAATAGAACACTTGGGGATGTTTGGGAAATAGCCAGTTTGGTAGTTAGAAAGATCTCTTAAAACTTGGATGTAGGAAGTTGTATGTCTTGTGGATTGGTTCTCTCTGTGTCTCTGACCGCTCCTACAGTGTATCATTTTCTGGCTCTACATCTTCTCTTCCTTTTGCCACTGGATTTCCTCACGGATCAGTGCTGGGTCCTCTCCTCTTTTCTTTCTTAGTTGGAAAAACTATTCGCAGATTTTGTTTCCAGTACCATTTCTATGCTGATGACACACAGCTCTAGACCTCTTCCTGTGATATGAACCATGTATTTCTACAAAATGCAGGTGACTGTCTCAAGCATCAGGTCGTCCTTATATCTGAAAAATAATTTTCTAAAATAGAGCTTCGTGCATTTCCTCCATCATATAAACCTGATATATCCAACTAAGTGTGATACTATCATCACTCCCAGGCAGTAAGCCCGCTGCTCTGTCTTAGAGTTATGCTAGACACAGATCTATTTTTCTCTCCTTAATTTCAGTCCCTCTCACATTCTTGTCACTAGTGTTGAGTGCGAATATTCGATATGTACATTTTTACTTCAAATATAGGCACGTCGCGATTTTGAGAATATTTAGAATATAGTGATTTATATTCGTAATGACAAATATTTGTGTTTTTTATGTGAATTTATGCAGCTGCCACACCCTCTCCCATAGGCTTGTATTGAGGGGGCGGAGCGTGACATCACACAGGGGCGGGGCCATGATGTCACAATGCTCCGGCCCCGTGATCGCCAGTAATTAGACCCGGAGCGAACATGCTCCGGGGACTGATTGTAACGGGGTACGGCATGCAAGATCACGGGGGTCTCCAGCAGCGGGACCCCCGCGATCAGGCATCTTATCCCCTATCCTTTGGATACCCTTTAAAGTTGTCAATGGAAACAATGGAAAGAATGTGTAGCAAAAGATGTTGGTTGTTTGCAGCAAGGAAAACTTACTGCAAGTCTAAACACAGTGCAAAAGTTTTAAGGGTAAACCATAGAAATGTGTAAGTGTCAGGATAAGAAATATGCCTTAAAGGGGTACTCTGGTGGAAAACTATTTTTTTTTTAAATCGACTGGCTCCAAAAAGGTAAAAGGATTTGTAAATTACTTCTATCAAAAAAATCTTAATCCTTCCAGTACTTCTCAGCTGCTGTATGCTCCAGAGGAAGATGAGTTGTTCTTTTCTGTCTAAGGAATAATTAGGACGGCACTGTGGAATTAGGGTGGGTGCCAGGGACAGGGTCAATCCAATAGAATTAAAGAAGATCCCGGCACACCAACTTCTTGCTGAAGGTAAAGCTTTTATTCAAGCATATATTACATAGGTGAACGCAGCACGCGTTACGGCCATTCCAGCCTTTATCAACTGCATAGTAATAATACAGACTAATGCGCCAAACACACAATCATTACGTCATCAAATGGTCCCAGACTGCCTCCCCCTGGGACGTTGTACTCTCACAAATTTATGAATGGAGACAAGTCCGTAGTATCGGGGGTGGTGCTTCAGACCGGACGTTGCAACTATGGAGAGAAAACAAATACTTAAGTGGCTATATATGATATTATTCAATATAGAAGACTAGATAGTTCGTAGTCCCGGTTCAGACCACGAGGCTCCAATGTATTCAATTTATGGATCCAATAAGCCTCTTTGCGGGCTAAGAGTTTTTTTTTATGTCACCGCCCCTTCGTGGGGGAATTATTTTGTCAATTACCTGGTATTGTAGCTGGGAAATGTTATGATTTTTTGAATGAAAATGATTCGGTATTGGCACAAGTAAATTTTTGCATCTGATGCTGGATTTGTGCCTGTTGATGTGGTCCCCTACAGCTTGGGTGGTCTCCCCAACGTATAGGAGACTGCACGGGCATTTAATAAGGTAAACTACATTCCTGGATTGACATGTGAAGAAACCGTTTATTGGAAAGGATTTGCCGGAGTACGGGTGAGTAATTTGATTCTGCTTCATAACATTGCTGCATTGAGCACAACTTAAACAAGGATATGTGCCTTTTTTCTGGGTGCTCAAAAAAGACTGACGTGTTTTCTTCATACATCCAATGTCTGCTTTAATCAATGTATCCTTAATGTTAGGAGCCCTCTTATTACAGATTAATGGAGCATTAATAAATTCTTCCACATCTGGATACGATCTACCAAGGATATGCCAGTGTTCTTTGACAATTTTGTCAATCCTATAACTCAGTGGGTGAAAAGTTCTGACAAAGGGAATACATTTTTTTACTTATTTTGGTTGATTACCATCCTCATTTTTGATATGGGGGGTCACATTCAGAATTTTCTCCGGGTAGCCCCGTTGTCTGAACTTTTCATTCAGTTCGTGTAGACGTTGCTCTCTTATACTATCCTAGTAACTCTTTGTTTCTGGGACAGTAGAATAGATTTTTTCATTGCTGACTGTGAAGCAGACTGTTTTTATCTGTGGGTTTATGATAGAGGTCAGTACACAGACCCCCTTTGCTGTCCTTTTGGAGCATAGTATTCAGAAAGCTGACCTTCTCTTTATCCTGTGTCAATGTAAATTTTAGTTCCGATCTTACACTGTTCAAAAATTCAAAAAACTTGATCAATGACGAATGTGGCCCCTCCCATATACATATGATATCGTCTATATAACAACGCCAAACTTTGGCATATTGCTGAAATAAGGGATTAGTGTAGACGTACTGTTCTTCAAAAAACGCCATATACGCATTAGCATATGGGGGGGCCACATTCGCCACCCATCGCCGATCCTCGCTGCTGCTGAAAAAAATGAATCCTCATAAAGAAAGAAATTTTCTCTTAAAACCATATTTAACATTTCCTGCAGAAATTATTTTTGTGATGTAGTGTATTCACTTCGTTGAAGTAGCCACATGGCTGCTTTAATCCCCTTGTTGTGATCAATTGACGTATATAATGATACAACATCTATAGTTTCCAATATAGTATCATCTGTAATCCCTGTTACTGTCTCAATTGTTCTCAAAAAATCATTGGTATCCAAAAGAAATGCTGGGGTTGTTTTAACCCATGGTGTCAATGATTTTTCTAAAACAACGGAAAGAGGTGACAAGATGGACTCAGTGGATGCCACGATCGGGCGGCCCGGGGGATTCGTAAGGTCCTTATGGATCTTGGGTAATATATAAAATACCGGTGTGATGGGGTGATCCTTTTGTAAATAAGTGGCCAGCTTGTCATCTATGACTTCGGACTCCCGATATTTCCTAACCAATGTTGTGATTAAATTCCGAATGTGTGGTTGAGGGTCTCTTTCAATTCTTTTGTTTGTCTCACTATCTGCCAGCTGACGTGATATTTCTCTTTTATATTTCGCAGTACCCATAACTACTATGGAACCGCCTTTATCGGCCGGCTTTATAGTAATGTTCCTATCGGTAGAGACTGAATCCAGAGCTCGTCTTTCTAGTGTAGACACATTATTATAGACTGGGAATTTCCCCTGTTCTATTTCTTTAACAAATTTATCCACATCAGATTTAACCAATTTAACAAAAGTCTCGGCAGGATGATCTGATTTTGGTGGATTATATCTACTGCGAAGACGCAGATTTAAGTCCTCCAAAGTCCTGATACTCGCTGCAGGACCCAGGTGTGTAGATGTTGCAGTCTCTGGTAGAAATTTCTCTCTGTTTTCTCTCCATAGTTGCAACGTCCGGTCTGAAGCACCACCCCCGATATTACGGACTTGTCTCCATTCATAAATTTGTGAGAGTACAACGTCACAGGGGGAGGCGGTCTGGGACCATTTGATGACGTAATGATTGTGTGTTTGGCGCATATAGTCTGTATTATTACTATGCAGTTGATAAAGGCTGGAATGGCCGTAACGCGCGCTGCGTTCATCTATGTAATATATGCTTGAATAAAAGCTTTACCTTCAGCAAGAAGTTGGTGTGCCGGGATCTTCTTTACTTCTATTGTAATAGAAGTAATTTGCAAATCTGTTGAACTTTCTGGCACCAGTTGATTTGATAAAAAAAATTTCCACCGGAGTACCCCTTGAAATAGAAAATGTTAAGCAAAACCCACGGAAAACATATGGGCAAAAAAGAGAGTGACATTTGTGACAGAACTGAAAGATCTGTTGAAATAAATGTAATTTACATGTAGAAAATTCGAACAAAACCAACACAAGTACCTAAACAGAAGAAAACAATGATACAAGGAGTAAAGCCAAGCAAACAATGGAGTATGACGGAAGAAAGTAATCCATTATCAGTTATTAATTAATTGTCCGAGTATATGATGCTGGAACTACCTGGCGCAATTCTTATAATATTGCCTCAAGGAAACAGTCACTTTTCCTTCTAATTTGTTATATGGGGTTGCAAGTCAGGTAATGGATCAGAAGAATTTTTTTTTTAATTAATATCTTACTGTATGCATATCTGATGCCAGTGAGCCATAAATGGTGGCCAGGATGTAGCTTATTTATTTATTTTTAACAAAGGGGACCATGATATGAACTGGCATGGAACTGTGTTTTTTTTCTTAGACAGATGCTAATAACTATGTTATGTATTATTATTATTATTATTATTATTATTATTATTATTATTATTATTATGTAAGGCTAAAGCTAATATGGTCCCACTGAAAGGCTAATAAACTATTTGTAAATTCCGGTTTGTAAAAGTCAATCTTTGCTACAGAAAGCAAGACATGCTTGCACTTACTTAGATTTTACAGGACATGTTGACATTTGCTCGCACTTAATAAGGCTTAGTGAGGTCTTGTTATGTGCATCTCCAGTATTGACGGTATGGATTTGTATCCTCGTTTGAGACAAAAAATAAATAAAATGTTTTTCTTACAAATTTAAAAATGCTACCTTATAAAAGATTCTAGTACAGGACCCAATGTTATCACAGCTATCGTTACACTGTTATACCTCTATAAACTGTGCACTTATAGTTTTAAGATACTGTCACCGTGATGTATGAAGGCTGCTGAGACACAGAAGTGCTGGAGAGGATTAACTTGAGGCCTTGGATAAATGAAAAAAAAAAATGTATGTAATATAGACGTGCAGCTCTCATCTGCTTTCAGATAAACACATACAATGTTACATAAATAAAGAAAAAAACTAAAATAAACATATATATATATATATGTATATATTATTTTACAGATTGTTAAGAAACAGAGCAAATGCTAAATTATCTGGAAATAACAAAAAAAAATGTCCTTGGAATATGCAATTTTTAGGGTCTGGATTATCGTCTACTATGCAGAGTAGTGTTCTCCAACCTTTTGTTTTCCAGTTGTGGAAAAACAGAAGAATCTCCCATCAAAGGGTCCCTGAGTGCCCGATGAAGTAGTGTTGGATGATTTGAGGTCTATATAATATAAATGGTACTGTGTTGTTTACCAGAAGGGTTTGTCATGCAAACTCATCATAATTTTGTTACACAATAGCATACAGGTATGAGTATCTGATCCATGGATGGAACCACTGCAGCCCCCACCATCTATAAAAATAAAGTGGTGCTCAGACTTGCAAGGGCTGTGGCTTCATTTGTGGGACTGACCATGATAGCTAAGTACAGCTACGGTATATATCTATAATTTGGAGACATATTTCTTGTGTTTTATTAAATATTTTCAGGTCAATGGTGTTGCTCTGTTTCCCGAATTGCAGCAGTAGGTTTTTTTGTGACATATTTCTCTTAGGATTTTCTTTAGGACCTAAAAATAATAATAAATGCCAGATAAAAAAAAAAAAAAAAAACATTTCTTTGCAGACTAGAAACATGATTGACAGATTTACTCAAACAGTGCTAGTGGCAATCATACAGAAGTATGCGGCTGTCAGATGTGGCTGTCAAACACTTTACATCCTGTATTCTACTGCTAAAACACAGTAAGATTTCTTCCTACCACTGCTCATGTTGTGCCTGTATATATGAGTTATGGGGCACAGCAGCTGGCACTGTTAACCCTTTAAGGACCACGGACGTATGCGTATGTCCTGGCTCCCTGGTACTTAAGGACTAAGGATGTACGCATACGTCCGTGGAAATTTCAGTCCCCGCCACGTGCCGGGCGGGGACCAGACCAAGATGACTGCTGATAATCTATCAGCAGGCATCCCGTGCAAATGCCAAGGGGGGTCCTGAGACCCCCCCATGTTGGCGATCGCCACAAATCACCGGTGAATTCCGGGTCATGCGGGTCTCCGGTGACCCGGTGACCTGGAAAATAATGGGGATCAGGGTTGTCCAAGACACCCACGATCCCCCTGAAGGGATAGGAGTGAGGTGGCAATGGTGCCACCCTTCCTATCCCTGTTATTTGTCGATCAGAAGCGATCGACCAATAGCAGATCAGGGGCGGGGGGGGGGGGTTAACATTCGGGTCCCCCGTCCTGCCCATCCACAGTAGGTTGGGCAGAACGGGAACGGGGAACCGATGGAGAATGGCGCCGAAGGTCCACTTACCCATCAGCGTCGGCAGTGGGCGACGATCGGTGGCAGCAGCGGACAACGATTGGCAGCAGAAGAGGACGGCGATGCGGCTCCCTGGATCCTATGGAAGCCAGTGAGTTGCCTAGCAACATCTGGAGGGCTACAGTCTTTGACCACCCTCCAGATGTTGCAAAACTACAACTCCCCCCCCCCCCAATAAAAATGAAAAACTTATCGTACGGCAGTGTTTCCAAAATGGAGCCTCCAGCTGTTGCAAAACAACAACTTCCAGCATTTCTGGACAGCCACTGACTGTCCAGGCATGCTGGGAGTTTAGCAACAGCTGGAGGCACCCTGTTTGGGAATCACTGGCATAGAATACCCCAATGTCCACCCCTATGCAATCCCTAGTTTTGTCCTCACATGCGCATGGCACTCTCTCACTTCGGAGCCCTGTCGTATTTCAAGGAAACAGTTTAGGGCCACATATGGGGAATTACTGTACTCGGGATAAATTGCACTACAAATTTTTATTTTTTCTCCTTTTACCTCTTATGAAAAGGAAAAGTTGTGGGCTACACCAGCCTGTTGGTGTAAAAAAATGTAAATTTTTACATTAACATGCTGGTGTTGCCACATACTTTTTATTTTCACAAGCGGTAAAAGGAGAAAAAGACCCCCAAAATTTGTAACGCAACTTCTCCTGAGTATGGAAATACCCCATATGTGGGCGTAAAATGCTCTGCGGACACACAACAAGGCTCAGGAGTGAGAGCGCACTATGTACATTTGAGGCCTAAATTGGTGATTTGCACATGGGTGGATGGTTTTACAGTGGTACTGACATAAACGCAAAAAAATAAATACCCGCATGTGACCCCATTTTGGAAACTACACCCCTAACGGAATGTAATAAGGGGTATAGTGATCCTTAACACCCCACAGGTGTTTTAAGAATCTTCATTAAAGTTGGATGGGAAAATGAAAAAAAATTGTTTTTCACTAAAATGCTGGTGTGACCCTAAATTTTTAATTTTCGCAAGGGAAAATAGGAAAAAATTGTAACCCCATTTCTTCTGCGTAAGAACATACCCCATATGTGGATGTAAAAGTGCTCTGCTGGCAAACTACAATGCTCAGAAGAGAAGGAGCGCCATTGGGCTTTGGGAGAGAACATTTGTCTGGAAATGAAGGCCAAGTGTGTTTACAAAGCCCCCATAGTTCCAGAACAATGGACCCCCCCACATGTGACCCCATTTTGGAAACTACACACCTCATGTAATGTAATAAGGGGTACAGTGAGCATTTAAGCCCCACAGGTGTCTGACATATTTTTGGAACAGTGGTCCGTGAAAATGAAAAATATAATTTGCACAGCCCACTGTTCCAAAGATCTGTCATATGCCAGTGGGGTGTAAATACTCACTTCACCCCTTATTAAATTATGTGAGGTGTGTAGTTTCCAAAATGGGGTCACATGTGAGGGGTTCCACTGTTCTGGGAGGGGGGGGGGGCTTTGTAAACGCACATGGCCCCTGACTTCCATTCCAAACAAATTATCTCTCTAAAAGCTCAATGGCGCTCCTCCTCTTTAGAGAATTGTAGTGTGCCAGCAGAGCACTTGATGTCCATGCATGGGGTATTCCCATACTCAGAAGAAATGGGGTTACAAATTTTGGGGGTCATTTTCTCCTATTACCCCTTGTAAAAATGTAACATTTGGGGAAAAAAATTCATTTTTATGAAATTTTTTTTCTCATCCAAGTTTAACAAAAAGATGTCAAACAACTTTTAGGTGTTAAGGCTCACTTTACCCCTTGTTACGTTCCTTGAGGGGTGCAGTTTCCAAAATGGTATGCCATGTGGGGGTGTTTCTGGCACCATAGAGGCTTCCTAAATGCGACATGCCCCCCAAAAACCAATACAGCAAAATATGCGTTCCAAAAGCCAAATGTGACTCCTTCTCTTCTGAGCATTGTAGTTCACCCGAAGAGCATTTTACGTCCTAACACGGGGTATTTCCATACTCAGAAAAGATCGGATTACAAATTTTTGGGGCATTGTCTCCCACTACTCTTTGTAAAAATGGTAAATTTGGGGGGGAAAAACACTTTAGTGAAATCATTTATTTTTTTCATTTACACATCCAACTTTAACGAAAAGTCGTCAAACATCTGTGGGGTGTTAAGGCTCACTGTACCCCTTGTTACGTGCCTTGAGGGGTGTAGTTTCCAAAATGGTATGCCTTGTGGGGGATTTTCTACTGTTCTGGCACCATAGGGGCTTCCTAAATGCGGCATGCCTCCAAAAAAAACTTTTCATCAAAATTCACTCTCCAAAATCCCATTGTGGCTCCTTCCCTTCTGAGCCCTCTACTGTGCCCGCCGAACACTTGTCCTACACATTTCCTTACTCGAGAGAAATTGGGTTACAAATTTTTTTTTCTTCTATTACCCCTTGTAAAAAGATTTTGAATTTTCTCCTTCACTTTGCTGCTATTCCTGTGAAACACCTAAAGGGTAAACACACTTACTGAATGTCATTTTGAATACTTTGATGGGTGCAGTTTTTATAATGGGGTTATTTGTGGGGTATTTCTAATAAGAAGGCCCTTCAGATCCACTTCAAAACTGAACTGGTCCCTGAAAAATTCAGATTTAGAAAATTTTGTGGAAAATTGCTCCTGAACTTTGAAGCCCTCTGATGTCTTCCAAAAGTAAAAGCATGTCAACTTTATGAGGCCAACATAAAGTAGACATATTGTATATGCGAATCAATATATAATTTATTTGGAATGTCTATTTTTCTTACAAGCAGAGAGCTTCAAATTTAGAAAAATGCTTAATTTAAATTTTTTCATCAAATTTTGAATCTTTCACCAAGAAATGATGCAAGTATCGACAAAATGTTACCACTAACATAAAGTAGAATATATCACGAAAAAAACTATCCCAGAATCAGAATGAAAAATAAAAGCATCCCAGAGTTATTAATGCTTAAAGTGACAGTGTTGTGCAAAAAACGCTCTGGTCCTACAGTGAAAATTGGCTTGCTCCTTAAGGGGTTAAAGGTGCCCTCTGGTTGTCACTCTAAGAAAGGCAACAAGCCTATCTCTGTCATGGGGGAGCAATTACTGGTACTCTTTAGAGGAATATTTAGGATTGGCACTTATAAAGAGGCATTCTGACTGGTTCTCATATGGGGCAGTGGCTATGACTTCAATGGCCTAATTTTGTTTGCCATTTTTCTCAATGTATTTTAGCTACAGTATGTGGGCAAATTTTACAGGTTTGCAATGTGGGCAAGAGCTTGTCTCACTGTTTCTTTCAATACCTTTGTCCTTTTTCACTTCTCCAATGTCCACATGTCGTTCTTTTGCAGGCTTCCTCCTAGTAATATTACTTGCCTTCTGTGTCTACTTACATTGTATTATTACAGGTAGGCGAACAATGTTTTTGTTTATTGCGAATAAAGATACAAGTTTAAAGGGTTATTTCCATCTGGAATATTTTTGGCACATCCACAGGATATACCATTAAAGGGGTACTCTGGCGGAAAACTTTTTTTTTTTTAATGAACTGATGCCAGAAATTTAAACAGATTTGTAAATTACTTCTATTAAAAAAAAAAATATTTGTCCTTCCAGTACTTATTAGCCGCTGTATGCTACAGAGGGAATTCTTTTCTTTTTGAATTTCTTTTTTTGTCTTGTCCACAGTGCTCTCTGCTGACACCTGATGCCCTTATCATGAACTGTCCAGAGCAGGGGAAAATCCCCATAGCAAACATATGCTGCTCTGGACAGTTCCTGACACGGCAGATAGCACTGTGGACAAGACAAAAAAGAAATTAAAAAAGAAAATAATTTCCTCTGTAGCATACAGCTGCTAATAAGTATTGGAAGGACAAATATTTTTTAATAGAAGTAATTTACAAATCTGTTTAAATTTCTGGCACCAGTTCATAAAAAAAAAAAAAAAAAAAGTTTACCACCGAAGTACCCCTTTAATATCCCCTAGATGCACATCCCACCTCTGGGAATTTACATGTTACTTAAAAATGAGGTCTCCCTGACTACTTATGATCTACTTGTGCCTGCTTGAGGAGTTTTGGCAATCAAAACAGCTGGGCAGGCTGCTTTATGCAACTTACATAACTCCTACTGACTGTAATGGGAGTTGAATAAACAGTATAGCAGCAGTAGGTACACTAGTTCTGTAACTCCTGTAGTTAAGAAAGAAAGCTAAGTATTACTGCTGACTTAACCTGTGAGTCTGACTCTTTTATTTTATTTTGAATTCCTGTTGTTATATGTAAACGTTGAAACAGAATTCTTGAATAAACTTTGACTTTGAAAAAAAATAAAAAATAAAATAAATAAAAATTAAAAATCAAAGCTCACTGTGCTACGATGTTAATGTAACTATCAATAAAGTCAAAGGGAGTTACACAAAGAGTATGGATATTCTTGGCTTTTGACCACCTCCGGCAGTTGCAAGCAGAATGGAGGAGCAAGGGATCTCCAAATGGATGCAAGAAGGTGGAACATGGATCTAAAGGACATTTAAATATGTCATAAATATGTCACCTAGCTTTCCATAGCCATCCTAACAGGAAATTTTTTCACTTGCATTTTTTTTTCCACCTGCATATACAAACGTAGCTCTAGACTGTGCTTTGAAAATGGCCTGATACGGGAACTAGCCCTATTACTTCTCTGCACAAAATAGAGCCATAATTCAGTCAATTCAGTGTGCATAAGCCTTACCTGAAATATATTGTTCAAGTTATAATGTGCTAATAACTAGCCCATAATCTTCATGAGAATTGTTATACAAATTTGACAAATACAAGAATTGTGACACTGAGTTTAATAAAAACCTGAAAAGTGGTATCGAGGGACAGGTACTTTCATTTAAACATGACACCAACATATTTGGGGAAGACATCTGGTAATGCTTAAGATATATAATTAGAAAATCCAATTCTGCAGATGATGTTTCCATGGGGGATTATGGCGATATTATGTCACCAGCCATTCACAAAATATTCATTACATTTCTGTGCATTATGACAATTACAAGGCATCTTCTTTTTTGAGTAATCTACTATTATATTTAAAGAAATTTTAAGTGAATCATTTCAATTACCTGGATTTCAGTTTTGATGACCAATAAAATGGGCTCTCAGTGTAATTTGAGTTACAACCATAGACAAACACAATCTAACTAAACCAATAGCGCACAAGCAATTATACCATCCATGTCTTTTGTTTTCAGCATAACAAGTAAACCTTCACAGTGAAGGGAAAAATTTAGTCAGCCTTTCAATATTTTAACAGTAGTCAGCTCCTGCGGCTGAAAATTCTGACCAATGTCTCCATACAAATGTGTTTCAGTTCATCAACATTTCTTGGTTACATTGCTTCCACTGCTTTTTTTGGGGTCATGTCACAACACCTTGATAGGGTTAGGAGTTAAATGATCACTGTTGTTTCAAACACCTTCCCTCCATTTCATAGCCAATATGATTCCTAACATATATTTTTGTAAATTACTATACTGACCAAAAAGGACTCCTTACCAAAGAAAAAAGGCTCAAAGGTTTTGGCCACTTGGTGTCTCACTTCTCTGCAATGACCTGTCAATTGCCTGTTGTCAGGGGAAATCTGTCTCTAGTAACAGCTTGATTAGAACAAATTACAGAAAGTAGGCATATCATACACTTGAGCAGGTATCCTAACAGATATCCAGCAGTGTTTGCAGCTCTTAAGTTGACAAATTCCCTTTATATTCACGGTATAATATCCTAACATAAATCACTAGTAGCACTATGTACAGCTACGTTTCCAAAAAATTGGTCAATCCACAAAAAGGAATAATGGTGATAATACTAAATTGTCTACATCAGCAACATATGACAAGAGTAAAGGGAAATAAAATATCAGATCATCACAAAATCCAGTATGTAAGTCTTTATTTACCAATTTGTGAGTTGCATGCATGGAGCCTATATAGAGGTGCACTAAACTACTGTGGCTCCTTACTATAGAGCCTTTTCTACTTCAAAAGATGTCATATAATGCAATCCAATGGAACATAGCACAATCATTTTGTCACATTCATGCAAAGTCTGACAAAAAAGTCTGCATGCCTCTGTATGAAAACCACGGCATGTGGCATCTGGCATAAAGTAGGACCCAATTGACTTTAATAAGCTCCGTATTTTGCCTCTGTACAACCTGGCACTTGTACAGAGCCATAATACAGTAATATTCATGAGCTCTGAAAGAGAAATATTTTATTTATAGTTGTGGCCACAGAAATCGGTATTTAATTGCCATAGTCTATATATTCAAAGTACACTCACCTATAAAGAATCAAATACTTTACCTCTGACTTCAAGGTGACTTGTTTAAGTGCCTTTATGTTCTAGCCTTTCATCATTAAAAGCAGATAAAAAGAGTATCAATTATAAATGGGTAATTAGAAAACGTAATAGTCTCCTAATGACATCTGTAAAATAGGTTTTCTGCAATTCTGCTCCATTGAAAAAAGTGTGCTAAATAAGCTGCATGAAAGGCATCACTCCAGACAACTAGCACCTTCTCTTCATAAGTGATGGGCAAGAACCCTGAAACAGCTGTCTACAGTGGAGAATCTGGAGAGTCATGTGTTAAAGTGTGTCTAATACATTGTTCATTGACTTACAGGGTAGCTACCTACTGTAAATATGGCACTAGAAATACATTTTTGCCTTCTTTTTCACCATAAAGCATTACCTGTAAGTCTCCATATACCTGATGGGTCTCTTTAGTAAGTGTAATGACCCACAACTGGTTAAAGTTGTGGGTGACAGATGAACACTTGTGTTTTGTTTTTTTCCACATCAGAATTTTTATTTTTAATTTATATGTATTATTCTATGAGTCTATATTTGTGCTAGAGAGTACCCATAGGTCATAGTCATATCTTCAGTTTCAAGGAACAAATCAGGCAACACTCTATATAGGGACCAATTCATGTCCTGATACAGACCCGAATGTTTAGTCCAAGTTTATTTAGTCAGTGATACGTTGCAACAAGCACCTCTACTCTGCACACACTAGAAAACCCTTGCAGAGCTTACAGCCTGAGAGTTGGGAAACAAACTGTTAATGCTGTTTAACAGCTTTTTTTTAATTTTATTTTTTTTATAGTTGCATGGCCCCTTTTTCTCACTTTACTGTGTCTGGTATCTGATTCTGCACCTACAACCAACATTTAGGTCATCCTGACCACAATAACCAGCCCACATTACATTGGGATGTGCCCTGCTATTGTACCAACATGTGGAGCCCTCCATTGAGAAAAGATGTGTGCACCTTGGGAGGGTTACATGGGACTGCCACACCACTTGCAGTACTATTGAAATCTTAGGAGTACTACAGGTCCAGGCCAGGTCCAGGCATATACCCCATTGGGTCACCACATAAGAACTAGTACTCCCTCTCCTGAGTACATCAAATAGTCACCTCTCTAGTCAACCTATACCCTGCAATGTCAAGAACCCCCAAAACACATGGTCTGCAGAGGGGTGTATCTTACTTTTATGGCTGTTTGATAAGTCAGACATTGACATGCAGAGTAGATGTCTAAAAGTGACACTAGAGGTACAGTCTTCTTCCATCTTCTTCACCAAGTTCTAAAATAGAGTAGAGTGCATCATAGGGCATTACTAGATACTAGCAGAATGGGGGGATTGGTAAAATGTAAGCCACTTACCCGATTATGTTGTACTTTCTAGGCACAACATTAGTGTAGGAACTTCAAACAGACTTCATTGGCTGAAACTCCCTCAGCAATGGTGGATAGGAGAAGCTGTGGACAGAATACAACAGGGACATTCAATGTGGTGCATGATTGTGATTGGGACATTGCATGATTGTGGTGGGACATTGCTGCGGCCAGTAATTGAATGATGTGCAATAGGTAAAGTTGTAAACCCTTTTCCCCTCCTCTTTAACTAGTATCCTGAAGAATTCTTATAAAAGTTTTGATGCCACTTGGCAACCGTAGATAAAATATTTAGAAGATTCCCACTAGACTCCTTCTTTTATTTTATTCTTATATATTTAGGGTTATTCACCCCAAAGACCCCCCACTTCCCCAGTATGTGTTGTTAGTCTTCCCTTATGTTTCTGTCTCTGCCCTATTACTTTTCTGGAATTTCCGGGAGTTGTGATTAGAGATGAGCGAATTTACAGTAAATTCGATTCGTCACGAACTTCTCGGCTCGGCAGTTGATGACTTATCCTGCATAAATTAGTTCAGCTTTCCTAGGACTGTATCCACCTCTTCCAGCCCACCGGAGCACCTGAAGGCTGAACTAATTTATGCAGGATAAGTCATCAACTGCCGAGCTGAAAAGTTCGTGACAAATCGAATTTACTGTAAATTCGCTCATCTCTAGTTGTGATACTTGTACTTGTACCTTAATAGCTTGGTGGTTACTGTTGTTTGCTCAATAATAGTGGGTGGGGAATTAATCCTCCAATCTTGGTCTTCCATTCATGAAGTGGATAAACACTGAGTGGGAGATTTATGAAAACCTGTGCAAAGGGAAAGTTGCCCAGTTGCCCATAGCAACCAATCAGATCGCTTCTTTCATTTTTAACAAGGCCTCTGCAAAAGGAAAGAAGCAATATGATTGGTTCCTATGGGCAACTGGGCAACTTTTCCTCTGCACAGGTTTTGATAAATCTCCCCCTAAATGATCTGTCCCTTTCTCACAAAGGCTTTGGTTTTCTGTACTTCATGCATGATGCCTCTCATAGTTGTATCTCCTTGTTAATGTTCTCAATTGTCCTGTATTCATCTGTTTTTCATTGATAACCTCTTAACATAACATAATAACATTTTTTAAAATAAAAACGCAATTCTTCAGAGTAGTGCAAGAGTTAAAGGGGTACTCCGGTGGAAAACAATTTATTTTAAATAAAATGGTGCCAGAATGATTTGTAAATTACTTCTATATAAAAATCTTAATCCTTCTAATACTTATCAGCTGCTGTATGCTCCACAGGAAATTATTTTCTTTTTGAATTTATTTTCTGTCTGACCACAGTGCTCTCTGCTGACACCTCTGTCCATATCAGGAACTGTACAGAGTACCAGCATTTTTCCATAGCAAACCTATCCTGCTTTGGACAGTTTCTGACATGGACAGATGTGTCAGCAGAGAGCACTGTGGTCAGACTGGAAAGAAATTCAAAAAGTAACGAACGTTCCCTGTAGTGAACAGCAGCTGATAAGTACTAGAAGGATTACAATTTTTTTTAATAGAAGTAATTTACAAATCTTTTTAACTTTCTGGCACCAGTATATATATATATATATATATATATATATATATATATATATATATTCCACTGGAATACCCCTTTAACTGGCATAAAGTTCAGTAATGCACCTTTAATCCCTTAACTGATGGATATGTCTTTTCATTATTTTCTTGAAAGACAATTTAATAATACATATTAAAGCAGCATGCTAGTAGTTTGGATAAGATTGATGTATATCTCTTTTATAACCGCCATCCTGACATACAAACACATACTGCGGCTGCATGCAAATACTCCCGGATCAGATTCAAAGAGGGTTTATAGAAACCTGAGGAAGATGTAGGCAGGAGATAAATATGACTGTAACCCAAGGGGTCACATTACTTTTCTGCAGGTGGGAGTGGATATCATGCTGTTTTACTATGTTTTTAAATGAGAAAGTCTAGTTTAAATATGCAGATTAATTCAGTTAAAAAGTTAAAATTTATTTTCAACAATGAATAAATTGTAGAAATAAAATGTTACGTTTCTCCACAAGATTGATCCAATATTTACCTGTACTACAGTTTACATAGAAACTCCAAGACATTTGAAAACTGCATTTTTATTCATTTTTTCTTGAAATGTGATGTCACCAAACCTATAGGAGGTCTGAGTACTGGGTTCCCCCGCGATCTCCTGACCGGGGCTCCGGCAGTCTGCCGAAAGCCATTCCGACTCCCGCAGGAAACCGAGGCCGACACCCCCCTCCATGTATCTCTATGGGATACATGGAGGAGGCGTGTGGGCGGGCCCCCTTCCAGCAGACTGCCGGGGCCACGTTCAGGAGATCACAGGGGGTTCCAGCGCTCGGCCCCCCAGCGATCTATAACTAATCCCCTCTCCTTTGGATTGGAGATAAGTTATTTTTCACTATAGAACTCCTTTAACATTACATTTTGATAGTTCGGACACTTACGCACCCGTTGATGCCAAATATGTTTATTAACAATTTTTTTACACTTTTCGGGGTAAGATAGGAAAAAGTGACTATTTTATGTTTTGTTGGGAGAGGGGCTTATTCACATTTTTTAAAACTTTTTTTTAACCATTTATTATCCTTTTTTTATGTCCCCATAGGGGACTATTTATAACAGTCATTAGATTGCTAATACTGTTCTGTGCTATGCATGTGCATAGTACTGATCAGTATTATTGTGATATATTTCTCTGGTCTATTAGAAGGCAGATGAGACAAGAATACCCAGTGAGAGCGGCTTGAGGCTGGTGAGGGGATCTTCGTCTACGCCGCAGGTGATCAGATCAGCCATCAGAATCCTCGCATTACTGCAGATGTTGTGATTAATATTGATTACAGCATCTGAATGGTTAATCGCGGACATCAGGTCCATCGCTGTTGTCCCCATAACCGGTGGGTCCCTGACTGCTGATAGCAGCCAATACCTGCCATGCATGTATTAAACGCAACTCCTGTGTTCACTTCATTACAGGACATAAATGTACGTCCTGGTGCGTTAATTACCAGGACACTAGGACGTATTTTTCCATCTATTTTTTCTTTACGGGTTAATTAGAGTCTTTAGTCAAATAATTTATTGGTGTGTAGTGCAAATTATTGCAATGCATATTATAGATTTGTGGATCTTTACATTAAGCATGAGCCATTCAGACATTTGTCATACTGCAGCAACAATCAGTCATCTGTCTGCCCATAATTGAAAGGTAGTCTTTACTGTTACCTACAAAAGCTTTTCATTCATTTTAACCCGCTTACATATATTTTTTGTTATACTGGCAAAATATTTTTGGATGGCAGAATATAAATGAGTATTCCTCGTTAAGTGCTGTTTACAGTCCAGTGAACATACAAAACCCTATTACATGTTCATGTCAATAAATATATATTTTTTTTCCAAAACAGAAAATAGCTGTTGGATGTAAAAGCACTTTCTGACTAGAGAAGGGAGCGGAAAGACAATTTGTACATTTTTTTTATCATCTAAATGAAGCTGTATTTTTTTTACAGTCAACCTGAATTCAAAGATCGCTTCTTATCACCATTATGTTTAAAAGGTTATCCTGATGGGCCAACAAGTGAGAGAAATTAACTGCCCAGAAAACAATTTCCAGGAGCTCTGGAGAGTGGAATGTTTTGCTGAAATGGAATGAAAAAGCCATGCTGGGAAAATGTGAACTTGCAAATTCGAACAGAGCTCAATTTACATAAAGAGACATTGTAAATATGCCTGGGAAAAATATAACAGCTCGGGCAAGACTGACGCTTCACATTTGCTGTAGGAAACAAATAAAAGTTGCAATTAAAAAAAAACATTTTTAGTTCTGGCATGTGACAATCATACTGACCAGCTGGTCCTATATAGCCAAAAGTTCCGATATAGATTTGAACATAAGGAGAAAACTTTTAAATATGTGACTCTTGATGACTGAGATATGTTGTGCCCTGGAGTTGCCTACTCTCATTGTGAGTAATGACCCTTTGTGAGTAAAGATTACATTTAATTGTTACAATGCCTCGATTAATGTTGAAAATGTTCTCAGAAGCACATTGATTCATAAGATAAATTATCGCTTTTACTTATATGTTCAAAAATGTCTGCTAAATAAAATGTGGTGGCCATAACTGATGCTACTAGAATAATTTGGTATTTTTCAGGGTGGTGAATAGAGAAATATTGGATCTGACCCATCTGCTATTCTGCTTATTTCAATCTTTAATAATCATTTTGTGATTATATCGAAAACACACACCACATGTACAGTGGAATGTATGGAGTGCTGAGGGTTGGTCTAGCCAGAACAATGCTATTGCCACTCACTGGGTGTTAGTGCATAGACATTGGGCTTCTGACATTATGGACAGCTTCTTTTTATTTGATGTATATGATTACTTACCACTTCAATTGTGTGGGCCTATTTATGTTTGCAATCCTTGAATCCTCTGTAAGGGCAGGGTCACATGGGGCGCATGCACAGTGTATTTCACGGATGCCCCGATGGTCGTCACAGAGGTACTGTAGAGCGAGCTCCCAGCTGCGGCCTAGAACCTCTGTGTGTTAACTGATAGCAGCAGATTTATATAGGGGGAAAGCCACCACTATGAGCAGACACACAGAACTACACAACCGGGAGCTTGCTCTGCAAGTGCCACACCCCCTCCATTTATGTCTATGGGAGGGGGCGTGATGGCCTCTATGCCCACTCCCATAGATATGAATTGAGGGGATGTAGCGTTACGTCCCATCCCCAGTCCCGGAAACAAAGAGCTTTACGAGACTGGAGACGCAGGCCCACATAAAATGCAGGTGCTGCATGGAGATCGCAGGGGGTCCCAGTGGCGGGCCTCCCGTGATCAGACATCTTATCCCCTATCCTTTAGATAGGGGTAAGATGTCTTTGGCCGGATAACCCCTTTAATACTAATATTGTTTAAAAAAAGGACAACATCTTAGAAAAGGATCATAGCTAAGACTAAGGATCTAACAATCAGAAACACTCTAGATCAATGCTATCTCTTGACTTTTCCTTCTTTATCTGTATCTCAAGCTGGAATGGCTGATTTATATTGCTTGCAATAAAAATGAAATGTTTTAAGTGCTGGCTACCTACTTCTACTACTACTAGTTTTCTTTTATTTACCTGGAGTTCTGAGCCATGCATCCCACCCTAGGTGAGCTGATTTCTCTCTGGACCTTTTGTGTACTTGCACAAATACTTCCACTTTGACAGCTCTCATCTCAGAAATAGAGGTAAAATAAAATATTGCACAGCACTGTATCAGGTTTGGAACAACAAAAAAGGAGATGCCAGGAACGTTTGATTGTTTTAAAAGTAAAAATGAATAAGTGAGTACAGCACAGACCTCTGAAACACATCACAGATGCAGGGGAAATACAGAGAGTTAAACAGAATAGAAGGTGCAGATTCGGTGATAAACCAGTAATATCTAGTAGTGATTTATCAGCCACTATCTCTAGTGGATGGACATGGGCCAAATTGTTGAAACCTCAAGAACCTCTCCAAAAGACCACCTCTTTATGAAGACTACCCCTTTGTCTAGACCAGATTTATTTTGGTAAATTTACAGTTCCACCATAAATTATGATTATTGATCTTTGAGTGGAACACTCCCCTACAAGACCACTTTTCAGTGCAAATTTGGGTTGTCAGTTGGTCATCTCAAAGAGGTTTCACAGTTTTTTTTTCACTTAGTGATAGTGTGTAGACCGATCTTTTCTAGGGATCCTTGAATCCACTGTACTGAATCTGGTTACATAATGAATGTAAGGGGTCCCTTAGAA
Source organism: Hyla sarda (assembly GCF_029499605.1). NCBI lineage: Eukaryota > Metazoa > Chordata > Amphibia > Anura > Hylidae > Hyla > Hyla sarda. The sequence continues at coordinate 90,692,308 of NC_079198.1, forward strand.
GGACATCTCTAGTGTAGCATCTAGCTAAAGTAGGAAGGGGACATGAGCTTGGTTCTAAATTACTCTGAAAAGGTGTATTTTTTATATTTAATTTTGACTTAAAATTTCACTAGAAGTGGGATGCAAGACAAGCAGCTTTAAACAAAAAAAAAAAGAACAACCACTAAGGCTAGTTTCACACTGCCGTTGTGACCTGTCCTTAATAGGCCATTAGGCTCTTTTTTTTCCCAGCCTTTAATGGCTGTTTTTGGGATGGGGCACAATGGGCAATAATGGGTCCCGATGGATTCCATTTACTATAATGGAGTCAGTCAGGCTCTGTTATTTTGTAGCTGGACTAGTGGGGAAAAAAAAGGCGGCACAAACATTAATTTTTCTCCCGCTACTTCTCCAGGCTCCCCCAATGGCCACCACACTGCCGTGTGAAATAAGCCTAAGAGTTTAATTATCCTCTGGAATCCCTCATTGCTCTATAAGGTACTTCAGGCCAGTTTGAGTCAAGGTTATTGCTGGGGACAGCTTATTATCACTGTCCCTGGCGCCAGAAGTGTGATCACAATAAAATATAGCAGTATTGCTATAGTAAGTTAACTCTGTTTAATGTTCTCTTTATTGCCAAGTTAGTACTATACATTTTGCCCTCACCTTGGTAACTGCAACATAAAAATGTGTACAGGGTTTGCTAAACAGGAGGTCCACTGTATCTCTCTCAGCTAAGCCTGGCTCTGTGGGCCCAGTTGCAACTGCTGAAACTCAGAATTATCAATGAGATATTTTCTCTCTATGGCCCTATTGTTGCCTTCTAGTCATCTAACAGATTCTGTTGATAATGAAATGTACAGTACATTTTTTAAGTGCACTGGATGATGTGCAGCATTCTTTTATGGGAGGGGGATAACTAAGCTTCATTGAAAGGTAGTGTTACTGTAAGGAAATCATGTGTATGAAAGGAATTCACAAGGGAATGGAGGGAGGAAAAAGGGAATTAAGATTACCCTAAATTCTGCACAGTAATGGAGATGGATTAAATAGTATTTAGTTTTGTGCAGCTTAAGGGAAATGGATTTCCAGTGCACTCAATGTTCTCTTACATTTTTTTTTGTAATACATATGACTGTAAAAGTCACAAATACAGAAATAAATTCTCTAGCAATTGGCTAATACACCGGCAAAAAGAATATCAGGATATTAAGCACAATCTACTTATATACATGTCTACTAACCTTGTAAATTAAAGGGAAACTGACTGCCTCTTCACCCGCATTAAACGCAATATACTGGATTTATAGTACGGGTGAGCAGCATTATAAACATTGGTCACTTACTATAATTGGTGTAGTGGTTGGTGAGTAACTTACCATTGCTATTGCTATTCTACTGCTTTGCTGTATGCAATGAAGGCAGGAAGTCAGCTCGCAAACCTCCCCTGCCTCCTCAATATTCACGGTTTGGCCCGTTACGTGAGAGCCTGTTGGGGGGTGAGCACTCTGCCCTCAGACCAGATCCCAGGCATCACTACCTCGCTACCTCAGGAAGCCAGCTGTCAGCATCAGAACTGTATGACCGGCTGTATGGAACAGAGAGATAATATTTAAAATTTATCAAAATAGGGGAAAACTACCTAAATGCAGGGGGTTTATATGTTTGGGCCCCCTGTGATTTTGACAACATGTACCCCGATCTCCCCTTTGAATGGGTAAACCCTTTAAAGCCCCTAACCTTTCTCTATAGATTGCTGCAGTCAGTCAGTATATTATTTCTAAAATCTATCTATTGTATATTTGTATGAGAAAAAAACGCTTACAATCCCATTAAAGATATATTAAAAAATAAATTCTGAATTAGTTAGTTTCATCTTTAAAGCAGATAGGAGAGAGGAGCAGTGAGGGACTGGAAGAATTAGCAATGGGTGGACATTCACTTATATATATGCTCCTTTGGATGAGAGTTTTGTGATAGAATAGATTAATCCTACTGTCTGTAGGTAAACAAAATGAGAAGGGAAAGTCAGTAAAGTAAGATCTAACTGCTGGTCCATCTATACAGTGTTTGTAGTCTCTAACATTGGAGACACATGGGTCTGATTGGGCTATATACACAAAAAAACTGAAATTTGCATTGGTCTAGTAAAAATTGGTTGCATATGTTTACATAAATATTTTCCATTTAGTGAATTTAGTAAACCTGCACCTTAACCTTGCTCAATTTCCACACAATCAGATGTCCATTTTTTCTGCCTATTTTGAAGATAACACATTGTACTTTTACAAAGTGCGTGTTTTATGTAAACAGGTTTTCTCTAATCTCCTTGGTCAGAAAATTGCACCTACAAAGAACTTGTGATAATAGATAAATCCGGATCAGTGACTCATGTTATCCAGACTTCTCAACGGGCCTTCAGCCATCCTCAGCTTGTTGCTTGCCTGTAGATTTGTCCTCTGATCTCCCTCCTTGGTCCCCTCATAAATCAAAGCAGATAGCTCCTAAGGCAATCGATGAGGAAAAAAAATGATACCACAACATTAGATTTCATCAGACGCTGTTTGAGCTATTACTTTCCTGTCAAATGGTAGCAAGGACCATGAAAATTAATGGTTTCTCTTTGCCAAACTGTGTATTTATAAGCAGAGTCTACATGCGTTGTATTCTATCCCGCCAACCATTATTTATTCTTCTTTTTCACTCTGTGCATTACAGGGATGATCATTTTTATTTTAAGTAATTATACTATTCAGAGATCCAAGACTACTGGAATTTCCCCCCTGTTTTTATGTGTTTGCCTCAATAATGTGTTAGCAAGCACCAGATTTCACACAACAGTTCTGCTTGAATGAAGCTTCATAAAGTTTCCTGTGTCTCAGCATCAAATTAGCATTTCAACCCCTGCCAGGGCATGCTAGAAGAGATGTGGGAGAAGATACTGGAGATGTTTTCATGATCTGTGACTTCAGAGTTCTTGATGGAAATCTTATTTAGCAATAGAGATAAGACGGAATCATTTGCTGATTTAGATGTTGAAAAGTCATTTAGAATTAAAGGGGTATTAAGGTTTAAGATTTTTTTCCCCCTCAAGATATATAACTTATTAATATGGTGTATCACAGATTGTACTGGCTTTAGCATGTTTTTGCGTGATTCACCCCTGACAGGAAGTTGTGCAGTTTCTTTCATTGTCAGTGTGGTGTTGTCCCCAGCTTCGGACTACTCCCTCTCTTCTGAGACAATGCTGTCACAGGAGGTTTGGCTGGATTTTGTCTTAGAGCTTTAGCCCTGCCCCCTTAGTGAGGTCACCATGTTTGACCAGCTCCTATAGCTTACATAACCACTTCCACTGATATATATATATATATATATATATATATATATATATATATGAACCAGATACAGGCGCAGCACTCCAACAAAATAAGTGATTTCATATCTCATGTCAGCATTACAACGTTTCAGCTCCTCCTGGAGCCTTTTTCAAGCAAGCATGCTTGAAAAAGGCTCCAGGAGGAGCTGAAACGTTGTAATGCTGACATGAGATATTAAATCACTTATTTTGTTGGAGTGCTGCACCTGTATCTGGTTCTTATCTTGGATGGACTCTGATCAAGTCCCTTGGGACGCTGGCACCAATTTTTTGGTTGGACTGGATAAGTAGTGCTGCTTTATTTTGGGATTATATATATATATATATATATATATATATATATATATATATGTATATTTACCAAAAGACGCAGCACTCAGAAGATTCCAAACAAAAATGTGTGTTTATTCCTTCATATCAAGTCAGTGAGAAACGTTTCTGCTCTCTATGGAGCCATTTTCAAGCTTGAAAATGACTCCATAGAGAGCAGAAACATTGCTTGCTGACTTGATATGAAGGAATAAACACACGTTTTTGTTTGGAATCTCCTGAGTGCTGCGTCATTTGGTAAATATATGAAGTAAACCTTGGTCCGTTTTTTGGACCCTGGCACCAACTGCATTTTTTTACTATAGTGCTGCATATTCTCTGTTTCTATATATATATATATATATATATATATATATATATATATATATATCTCAACACCAAATAAATGAATTACGAAGCACTCACCCGATAGTATATCCCAAGCTGGCAGATCGCTCTCGACATATGGTCGTCTCTTCACTGGGAGGCAGTAGATGGTACGGGGGGAGTTCAGACGCTGGCCATGGACTGTATCACGCCACTTGGCGCTGGAAGCGCCAAGTGGCGTGATACAATCCGTGGCCGGCTTCTGAACTCCCCCTGTGCCATCTACCACTTCCCTGCCATTTAAACTGCTGTTTAAATTTGAATTCTCACATGGTGCTTTATTAGCGGTACTGTCACAGTATCTGGAAAGCGGCTGAAATCGCAATAAAAAATGTTTGTTGTACCTGTTGTGTCAAACCAATAGAACTGTGGAAATATACAATATGGGATCATGTCTTTACAGGTTAGAAATCAATAAGAATAAAGACCTATGATGTGGGAGAATTATTTTCAAGGTAAGTTCAGGTAGAAAAAACAGGCATGGTCGCACGTCTACAATCCTGTATAATGATCTAACTGCTTCTCAGCATAATATCAAAAACTAACAGGTTGTTAGTATACATTTTTGATCAAAAAGTACAAGCCCACTCGCCACGTCAAGGCCACCTATTTAGAGTGGGTCCCTAACGTCCCTAGCATAAAATGGCGTAGCACCGGGCGGCAACCACCACCGCCGCGGCACCAGTGCCCACAGGGGGGGAAAGACCCACTGGCAGAGCGGCCCCAATGCCACTCAAACCAGTCTATGGGCCGCACCCCCCCACAGACACGGTGCCACAGCGGCAACGGACGCCGCACAGCACCACACCAGTGTGAACAAGGTGTTACAGCACACTTACCATGCTCTTCAAGTCAGACTGGGAGGCTGCTAGGAAAGAAATGGCCCTTGTGTAGCTAACTACTACTAATTTTCAAGGTAATGACAAGGGTAAAATGCACAAGGACTTCTTATACTTATTAGATAAAACATATCTTAATAACCAAAAAAGAGGGGCACAAAATTCTGACCTATGGTCCAACCTTGTCTCTGGCATACAGAGAAATACAAGTAATACCCAAGAAAATTACACAGAGACATAAAATAGTGAAAAAGTATATATAGTCTTTATTAGTAGTGACTGATTTTAAAAAACAGAATTTAAAAGGAACGACCGTGGACAGACTACTAAGGCGTCTGGATGAGGGATAGAAACAGAGCTGGGCTACAGAACATCAATAAGAAATGGGAGATAATAAAGTGACCCCCATCCAGGTGTATATACATGTAAAAGGTATAGGCTGTACAAAAATATACTAGCAATTAAATACCAACATATGTAAACATATACACTCAGAATAACTATGTAGATGTAAATCCCGTATTGCACAATGCCCAGAGAAAAAAAGTTTTTTATGACCGCACCATGGAACAAAATAAAGTATGCAATTATGAGAGTGATAAACGGGTGAAAGGGTAGAGAGTCCCAGGAACCGGGATAGAACCATACACCAATGTTCAGCAATCACCGAGGTCCTGGAAAATATGACTCAAATATAAATCACCCATCTCACATCACAAGAGCATACAGCGGACATCTTACCCTAATACAGAACGCCACCCCTACAATGTTGTTTCGCAACAAGCTTCCTCAGGGAGTATATGTATAAAACATATCTTCCAGCATACAAACAATACTTCAATTACCTTATTATAATTCGACACGCCTTTCCAGATTCTCTTTAGTAGAGAGAACTGTAACGCAAACCCCAGCCATATTGGATGAGATGTCCGTAGCAATTTACAACCTGAATCTATGCCAGAGCAGTGACCTTACACCTGTTTTCAATTCACTCTACTTGCCATAGACAATAAAACATATGACTCGCTGCTATAGTCTCTTTCAGCAATGCAGTCAACAGCCGCTACAGTCACTGCAAACAGTGCAAGGAAGTAGTGATGTACTAAAGCACATAAGGATGTCCTATATGGAGAAGATATGATTAGTCTGAGAAATATGACAAATATGAAATAGTTAATATATAAATATGGCAGGATCCAATTGCAAATTGAAATGAGTCAGATTTACTGAATCAGACATGAAACGAGTCTTAGGAGATTTGCTCATTTTGAAGTTTGACATCTTGGTGGTTTCCAGCTTCATTTGTTGATATTACAGAAGAGAAACTCAATAGGGCTAGCCCTTTCTATTACTCATTACTCTATATGTCCCTTGTTTACTGCAGGGGGAAGACTACTGTTGTAAGGCTTCTTTCACACTGCCGTCTTGTCCCTGCTTTTTAACAGCTGTTTTTTTGCTACAAAAGGTCCTGCAGGTACCAACATCCCATTTTGCACTAACATTTGGGTGAAGGAATAGAGGTGTGAGAGTCAAAAAATTGTGATTCTTGTATTGTAGTCTACAGGGCCACACATAGGTTCAGGAAGCTGCAGTGCAAGTCTGTCCCTACTCATAATATAGATACAACTCACGTGTTGAAAGCATTTAAAGGGGTTATCCAGGAATTGGAAAACAGAGCTATCTTTTTCCCAAGGTTGTGTGTGGTTTTACAACTTGGCTCTGTGCACTTCAATGGAAATGGGCTGCAATACCCCCACACAACCTGGGTACTGTTTTTGGAAGAAATTAGCTCTGTTTTTCTAATCCTGGATAACCCCTTTAATATGGAATTGTTCTTCAATGGGATTCCCTACAAAAGCAAAAAGGCACAAAAGGCATATCACAAAGTGCCCATTTTCTCATAACCCCAGCCTTCAGGTATAATCTTTGGATAAACCCAGCAATACATGTGCAAGTTCCCTGTAGAGCCACCATTGGAGAGACAAAGCATTGGCCAGTGTCCATTCAAACCAACAAGTTTCCTGTGTAATCCAGGACACAGCAGGTCTTGGCGTGAAAGAGGTGGCACTTGTGACTGCCCTCTACTCTGGTAAATGTGGCAGGGTCCTGAACAGAGGATCCCTCTCTATTAACTGAAAACTCACTTTTGAAGTGTATGGTGTCAATGGTGACAAATTGATGTTTCTAAACTGGACAACTCATTCAAGCCAATGAACACAGATCCTGAAATTGAGACACTTCCTTCTACTGTTGCTTATATGACCTCTCTCCAATCCTAGATCATCTCTCAAAGGTGTCTCTGGAAGCAACAACTTTTTCCTCCACCAGTCTTGATTGATGGTTTGTATAGTCACGCAGGCAGAATCTGATGGTCATATCCAGCAATACTATCATCATGGTTATTGACTGGGAGGACAACATTACTTATTGCCTAGCAACATCTCTCTCTCTCTCTCTCTTGAAAATGCAATATTCACCTGCAAATAATGCATTCTCCAAAAGAAAAAAGAGGCCATATAAGATATAGTTAAGGTTTGTTAGGCTAATAATAGCAATTATTACAGAAGTAATTTTGTGATAAATGATCATTTGAAATAAGTTAGACAATAATAGTTACAAAAGCTTACAAATAGGTTTTGTGGTTAGCACTGTTTAACCTATATTAATTTTCTTCAGATTCTTGATGATTAATAATATTCCTATGACTGTAGTCATTATATGTGTGTTTGACATAGGGTATAACACTCCTTGGGGTCAGGGATTGATACCTACAATGGCAATCTGTGTACAGAGCTACATGATCAATGGAAATTAAAGGGGTACTCCGTTGCCTCAGCATTCAGAACATTTTGTTCTGAACGCTTGCAGCAGGTGGGGGGGGGTCGTGACATCACAAACACGCCCCCTTGTGATGTCATGCCACACCACGCCACGCCCCCTAAATGCAAGTCTATGGGAGGGGGCATGGCGCAATAGACTTGCATTGAGGAAGCATGGCGTGACGTCACGAGGGGCGTGGACATTACATCACGACCCCTGCCGCCCGCACAGAGCGTTCTAAATGAACATCGGGTGCTGCACAGAGATCATGGGGGTCCCAGGGGTCCCAGTAGCAGGATCCCCGCGATATGGGATAAGATGTCTAGGAGTGGAGTACCCCTTTAAATTCCTTATTAGATATCTCATTTATCTACAGGAATCATTCCTATATTTGTACAATTCCGTTATATTTTGGTTAGATGTATCAAGTCTGTATATTCTTAGAACATAAAGTGTGCTTATTCTTTCCTGACTTACAGCCAGTTCATTGCATGTTTGAGTACTCATACGTCGGTCATTCGCCGGCAGTATATCTTGGCTTTTCATTTCTATAAGTGTTGTTGAAAAGGTGACCCACAGGGAAGGTGAAAAGAGGGTGATGTAATCATACACATGTCATTAAAAAAACAGGATCTCTTCTTGATTAACCTCTTTTATAGTATCTCATAAATTCTCGGCAACGAGCTTACTCAGTCTGGAGTTGACCTCTGTGTTTGGAGCTCTATCATAAATCACAATACCACCGTGTCACATATATATCAACTTCAAAGCAGGCAACTAATGGCAAATCACTTCCCTATTTCCGTACCTGCTCACAAAGCAGCATCCATAAACATACAGCTTTTAGCAGCCACAAAGATTTAAGACTATTACAGTGACATTTTACAGCTAGAACAGTATGTCTATGTGAAAAGGATTAGGCAATGTTTCTGGAGCCTGGGGTGGGTGATGGATTATTACTCAGATTACATCTCATTAGCAATGGATGGAAGGGGAGTCAAGGGGGCTGCAAAGGTAAGAGGTTATTGTCACCTGCAGAGAAACTAATCCCCAGGGAAAATATTCTGCAAGAACAAATTAGGTAAACAGCAGTATCAACATGCACTGTGCTCTGTTCTCGTTGTGCTTTGTATGCATTCTTGATACAACCCATAATCATTAAAGGTAAGACTTTTTATACTAAGAAAATAATAAACAAACTTAAAGGGACTTTCCCAGAAAATGTGAGTGCCCGTCAGATGCCATTATTGCTTTATCATGAGCTTGGTCACAGGCTCTACAATTGGTTCTATTGGTTCTTTCATTGGTTCTACAAAGAATTGTAAACATTTTTTTTGGCACGTATCTATTGGGATTCATGGTCACAAATCGTGACCATGAATCCCGATATATATGTGTAAAAAAAACTTTTACATGAAAACCTTTTGATCGTGACTCACGATCAGATGTTCAGCTTTCTGGCATAGGGTATGTTCACACTACATAATTCCCACGGTATTCAGTGAGCAGAATTCCGCAAACGGAATTACGCGCTGAGAACATAAACATCAGTGTGAATGGGTTTCCGCAAGACCCGTTCACACTGCGGAATTTCAGCGGCGGACAATTCCGCTGCTGAAATTGTTCCAGGCAAAGAAAGAACATGTTCATTCTTTGCGCGGAAGTCCGCTAACACTGCATAGCAGTCAATGGTGGCAGCCGCCAGAATGGAATCTCCGTTTACAATCTGAAAATAGTAGATTCACACTGAAGGCATCAAAACTATGAATTAACACATGTGGAATTATATACATAACAAAAAAGTGTGAAAATATGTAATATTCTAGGTTCTAGCCACCTTTTGCTTTGATTACTGCTTTGCACACTCTTGGCATTCTCTTGATGAGCTACAAGAGGTAGTCACCTGAAATGGTCTTCCAACAGTCTTGAAGGAGTTCCCAGAGATGCTTAGCACTTGTTGGCCCTTTTTGCCTTCACTCTGCGATCCAGCTCACCCCAAACCATCTCGATTGAATTCAGGTCCGGTGACTGTGGAGGCCAGGTCATCTGGCGCAGCACCCCATCACTCTCCTTCTTGGTCAAATAGCCCTTACACAGCCTGGAGATGTGTTTGGGGTCATTGTCCTGTTGAAAATAAATGATGGTCCAACTAAATGCAAACCGGATGGAATAGCAGCCGCTGCAAGATGCTGTGGTAGCCATGCTGGTTCAGTATGCCTTCACTTTTGAATAAATCCCCAACAGTGTCACCAGTAAAGCACCCCCACACCATCACACCTCCTCCTCCACACCAGCACACCTGTGAAGTGAAAACCATTTCAGGTGACTACCTCTTGAAGCTCAACAAGAGAATGCCAAGAGTGTGCAAAGCAGTAATCAAAGCAAAAGGTGGATACTTTGAAGAACCTAGAATATGACATATTTTCAGTTGTTTCACACTTTTTTGTTATGTATATAATTCCACATGTGTTAATTCATAGTTTTAATGCCTTCAATGTGAATCTACAATTTTCATAGTCATGAAAATAAAGAAAACTCTAAATAAGAAGGTGTGTCCAAACTTTTGGTCTGTACTGTATGTCACCCAAAGAGTCTTATGCACAGGTCCTTATTTAATAAATAGGGTCTGCACATGAGATTCTTTGCACGTATATCCTCTAAACAAGGTAGCTGGGTCTCTCTGATCCGGCAATTGTGCTCCCTTACATCTGTCCCTTGCTGTTTACTAATACAACATTAACAAGTAGTAAAAGACAAATGGAAGGTGTATGATTGCAGGATGAGACAACACAGGGTTTACTTGTTTGTTTCCATGGAGACACATTGGTTAGTATCGAAGATGTAGAATCAAAATAGTGGGAGGCATCTCTTTGCAGAGTTGGAGAAGTCAAGCTTTCTGTACTTTTAAACTTGTGCCCTGATGCCAAGTTATGTATGCTGTAAATGTACTTGAAGTATCTGTCTGTTGTGGATCATAGTCTTTTTTGTATTTTAATCCCCCAGAGGTTCTGCATTGTTCTTCACTAGGAATTACTGTCATCTCGAACCTTTCCCAGCTTCCTACACAGCTTAAGACACACATCAGGTCAGCTGATCACAGGGAGCTTGGCTGCTCCCCCAATGACATGTGCAGCCCATCTCTATGTCCTGCTGTGCCTGTGTTATATGCGTCCCCGCTATCTTGAGATGGCGCTGAGATCATGTGACATTGGGGTACATGTTTAACACAGGCATGGTGGGATGTAGAGATGGGCTGCACACGTCATCAGGGGGCTGGCTTGTCAGTGAAGACTAAAAGTAGCCAAGCACCCTGTGATCAGCTGACCTGCCAGAGGTTGTTTCGAGCCGCACAGGAAGCTGGGAAAGGCTCGAGATGACAGAAATCCATAGTGCAGAAGAATGTAAAACTGTTGAGGGCATATGAATAAAAAAAAGGCCATGATCTCCCCCTCCCGATAGGTGATACAATTACATTTACAATATACATAACTTGGCATCAGGGGCACATAGCTTAAAAGTACAAAAAAAAAAACAATCTGGAATCTGTCCAAATATGTTGTTACGCCGAGCGCTCCGGGTCCCCGTTCCTCCCCGGAGCGCTCGCCTCATCTTCGTTGTTGCAGCGCCCCGGTCGGATCCACTGACCGGGTGCGCTGCGGTCCCGCCTTCAGCCGGGATGCGATTCGCGATGCGGATAGCGTCCGCTCGCGATGCGCACCCCGGCCCCCGTACCTGACTCGCTCTCCCTCGGTCCTGTCCCGGCGCGCGCGGCCCCGCTCCCTAGGGCGCGCGCGTGCCAGGTCTCTGCGATTTAAAGGGCCAGTGCACCAATGATGGTGCCTGGCCCAATCTTCCCAATTAGCTAATTGGTTCCCACCTGTGCACTTCCCTATATCACCTCACTTCCCCTGCACTCCCTTGCCGGATCTTGTTGCACTTGTGCCTAGTGAAAGCGTTCCCTTGTCTGTTCCTAGTCCGTGTTCCTGACCTCCTGCCGTTGCCCCTGACTACGATCCTTGCCGCCTGCCCCCGACCTTCTGCTACGTCCGACCTTGCTTCTGCCTACTCCCTTGTACCGCGCCTATCTTCAGCATCTTCAGCAGCCAGAGAGGTGAGCCGTTGCTAGTGGATACGACCTGGTCACTACCGCCGCAGCAAGACCATCCCGCTTTGCGGCGGGCTCTGGTGAAAACCTGTAGTGGCTTAGAACCGGTCCACTAGCGCGGTCCTCGCCATCCCTCTCTGGCACAGAGGATCCACTACCTGCCAGCCGGCATCGTGACAGTAGATCCGGCCATGGATCCCGCTGAAGTTCCTCTGCCAGTTGTCGCTGACCTCACCACGGTGGCCGCCCAGCAAGCCCGACAGATCGCCCTTCTAACCCGTCAGCTGTCGGAAATGTCCACCATTTCGCACCAACTTCAGTCGCAACTTCTCCAGCAATCTTCTCCTCCGCCAGCTCCTGCACCTCCTCCGCAGCGAGTGGCCACTCCTAGCCTCCGCCTGTCCTTGCCGGACAAATTTAATGGGGACTCTAAGTATTGCCGTGGCTTTCTTTCGCAATGTTCCCAGCACTTGGAGATGATGTCGGACCAGTTTCCTACTGAAAGGTCTAAGGTGGCTTTCGTGTTCTGCCTTCTGTCTGGAAAAGCCCTGTCATGGGCCGCACCGCTCTGGGACCGCAATGACCCCGTCACTGCCTCTGTACACTCCTTCTTCTCGGAAATTCGAAGTGTCTTTGAGGAACCTGCCCGAGCTTCTTCAGCCGAGATTGCCCTGCTGAACCTGGCCCAGGGTGTTTCTTCCGTTGGCGAGTACGCCATTCAGTTCCGTGCTCTTGCTTACGAGTTGTCCTGGAATAGTGAGATTCTCTGCGCGACCTTTAAAAAAGGCCTATCCAGCAACATTAAAGATGTTCTGGCCGCACGAGAGACTCCTGCTGACCTACATGAACTCATTCATCTAGCCACTCGCATTGACATGCGTTCTTCCGGATGGCGTCTGGAGCTCCGCCTGGATATGGACTTTGTTCGCACGAAGCGTTTTTTCTCTCCGGCTCCTCTCTCCTCTGGTCCTCTGCAATCTGTTCCTGTGCTTCCCGCCGCGGAGGCTATGCAAGTTGACCGGTCTTGCTTGACACCTCAAGAGAGGACACGACGCCGCATGGAGAATCTTTGCCTGTACTATGCCGGTACCGAACACTTCCTGAAGGATTGTCCTATCCGTCCTCCCCGCCTGGAAAGACGTACGCTGACTCCGCACGAAGGTGACACAGTTCTTGATGTCAACTCTGCTTCTCCACGCCTTACTGTGCCTGTGCGGATATCTGCCTCTACCTTCTCCTTCTCTACTATGCTCTTCTTGGATTCCGGATCTGCAGGAAAATTTTTTTTGGCCTCTCTCATCAACAGGTTCTACGTTCCTGTGACCAGTCTCGCCAGACCCCTCTACATCTATTGTTTTTACAATAAAAGATTGGACTGTCTCGTACGTTTCCACACAGAACCCCTCCTAATTTGCATCGGACCTCATCACGGAAAAATTGAGTCTTTTTTCCTCAGGTTCTTTGGCCCCAAGAAGAGGGGGAGACCCAAGGGGGGGGGTACTGTTACGCCGAGCGCTCCGGGTCCCCGTTCCTCCCCGGAGCGCTCGCCTCATCTTCGTTGTTGCAGCGCCCCGGTCGGATCCACTGACCGGGTGCGCTGCGGTCCCGCCTTCAGCCGGGATGCGATTCGCGATGCGGATAGCGTCCGCTCGCGATGCGCACCCCGGCCCCCGTACCTGACTCGCTCTCCCTCGGTCCTGTCCCGGCGCGCGCGGCCCCGCTCCCTAGGGCGCGCGCGCGCCGGGTCTCTGCGATTTAAAGGGCCAGTGCACCAATGATGGTGCCTGGCCCAATCTTCCCAATTAGCTAATTGGTTCCCACCTGTGCACTTCCCTATATCACCTCACTTCCCCTGCACTCCCTTGCCGGATCTTGTTGCACTTGTGCCTAGTGAAAGCGTTCCCTTGTCTGTTCCTAGTCCGTGTTCCTGACCTCCTGCCGTTGCCCCTGACTACGATCCTTGCCGCCTGCCCCCGACCTTCTGCTACGTCCGACCTTGCTTCTGCCTACTCCCTTGTACCGCGCCTATCTTCAGCATCTTCAGCAGCCAGAGAGGTGAGCCGTTGCTAGTGGATACGACCTGGTCACTACCGCCGCAGCAAGACCATCCCGCTTTGCGGCGGGCTCTGGTGAAAACCTGTAGTGGCTTAGAACCGGTCCACTAGCGCGGTCCTCGCCATCCCTCTCTGGCACAGAGGATCCACTACCTGCCAGCCGGCATCGTGACATATGTCAGCATTTTAATTTGGATTTGCAATCCTTGCAATGTTTACTGCAATGACTTTATCTATCTATCAATCATCTATCAACCCATTGTGTGTAAAATTTCTCACCGTTGCAATGGAGAATTGAAACCAGAATGGTCTACTCTGGAGCAGGTATCACACAGTGACTGTTTTTCAGGACAGATGGTTTATCACAGTAAGACTCGGTAAAACGTTATTATAACAGCATCTCAGCATTACATAGAAGCAGGTAATATTACTATAAAAACATCCCTCTGCTTCTCCCTTAATGATTTTTCCATCTGCTAGTTGAGCATGTGTTTTTATTTCTTCTTCAGGGGTTACATATACTGCACATTGCAAGAAGCAAAAATGGCAAATATCCTGATAGAGAGAGAGAGAGAGAGAGAGAGAGAGAGAGAGAGAGAGTGCTATATTTTCCCCTGTCATGTGTGGACAAAAGGTTTCAGTATGATCACATCTCATCCAAAGAAACCTGGGTGAGATATGGGAAATCCTGGATTTTCTTTATGGGATGAAAGGTAGGTTTGGTAGAAGGGTCTTTCATTCCCTTCCTAAAAAAGTCCAGATTTTTAGATTGGCCCCAAGTCAGCCCAGGTGCTCAAGCTGATAAATACTGGGCTTACATAAGGTTTAACCAGGTTTGTTCTGGGGGGCTGTCAGGAACCTCTGATGAGAGTTGAAGTTCTGAAGTTGGCAGCCTTAAAAAGGGGGCACATATCTTGTAAGAGTAAGGCTGGCTTAACACCACATTTTTGCAATACAGTTCCCGTATCAGGTTTTTGATTAACCCCTTCAGGACCAAGCCCATTTTGGCCTTAAGGACCAGAGCGTTTTTTGCACATCTGACCACTGTCACTTTAAACATTAATAACTCTGGAATGCTTTTAGTTATCATTCTGATTCTGAGATTGTTTTTTCGTGACATATTCTACTTTAACATGGTGGTAAATTTTTGTGGTAACTTGCATCCTTTCCTTGTGAAAAATCCTAAAATTTGATGAAAAATTTGAAAATTTAGCATTTTTCTAACTTTGAAGCTCTCTGCTTGTAAGGAAAATGTATATTACAAATAAAAAATTTTTTTATTCACATATACAATATGTCTACTTTATGTCTGCATCATAAAAGTGACGAGTTTTTACTTTTGGAAGACACCAGAGGGCTTCAAAGTTCAGCAGCAATTTTCCAATTTTTCACAAAATTTTCAAACTCACTATTTTTCAGGGACCAGTTCAGGTTTGAAGTGGATTTGAAGGGTCTTCTTATTAGAAATACCCCACAAAAGACCCCATTATAAAAACTGCACCCCCCAAAGTATTCAAAATGACATTCAGTCATCATTTTAACCCTTTAGGTGTTTCACAGGAATAGAAGCAAAGTGAAGGAGAAAATTCACAATCTTCATTTTTTACACTCGCATGTTCTTGTAGACCCAATTTTTTAATTTTTACAAGGGGTAAAAGGAGAAAATGTATACTTATATTTGTAGCCCAATTTCTCTCGAGTAAGCACATACCTCATATGTCTATGTAAAGTGTTCGGCGGGCGCAGTAGAGGGCTCAGAAGGGAAAGAGCGATAAGGGGATTTTGGAGAGTACGTTTTTCTGAAATGGTTTTTGGGGGCATGTTGCATTTAGGAAGCCCTTATGGTGCCAGAACAGCAAAAAAACCTCACATGGCATACCATTTTGGAAACTAGACCCCTTGAGGTACGTAACAAGGAATAAAGTGAGCCTTAATACCCCACAGGTGTTTCACGACTTTTGCATATGTAAAAAAAAAAAATTTTTTTTCACTAAAATGTGTGTTTCCCCCCAAATTTCACATTTTTCCAAGGGTCAATAGCAGGAAATACCCCCCAATATTTGTAACCCCTTCTCTTCTGAGTATGGAGGTACCCCATAAGTTGACCTGAAGTGCACTATGGGTGAACTACAATGCTCAGAAGAGAAGGAGTCATATTTGGCTTTTTGAGAGCAAATTTTGCTCGGGGGGCATGTCGCATTTAGGAAGCCCCTATGGTGCCAGAACAGCAAAAAATACCCACATGGCATACCATTTTGGAAACTAGACCCCTTGAGGAATGTAATAAGGAATAAAGTGAGCCTTATTACCCCACAGGTGTTTCATGACTTTTGCATATGTAAAAAAAAAATAAAAAAATTTCCACTAAAATGTGTTTCCCCCCTAATTTCACCTTTTTGCAAGGGTTAATAGCAGAAAATACCCCCCAAAATTTGTAACCCCATCTCTTCTGAGTATGGAGGTACCCCATAAGTTGACCTGAAGTGCACTATGGGCGAACTACAATGCTCAGAAGAGAAGGAGTCATATTTGGCTTTTTGAGAGCAAATTTTGCTCGGGGGGCATGTCGCATTTAGGAAGCCCCTAAGGTGCCAGAACAGCAAAAAAAAAAACACACATGGCATACCATTTTGGAAACTAGACCCCTTGAGGAACGTAACAAGGGGTACAGTGAGCATTTGCCCCCCACTGGTGTCTGACAGATCTTTGGAACAGTGGGCTGTACAAGTTTTCATTTTCATGGACCACTGTTCCAAAGATCCGTCAGACACCTGTGGGGGGTAAATTCTCACTGCACCCCTCATTACATTCCGTGAGGGGTGTAGTTTCCGAAATGGGGTCACATGTGGGTTTTTTTTTTTTTTGCGTTTGTCAAAACCGCTGTAACAATCAGCCACCCCTGTGCAAATCACCTCAAATGTACATGGTGCGCTCTCCCTTCTGGGCCTTGTTGTGCGCCCCCAGAGCACTTTGCGCTCACATATGGGGTATCTCTGTAGTCGGGAGAAATTGCGTTACAAATTTTGGGGGGCTTTTTTCCCTTTTACCTCTTGTGAAAATGTAAAGTATAGGGCAACATCAGCATGTTAGTGTAAAAAATAAAAAAATTTTACACTAACATTCTGGTGTAGACCCCAACATTTCCTTTTCATGAAGGGTTAAAGAAGAAAAAGCCCCCCAAACCTTGTAACGCAATTTCTCCCGAGTACAGCGATACCCCATATGTCGCCCTAAACTGTTGCCCTGAAATACGACAGGGCTCCAAAGTGAGAGCGCCATGTGCATTTGAGGCCTAAATTAGGGATTTGCATAGGGGTGGACATAGAGGTATTCTACGCCAGTGATTCCCAAACAGGGTGCCTCCAGCTGTTGCAAAACTCCCAGCATGCCTGGACAGTCAACGGCTGTCCGACAATACTGGGAGTTGTTGTTTTTCAACAGCTGGAGGCTCTGCTTTGGAAACAGTGGTGTACCGGACGTTCTTATTGGGGGAGGGGGGCTGTGTAAGGGTATGTGTATATGTAGTGTTTTTAACTTTTTATTTTATTTTGTGTTAGTGTAGTGTAGTGTTTTTAGGGTACAGTCACATGGGCGGGGGATTACAGCGAGTTTCCCAGCGCAAAATTTGCTGCATCTCAAGATGCGAGAAACCCACTGTAAAAGCCTCGCCCATGTGAATGTACCCTG
Source organism: Hyla sarda (assembly GCF_029499605.1). Classification (NCBI taxonomy): domain Eukaryota; kingdom Metazoa; phylum Chordata; class Amphibia; order Anura; family Hylidae; genus Hyla; species Hyla sarda. The sequence goes on from NC_079198.1 coordinate 90,709,864, forward strand.
TACATTCACGGGGGTGGCGTGGCGGGGGGGGGGGGGAAGGGGGGGGGGCTTGCATCAGCTGTTGCAAAACCACAACTCCCAGCATGCATGGTCTGTTAGTGCATGCTGGGAGTTATAGTTTTGCAACAGCTGGAGGCACACAGGTTAGGAAACACTGAGTTAGAAACAGACAATGTTTCCCAACCAGTGTGTCTCTAGTTGTTGCAAAACTACAACTCCCAGCATGCCCAGACAGCTGAAGGGCATGCTGGGAGTTGTAGTTCGGCAACATCTGAAGGGCCAGATGTTGCTGAACTAAAACTCCCAGCATGCCTGGACAGTCAGTGCATACTGGGAGTTGTAGTTTTGCAACAGCTGGAAGAGCACAGATTGGAGACCATTATACAATGGTCTCCAAACTGGGGCCCTCCAGATGTTGCAAAACTACAACTCCCAGCATGCATGGTCTTTTAGTGCATGCTGGGAGTTATAGTTTTGCAACAGCTGGAGGCACACAGGTTAGGAAACACTGAGTTAGAAACAATGTTTCCCAACCAGTGTGTCTCCAGCTGTTGCAAAACTACAACTCCCAGCATGCCCAGACAGCTGAAGGGCATGCTGGGAGTTGTAGTTCGGCAACATCTGAAGGGCCAGATGTTGCTGAACTAAAACTCCCAGCATGCCTGGACAGTCAGTGCATGCTGGGAGTTGTAGTTTTGCAACAGCTGGAAGAGCACAGATTGGAGACCATTATACAATGGTCTCCAAACTGAGGCCCTCCAGATGTTGCAAAACTACAACTCCCAGCATGCCCAGACAGCCAAAGGCTGTCTAGGCATGCTGGGAGTTGTAGTTTTCAGACTCCTAGAAGCAGCAGTGAAGATCTTCACTGCTGCCTCTGAGGACTACATACTTACCCGTCGCTGCTCGTCCACGTGGCCGGTCCCGCGCTGCTCCTCGGTCCCGCCGCTGGATCAGGTAAGTCCGCCGGTCCCCACGTGTTACCCCCGAATGCCGCAGGTCCCCGCGAGCCCCTGCAGCCTTCGTCCCCCGTTCTGCCCGACTTCCAGGGGCGGGCAGTGCGGGGGATCTGAACTTTCACCCCAGATCACTGTGATTGGTCCACAGGGACCAATCACAGTGATCGCTGACCAGGACCATCAATTGATGGTCCTGGGGGTGAAGCAGAAGTTGTCCCCTGCTGGAAACAGCGGGACTTCTGCCAGTTAACCCGTGCGATGCTGCGCATCGCCGGGTTAACTGCATGTCATTTATAAACGCCGGGATGCGCGAACGCACTGCACAACCCGGCGTTTATATATGACATTCTGCGGGAAGGGGTTAAAAAAAAAAAAAAAAAAAACGGATTCAATTTCAATCTATAAAGGGTTGAAAACTGTATGCGGTTTGAAAAATTATATCCGGTTGCATCTGATTTTTAAGAAAAAATGTATATGTTTTTAACTTTTCATTCCATTATGAATAAAGTTTCACTTGTTTGATTGAAATTTTAAGAAAAAAACTGTGCAAAGTAAAAAACTGTATTG